>NC_057864.1:278604376-279229376 GCF_019393635.1 Dromiciops gliroides | reverse complement strand
CTCTACATGCAGAGATATTCCAATCTGTGTCAGGTTCAGGCTTTCCAATGACAGCCAGAAAAAATATTCGTAAGTTATAGATTAAGAATACTCCTTGTACCTGGCAGACGGTATTCCATCTATGTGGAAGAGGGAGAAAAATATTTATTAAGTGCATACTATATGACAAGAAAAGGGCAGCTAGGTGATGCAGTGGATAAAGCATTGGTTTTAGAATCAAGAAGACTATATCAAGAGTTCAAATCTTGTATCAGACACACTAGTTGTGTGACCCTGGGCAAGTCATTTAACCCGTTTCTTCATATGGAAAATTAGCTGGAAAGTGAAATGGGAAACCACTCCAGTATCTTTACCAAGAAAACCCAAAATGGAGTTATGAAGAGTCAGACATGACTGAAAAATGACTGAACTAACAAATGAGCCAGGTACTGGGCTAGGTTCTGGGTATGTAAAAACAGGCCTCTATGAACTTACATTTTACTCTGGCATGCTATGTATGTCCCCAAACTATATGCGTCAATTCTGCTATTGGACTTTTAAGCATCTACTATGTACCTGGAACTTCAATAAGCATTAGGGGTTCAAAGACAAAAAGGAAACAGACCCTGCCCTCAAGGACCTTGCATTTGGTTAGCTAGGTGGTACAGTGGATAGAGAGCTAAGCCTAGGATCAGGAAGACTTCTCTTCTTGAGTTCGAATGGGGCTTTCTTTAGCTATGAGACCTTGGCAAGTCACTTAACACTGTTTGACTCAGTTCCTCATCTGTAAAACGATATGGAGAAGAAAATGGCAAACCACTCCACACTGCCAAGAAAACACCAAAGGGGATCCTAAAGAGTCACACTAGACTGAAAAAATAGCTCAACATTCAACATATGCCAGACACTATACCAAGTTTTGTAAATATCTCATTTGATCCTCAAAACAATCCTGTGTTATGGATGTTCTTATATATGATCTCCATTTCACAATTGAAAAAACTGAAATAAACAAAAGCTAAGTTACTTGTGTAGGTCACACAGATAATAAGTATCTGAGACCAGATTCAAATTAAGTTTTCCCTGAGTCAAGGGCCAGTACTCTATCCGCTGCACCAGGTATCCAGCTAACATCACTGGAAACATGAGGGAAAAACTATTACTATGCCAGGCCTTATTGGGCCAGGAGTGCCTGACAGTAAAGATGTGGTAGCGGGAAGAACATTGAATTTACTTGTATCTGAAATTTCCTGAATCAGTACAGACTTAAAAATTATATTGATAGAAGTAGTGTCAGAAAGATAGACATATTTCATATATTTTTGATGAAACCTCTTAGAAATTAAGATCCATTTCACATTATAAAATTATCAGCAATCTAATACTATTGATAAATATAATATTGATATTATACTGCTATGCTTGGGGGTGGGGAGATATAAGGGTGTTCAGGGAAGACTAGTAGCTCTGGTGTGAGGACTGCCAAGCCCTTTTCATGACTGCCTTCCACCTTGCCACCCAACTCTCCCCTTTGACACCAAGAAGCTAGAGCATGCTCAGTGGCCACAGCCCAATAAAACATTTCAGTAGATGGGCTACATCAGGTTGAGGGAAACCAAGGAACATCAAACCTGTTTGTGAATTGAGAGGTGTCTACCCCAGGCATGGGAAGACGTCCCTGGTGGAATGGGTGGATGAGTACAGTTTGTTCCAATGGCCATGAAGGCAGCTAAAACAGTCATTGTGAGTACTTGGAGCTTGATGGGACATTGAAGATGCCAATGACATGCATTGCATCCTGGGCTATTGTCAGTAGTCTTGACGTTTTTCTTGCCACTGGACTCCAAATGACTCTGGACTCCAATGACTCAAGAAGAGGGAGTGAAACTCACAATTTCACACATCTCAGCATCACTTGAATCCAATTTATGCATGAGTCAATGGACATCATCAATACGATTTTACAATGTTTTATCTACCTCAAAGTCCTATGATTGTGGGCAAGTAACAAAGAAGCAGGGATCTGTAGTCATTACCCTGAACACAGGAAGCCCAAGCCACAGGGTTGTCTTCTCATTGGAGAGAAGCAGCAGTGAGATTCAGTAACTCCCTGGATTTCTGAGCAGCCTTTTTAAAGGACTGTACTGCTCACTTCCTAGCATGAGAAAGGTGCAAGAAAAGATGGCCTAAAAATTTTCTGCTTCACTTAATGTAACCCTTGCCTGCTTACTGAAGCAGGCTGGGGTCATCTCTTGCAGTTGAAACACATAAAAATGAACAAAATCTTTTGCAAAAATAATTCCACTCAGGGGCAGCTAGGTGGCACAGTGGATAAAGCACTGCCCCTGGATTCAGGAGGACCTGAGTTCAAATCCGACCTCAGACACTTAACACTTACTAGCTGTGTGACCCTGAGCAAGTCATTTGATCCTCATTTGCATGCAAACAAACAAAAAACCTTAATCCAATCAACAAGCTTATGTGCCTCCCAGAAAAAGTGAATGATAGACTCATGATAGTGCAATTACCACTTGATGACGTCTAAGAAAAAAAATATGAATAACTGGACATCCTCATCATCAATGTGCAAAAGAAGACAAGCTCATAATTCTGGTTGACTTTAGCATCAGAGTAGATACGGACTCTCCAACATAAGAGTTCTTTGGAAGAATGAAGTCATAAACAGCAACAACCATGATTACCTACTACTGAAGACTTGTATATCTCATGACCTTCTCTCACCAACACTGTATTTCATATACCTAAATGCAAAAACCAAACTAAAAACAAAACAAAAAAACAAAAACAAAATGTGTTTGTTTACAAACAAAAACCCTCAAAACTCCATAGATGAGGTACTGAACATCGAAGTCCTTTCTTAAGCTGAATTGTCAAGCATTCAAACTCTTCTAAAGAGAATCCAGTTGTAATGGGCTGGTCACATAGCCTGAACACCAAATTTATGTTTGCCTAAAAGACTATTTTACAGAGAACTCACACAAGGCAAACACTCATATGGAAGTCAGAAGAAGAGATACAAGGACACTCTTAAGGTCTCTCTGAAGAGCTTTTGAATTGATTGTGAGCCATGGGAAATGCTGGCACAGGACCATCCAGCATGGCAGGGCCACATCAAAGAAAGCTTTGTGCTCTCTGAGCAAGGAAGAATTGCAGGAGCTCGAAAGAAACATAGGATGCACAAATGTAGAGACATCTCTATTCCACTCCAATCCATATGGACTACTTATGCCTAACCTGTGGTAGAGCTTTCTGACCTCATATTGGTCTGATCAGTTACAGTCAAACACATTGTACCTTCACCTCTACATAGTGATGTCATTTTGGTCCTTGAGCATGAAGGACAACAACCAACTATTATTGGATAATGGAGTATCTTGGTGTCAAGTATAGTTTTTGGCTTTATGATTTTTTGAAGATTTTTCAAAAGAAATCACTGGTATTCAGAGAACCAGAATAATAAATATATCTCTTCATAGACAACATTTTCAGAAAAATGCAATTCAGTTATTTCCTACACTCTTCCAGCAGATGGCCTTGAAATCCATAAAGATGCAGATATGACAAATTACTTTCTATATCATGTGGAAACATTTCCCCTCAAAATATGCTTATATAATATTCGGGCTCAACCTAATATTTCAGTTTTTTCCAAGATATTTTTACTTAACTCATAACAGTCTGTAACATTTCCTTATAATAGTCTGTTTCTAATTTAAACATCCTTAAAGTATGAGGAAATATGAGGGCAAACATTGACTTCATAGAGCTGTGGCAATTTAGGGTTAACCAAAGCAAAGTTTTCCTGAAAATTCAGGATTTTATTTCTATATTACATCTGAATAAAGAAAAAATGCAAAAAATGAAACACAACAGCTGTTTGTTTTTTTCTCTCCTCACTGTGCAGGAATACTGATCCATTAATGAGTCAGTGGCAACTATAACATTGTGAAAAGAACATTCGATATAACATCAGAAAACCTGGGTTAAGTTATGCCACTTATTCATTTTGTAGACTTGGACATGGCGTTTCACCTGTCTGGGACTTTCTTTCTTTATCTGCAAAATAGGTTTATTAAAATAAATGTAACTTATTTCATAGGATATGTTGTGAGGAAAATTTAGTATAAGTCTTAAAATATTACATGAAGGGGCAGCTAGGTTGCACAGTGGATAGAGCACCGTCCCTGGAGTCAGGAGTACCTGAGTTCAAATCTGACCTCGGACACTTAACACTTACTAGCTGTGTGACCCTGGGCAAGTCACTTAACCCCAATTGCCTCACCAAAAAAAAAAAAATTACATGAATATGAACAATTCTGGAGGAAAAAATTAGATGCCCATTGTTTAGAAAAAGACTAAACAAATTGTGGTCCATTGGTTTAATGGGAAAATCACAGAACTATAGGAAATGATTAATATGAAAAAAAACAGAGACATGGGAAGTCATATGAACTGATATAAAATGAAGCATGTATAACCAAGAAAATAATATAAACAAGGCTTATAATGATTAAAATGAAAGAATGACAATAATAAAAAATGCTGAAATGGAATATTGTGATATTTCAATGAATAAGCTTGGGCTTAAAAAGAGTTATAAGAATTTAAAAGTCCCTTCATTCTTTGAATAGGTAGTGGATTGTAAATGTGGAGCATCTCTCCGACCTGACTGATATGTTTTGTTCAATATGTTTTGTTATGTAGGATGGTTCCCTGAGTGGGAGAGAATGTGAAATAAATGAAAAATGAAGGCAATGGAAAAACAATAGTTATCAGCCCTCCCCTCCCCTCCCCAAAATATGAACAATTAATACAGAGAGAAGATGTAACTTAGGAACATACACATATGTAATTTTACTGTGGATACAGTCACACCAACATTTACTAAGTGTCTACTTGTATGCAGTTTCTGACCTAAAGTTCTTTATGATCTGATGGAAGAATACAAAAGGTAGTAAGAAGCTGAATGTGAAGAGGGTCGTGAGGATCATGGTGAGAAAGTAAGCCAGAGAAGTCCCAAAGTAGTGCAGCTCTCTAAAGGCGAAAGTTTGGAATTCATGACTCTACCCTCCAGTCAGAGAGGCAGAGGGTTATGAAGGGGTAGAGTTCTAAAGCTGATGAGGTCTTACTGGATGATGACATTTTTCCAATATTGAGCTTCCTGTGGCATGAAGAAATCAGCCAGAGAAATCTCAAAGTAGTGTAGCCAGCTGAAAAATGAGGAAATCATGGGAAGTCATGTGAATAAATGTTAAATTCTGAGAGACAACATAACCCCAGCATTTGAGGGAAGAGAGTACACAAAGGTTTGTTGTTTCCTTTCTGGAATGGATGGCTTTATATTGGGGATGACTAGAGAAAAAAATCTTTGTCCTGAAAGTCTACTTCTGTACTTTATTGCTTAGAAAAAGAATTTGATGGTTTTTTTCAATAGTGTACTTTCTTGGCTCACAGAAAATGTTAAATCAGCATATGAATGCATATTGCTACATTATTGATGCTCTTTAATGTAAATAGCAACTACAGATTGGAGTGAATTGTGTAATTACTTTGAAATGAGTAAATTTATTTTCTCTCTGAATCAGACATAATGCTAAAGTTTAGTAAGCAATATCTCATAGAGCTTTCATTTTAAAATATTTTCCTGAACAATAATTTATTTGCAAGTGTTCTTTGCTTGTTTGCCACATATTTGTATGGCATCTGCCAAGAAGTAAAGGGACTTGAAATTAAATATTTTGAAGAAAGTTTCAATAAAGAAAAGGAAAACAGCATATTGATATTTTTCCACAATTAACTTAGAGTGATCCAGGGTCCTCTAAAATACTCTAATGTCTATTTTTCAAGTTAATTTTCAGTCATTATGTGAAGAGCAGTTTTTCTGGAAGTCCACTCCACTGATCACATAAAATGAAGTATGGTGTGCCACATGTGTATTGGAAGGTACCTCTTCTGGTGCTGGTACAATACTGTTCTCTTTCATCAGCTGGTGTTTTCTCCCAGCAAATATGTTTTGGAAATGAATATTTTCATTGTAGACTTGACATCATTGATGCTATTTATATATCAACAAGTTATCAAATGAAGTAGAACTATGTTCTATTTCAAAACAAACAGAAAAATGAAATATGCCTGATTATGGAAAATGAGAAAATAGTGAAGTATGAGTTTTACAATTCTAGCAAAATATTAGAAAAGGAAAAAAAACCCACAGAGATTAGAAAGTACTATATATCCTTCAAGAATGCAAATTAATGTGTAAAAATGTCAAATTTGAAATATTAGTATAAACATGTAGTGAATTATATCTTGAAGATCATTTATTTTAGAATCATTTTTCTTTGATAGTATTTATGATAAAAAATCAATTATTCTAGTAATGATTCAAAAGAGACAATTGAGCGTAGGCTGCATATGCTAAGGTAATATGTACTATACAGATGATGAATCTATAATTTGACAACTCTTCAAATAACCTGTAGACAAATTTCTCAGAGGATTTTTCATCAGATGAAAAATGCACCATTTCTGGGTGAAGAGGTTTGTAACTTCGCTCAGTAGCTAGCACTTCAAAAGCATACTTATGGTTTGAAGTTGGAAAGATAAGGCATGACAGATAAGGTAGGACAAGTGAATCAAACACATGGAATTCTAGCATGAAATATTCTGATGTTCTCTGAGTCACTAAACTTTTCACAGCTTGAAAAGACCCTATAGATAATTCAGTCAAGCTCCATTGTTTTACTGATGAGAAAATGGAGGCCATCCTTTGAGGAATAATGAAAAGAAAGATAATACAATTCTTTCTCATGTTTCAGAAGAAAACTGAACCTATCTAGAGGCCTCTGAAACCATAAAATCTGGCTGATCCCATTTGATCTTGTTTTTGTAGAGAACGTAGCTTTTGTGCTCATTCCTAAGGGAGGAAAAACATTTAGTCATTTTCTTAGAATGGTATGCTGATGAGTTTCCCCAGAACTATGTTTTCAATAACATAATCTGCAGTTTAGATTATACCTTTGGATAGTGACTTACAGCAGAGAAAGCACCTAGGAGAGAGTAACATTAAATTCAGATAATTAATAAACATATTGCAATATAATGTAACAGAGTAATTTTTATTCTGTTCAATCATTCAAAACTTTAGTAAAGTTAACATTAGTAAAGTGTGAAAGGCATTGTGGTATAGTGCATAGAGAACTAGCCTCACTCTAAAAAACAACTTGAATTCAAGTCTTATCCATGACTTATAATTGCTGAGTAATTTGTTCATTCCTGAGGAATTTGATTAAACTTTCCAGATCCAAGGAAATTTTCTTGAATTGTAAATTATATACTAGGGAATTTCTACAATGAGAGCTCCTTTTTCCTGATAAAAGCTCATGTTTAGACAGAAAGAGTGGTAAGGGTATTGTTTTTGTTACAGAGCATTGTCAACCATCTCCAAGACAAGAACTAAAGAAATATGACTTTGACGTATCACAAATTATATAGATAGTTGAACAGAAACTCTAATTTTAATAAATAGTTCACTTTCCTATATTATTTTAAAGCTTATGAAATTATTACCTTACCATAGCCCTCTGAAGTACATAGTACAAATATTGTTATCCCTAGCTTATAGTTGAGGAAACAAAAACTCAGAGAGGTTACATAATTTTTCCGAACTTACACAACAGATAAGTGTCAGAGATGGAATTCAAACCCAGTATTACTGACTACAAATTCAAAACTCTCATCAATATCAATATCAATATATAGATATAGATATAGATATGTCTATACACATATATACACACATGACACATATACACATATGCACATATACATATGTGTATATCTATAACTATAAATCTATACATTTTGATATCAATGTAGATATAGAGACAGATATGGATATGGATATGGATATGGATATGGATATGGATATGGATATGGATATGGATATGGATATGGATATGGATATGGATATGGATATGGATATGGATGTAGATGTAGATGTAGATAGAGATAGAGATAGAGATATATAGATATATAGATATAGATAAACACACTTTATCCAGGCCTGTCAGGTATAGATGTTAGTTTTGAATCAACACAGTATTATAATTCTGTACCTTGATTTTCCATGTTACATGAATGGAATTCCATGTCTGTTTCAGTCACTTAATGTTACGGTGAGTGCATTAGAAAGAGCTAGTGTTAAAAAAGAAAAAAAAAAGCTAGTGTTGTGACATAGGACTGTAACTCTTGCTATTCAGGAGGCTGAGGCTGGTGAACTACTTGAACTCAGAAGTTCTCAAATGCAACATGCTAAGCTAATTGAGTTTTTGCTCTAAATCCAACATTAATATGATAAGCCCCTAAAGATCCTGGGTCGTCAAGCTATCTAAGGGTATAGGTGTTAGATGGTTCACTATAGGCCACATGACAAAAAGAACAGATACAATCATCCATGCTGATCAACAGTAAGACTGGCATCGTGAGTGGCCTCTGTACTTTCTGGTGTGGGTAGTAAGTAAGTAGTAGTTAGGGCAGATTCAATCTGACGAAGAGGAGGAAAAAGAAGGAGGAGGGGAGAAAGGGAGAGGGGAAGAAGAAAGAGAAGAGGGACAGGAGGAAGAGTAGAGGAAGGAGGGTGAAGGAGAATGAGGAGGACGGGAGAAGAAAAGAAAAAACTGAACTCAGAGGTACAGTGCCTGAGTTCTAATCTCACCTCTGCTATTTAAGACATGTATGATTTTGACAAAATCACTTCATCAGTAATGCTTTTAGTTTCTTTATTTGAAAAACTATTTGTTTAGAATAGATTCATAGGCATTTTCTAGCTCTAGCCCAGTGATCTTATAATCCTAGACATTATATTTGATAGCTTTTAGTCTTTGTTCACTCTTCCTTAATGTATCATTAATATATGTTTTTTTTTTCTTCTAGGGGCCGTGGAGGAGCAATTCCTCCTCCCCCACCACCTGGACGAGGTGTTCCAGCACCTAGGGGAACTACTGTGACACGTGGTGCTCTTCCAGTACCCCCAGTAGCAAGAGGGGTTCCTACACCTAGAGCAAGGGGTGCTCCATCTGTTCCAGGATACCGGCCACCCCCTCCTCCAGCCCATGAGGCCTATGAAGAATATGTAAGTACAGTTAAGGCATTGGTCATTGTTGTCGATTGCTTGAACAATCATGAAATAACTAGGACCTCAAAAGCATTAGAGTTAAGAATAGATCAATTAATGCCTGTAATTGAACATGATTTACATTGTTCAGGGTTTGTAGAAGTATATTTGATGCAGTAGAGTCCAAAAGGTAGTGATTTATATGATAAGAACATTTTAAAATGAGCTTTATTTTTGTAAGTATCAATGTTTACACCTATTTTAGGTAAACTTAGTTTAATATTAACAACTAGATGGCATACCAAGATTTACATTATGTAGCTTACATGTTTCAAAGTGGGAAGAATGATATGTTTAATGTGATTGTACACATATAACCTATATCAGATTGCTTTCTGTCTTGGGTGTGGAGAGAAAGGAGGGAGGGAGAAAAATTTGGAACTAAAAGTCTTATGAAAACAAATTTTGAAAACTATCTTAATATGTAACTGGAAAAAAATAAAATACTTTTATGATTTAAAAAAAGTGGGAAGAATGATGCAAAGACTAAATGCAAAGCCTTCTTTTCTCTTCTCCTTTCTTCTCTTCTCTGTATCTCTGTCTATCTGTCTCTATCTCTGTTTCTCTGTCTGTCTCTGTCTCTGTCTCTGTCTGTCTCTCTCTGTCTCTCTCTCCGTCCGTCTCTGTTTATCTCAGGAATACATAAGAAACAAGACTCTAGCATCTGGCAGAAATGGTGTACAAACATATTAATATGTTCATTAATTACACGGCTGTTTTTCCTTTTAAATGTCCTTAATAGTTTTGTACCTACTTATTCATAAAGCAGAAAGAGCTTTATTTACTATTCTTCTTGATGAAAGGGTTAGTTTATATGTAAATAATGCTATAGGTGATTTTATAGTGAGAAACCTCTTGAGTTTCTATTACTTTCCAGAAAGCAAAAATTTCCCAAAGATCCAAATGATAGGAAATACACATTCCATTAACTCTAAATCATTTGAAGGAGGTATTTGTATTAGATGTTGTGTGAGAGCGTTTGAAAGAAACACAAAAGATGTTTTGAGTCCATACTTTGAGAAGATTTCTTAGATAACAGTGGTCTTCCAGACACCTCTCATACTGCTTCAACACTGAATAATAGCCTTTATTTTCTGCCAATTCTCCCATAGACTCTTCATTTCAGCTGGATAAAGTATCTAACCATTCTTCAAGACAAAGAATAGTTCTCTCTGAGAACTTCCTCTAATAGCTTAAAAAAAAAATAAAAAACAGAACTTTTTCATTCACTGATGCTCCCTCAAAACATTACAACCAAAATTCATTTTGTCCATGCAGTTGTGCAGAATGAAAATGAGGCAGACAAATTTTTTGTTACTTCTTTTAAGCTCTGTGCTCCTTCTGTCTCACCTAATATCCTGTCTAGATTTTGCCATAATAAATATAACCGACATTTACAGAATGCTTTAAAGCATTTAAAGTCAAAAAATGCACTGAGGGACAGCTGGGTGACCTAGTAGATAAAGCACCAGCCCTGGATTCAGAAGGACCTGAGTTCAAATCCAGTCTCAAACACTTGACACTTACCAGCTGTGTAACCCTAGGAAAGTCACTTAACCCTCATTGCCCCACCAAAAAAAAAAAAAAAAGCACTGAACCTGAAATCAGTTTGACAAGTTCAAATCTGGTCTCATATACTTCTTAACTTTGTTATCCTAGACAAATCACTTAACCTATGTTTGCCTCTGTTTCCTCAACTATAAAATGATATTAATAGCACTTATCTTGCAGGGATGTTGTGAGTCTCAAATAAGATATTTGTTTTTAAAAAGTGCTTTAAGCAATTCCTTATAAATAGTAGATATTATATAAAATACTTATTCCCTTCCCCCTTTCTGACTTACCCAGAGTCATATAGTCAGTAATTGTCTGATATGAATCAAATTCTTCCTGATATCATGTCCAGAACTCTATTCACAACATCACACTCATTATTTCACTGCTAGTCCATAATCTATACTACCCACTGTGTGGTGATGCTCACAGTATATTTCTTATAAATAATGATAACAACTCAGTTTAATATTTCCAAAATACTTTCCTCATAATAGATTCCTGAGGTAAATAGTACCTGTATTTTACAAATAATAATAAAAAACAGATGTTCAGACTGGTTTATAATCTTGTTCATGATCACCTTCTAGTGAGTATCAGAGCCAGAATTAAAACTCATGTAATCAAATTCCAAGTCTTGAATTCTTTCAACTATATTTATATTTATTAATATTAAAGCACAATAGTAATGTAACCCAGGAATTGGCAAACTACCACCCATAGACCAAATATGTTCCATTTCATGTGTTGGTATGGCTCACAAATTAGAATGACTTATCTTGTAGGCCATACAAAAACAGACAGTGGACTAGATTTGACCCTCAAGCTGTAGTTTGTTGACCCCTGATTTAATATATAAAAATAAAGCGTTAACTAATATTAGTAGCTGTCATATCTTTAAAAATCAGATCATCTTTACATTTTTATTTGAAAAGGGTAAAAAGTTTGCTAATCAAAGTTAAAGTCTATTTCTTGGTCCCAGGTATCAGTGCATGAAATTATTTTGTTGAGACTGGTTTCCTTTCCTACAAAATAAAATGAAAACTATGTGAAATATATATATATATATAGAGAGAGAGAGAGAGAGAGATACACACACATATACATATATACACATGTATATATATGTGTACATATATTCACATGTGTGAATATATGTGTTGTATACATACACATATTTGTGTGTTGTATGTATAGATATACATATATGTTTAGGAATTCAAATATATTTAATAACATAAGAAATTTTTATAAGAGATATATAAACAGAAAATTTTAATGAAAAGTTTTTCTTATTGTTCACCCCTTTTAATGGTACCTTGTCTCTAGGGGTGACATTTATAAGTTGTATTTATAATATTTGTCTTGTTTCTAATATTCTCTGCCATGATATGCTTTATTGAGAGAGCCATTAAAATAGTACATCTTTTTTTCTCATATTTTAATATTCCCTACAGAATCTTCAGTGTCATGTATAGTAGAGTGTAAGTTGGTGTTAGCAGATCATTAATAACTGAAAACAACAACTTACATTTTTGCTAACAGGAGACCAGAATGTGTAGACATAAATAAAGTATACTTATCCCCCCAAAAAAATGAGAGGGAGAGGAAGACCTGATCAGAAATTCCTAGATACTTAGCAATTGGGAAACATCCTTGAGGTAGACCATTTATCAATTCAAAATAAAATGCCAAGATTGCCTGACTACTAGGTCTATTCTTAGACTATTGATCTCTCTGTAAGAAGTAAGAAAAACAAAAGCTTAAGCATCTCAATAACCAAATAATATTAACATACTGAGTTGATCGCAAAATCTCACAGGTGTCCTTTATTTTCCAATACAATCCTTAGGAAAGGTCCCCTCATTTTAACTGACAACACCAACCAACTCCTTTCTTAGATTTTTCATTCTCCCCTGCCAGGTCTCAGAATTAAGGTTCTGACCACATAGCAGGTGTACAGATAATCGAATCCACTGCTTGGCTGGCAAGAAAGCATCTTACTGTAAATGGGGCTCTTTGAAAAATGACTTCAGTATTTAACAGCTGAAAATATGTGAGATTTATTCTGAATCAATTAAACTTATCAAACATTTGTAAACACCTGTTCAATACAGGGCAATATGCTAAGTGGTGGGTAATATAAAGGTGAATAATTACATAGTACATAGATGTTGTATCAAAGAGATTCCAATTTGGTACACAAATAGAGACTAAAATGAGATAGGCATATATGAGGGTTTGGAGAGGGAGGATCTTTTCTGGATTGGGGTATCATAGGAGGTCTTGTGAAGGAGGAGTGAATTCCCAAAATATGCTTTGAAATTGGAAAAGGATTTTTAAATGTAAATGTGCTGGATCAGGAGCAGGGAGGGAAGACAATGAAGAGAGAACTTATTCTGGAAGTGAATGATGTACAAATCCACAAAGCTAGATAAGGCAGGATAGGGTCCAGAATAACTAGAAGTCTATTTAACTTAGAATGTGGACCATAGGAAGTTGATAATATTTTAAAAATCCAGAGTTTAGTTAAAGCCAATTGTTAGATATGTTCTATCATAGGACAAATCATAAGCTAAAAAACAGACCACACTAGTGTGCCTGATACATTTGGAAAACAATGAATATTACATGTCGATTGGAGCAGAGAGTTTGGGTAAGACAGTATTTGAAGCTGGAGGTAAGTTTAAGGACAGGTCATCTTAGGATAAACTTATTTCATTGACTTGAACAGTGGCATATATGGCATATTTACCAAATTTGCTGATAACATAAAGCTGGTAGAGGTAATTAACACATTAGACTATAAAAATCTAGATTTAAAAAGGCTTTGGTATTTCTGAGGTTCTTTCTAACTCCAAATCTCTGTGGTATTCTGTGAATAAAACAAAAGTTAATAAGATGAAATTTAACAGAGATAAATATAAACTCTTGCTTGGGTTTAAAAAAATCAAATTCACAAGTACAAAAATGAGATAGGAATGACTAGACAACAGTTAGCCTGATAAACACTTGGAGATTTTAATGTATTGTAAAACCCATCCAAGTCAACATTGTGTTATAGCAGACAGAAAAGGAATACAATCTTAAGATGAACTTAGCAGATGACAGTCTTACTATAGTCTGTCGATCAGATTTTTATCTAGATAGTATGTTTCCATTTTAGGTACCATGTTTTGGGAAAGGAGAGTTCATAGGAGAGCAACCATGGTAATGGACCTCTGGTTAAGGTCCTATGAATATTGGTTAAAGGAAGTGGGTGTGTATAGCCTAGAAAAGAGAAAACAGTGTAGAATGAGAGATATTATCAAGTATTTGAAGGGTTGTCATAAAGAAATAGGATTATCAGATCTGTTTTTATTTAAAGCTCCAATAGATCCCTAGTTCAGTAATGGGTAGATATTATTGAGAAGCAAATATAGGTTTGACAAAAGGAAAAACTTTGTAATAATTAGAGTTATCCAAGAATGGAATTAGCAGACTTTTTTTTTTTTCTCACTGGAAGGGGGTGCAATGTCTACTTCCCAGAATACAGAGAATTCTGTCAGTTACACAATAAACTACAATCTCAGCTAAGATCTCTTATAGTTCTTAGGTTTCATGATTCTGTTTTTAAAGAAGTACAAAGGGATTGGATTGTGGAAGGCTTTGAATACTATGTTAAGGAAATTTTCTTTTCTCCTATTGCATTGAATAGTCCTTGAAACTCATTAAACAAAACACTTTATGAATAGCAAGGATCATTTTAGGTAGACTATGCATTGTTAACACTATCTAGTACCAATGAAAAGGAAAGGCCAAAGCAAGGAGATCAGATAGGAAACTATCAGGAGAGTTGAGGGAATGAGTGCCCAAAAAGTAAGTTATAATGGAAATTGTCAAGAAAGGATAGATATTAGAGATGTGATTAAAAATAACTTTTTTAAATTATTTAAGATAAGTTATTTTTAAGTTATTTAAGATAGCTCAAAAATTTTGAGACCAGAAAACTATCTGGTACAACTGAATAAAATAAAATTCATCTAGCTGGAGTAAGATCAAGTTTGGGAAACAGATAATGAATGGCATAGGACATATTAGTATATGTACTGAGTGTACAAAGTACTCGTGGATATTCCTTTAATTTTATGATTGAATAGGAGGATTAAATGTAATATGATGAACAGAATATGATTTTATGTAGAGACTTGAATTTGCATCTTATTTCTTATAAAATATTTTTGGGGAAAATACAGCTATTCAGTGCAATTTCCTTTGATTTCATTGCTAGCAATCACAAATAAGACAAATAATTATTCATCAAAAATGAAAGAAAATGAACTTCTAACTTTTCTAAATACAATTGTGTTATTTAATTTACTTTTTTTTGTATTCTCTCCTTTGGGCATCATAAAGATATCAATAAAATATACTAATGTACAACAATACATTCAGAGAAGATGTGATTAAAATTCATTTCAAACCTACACACACACACAAAAGCTTTGTCCAAATGAAATCAATCATGCTAACCTAATTTATAAAATTCATTCTGACAAATTTTTAAGGAGCTTTTCTTTTCATTAGTCTTAACTAAGCCTTTTGGCATTCCAGGCCATCTTATCTAATTCAGGCTCAGCAGCCTCCTTCCAGGAACAATAAGAAAACTCCACAATTCACTAGTAAATCAATAGCCCTTAAAAGTTCTATAAATAAGTATAGGCATACCAACTTTCAGTTTCATGTGTACAGTAATTTTTAGACAAGAGAAAGAAATACATATTAAATGATAATTGGAATCAATTCTTCTGAGATTTTTGAAGAAGGAAAGATTAATCTATAATACATTTTGTAGGATGCCATTGCCCAGAGGAAAGAGTTTTAATTAGGATTTCTGGATTACATGTCTGTTCCTATATAAATTTCCTTTGGGAATTTTATACATTTTTCACCTTCACATACACCTATATTTTCATGGAAATTTACATTACCATTAAAACTATTTCCATATTATCCAATATCTTCATGATAACATCATTTCAAGCTACATCATGATGATAGTTCATCAATATAGGCCCATGAATTTAAGGATATTTCAGTTGTTTTAAGGATTATTAAATATTGTGACATAGTGGAAAAGAAAGTTGCCCTTAGATTCAGGAAGACCTGGGTTATTACATTGCTTCTGATATATGAGAAGTAGGTCACATGACCATGAACAATTCACCTAAATTCTCAGTGTGCTATGCAACTCACTAAAAATATAAGCTGCAGAGATGGTGATGAAATGTATTGGTAGAGAGAACTTCTTTACTAAGGATCATTTCTCCAAAATAACAAGGCTTGCCATCTTTTGAGACAGCAAGGTGGTACAGTGGATAGAGTGCTTGTTCTGGAGTCAAGAAGAGCTTAATTCAAATATGGCCTCAGAGATTTCCTAAATGTGTGGCATAATTTCCCACATTTACATTGGAGCAAGTTTCCCAATTCTGTTTTGAAATACATGAAGGAAAAAAAAAATTTAAAAGGGAGCAGCTAAGTGGTATAGTGGATAAAGAACCGGCCCTGGATTCAGGAGGACCTGAGTTCAAATCTGGTCTCAGACACTTGACACTTACTAGCTGTGTGACCCTGGGCAAGTCACTTAAAACTTATTGCCCCCCCCCAAAAAAAATACATGAAGCAGCTCAGCTAACCCTCCTCAGAAACCAATTATAGCAAAGGGCACTTGATGGCTCCTCAAGATTCAATACATATTTAAATCTCCTCATTAATTAGCAGACCTTGTTCTCTTAACATAATTCATACATACAAGACAATAAATTACAATTTGTGCAGTCATTTAAATCAACATAACTAGCTAAAATATGAATCCATTAGATGTATAGTTTGAAGGTGTATAGGCCAGTCTAAAGGTCAGGATATTCTTATCTCTTTATCTATTATTTCCTGGCCTAGAACTGTATAACTGTGCCTTTTGAAAACTTTTATTTTCTTCTTTTTAGAGTAGACAGTGGGGCAAGGAAAAAAAAAAACATGTCATATAGAAAAAGAAGATAGTGCTTTTCATTCATGTTATTCAATGTCAGGGAAGCACATTGGCCTAGTGGAACAGAGAATGGCTTCAAAATCAGGAAGACCTCTATTAAAGTTCTGCTTCTGACATACACTCCATCAATGACTTTGGCCAGGTCATTTAAAGTCTCATTGCACCTAATTAACTCTCTAAGATAGTAGTTCTCAAACTTTTATACTCTTAAAAATTTTTTCAGGACACTTTGCAAAGTGCTTTTTTTTTACATGGATTATATCTGTCAATATTTACTAGAGTAAAATGAAAACATCTTACTATTATTATGAAAATATTTTGAATGCCTGGACTCCTTGAAGTCTCAAGGAATTCTGGGGTTCCCCAGACCACACTTTGAGAACTCCTGCTCTAAAACAATAATTTCAAGAATAGTTGCTAATTTACATTGATAGAAGTTTCTTCACAGAGTTCTCCATATGGTTGAAATTACTGGTGCACACCAATTTCACATCTTCCTTTGTGTAGTAATATTATATGATGACAAGATATCTTGCATTTATCTGCATTTTCAACAGTTTCTGGGCTAAATGGAACACAGAGAATATCTCCTTTGTAGGAAAAAAAATTAAAACAATCCCTTTTGTACTGGTAAATACATAGTTCAGACACATAGGGAAAGAAGTTTCTGCCACAAAGGCAAAGTTTCTGCCAATTAGATAAACTAAAATGAGTTCTAAGTTAGTTCCTGTGGAAAATACAATTCCATTTCCAAGCCCCTAATGCAGATGTTTGAGCCACAGTGTCCCAACCTCAGTCTTCCATAGTTTTAGCTGCAAACACTGACACTCTAGCATTTCCAATCTGCATGCTTCTATTTCTACTGTGTTCACAGTCTATCCAACTTTCTACCCACCTGTACCCAACTCTGTGAGGTAGGTGGGGAATAATATGGCTGCCCTTTGCTTATCTTCCTTTTTCCTTTGGTATGGTATACTGATAAAAATCAATTATAGGGGGGCAGCTAGGTGGTGCACTAGATAAAGTGCTGGACCTGGATTCAGGAGTACATGAGTTCAAATCTGGCCTCAGACACTTGACACTTACTAGCTGTCTGACCCTGGGCAAGTCACTTAACCCTCATTGCCCTGCAAAAATAAATAAATAAATAAATCATAGGTTTTTCTGTTCAAAGGATAAAGTGGCCTGTGATGAAAGAGACCTTAGAAGTTATCTAGGGCAGGGGATCTTCAAACTTTTATTTTTCTTATCATGACCCCTTAGCAAAAACAAATAAAATAAAAACAAAACTATAAATAAATTAATTAATGAACAACAGAATGAAAAAACTAATTAATTAATTATTTGATCAATTAATGGATGAACAAGGGTGTGCACATCTTCAATAGCTGTACATTTAGTTATTTATAACTTACATGATATATTACTATGCTAATAATTAAGTATTGTGTAAAACTTACAAAACAGAAATTTAAAAAAAAATTAAATTATATTTGACCCTTGACTTAGTAGTGAGCCCCAGAAGCTTATCAAATTGGGGAATGACATGGTTGGACAGGAGGCTTTTGTAATTCTCTTTTCCAGCAATTCTCAAATGTTTTGGTCTCAGGATGGTTTTATATTCTTAAAAATTATTGAGGACAGTCTAAAGAGATTTTGTTTAAGTGAGTTATACTTATCTGTATTAGCCCCATTCAACATTAAAATGTCTTAGTAGTATTGTTAAAATAGTGTTGACCTCATAGACTACCCTGAAAAGGTCTTGGAGACTCCCAAAATTCCTTGGACCACACTTTGGAAATAGTTGGCCTAGGTAAGAATTTCTGAAGGACTAACATCTAGAAGTCACCATGTAAGAAGAGAGACAAGGCCAAATGACCAGAATTAGTGACTAATTGAACATGTTGGGGAGACTGTGAAAAGTCTAGGCTAGGAATAAGATTGCAGATTGGAACTGGAAAGATGCCCTCAACAATAGTAAGGAACAAGAGGTGAATTTGGAGGAAAAGATGATATAATGAGATCTATAATACAAATCAAACCTATATATACTTACTCATCCAGGATGACTCATTTTATTTCACCAAAAAAAAAAATGTATAGATGTATGAAGGAATAGGACAGTCTATAATATAGAGCTTTCCCATAGAGGGGCATTTGCAACAGCCAAAAGTGTATGTGGGGACCAGGGAGGGTGATTTATGGGAATGGGGGCATGGATTTTGCTTATATAGCATTTAGCATGGGTCCTAATTACGTGATGACTACCCAGAGGCTACCCAAAGGGGCCAATAGACAAATCATTCCTGTAAGGTAAAAGGGTACAGAATAAGACAATGTTGTGTGGTAATGAGTAAAGGAATGGCATAATCATGTTGTGCACAAGGTTTCACTGGACTATTGAAGGGAGAATGGTATACAGTCTATGTTTATATCCTCTGATTGACGGATCACACTCTCCCTACCCCCTCCACATAGGTTCATTCTATGGCATCTTCGGAATACTTATCTCTGATTTTGATACAAATGGAATGCATGACCTATGGTCACTTGCCACCCTAAATCTATAATTTAATACAGCAAAGACAAGTTTTATTTTTGTCAAATAAAATATATTTTAAAATAGAGATAATATGGAAAAAATAGTTTAGCTATGTCATATAGTCCATTTAGATCCCTAAAATTCAGCTCAGTGCCTGGCACATAGTAAGTGTTTAATAAATTATTTTTTCTTTTTTTTTCTTTTTTTTTTTTTGTGGGACAATGAGGGTTAAGTGACTTGCCCAGGGTCACACAGCTAGTAAGTGTCAAGTGTCTGAGGCCAGATTTGAACTCAGGTCCTCCTGAATCCAGGGATGGTGCTTTATCCACTGCACCACCTAGCTGCCCATAAATTCTTATTCATTGACTAATTGAACAAATCCACCTAACCTTCTTCAAAGGACTCTTCCCTGAGATCACCACCCCTCAAAGAAATTATATTTTAATAGATGGATAAGACATGTACCCAAACAGATATTAGATGAGATAAGACTATGTTAGAAGCAAAGGATAAATAAATATGCTCCAAGAGATGGAAGAAGGAAGGATCATTCTAGATCCATAAAGTGACTAAGTTTCCAACAAGTAGGTTGTACCTAAGAAGATGCCAATTAATGGAGATGTGGGGGGAAAAAGTTCTAGATCTGATCAAATGCATGGAAATGAGAAAAATCTGGACAAGATTTAAAACACACAAACATAGGTAGTCTCATCAATAAGCATTTACTAAATGCTTATTATATGTCAGGTGTTAGGAAAGGCAAAAGACGGTCTGCCCTGGAGGGGCTCACAATCTAAAGGGAGAGACAATAAACAAACAAATGTAAATGAACAAACTATATACAGGATAAATAAGAACTATTAACAGGAGGAAGGCATTAGAATTGAGAGGAATTGGAGTAAGCTTCCTATAGAAAGTGAAATTTTATCTGGGACTTGGAAGACAGTGAAACAAGAAAGTGGAGGATGAAGAGAAAAAGAAGTCAGGGCAACTAGGTAACTAGTAAAAATGCCCAGGGACAAAGAAGGAGTGCAATGCTTGCAAAACAGCAAATAAACCAGTGTCACTGTGACATAAAGAGCAATTAGTCCAGGGTAGCTGGAAAGTAGAATGTGTGAAGGGAGATAGAGGGAAACAAACCAAGAAAGACATATTTGAGAGAATTTTAAATAGTAAACTAGGAATTTTTGCTTTACTTTCTTTTGTTTGTTTGGTTTTTTGTTTTGTTTTGTTTTTGCTGGGCAATGGGAGTTAAATGACTTACCCAGGGTCACACAGTTATTAAGTGTCGAGTGCCTGGGGTCAAATTTGAACTCAGGTCCTCCTGAATCCAGAGCTGGTGCTTTACCCCCTGCACCTTCTAGCTGCCCCCTTTTATTTTCTAAGAAATTAGAAATCATTCTTTTTTGGCAACCATTTCAATCTCTCAATTAGGCAGTTTAGAGGCAGCATGGCCTATTTAGGGGATTTGGGTTCTGGTGCCACCTCTGACACCTATTGACAGCATGACCCTCTCACAATTCAGTTACCTTATCAGTTCTCTAGACAACTTCTTTTTGTTTGTTTTTTGTTTTTGTTTTTGTTTTTTTTCAGGGCAATGAGGGTTAAGTGACTTGCCCAGGGTCACACAGGTGGTAAGTGTCAAGTGTCTGAGGCCAAATTTGAACTCAGGCCTGGTGCTTTATCCACTGTGCCAACTTGCTGCCCTGAAGCAATTTCTTAAAACTAAAAATTGCAGAGCATTTGGCAGAGAGAATTTCCATAATGGGAGTTTCCTATGGCAATGAAATTACAAGTCTGAGAGAGAGATAGATTGGGAAACTGGGTTACCTGATCTTTACTGTGTTTCAAGCATTTGTTGTTGGCCATGTTGGGCAAACATCAAATCCTCAGGTCTTCCTCCAGAGAGGGACCTGGGTTGTTGGTGGGCAAAAATGATACTTAAAAGGTTGCTAATTTTCATTTACAGAAATCAGAACTCACTGTTATTTCAGCCAGAACTTTTTCTCAATAACACATTTTGTTTCAAAACCAACTGTACCTAGCAGCATGGTATAGTGGAAAGGACACTGAACTTGGAACAAGATGTCCTGGGTTTAAATCTTTATTTTGTCAATTAACTGCTTGTGGCACCTGGGATAGATTATTTTTACCTATCCAGGACTAAGTTTTCTCATTTATAATATCATGAGGTTGGCCCGGATAACCTCTAAGCACTCTTCCATCTCTAAGAGTATAATATTATAAGGGTGCATTTTCCCAGCATGGCCTTGGCCAAGCATACACATCTAATGCTAAAAATCTCAGTTCTTTTTGGAATGGGCAATTAGGTGGCAAATTGGGTTTTTCATCAGGCTTCCCTTACTCTCCATCTCTTTTTTTTTTCTTTTTTCCCTTTGATGATTGATTTTATAGGACACTTAAGTGAAAAGTGAAAGATTCATCCACTCATCTTCCCAGATTGTCTCCATGGATACTTGTGAATATCAAATTCAGTAATGGTACAGGGGGTAGAGAGAGGTATTTTATCTTTGGAACATTACTTATTACCACTCTGGTCTCTAGCTTCCTCATTTCTGGAACAATAATAATAATTTTAAAAGTCTTCTTTTCAGGTTTATTGTGAGGATCACATGCAATAATGTATGTGTTTTGAAAAATATTAATCACTATTGAAATAGAATTATTATAACATGATAATCCTAGAGTCAGCAGTTCAAATATGGCCTCAAACATTTACTAATTGTATGACCTGGGCAAGTTACTTAACCTCCATTTGCCTCAGCTTTCTCTTCTATAAATTAAGGATAATAATAGCACTTACTTCCCAGCTTTATTGTGAGGATCATTATTGTGAAGAGATAATAATAGTAAAGTTCACTGGCTCATAATAAGTGCTGTCTGTCTATCTATCATCTATCATCTATCTATCTATCATCTATCAATCATCTATCTATCATCTATGTATGTACATAGTACATATGTGTTATATAGTAATAAGAAGAATAAAATAAGTGTTATGGAAAGTTATCTACATTTATGTATGGTGCATTTATCAATTAACAATAGAAAATGAGAGGTAATGGCATTTCAGCTCTGCTGTTTGCCTATTTGTATGACATTAGGCAAGTCTCTAGTTTTCAGTTTCTACACCTCAAAAATGCTATTTATTTTATTCATGCAAACATGGGAATATACATAATTTATATATTTTAAATAAAAAATGACATCACAAATAAAAGCTACTTTGGGCAATTGAAAGATGACTTATAAATGTTCACTTTCATTCAATGATATTGGCAGCCCCTTTTGCACTCATTAGTTTTACTTTTGAAAGGTTGCAGTATCATTTTATAGATGCATTCTCAATTAAACTTGGACACTATAGAATGTAAAGTGGAATGTGAAAAAGGCTAAAGTGGTTCATGACCATGTTCAATGTGATCACATGGATAGAGTACTGGAATGTGAGTCAAGAGATCTGGATTCAAATCTTGATGCTGATACTTACTAATGATGTGACCACAGTCAAGTCACTTTACTTCTCTGAATCTCAGTTTTTTCATCTGTAAAATGGGAATAATGCCTGTAATAATATCTTCTTCACAAAAGGCTCAAAAGGATTAGTTTATGCATCAGCAAGGGCAAATTTCAAAGTCCCCACAATTGTTAACCATAATTGTTTCTCTTAACCCTATGGATGTGGCTATAAAATATAACACTTTTTTTTTTTTAACAAACATACCAGTTGCATGTACATTTTGAAATAAGTGTTGTCTTTCAAAGTTGTCCCCAGAAGGAAAGGGAGAGGGGAAGAGGAGGAAGGGAGTGAGATGTGGCAGGGGGCAAAAGAGGGGCAGTGTTTCTGTACATATTCTAGGGATGCTCCTGTTACTCAAAATATTTTTTTAAATTCCAGGAGCCATGAAGAGAATAGGGATAGGATCCTACTTCCTTAAACTGCTTTTCTCAAGTATAGAAATTGGGTGAATAAAAATGTTAGCTGGGGCAGCTAGTGATTAAAGCAACAGCCCTGGATTCAGGAGGACCTGATTTCAAATCCAGCTTCAAACACTTGACACTTACTAGTTGTGTGACCCAGGGCAAGTCACTTAACCCTCATTGTCCTACCCAAAACAAACAAACAAACAAAAATGTTAGCTGCCAGCAATAGCCAGGTTTACTTCAAAGCATATATTCTGCTTAAATCTACCGGGCTTCAAATCATTGCTTTGAATTACTCTTTCCTGTGCTTATTTCCTAAAACATAGCTTGATTATGTAGTTGTATGTTTACTTCCTTTGAATCATTCTTTTCCTCGGGAAGAATCTAGGTGGCATAGTAGATAGAGCTCTGGGTCTGCAATCAGGAAGACCTGAGTTCAAAAGCCAGCCTCAAATAACTGTGTGACCCTGGGCAAACCACTTACCTTCTGTCCACCTCAGTTTCCATGTCTGTAAAATAGGAATCGTTATACCACCTACCTCCCAAGGTTGTTATAAGAATCAAATAAGATATTAGTAGGGCAATGCCTGGAAATAATAGGCTCTTAATGAATGCTTATTCATCTTTCCTTTTTTTTTTCTCTGAGATGTTCTTTCCCTTAGATCTTGATAATTCCCTGCTAATAAATGTACCTGACCACACCCCTCTACAGGGGGCAGGGAAGACACACCTTTAGAAGCCTTCTTTACAATTTTTAGAACTCTACAAGATAATCAGTCAAATTAATTTACAATCATGTTGTTTTTTATACCCCAATACTATATTACTCACTTTTTGGGGGGGGAGGGACAATGGGGGTTAAGTGACTTGCTCAGGGTCACACATCTAGTAAGTGTCAAGTGTCTGAGGCCAGATTTGAACTCAGGTCCTCCTGAATCCAGGACTGGTGCTTTATTCACTGTGCCACCTAGCTGCCCCCTATACTACTCACTTTTATCAGTTCCCCTCTTCCAAACAATTCATTATTTTATTCCAAATATCTTTTTGCTTTTTCAAATGTTAATTACATCTTGCCTGATAAAGAGTCTAACAATATATCTATAGGCATATCCATTATCATTTATCTCTAATCTATATTTATCTGCATCTGTATTTGTATCTATCCATATTTTTCTGTGTGCATGTGTGTGCATGTACACCTTGGTAATTGAGGCAGTTATTTTTGAGTTCTGAAGGTGCTTAGAGCAATATTAGAATAGGCATCTAGCTCTAAGAGGAGCCTAGTTTAAAAAGTGGTCCTCCTGATATGTTTTTTGTAACAAATCATTTTCATTAATTTTTAATTGGTGCCCACAGAGTATTTCTCCATCTTCCTTTTGTCAGGGCCTCAAATAGGTTGTGTGCTTGCAGAATGTATCTTAACATCTCAGCACAAATTCTGACCCTTTATTGGACCATTGTCTCAAAAGAACTGTCATTTCTTGGGTGGTGTGCTGTGGTGTGGTGTAATGGCATTGTTTTTATATATGTGTTAATTGAAAGACTCTAAATGCCAGGGGCTTTAATGATTCCACCTTTTTCACTTGAATGGAGGTGTGTTTTGGTTCTCCTTTTCACATTTCACATGTGCTGTTCTCATGTCAGCTAATGGTGCTTCCATTCTGTTGAAGTTAAGGCCTTAGGTGGCCTGCGTTCATTATCTTGAAAAGCTGGCTAAGACATGAATAATGGCTTTGAGCTACAAAATTAAGCCTTCAGTTCACTTCAATTCAGTGAAAATTTTGGGGAGAGGCTTGATACAATGGAAAGAGGACTGACTATAAAGTCTGAGAATCTGTGTTCCAACTGTCCCTCTCATATTTATAATTTGTGTGCCCTGTGGCAAATTGCTTACCTTCTCTGGGCCTCAGTTTCTTAGTCTATAAAATGGGAATGATGATAATAATAAAATCTACTTGACTTGGCTGTTGTAAGGTTCAAATGAGATAATGTATGTCTAGTACTGGTGGGTGGTGGCATGATGCTATGCAGTACAGGTGAGCATAATTCTTTTTTATTCACTCCCCATCTTTGTGTGAATTGAACTATTCTTCTTCAGTCACTGCCTTGGCTGTTTGTTTGGGGTTTTTTGGGGGCAGGACAATTAGGGTTAAGTGACTTGCCCAAGGTTACACAGCTAGTAAGTGTCAGGTGTTTGAGGCTGGATTTGAACGCAGGTCCTCCTGAATCCAGTGCTGCTGCTTTATTCACTGTGCCACCTAGCTGCTCTAGTTGTTTTCTTTAAGTCTGACCTTTTCTCCATCCATTTCCTCTGCTCCTCCCTTCTGAAGCAATATTTTTCTTTAAAAACTCTGTCATGGGAAATAATTGGGAGCAAAGTAATAAGGGCCACATCTCTAATACATGCACATAAACTGCTCCCTCCACCCCCAGTAGAAAAAGAAAAGAAAAAAAAAAGATTTGTCTGTTGCCTGAATAATTATCTTAATAAATTATTAATAATAACAATAGCAGCAATAAATAAACAAACATGCAAATGAATAAATAAACGATTGAATGAATGAACGAACAAAGAACAAATGAATGAATGAATAAATAAGTAAATAATATCCTTTCTATACCTCTGAGCCCCAACCCAGATAAATGCTCTGGTAAAATACCAAAGTTGTAAATCTTATCTCTCATTTGAGGTTCTCCTTGATTCTCTCTTTCTAATAAGTTTGTGCAAGGATGCACATAGATTACCAATGCAACACATCACATATGCATATATGCATTTTTGTCACATATCTATTTGTATGTGACAAAATAAAGGAAAGCAAATAAACATTTATGAAAGAAAAAGTATGGTGGGGCAGCTGGCAGTGTAATGGATAAAGCATGGACCCTGGATTCAGGAGGACCTGAGTTCAAATCCGACCTCAGACACTTGACACTTACTAGCTGTGTCACTCTGGGCAAGTCACTTAACCCTCATTGCCCTGCAAAAAAAAAAAAAAAGTATGGGAAATGTTATGGGGGAAATTGGTGGGGGTTTGAGGTAGGGATCCTTAGGAATTCCTATTGAAAGAATTACAACTTCTTGCACACAAATCCAATTAGAGTAAAATAATAGTTTATTTTGGTGCTAGGAAAAGAAACCCAAGAGAAAAGACCTTGGGCTTCTTCTTATGGGGAGAAGGCATGGCCCAGAAGAGTGGCTCTCTGAGATACTTTTCTTCTCTAGCAAGAGACAGGCAGATACTTTTATAAAGGACTGATGGTGAAGGGATCATTTGACTATGGAAAGTTCCCTTACTGGGGGAGGACCATCCCCCACTGATGATGGCTGGAGGAAGTTGGGTGAGGGGCAACTACAATGTCTCAAACCATCTCTGTCCCCCTCATGCCACAAAGGCAGCAGCCATACTTTATCTTATCTCCCCAGGGGCAGGAGAGACTGGAATGAAGGGTGGTGGTCTTGGAGTTATCTCAGTACAGATCCATATCTATAAATAAAATATAAATATGGGCTGCTCTTGCTCACCTCTTTAGGTGTGCCTGTCCTTTGGTTTAGTTTCTAAAGGAGAAGGTTCTTTGATTTGCCCCAGAAAACTTCTGAGGTTCCCCAGTCCCATAACAGGGAAAATAAGCACACTTTCTGGGGAGTAAGAAGGAAGGAAGGAGATTTTAAAAAGTGAAACAATCACCACCTTGACAAGTCTGCCATCCAGGGAGTTTCAGTAGCATAGTATCTGTCCCTGCACTCCTCACCAAGAAACCAAAAATTCAAACCCCCCAGGAATCCTAAAAATTCAAACCCCCCCAGGAATCCTTAAACTTTCCCAAGGGAAAAAACAGCTCTGCCTCCCACCTCATGAATAAGGTGTGGCAGAGCAAGACCCTGGTACACTGAAAAGCAATACCAAGGTCTGCAAGATGATATGCAAGATATGGATGGGTGCTACATCTCTTACTCATGAGCCATCATTCAAAATCCCCTCCCAGTTGTTTGGCACTTCCCAGAAGTTTTGCATTTCTCTCCTAGTTGTTTTGTAATTCCCTCCCCTTTCTTTATTTAGTAATCATACAAAAAGACCAGGTATTCATCTTAGGGAGCCAGACAGTTTTCCATAGTGATTCTGTCTCTGGGTCATATATCCCTTTCTCCTAATAAATCTCTTTTTATTTTATAAGATTCATGATAAGCCTTCACTTCTTTGGGTGAGTTAGCCCTCTACCGCCACCCAGATCCAGGTTGCAAGTCCTCCCAACACACACACACACACACACACACACACACACACACACACACACACACTGTCCACTGTTCCTGTTCTGGAGTCCAACCCAGAGGATCTCATAGATGACATTGCTCCCTCCATGACTCCTATTCCTACAATCGGTTGTTCTATTGTTCAAAGGGGTATTTCCCAGTATGCTCCCTCTTTTGTGTCCTTACCGCATTCTATCAGCTCTTACAGAGTTTCAACTCTATTCTCATAGGCTAAAAAATACACATTAGTTCCTTTTTTATCACTTCCCAGGTTAAAACAAATTCCTCAGGAGACCTCTTTACCAAAGCCATGTCAAGTGCTGCTACATGTGTAAATAGGAGGGTCAATTATTAGTATTAACATACATCAGTGCCCCAGAAAACTCAAAATGGTTTGACCTATATAAGGAAATGGAAATAAAATATATAAAGAACATATGTCTAGGATGTTAGTGGGTTAGAGAGGAGATGGATTGCTTAACAGTTTTCTTTGGGAATAAATTTAGATTTTATTTGCTTGGCCCTAGAGCACAGAACTACGAGCAGTAGGTGGAAGGTGTAGAGAGGCAGATTTCTGTTCAGTGTTATTATAGCTAGCTAATAGAGCTATCAAAAAGCAAAATGGGTTGCCTTGAGATATCTATCCTCTCAAACAAGGTAGGCCTTCAAGCAGAACTGAATGACCATGACCACTTATTGGTATGCTACAGACACAATTCCCCATTCAGGAATCCATAGGGTAGGCTAGACAACTTTTGAAGTCCATTCCAATTTTATCACTCTGGCTTCTGGAATTTTAACTGGCACCAACCCAGTATGGATGGCATTTCCCCGTGCCAATTTTCTCTTGGTTCCTTATACCTTTCTATTAAATATTACACATAGTAAGGAAGGTGGTTAGGAATTCTAAAAAAAAAAAATGAGGAAACCAGTTTGACAGGTCTCAGACTGAGTAATTTGAAATGGATTATTTTCATAACAAATCCCACTTGTTTCCTTTTTAATTAGAAGGGACATATATTATACAACACATTACTCAGGTGAAAATAGAAGCATGTGGATGCTGATCAGAAGAAAGAAATAGTACACTCATTTTAAAACAGAGCCAACAAATGGTATTTGACATAGGTATTGCACTGGGTGAGCATGGCTAAATGACAAATAATCTTTCTTCCTAACATTTTCCAGCAGTATTCAGGTACAGGAATACTAAAATTCTACAAAGCTACCTACCGGTAATGATAAATTCTCTAGTGTCACTACTCCAGCAGTCCTCAGTCTCTAACATTTGCAGTAATATGATATTTTCAGCTCACAATCAGATAAATACTTACAGAAGTATATGACTTGTTTCCTTCTGAAATACCCTGTGAACCATCATGTGTTATAATATCACAAAATTTAATGCATCTTTTTAAAAAATGTATTTTTCAGTAAAACAATAACGTTGTGGGAATTCATCTTGATATAAAATTTAGCACATTAGATTTGATATTAAAGCCACTTAGAGATTTTAGTCATCAGCAAACCAGAGAGGGAATAACCGAATTTCAAGTTAATGGTATGGAGGCCATAAAATGAGAAATTGGAACATGTTTCACAAGCTGATCATTCATGCTGGTCATTTGTCAAATTGTCTTGCTCTAGGATGGTAGACAAGAATAAAACAAAACAAGATTTCAAATCTTTCCTTTCTGAAGTTTGAAATTAGGAGAAAAGGCTAGTAATTATGAATCTTGTTGCCAGATACCCGTGTCTCTGAGGGAAAAAATCAACAAATAAATGACAAAAACAAACATACTAAAAACCAAAAATCTCAAAGTAAACCATATCACATTACCCCTCTTGACATATTCAGCATTCTACTCAAAGTAGTCTAGTTGCAGTTCTTCTCATCTCCAGGTCTCTTTCTCCATCTTTAGAGCCGCTCCTCTCTTAACTTCTACCTCATAGTATCCTTGGTTTCCTTTCCAGGTTCAGTTCACGGATTCCACATTCTACAGGCATTTTTCCCTAGAACCACATTTTGGTAGTGCCCCCTAATAATTTTTATTTATTTATTTATGTGCATTTTCTACTCTTTCCCCAAAACACACACACACACACATACACACACACACACAAAATGTAGATTCCTTAAGGACAGGGATTTTTAAAAATTTGTTTTGTGATTGTATACTTGGAATTTAGCTGAGGGCTCATTAGATAGCTCTTGAATCTTAGGGGTCCATGGAGGGCAATCTGTATTAAGTTGCAACATTAATTAAGTTTATATACTACAAAGGGATGATTTCTTTTTACTTCAGAAATGAAAAATTTCTGAATTTCAAGCTTGAGAATCTGGGATTAAAATATTTTAGTCAAAGAGCTGAATTAACTACCACATTGAAAAGAGGGAAAGAGGTTCCAAAAATTTTACTTTTTAGCTTTTATTTTTAAAAGTGAGACTAAAATAAGCATTTCAAATGCAATAACATCATTCAGTAGTTTTATCTGCCTATATATTTATCAATCACCATATCCATATATATTTTAACTTGGAACAGGATTATATTTTTATTGGTGTAGGGAACTCCCACTCAAGAAATCCCCTCCACCAATAAAGATTGGCACCTTCTTTATAACTGATAGTCTAGAAGAAAGGACTCTCAATCTGGATCCACAGTCTTGTTTTTGTATATATAATACATAGATATGTATATATAATGTATATGATGGTATTTCAATATAATTGGTTTCACTTATAATGTTATGTATTTTAATATGTTCCTTTTAAAATATTATTCTGAGAGGGGTCCATAGGTTTCATTGTTCTGCCAAAGGAGTTCAAGATATAGAAAAAAGGTTAAGAAACTATGTTTTTAAAAGTTCCCCAGGCCCTGAAAGAATCAATGGCATATATACATATATGTATGTATATTTAGGTATATTTACACATATATACACATTATGTATATACACAAATAATATATTTATGCATATATACACACAGCCTCAGTATATGTCAAGGATAGGCTTCCTCCCCCCTCTTCCAGACCCTAAGGTCAACTCCTTTTCTTTTTTTTTTTTTTGGTGAGGCAATTGGGGTTAAGTGACTTGCCCAGGGTCACACAGCTAGTAAGTGTCAAGTGTCTGAGGCTGGATTTGAACTGAGGTCCTCCTGACTCCAGGGCCAGTGCTCTATCCACTGTGCCACCTAGCTGCGGGGGGGGGGGGGGGGGGGGGGGCTTTCCCCACTTCCCCCCCCCCCGTCAATTTTCTATCTACTACAACCTGTAGCTTCTCAGTAAATCATAATGCTATATAAACCTGAATAGTTCCTCATTAGCTCTTGATTAAGGACAGACAGCATCAGTGAAAGGTAATGATTTAAAACTCCAATAAAGTAATATATTCCTCATAGTTAGGTAAGAATTATCCTTTAAAAGGTGGGAGGTATGGTTTCAGAATCAGACCATAAGTAGATGAGATTCAATTCAATTCAACAAGAATTTATTAAGTTCCTGCTTGGGGCTAGGTACTGCGCTTGGAAAGCAAAGACAAAAACAAATTATCTGCCTTCAAGTAATTTATATTCTACTAGAGATTTTCCTGAATCTAAACTTCAGCAGTTTTCATCAGCTAGTCAGTAGTACTGGTTTCTTATGAAATTTAAAGACTCATTCATTATGGATAAAAAATAATTCCCCTCTGTGACCATTTTGAACCACCCTCAAACGAAAAAGTTATTCCCTCAGAACATCTTATTCAACTTGATGTGAGGTGTGGGTTTAATTGATCAAATTGTTCATGAGGCATCCCAAGGAATTACAAGACTCAGTGACTCAGTTTCCCAAGTTTTATTGCAATACTGTGAGTGACCACAAGGAGACCAGCAGGGAGGTGTCTTGAATAGGGAGAGGAAAATGATTATATTTATAGTAAAAAAAAAAAAAATTGACTATCTCCTTATTATCTTAATCTCCTCCTTGTGGGAGGTTCATGGGAGGTCTTATCCTAATTTAGAGTTCCTGGGGGCTTAAGTCAACCACTGCGGGGGTATCTTTTTCCTTGGAGGTGTATTTTTGGGGTTTACACATAATAAGGTAAACTTAAGGACAAATTTGGCCTTTTCTGTGCATATTCCCAAGGACATGCTTAAACTTGTTAATCTCAGAAGATCTCAGTGTTTATGATGTCTCTTTACTTAAGATCTGGTTTCTAGGTGTCCTGTCATCTAGGAATATTAATGGCTATTAATGGTTAATGGTCCCTAGTTACTGTATCTGTTGATGGCTGACAGTGACAAACCCTGTTGGTTACTGTAAGAAGACAAACCTTAGCTTCTCTGTTAACCCTTTTAGGCACTATTAATAAGGTCCCAAGTCTCAGTTTACCTGTTGAATCCTTTTAGCTACTATTGATAGGTTATCTGTTAACTCTTTTAGCCTCCATCAAATTTAGAACTCTCTGTCCACACCCCAAACCAGATCTTGTATCTTGAAAGATCATGTTAAGCAGAACAAGTAGAATAGCTGTCCCGGACAGTCATTCAAACTGGAACCAGGTAGCTAGAAATATGCAGCATCTTTCCCTCTTACTCTCCTTCCCTTTCTTTCCCCCTCTCTCCCTCCCTCTCAACCAGGAGTTCCCCAAATACTTAAAAACATGATCACGTTCTAATCCAACTTTCTCATTCTATAAATAAGGAAACAGAGGCCCAGTGATTTGTCTAAAGTTGTTTCCCAAAGAGCAAAGCAGAATTCAAAACCATGTCCTCTAACTCCCAATTTCAGTGATCCTTGACTAACCTATTCTGCACTTTCATTTTATTTTTTTCTCTGTATTCTATAATTCAATTCTCTGCTTTCCATTATATTTCATGTACCTGTTTTTCATCAATTTGATTTTAAAAGCATTTATCAAGCTAACCTATGTGTCAGGTAGGGGCTTTTTTCACGGCAATTGTCTGCCCTCAGCTTCAGTGAGAGACTGAGCCTTGAAAGAGGATCCCTTCATGTGTTTTGTCAACCTGAAAATTAATAAAACAATCAATATAACAAAATTAAGGTCTTTAATTGAAGCAAAGGAGTTGCAGCTCAAAACATTTCATAGTAAATGCTAAGAATGCCTAAAGATAAGAACTGGGGACAGGGTTTATACTGGGTAACAGAACAGAGAGGGAAGAGATTGCATCTGGGAAGAGTAAGTTTCTCACTGATAGAACCTATCTAATGCAAAAGAACCTTTTACATAATAAGCTAAAATCCAGTAAGTAAGCCTGGGAACCTCTGGGAGGGGACAGCTTGGGAAATCCATAAAACAATCAGAGTCTGGAATTGACAAAACCTGGTCAGCTCCAGGAAATTAATTAGCCTGGGAATGTAGACCAGGTGAGAATCTGTCAGTTCTTAGTAAATTGTGTTTGTCAGTTTATAATTTTATAATCCAGAGAGGCAACATGTCATTTTAGGGGAAAAGTAGAGCTAGCCTCAGAGTGAGGAAGACTTGGGTTCAAGTCCTGCCTGAGTCTCTGTAGGGACCTTGACCAAGTCACTTGCTTGAATATATTCCAGGCAAGATAACATAAAAGTTCACCTAAAGGTGCCCACAGGTCCAGGAGCAGAATGGAAGTTCTTATGGAATAGGGATGAGAAGGATGGCCAGAAGATAAATATACACATAGTTCTATTCATTTAATATGTACCTATTTATATTCTCTTAAGACTTGAAAGAGGCTAGTTTTATGAGCCAGTTAACTAATATTGAATATTATGTTTTCAAATTGTTATGGGCCCAGAGCACCCCAGAAGTTCTCTGGGGTCCTTGAGAAACTAAACCAAAGAACAGACTCACCTAAAGAGATAAGTGGAACCTGATCTGGACTGAGCTAGCCCCAGGACTCCCACCCTTCATTCCATTCTCTCCACCCCTGGAGAGATAAGATTAGGTGTGGCTGCTGCCTTTGTGGTGGGAGGAGGAGAGAGAGATGGCTTGAGAGATCTGCAGCCACCCCTCACCCAACTCCCCCAGCCACCACCAGAGGGTCCTCCCTCAATAGGAGAGCTTTCCACAGTTAGATGATCACCTCATTCGGACCACCATCAGACCACTATAAAAGTATCTGCCTGTCTCCTGCTAGAGGAGATTGGTATCTCAGAGCCACCCTCTGTGCCATGCCTTTCTCCCCATGAGAAGAAGTGCAAGGATTTCTCTCTTGGTTTCCCTTCCCCAGCCCCTAAATAAACTACTATCTTATTCTATTGGTTTTGTGTGCAAGAGGGTGTAATTCTTTAAAGAGAAATACCTAAGGACCCCAAACTCCTACCCCTATCTCAAACCCCCTACCCTATTTTCCCCACATCAAAATCAGCATCAATTAAATTAATATTTGCTGAGCACCTACTATGAACAAGACACTGTGGGACACAACTACTCAGTTTATAATGCTATGATGAATACATAAACCATCTGGATTTGATGGGGCTGCCTTATTATCCAAAAGAATTATATGAAACCCTTAATTAATAACATCAAAATGCTCTCCAACTGAACTCCAAACTGAACCCACATAGCTCACAGATAAGTCCCTATCTACTGACTATTTTCCCCAAGCTAATAAGTCCCTATCTTGTAAAAAACATCTGGACATCCTTGGCCTTGACAAACCCCTTTTTGAATCATATAATCTTATCATAGTGGTTGCTTTAAGTAAAATTATCAAACTGATTGGCATTTCATATGTTCTTTCTTGTTTTAGTTGAAATTGTTAAACTGATTTGTATTATATACATTCTTGTTGTCACAGGGGATATAGGTGGTGGGGATCCTTAGGTATTCCACTTTAACATTTACTTTTTTGTTGTTGAGGCAATTGGGGTTAAGTGACTTGCCCAGGGTCACACAGCTAGTAAATGTCAAGTGTCTGAGAGTGGATTTGAACTGAATCCAGGGCCAGTGCTCTATCCACTGTGAGGTATTCCACTTTAAAGAATTATAACTCTCTCACACAATCCAAAAAAGATGATGTTTTATTTGGACACTGGAGAAAATGACCAAGAGGGAAGTCAAAGAATTTGTCTCAAAGGGAGGAGATAGCTTAGAGACATCTTTTTTCTCCAATGGAAGAAAAGCCAAATATTTTATAAAGGAGAGATGGGGTGACCACCTGACAATGGAAAGTTCCTCTTGGGGGTAGGGTGAGGAAAGATTCCTGAGAGTCAGGGGGATTTTCTTTTGGAATGCTAGTCCTGACCTCAGAAGTTATCTCTGTCTCCTAGCACAGGTAGTAGTAGCCCCACCTAACTGATTTTCCTGCTATAGAATTTAATCTTTCCTAATTTCTTAAGTGTGTCCCTCCTGATATATAGTTGTCCAGTTCAAACTTTAATAGTCTCTTAATTACTTGATATGTCCCAAACCCTGTGGAATTGTCATAGTGTTTGCTTTTAAGTTGATTTGTATCATGCTAATGAAACTGATAACACCATGCACCAAGAGAGAACTAAACTAAGCTCTATAACCAGTGAGCAGAGAAAGTTTACATACCTTCACAAAAAAAGGCATCTTCTAGCTCCTTCTTTGGAAGGAGTCTCCACATGATTCATGCCTGCTTGTTCTTGGGATAAATAAATTGGTACTATGTTTCTCCTGTCTGTCTCTGATCTGGTTTTCTCTTTTCTGTAGGAGACAGCCATTAAAACAAATTTGAACAATAATTTTTAATAAAAGATAGTGATGGACACATTTTTTTTTTAGTCAGCCAGTCAAGAAGCATTTAATAAGTGTCTACTAAGCCTCAGACACTTTGTCTGGGACATTGTAAACACTGAGATTACCAAGAAAAGCAAAATACTATACCCTGTTCTCAGGAAACTCACAGTCAGAACTTGGAAACACAACAGCATCTCTCTTTGTAGCCATTTCCAAATCATTTGAATGCACCAACACCTACACCACCACCCCTTTCTTGCTCCCTTTCATGTGTTAGTTCCCTCCATTAGAATGTAAATTTATTAAGAGAAGAACTATTTTATTGGCATGAATTTGTATGCCCAGCAGTTCAGTGTCTGGCACACAGTAAGTGCTTAATGAATACTTTTCCATTAATTTATTCATGTGTACATTGAGGGGGGGAGGAGTATATGCTTAAAATTCTCTTGAGGTTCCTTAAAAATTATATTAATCAATTCCAAAGAGAAATTCAGATGGAGGAGTTCAGAAAATAATGGGAAAAAAAATTACTCCTAGGGTCCTGACTGTAGTTGTGGAAAAGATAGGGAAATCAAGCAAATATTGACCCATTTGACAGCAGATCTACCTAACAAAAGAAAGAAAAAGAATAAGACCAGTGCTGTTAGATTTGTCCATTCATCCTTTTTTTCCTCCATGTCTATTCATGTGTGTAGATTTCCATAGCAATGGCTGATGTACTATAGGAATATAACCTAATTTAAATTTATAATAATAGCTGGGAGAATCACTATATAGGACACATATTCATACATAGAGAGAGGGAAAAAAAACTTGCTATTTATCTTTGCTTGAAAAAAAAAAGCTCTTTGTGTTGTACTTGATCTTTCAGGGAAGTGGTTTATTGGACATCTGAGCTTCCAGAGGTTTTTGAGAGCAGCTGTCTACAGAAGATGATTTAGAGTGGTGCCAGCATCATCCTACTTGAGGTTTACACAATGGTACTTTTCCATCAGTGCCTAGAGTTTCAAGGTGAATCTTTGTAGCAGAGTGGCTGTGACTCTTAGTGTTGATCAGGGCAAAATGCCTTTGCTTAAAGACATAATGGTCCCATTTCAAATGATACCCACTAAGTAGTGAATAAATAATACCATTGTCTAGCACCCCTGAAAAGACTGAATAGGGATGGCAGTCAAGGCTTAGGAATAATATTTCTGAAAAGAAATTTTAAAAGGTATTCAATGCTATTCAACAAACATTTATTATGTATTCTTACTTTGTGTACCTATAACATCTGAAGTATCCTGGCATAATGAGTGGAGAAAACATTGAAGTGGAAGTCAGAAAAATCCAAGTTAAAATCCTCCTTCAGATACTTACTGTCTGACCTCTGACTCCATTTAACCTCTCTCATCTTCAGTTTCCTCTTTCCTCACCTGCCTGCAATCTATCTATCTATCCATCTATCTATCTATCTATCTATCTATCTATCTATCTATCTATCTATCTATCTATCTATCTATCTATCTATCTATCTATCTATTTATCTATTTATCTATCTATCTATATGTATAGATAGATAGATAAATACACACACATACATACATACATATATGTGTATTTGTGTATGTGTATATATGTGTGTGTGTGTGTGTGTGTGTGTGTGTGTGTGTGTGTGTATGTGTGTGTGTACAGAGAGAGAGAGATCTTTGGATCAAAAAATTAGCCAACAATAAACTTATAGATTTAGAACTAAAAAGTCCTCAATGAACTATTTTTACAGGCATAGAAGCTGAGCCCCAGAGAGGTTAAATAACTTTTTCCAGGGTTATATAGATATTAAATTGCAGAGCTGTTGTTTGAACTCAGGTACTATAACTCAATCTAGCCCACTTTGATTGACCCAGATACATTTCTAATTTACTTCTGAAATATTTAAGTCAAAAGAATCATTAGAACATTCAAATCTTCAGGATAAAGTGGCCCCTTCAGAAAAGATATCAGCTTCAAGAAATTTACTAATAGAGTTTTTCTGGCATACCAAAAATCATTATTCAAATGTATTATGGGTAAGTATATGACTAAGCTTGAATAGTCCTCTCATGGTGGACCTCGTTCTATGGTGCTGGGAATCAGTGACCCATTTTGGTGCTCTGTATAGCTAGGTCCTGATTAGTACAAATAATTAAACACCTAAAGTGGTCCCATTACTAATATTTGCATAGCCTATTCCCTTTGGGCTGGGACTAATGACCATATTTTATATAATTATAAGTTTGAATGGCATAGCTTTAAATACATGTAGCCACTTCAAGGGAATTCATTATTTGTACTAATCAGAATGCAGCTATAAAAAAATACTATCATAGATAATCATAATATTCTAATCACAGAAAAGTCATTAATCCCCCATAATAATTCTCAGACTGGAACTATAGTCAGGCAAAAAAAGGACCAAGAAAGTTCAGACATTATACATTTAGCTATAGGATATCTCCAATGGCATTCCCCTTCTTCTACAAAATAGAACTTCACCCTTTTCAATGACTGAGAGTTTCACTAGTTTTTGCTATTGAGGTCTGAGAAAGGGCAATACATCAGAGCAAGAAAGCAGGCAAAAAAAAAAAAGGAAAGAAAGAAAGAAAGAAAAAGGAAGAGCAAGTAAGAGAAAGGGAAAGTGATTTTTCCCATGTGACAAAAAATATAGACATAGTGACCTTAGAGAGAAGGGTGGCTCTTGGATATTCCGAATCTGCCCCCTTCCAAAACTTAGTAGAGAGAAAATCTAAAAGATTTTTTAAAAAGTCATTTTTTTCACTAAATAGAAATAATAGCCTTTGATCACATTTGTGCCATATTTACAGGCAAATTAATTAACAGCAATCTATTGAACCTTTAAATATCTATCATTCTTATGAGATCTTTAGCACTTCTTCAATAATATATAGCTATTTCCTTAGTCCAAAAGTAAATTGACAAATAACTACTATCAAGAAATATAGATGTAGTCATGTCATTTCTTAAGTTTGGCAGTGTCCAGCTGGGTCTCAGATAAATCATAATCTTTATATATGTAACACCTACACAGTATTTTTACTTTCTCAAATCCCACTCTCTTGTACTAGGTCTTGAAAACTATAGTGGAACAAATTGATGGGATTCCATTTAGGTGATGATCTCTACTATTAGGTGCTGGAAAGAAGTCAGGGGTAACAACAGTGAACAACCAGAGGAAGAAAGCTGTAAGTAGGAAGCAGACATTGAGGTTTGGAAAGCTACAAGCTATCTGAATAAGGATGCACAAAAAAAAAAAAAAAAGACATGAAAGGATATGTAAGGCAAGGCAGAGTTCATGTTATAGGGTGAACACTGAGAGGGTGACAACATAGGTCACTGGGCTAGCACAAAGAATGAGGAAATCTTGTGAACCAGGCGGATCTCTGTATTTGACACCTGAAACTCTTATATGCTTTAAGAATGTGTTATAATTAAAAGTGCATTTGAGGGGCAGTTGGATGGCACAGTGGATAGAGCACCGGCCCTGGAGTCAGGAGTACCTGAGTTCAAATCCACCTCAGACACTTAACACTTACTAGCTGTGTGACCCTGGGCAAGTCACTTAACCCCAATTGCCTCACTAAAAAAAAAAATTGCATTTGACCAGCAGTCAAGAGACCAGGGTTCTAATCCTAGTTCTTACAATGATTGGTTGTGTGATTATGAGCAAGTATATGCTTTCTCTGAGCCTCAGTTTATCCATCTATAATATATGAAAAATTGGGGAAGTAGTTATTATTTAAACTGAAAAAGAAGTGACTAGAAAATACTTTTTAAAATAGTTAAGGGAAAAATAGCCAAATAAATATAGTTTCTTATGAATGTAGTAGTAACACATGTGTGTGTGTGTGTGTATATATATATAAATGTATATACATATATATGTGCATACACATTTAAAAAATTTTTTTAAATAATCTTTAGTGGAAAATAGAGGAAGTTTGGTGAGAGGAAAAGATGAAAGAAGTTTCATCTTTTCATATATATATACTACATATATATACTACTCTGAAAATGTGTTTATGTATACCAAGCTATTTTGATTCTTAGAAATGTTTCCAGATTTTCTGCTTTAATATGGATGAAATTCTTGTTCATTGTCTTAGTGATTTTGTAAGTTTACCTGAGGAGCAGCTAATTGGTACAGTGTACAAAGTCAGGAAGATGTGACTTCAAATCCAGCCTCAGGGGGCAGCTAGGTGGCACAGTGAATAAAGCACTAGCCCTGGATCCAGAAGGACCTGAGTTCAAATCTGGACTCAGACACTTGACACTAGCTGTGTGACCCTGGGCAAGCCACTTAACCCTCATTGCCTCACAAAAAACAAACAAACAAACAAAACGAGAATAGATTGGCAACCTCATGGGGTGCATTAGGTATATGTACTTTGTGAAAAGAATATCTTCCCCATGGCAAGTCATTTAACCCTCATTGCCCCACAAACCAAAAGAAAAAAGAAAGAAAGAAAGAAAGAAAGAAAGAAAGAAAGAAAGAAAGAAAGAGAAAAAAATGTCATCCCCTCAAATCCAGCCTCAGACACTCATTAGGTATGTGACCTTAGGCAAATTCCTAAAACCTGTTTACCTCAGTTTTCTCAACTGTCAAATGAGCTGCAGAAGGAAATGAAAAATCACTCCAGTGTCTTTGCCATGAAAACCCCAAATGAGGTCATGGAGAAATCCAAAATCTACTAGTTACATTGACCTATCTAAATTACCTTTCTCTGGGACAATATTGATCCTCCAGAGCATGAAGAATATCTAGTTTTACATTAAAAAGATTATTAGAAAGTACCTTTTCCCCTCTGGGCAGCAAAAATATGCTGTTAAAATTGAACATGATATTCTAAGAAATAATTTCTTCCAAAGAATATTTGGTATATATAACAACTTAAATAATAATGAGCAAGTTTTACACACAAGGGTTGGTATTTGGTTAATTATCACCATACATCTTGCAGTTTCATTTCTTACAATCTAAACATCTTAACTGCTGGTTGAAATAAGCAATATATGAGTATCAGTGAGAAATAGTGGAATTTTTTTTTCTCCCTGGAAAAATAAGTAAAGAGGAAACTTTCTCATTTTGTTTTCATCAAAATTCCTGTTCAATCTTTTTTTTCCCCTTGTGATAAAGTGTTCTAAGTATTTTAAACCTGTTTTTTCTAGACCTGCCATTTCTTCAGTTTAGAGAATTCCAAATGTATGAAACCTCTACTCCCATGAAGATACCGTACTGTGAAACTCATAATGCTCCAGAGTTTCCTTGGATAAAGAAAGCTTAAATACCTTGCTCATGGTCATGGGAAGTTTATGTGAGAGGAAAGTTCTGAACCTAGCTCTTTTAGGCTCTAAGAATGGCCATATTTCTACTATAATTGGTTGTAGCTCATTAAAAAGCTTAAACTTTAACTTTCAACTAACTTCCAAAATTGCCCTCAGTATAGTCATTAAATAATCAAGATGAGTCCAATAACAGTTTAAAACTAAAACTATTAACACATATAAGATACTGTGTTTAGTATATACAAATGTATTTCTCAGTCTTTTAAATGAAATTGTTTTTGATCTTAAGCAAATGTTAATTTAAAGAAAGAAACATTTTCATGTGACAAACAAGTAGAAGGACACCACCACTCCAAAAAACTCCAAATAAAGCCATAAGAAAATTATTGGAGCAGCAGAACCCATAAAAGGATGGCTGAGATCATTTTCTAGTAAAAGACAGTTAAGAAGTTTGGAAGGAGGGGTGTGCTATACCAGGTAGAAGTAGAGCCCAACCCGTGGTTGTGTCCATACTGAACCAGCGCCAGGCAGGCTGCACCAGAGAAAGAGACCTCCAGAGCTTCTGAATCAGCAGCAGCATTAGCATCTTCTGGAGCTAAGCTCACAGTCTGATGAGAGGGCTGAATGGCTGGCCAGGGGGAGAATACAGGAGTTTCTGCTGAAGCTGATGTGGAATTTGATTGTTCTACCCCAGAGGGGAACCAGGAAGAAATCTTGAGTGGCAATAGCCCAGGTTGGGGAAGGGTACAGGCTTGCTGGAACTATTAACCCACCAAAACTTTTGTTGGCTGGTTAATTAGCAAGTAGGCCTGGGGTTATTTACAGACCAAAGCACAGGACAGGTGAGTGGAGAACTTGCCTCTCCTTAAATCATACCACCTAGGACCCCCTGAAGCTTGGGACAGTGCAGCCTGGAAGAAGTGCCCCATTTTAAGAAGTTAAAAGTCAAGAAAGAGACAGGCAAGGTGAGCAGACATAGAAAGATGTGGGTCATAGAAAGTTTCTTTAGTGACAAGGAAGATTGAAGTGCACCCTCAAAAGAGGATAGCAATGTCAGGGCTCCTACATCCAATACTCCCAAGAAAAATATGAATTGGTATCAGGCCATAGAAATGCTCAAAATGGACTTTGAAGATAAAGTAAGAGAGGTAGAGGAAAAAATGAGAGTGATGCAGGAAAGTCACAAAAACAATAGTCAACAGGCTGAAAAGCCAAATGGAAAAGCTCTCTGAAGAAAATCATTGCCTAAGAATTAGGATTGGAAAAAATGGAAGCTAGTATCTTTATGATAAACCAAGACACAGTAAAGCAAATCCAAATGAATAAGAGAGAGAGAGAGAGAGAGAGAGAGAGAGAGAGAGAGAGAGAGAGAGAGAGAGAGAAAGAGGGCAATGTGAAATATCTTCTTGGAAAAACTGCTGACCTGGAAAATAGATCCAGGAGAGATAATTTGAAAATTATTGGACTACCTAAAACCATGATCAAAATTAGAGTTTAGACATCATCTTCCAAGAGATTGTCAGGGAAAATTGCCCTGATATTCTAGAAACAGAAGGTAAAATAGAAATTGAAAGAACCCACACATCCCTTCCTGAAAGAGATCCCCAAATGAAAACTTCCAGGAATATTATAGCCAAATTCTAGAGCTCCCAGGTCAAGAAGAAAATATTGCAAGCAACCAGAAAGAAACAATTCAAGTACTGTGGAACCACAGTCAGGATATCACAGGATCTAGCAGCTTCTACATTAAAAGAGGGCATGGAATATGATATTCCAAAGGGCAAAGGATTTGGGATTACAACCAAAAATCACCTACCCAGCAAAACTGTTTATAAACTTTCAGAGGAAAAAATGGGACTTCAATGAAAAAGAGAACTTTCAGGTATTTGTAATGAAAAGACCTGAACTGAATAAAAAATTTGACTTTCAAATGCAAGACCCTAGAGAAGCATAAAAAGGTAACCAGGAAAAACAAGTCATGAGGGATGTTAAAATGTTAAACTGTTTACATTCCTACATGGAAAGATGATGCATCAAACTCATAAGAACTTTCTCAATATTAGGGCAGATGATAGGAATAAATTTAGACACAGGGCATAGGTGGGAATTGATTGATTATGCAGGGATTATATCTGTAAAGAATTTATTTTTTGTTGATCTTTTTTTTTTTTTTTGGTGGGTCAGTCAGGGATGGGTGGTGTGTCTGGCGTTGTTGAGTTGGTGAATGTCTTGTGTCTGAGGTCAGATTTGTGCTTGGGTCCTCCTGGGTCCAGGGTGGGTTCTTTGTCCACTGTGTCATCTAACTGCCCCACAATTACATCATTAGGGTAAAATTGAGGGGGGAGAAAATTTCACTGGGGGAAGTGGAAGGGAAGAAGTAGAATGGGGTGAAATTTCAAATGAAAGAAGCAGAAGAGGGTTTATGGAGTGGAGGGAGAGATGGGGCAGGAGTGGGGTGGTAAATGAGACTTACACTCATCAGAATTGGTTCAAAGACCTTAATTTCATCAGAGTTGGCTCAAGGAGGAAATAACACACACTCAGTTGGCTGGAGTAATCTATCTAAACCTGTAGGAAAGGAGAAGTAGGAGGGGATAAGGAGGAAGGGTGAAAAAAGGGAGGGCAGAGCAGGGGAGGGGGCAGTCAGAAGCAAAATACTTTTGAGGAGGGATAGGGTAAAAGAAGGTAGAAAATAGAGTAAATATCATGGGAAGGGAATAGGATGAACTTATGAAAATTGCAATTCATCTACAGAGAAATAACTGATGGTATCTGAAAACAGATAAAAACATATTTTTTTGACAGTTCCTTAATCTAAAGTTTTATTTTTATCTGTTTTCTCTCACAACCTAGCTAATGTGGAGATGTTTTCCATGACTACTCATGTATAGCTTATATTGAATTGCTTGAGATCTGGCAGAGGTGAGGGTTGGGGTGGAAGGGAAGAAAAGAATTTGTAACACAAAGTTAAAAAAAACTGATGACAAACAAGTAGAAGACAGATGATGCTAAAATGCTAAAATAATCTGTTGCAAATCAAGGTGATAAAAACCAAAGAGTTATGTCCCTATTCTGATACTTGTTCCTTTTCTATCTTTACTTGTCAGTTAACCTCCATTGGCTTTAGGTTCTTCATATGTACAATGAGGGAGTTAGAGTAGACAAAATTGGAGGTTCCTTCCAGCTCTAAATCCTATCTTCTTAAACTGTGGGTGGCAACCCCATATGGATCACATAACTGGATGTGGGAGCCTCAAGAATTTAGCAAGAATAAAAGGTTATGTATACTTATTTTATATATTTATACCAGGGTCATGTAAAAATTTCTTGGGCAAAAAGGGGTTGTAAGTAGAAAAAGTTTAAGAAGCCCTGCTCTAGATAATAACTCTGAGCCCTGAAGACCCTCCCCTCCAAAACTTTTTCTTTCTTTCTTTCTTTCTTTCTTTCTTTCTTTCTTTCTTTCTTTCTTTCTTTCTTTCTTTCTTTCTTTCTTTCTTTCCTTCTTTCTTTCCTTCCTTCCTTCCTTCCTTCCTAACTTCCTTCCTTCCTTCCTCCCTCCCTTTATTTATTTATTACTGAGATGTGGGAAAGCCCTTAGCTTAAAAAGACCAAGGTCTCCCACTGCACCTGGTATAATCTTCAATCATCCTGATGAATATCTTGCCACAGGACTCATATGGCTCTACAAGAGAGAGTGAGACTGGTCACTTTGCACAGCCCTCCCCCAACTTATATTCAATTTAATGCAAGTCATGCCATCATCTCCCAGTGTCATGGTCCTCTTTAAGAACAAAGGACAAACACCATCACCACCACCAACAGATAATAGATAGCATTAATGAAGCACTCTAAGATTTACAATGCATTTTACACATATTATTTCATTTGATCTAAGGATCAAATCAAAAATCAAAAATCCAGTGAGTCAAGTGCTCTTTTTAATTCCATTTCGCAAAAGAGGCTGATAGAAGTTAATTGACATGTCCAGGGTCACATAAGTGTCTGAGATAGGATTCAGAAACACTTCTGACTCCAAGTTCAACACTGTATCCTCAATACCATCCTGCCTCCAGTTCTACAATCCTATGATCCCTACATTTTATAAGTAAGGAGGCTAAGACCTAAAGAGGCTAAGTGACATTCAAGGTCACCAAGAGACAGGTTTCAAACACAAGTCCTCTAACTACAAATACAGTATTCTTTCTCCTATACTGTACTGGTTGTTGGCTGCCATAGCTTTGTATATATATCACATATGACTATAACTATACAATAGTCCTTGAACATTTTGGAATTAACAGAAAAATGTGTGCCCATTGTTTAAGTATTCAATTTTAATCTCACATTAGCTTCCCATTTGGAAGAAAATACAAATGGGAGACTAATATAGGAATATCATCATTATCTAATTATAAGATGCATTGATAGGTCATGTAGTTTTAATGGAACCTTGAACATTCATTTTTCACCAATGTCAACCTTCTGTCTCTAAAACCATGCATTATGATTGAAAACACCATTTGTCTTGTCATTATGTGAGATTGATTCTTGGCTATAGTAGAGGTAACTCCTAGGAACACAATTGATGATATGGCAATTATCTCTAAAAGATGGACACATCAATATCATCCAGGCAGATGCAGCCAGAGTGAAGTGTTGTTGGGGAATTAATTGCTTTCTATCCTATACTCAAACACAATGTCATTATAAGAAGACTAAGGGGAAAGAAAAAAATGCTGTTTTAATGAATATTTGAATGAAGTTCAAATAAAATTTTAGAAATTTGATGAATGAAAATATTGAATTTTGTACTTGATTTAATGAGTCACATTTTTTCAGAAGAGAACAGTCCCCATGTACATATATGTGACCTCATCACATATTGAGCCAATGCCACTTCACTTATTTCAACATCTTTGTTTTTATAGAGTCACCTTCTTAGGGATTGCCCACCAGGTACCCTAGCTTTTCATTTACCTACCATATATAAATAGCAATTTTTTTTCCCTAATGGTTACATTCACAAATTTTATCTTTAAAGTTTTTGCTTTTGCAGGGGCAGCTAGGTGGCAAAGTGGATAAAGCACTGGCCTTGGATTCAGGAGGACCTGAGTTCAAATCTGACCTCAGACACTTGATACTAGCTGTGTAACCCTGGGCAAGTCACTTAACCCTCATTGCCTTTCAAACAAACAACAAAAAAATGTTTTTTTGCTTTTGCTTTTAAGTGATGTCACGAAAAAAATTTTCAAGTCCGACGGAAGAATGAAAATAACAAAGTTTCCAGGCTGAAGCAAATAGGTTTATTGAGAGAGGGCCAGTCCCTCAACAAAACCGGTCATCCAAGCTTTGGGCCTGAAAGACCCAGAAGTACAAAATACACGAGTTTATATACCCTTGGGGGAACATTTCTAAAATTAGAACATATTCTTGAGAAATAACAGTGGATCAGCATTTTGATATCAATAGGGTGGATCATTGGTAGGCCAGTGGACAGCAGCGTGAACACGATTGCTGACCACCTCCAGATCCTGTGATATTTCCCAATGCGGTTATCACAAGATCAACTACACTATGTCATAGGAAAATTGAGAAATATGGGAAAAGGACTTGACCTTCTAACCTTATGCAATCTATATGAATCACAATTTTTTTGTTAATATATTGATTATTATTTTAATTAAATCACTTAAAACTATAATAAATGTCTTATAACTAAGGGACGGGGAAAATCTCACTCACATTATCCCTCCTTTGATCCAAAGACAAATACTAAAATTTGTCCTTTAGATCATTAACAATCTAAAAGATGGATACAATTCAATGCATAGAGGGCAGTCCTCTATGGGCGACGCAAAATTCCAGAGGGGGCACTCCCCTACTGAGGCATGAAATTTACAAACATAATAATGTGAATGGGTACAACTTATGTTAATAAGGGAACATTGATTTAAGTTAATCTAAAGTTACAAAAAGATTAAAAAATTCTAAAATTCATTTAGCACTAGAGAAATGGCAACGAGGACAACAAGGAGAATCAATAGTGCCATAGAATGAAGGACTATAACACTTTCTGCATGGAGGACCATAAGCACCCCTAATTTTATTTTGATGATGTAAAAGAGTGTCAGGTCTCAATCGTAAGCCAACCTGGACACAAACATCACATAACCAAAGACTAAGGCATAATTTCATTGCCTTGTTTCCCATATATAGTGTACCTTTTTGCTAATTATGAATAGACAATCTACCTAAATGATAATTACTTGAAATTCTGTTTTCTTTTCCACACCCTCCAACTTGATTTTGATTTCATCACTCAAAGAAACAATAGAAATTTAGCCTTATGCTGCAGTTCTCTAAAGTGAATAATATGATTCTTTAGCAATGCTAACTCCTCTATCTGTTATAAGCTTTGTATGGTATAGAATTTCCTGTTCTAACCATAAGGTTAAGATTAGTTCTATTAAACCTTTTAGCACAAGGGACACTTTAAGAGTTCCTTATCCTCTATAAAAATTCTAAAGAGGTTTAATCATGGCCTATGATTCATATTTATAATGCTTTATAGCCCTCATTGAAATCTCCTTCTCTGTCTTTGGGAAGGATTTAGTTTTTTTTTTTCTAAATCTCATTTCTATGAGGGCATTTCTTGTCAGACCATTTATAATCCAAAGTCAATGTTAAGGACAATTATAATCTCTTAGTACTTCTAGGTTCACAGAAAAAAAAAAAGGAATTATTTTCTCATTGATAATCAATGGGAAGCTACTAGGTGGTAATGCCTTCTGCTATAAGGTTTGTTTCTTATACCTTGTATATATAAAGTACATAAGTACCTAGTTATGTTGTCTCTCTCTTTAGAATATAAACTTCTTGAGGTCTGATACTGTTTTTTTTTCCTTTATAATACAAGTACATATCCTCACACACAGTAGAATGTTAATATTTGCTTGGTTCTTAATTTTTATACGTGCCCAGGAGTATTTTTATCTCCCACACCCACTTATAAAAAGAAACCTAGTCTTGGAGGAAAAGGGATGGTAAGGATGTGAAACAGACAAAAAGGAGTTTAAGACTGAACAAAGTTCAACTTAAAATAAGCAAATTTGTTTAAAATACATTTGTGAGTACAATTTTCATTTTAAAAGTCACCTAATTATTTTGTAATTAATAAAAAGCAATAGAATGGCACAAATTCTCATTGTATTTTAAGACGATTCATTAGTTCATTCAACAAGTGACCTATATGAAAGGCATGATATCAGTTGCAATGCCAGGTGCTGCTCTATGCCATAAGTGGCTTACATTCTTCTAGGAGAGAAAAATGTGTTTAAAAATACAAGGTAAAATGTAAATGGAAAAAAAGTGACCAAAAAATGTTGGTAGTCCAGAAGAAGGAAAAAAGGAATTCTGATTGAGGTGATAAGGCATAGTTTCATAGAAAAGGTTAACTTGAAGATCGGACAGGATTTCAAAGGATGAAAATTGATAGGCGTATTTTTCAGGTGGAAGGACAGTGTAAATAAAGGTGGGGAATGAAAAGTATATGTAAGTCAAGTAACAGGGAGCCATGAAAGGTTTTTGAGTGGGGGAATCCCATTATTTAAGTATAGCTACAAAAGATTAATCATAATATTAAACTTTTTTTGTTGTTGTTTTTGCATTTTTGGGGGGGTAGGGTGGGGCGATGTGGGTTAAGTGACTTTCCCAGGGTCATACAGCTAGTGAGTGTCAAGTATCTGAGGCTGGATTTGAACTCCGGTCCTCCTGAATCCAGGGCCAGTGCTTTATCAACTGTGCCACCTAGCTGTCCCTTTTTAAACTTAAGAACAGCATCAGGGACTATATAATTCAACTCATATCTGAATAAAAATTTCCTCTGTAGCACACATAACAAGTGGTCATCCAACATTTGTTTGAAGACCTCTTAGTGAAGGGGAACCCACTACATTCTAAGACAGCCCATTACATTTTGTAACATTAAAATATGTTTCTTTACAATGTCTTGCCATTGCTCCTAACTCTATTCTTTCAGATCAAACAGAACAATGTTGATCCTTATTCCATATTATAGATTTTCACATGTGTTAAGATAGCTATCCTTTCCTTCACAAAGTCTTCTCTTCTCCAGGATGAAGACCTTCATTTTTTCTAACCAAACCTCACATGATATAATCTCATGTTCCCTGGTTCATCATCAGAAAGTTCTCTATTTTATCAATGTCATTCTAAAACTTTGGGACCCTGAAATGAGCAAAATATTCTCAGATACCTGACTAGGCTAAAGTAGAGGGGAAAAAATCATCTCTTTGCTTTTTGATGCTATTCTTCTCACAAAGCCATGGAATCATTTAGCTTACTTGGCTGCCATATTTTAATGATGCCTCATACTGAGCTTGCAGTATACTTTTTTTTCCCCTAGTCAAATTCTTATCTAACCAAACCTCCTTCATCTTTTACTGGTGAAGTTGACTTTGAACACAAGTATAAGACATAAAAATTATCATATTATTTTTCATCTTCTGAAATTGGGAACAATGTTCCAGTCTGTCAAGAAATTTTGGATGCTGAATTTGAAATCCATTCTGTTAGTCATCCTTTCTCAATTCACATCATCTGCAAATGTGATAAGTATGTCACTTATAAGTATGCCTTTGAATCACTGAAAAATAGAAAAGTTAAGCAGCACAGCACAAGCATCATTCCCTGAGGCTCTCCATTTGAGTGATACTACAACAGAACTATCACCTCCCTAGCTCTAGACATTACGACTCTCCTAAATCAGAATTAAGCCACATTAGATTTTCTAACATGAGTGTGCAGGATGAATTGAGGAAGTAAGTGATGAGTCAGGGAAGTCAATTAATAGGCTCTTATAGTAGTCCAGGCATGAGTTTTAGCGTCTAAACTTGGGTGACTGCATTTGGAATATAAAAAAAGGGACAAATGCAAGAGTATCTATTAAATATTAATGTTGCTTTCTGTAAGTGATGGAGAAAAGTATTCTCACATGCCCAATGAAATTGGCTCACAACAATAAATAAAATAAGACAGTACACAATACATAGAGATAATAAGAAAGAATATGCAACAGTTTCCACATGTGCAAATTTGCAATTGGTTCATAAGTGGGTAGGGATGAAATACCATCAAGAAGACTAGAGAATTAAATTCAATCTCCAATAAAAAAAATATATATAGGAAGGGAGCAGCTAGGTGGTGCAGTGGATAAAGCACAAGCCCTGGGTTCAGGAGGACCTGAGTTCAAATCCAGCCTCAGACACTTGACACTTACTAGCTGTGTGACCCTGGGCAAATCACTTAACCCTCACTGCCCTGCAAAAACAAAACAAAAACAAAACAAAATATACATACATACATACATACATACATACATACATATATATATATTATATATACACACATATATATGAAAAAGATATCTGATTTGCCCAATTTCACCTCTCAGCAAGAAAGAGATTTTATCTGAAAATATTGAAAGTCATCAATTAATCATCTTTTAAATACCAGTTCTAAATATAATCATTAATTTATGATATTCAAGATTTTAAAATATCTCTTGCTGAAAGGTAAACTGAGCCAAACTGAAGCCTCCCCATTTTTCTTAATCCTAAATTCTGCATAATTTAGTCATAAACTATTTGGTGAGAAATGACATTATTTCCTAAATTAAGGTATTTCCCTTAATAGGAAAACTGCTATTTCTATTAATTAAACACTAAGTTACCATGCCATTTAAAACAGGGTTTCTTAAACTTTTTCCATTATCAATCCCTTTTCACCCAAGAAATGTTTATATGACTCTAGGTATATAAGTATATAAAATAGTATACGACCCCCACATTCAGTTATATGACTGCATATGGGGTTGTGACCCACAGTTTAAGAAGCTGGGACCTAAAGTATCATTAAGTATTCTTTTCCTGGAAGAATATACATATGTGATAATGAATCTGATTTAGTCTCTAAAAGGAACCATGGAGAAATAAAAATAAATGATAATTTTAGGAAGTCCATCTTTGTTCTTTTCTAAACCCTATGTCTCTATAACTGTCCAAATTTAGCAGGCTTTTCCAAGAACTCTTGTAGTCTTCGGAAGTTGAATATGTTTATTAGAACCTAGAACTTCATGTTTTCCATGTTCTTCATGTTTAGGGACTGGTGTTGCCACTACCAGAGGTCCATAGGGAATCCCTCACAGATTGTAAAAGCATTGAATCACAAATCAAATCAACTCACATTGCTTAGGGCCAATGTAATAATTAGACCATTTCCTAGCAAAGGTTGTAAATTACATTTGCAATCAATTTATTTTGTCACTTAATTTTTCTGCTCTAGTTTTTCAAATATAAAATACCTTTTTTCAGATAGAACAAATTTAATGACAGAAACTCAGCATAGCTCAATTCTTTGAGCTTGTTCCCAGGTTGTTGACTTAAGCAGTGCTCTGAAATAATTATGAATTGAATTACCACAATCATAAATTCCAACAAATGAATGAAATAGCACACATTTACACCAAGTAGTTGTTTGATAAGTATTTAATTGAATTGAATTGTTTCATCTCCAAGTACGTTTTCCTGGTTAAAACAGTATCTGATTGAGAGTTGGTAGAGACATATTTGTAGATAAGAGGCACTGTTCTTTGTAGAATGTTTGCTAGCCTTATCTTAGGTATGTCCACATAATTTTCTATGAGATTTATGGAGTCTTTGTGTGGGGACCAATTTTTAATTGGGGAGTGTTAGCTAAGTGGCTTGTCGCAATATTGGGGCAAGGAAGGAGACCGGCAGCCTCCCTCAAAACAGAGCAGGATTTATTTTAACAAGAATGAACTAAAAAAAAAAAAACCCACAAACAGGATCAGTAGGATCAAGGAAAAGGAAATAAAATGGGGAAAGGGAAATTATACAACCTGAAAAACACCCAGGAATCAGCTGAGAATACACAGCAGCACTCTTTTTTCTGGGTAGAATAGAGAAGGGAGTCAATATTGCATAGATCTCTATCAAAGACTCCATAAGTCTCATACAAAATTATGTGGACATATATAAGGCATAAGGCCAGCAAATATTCTACAAAGGACAGTGCCTCTTATCTACAAATATATCTCTATCAACTCTCACTCAGATACTGTTTTAACCAGGAAAACATACTTGGAGATGAAAGAATTCAATTCAATTAAACACTTATTAAACATCTGCTTGGTGTAAATGTGTGCTACTTCATTCATTTGTTGGAATTTATGATTGTGGTCATTCAATTCATAATTACTTCACAGCACTGCTTATGTTGACAACCTGGGAACAGGCTCAAAGAATTGAGATATGCTGAGTTTCTGTCATTAAATTTGTTCTATCTGATATGGCTGAGAAACACCATGATGATCTTTTGGATACACCTTTAGAGAACCCTGATATTGTCCCTCTGTACAGTTGGTTCTTCGTTTATGAAAGATGGCAACTGTTTCACTAGGGTTGCTGTAGTTTCTGATTATGATATTAACTGGGCAGCTTCTCTGCCTTCACATTTTAGTGCACAAGCTGCTGAACTTGTGACTCTTACACAAGCCAGTAACATATCCAAAAAAAAGGGGGGCCAATTTTTAATTGGGGAGTGTTAGCTAAGCGGCTTGCTGCAATATTGGGGCAATGAAGGAGACCAGCAGCCTCCCTCAAAACAGAGCAGGATTTATTTTAACAAGAAGGGGATACATCCAAAATCCCCTCTCACATTTCTGAGTCCCTATGGGCCTCAGCCTCTACTGAAGTGGGGCTTCTTAAATCTGCTATGCCTGTTATTATTAAAGTGAAAGGGGGAAATGTAAAGAAATTCACTAGGTTAATCAACTCCTAGCTGGCTCACCAAAAAACTGTGGGGACGAATTTTTAATTGGGGAATGTTAGCTAAGCAGCTTGCCACAATATTGGGTCAAGGAAGGAGACTGGCAGCCTCCTTCAAAACAGAGCAGGATTTATTTTAACAAGAACGAACTAAAAAAAAAAAAATAAAAAAATAAACACAAACAGGATCAGTAGGATCAAGGGAAAGTAAATAAAATGGAGAAAGGGAAATTATACAACCTGAAAAACACCCAGGAATCAGCTGAGAATACACAGCAGCACTCCTGTCTCCTTCCAGCTTCCAGCTAGAATGCCGGAAAAACTCCCTTCTTCCCAGCACACCCCACACTGCCCCCAGCTAATTGGCTGGCCACTCTGACAGTCTCATGCCTGCCCTCACAAGGCTTCCAATCATTATAATTTTGCCAGGCCCATGTAGGCATCAGCGAGTGGTGATGATGTGAGGTGCTAGTGCCTTGGCAATAGCTACAATCAGTGGGTGGAGCACCATGTGGTTTGTGGAGCTCCAGGCCAGTGAATGCCAAGGTTTTTTTCTGTTTTTCTGTTTTTTAATTCTAGCCAAAAGATGGGGTCATAAAAACCTCAAATAACAATTAATTCTTACAAAATGTAGAGTGGCAGAGGACCAAGTAAGGCTGTGGAAATGGTAATAACAATACCAATATTGGTATTGTTCAATAGTAATAGTAATTCAATAGTAATAACAATACCATAATGGAATGTTTAAATGTTTATACATCACTTTACACTTATTATCTTATTTTATGCTTATAAAGTAAATGTTAATATTATCTCAGTTTTAGTGTTGAGGAAACTGAGATAAATAGAAATTCAGTCACTTTCCCAGGGCGACACAGCTATTAAGTATCTAGGCTAGTTTCAAATGAAGGTCTTCTTGGCTCCAAGTCTAAAACTCAATTCATCAAGAAGTAACTTGAGGGGCAGCTAGGTGGCGCAGTGGATAGAGCACTGGCCCTGGATTCAGGAGGACCTGAGTTCAAATCTGGACTCAGACCCTTGACACTCACTAGCTGTGTGACCCTGGGCAAGTCACTTAACCCCAATTGCCTCACCAAAAATAAATAAATAAACAAATAAACAAACAAATCAATAAATTTTTAAAAATAATAAATGAAGTAACTTGAAGGGTTTTGTCAGAAGAATTAGAAAATATCATCTGTGCAAAAGAAATATTAATTTTCCAGCTGTGTGAATCTATACACAAAAGGACCCTTAGATTATAGATCCCAAACTGGAAATAAACTCCTACTTAGTCTAGACCAAGTACTTCATTTTGCAAACAGGAAAATTAAGAAAGATTCAGAGAGGTAAAGTAACATGGCTGTACAATGACAGAGACAGGATTTGTACCCAGGTCTGTTGACTACAAATCCAGGGATCTTTCCATTATCCACCATTCTGTATAAACAGAGAGTATTGTAGAACCCTAAAGACCTGTTAAGCCCTCACAGAATACAAAGAAGGCAAAGGAAAGAGATATTATGGATGTAGAATCCCCCAGCCTTAGTCTTTGAAAGGGAAGGAGAGGGGAAGAGGCAAAGATATCAAGGTTTCAAACATAGAAAATAAGGTAAATGCTGCTCTCCGTAAAAGAGCAAAGTCAAAAAGAACAGGTTGAGGGAACCACAGGATAAATTCAAAATTGAACCTGCAGAATTTGAGGTGTGTTAGGAACATTTATGAAGTGATGAGTATAGGCAATTGGAAGTATAAGTCTAAAGTCCAAAAAGAGGTTCAAAAATCTAAAGATATATACTTTTAGGTCTGCATAGAGGTGTTCTTGGAAATGGTAATAGTGAATGAGATTGTTTTAAAAATATATAGACACGGGGCAGCTAGATGGCGCAGTGGATAGAGCACCAGCCCTGGAGTCAGGAGTACCTGAGTTCAAATCCGGCCTCAGACACCTAACATTTACTAGCTGTGTGACCCTGGGCAAGTCACTTAACCCCAATTGCCTCACTAAATATATATATATATATATATATATATATATATATATATATATAGACACAAGGTTCAAGGACAGAATTTTCCACCTTGGAGGAAAAAAAAAACACCAAATCATCAAGACACAGGAGTTGGTTTGAAAGGAGGGAGAACCAGCAGAATATATCTCTAAAGCTAATAAATGGAGGGAGTATCTAAGATGGGCTATTTAAAAGCACCAGTGCTTCAGAGAAATTGGAAAAGTAAATTGAGAGCAAAAAAAAAAAAAAGATTATGCACTTGGATGTTTAGGAGGATATTGATGATTTTTGAGAGATCAGTTTCAGTAGAGAAATGGAAATTAATTTAATAATGTCAGTAGAATAGGGGGTACAGATAAACACCAAATTACAAGGGATTTAAGAGAGGGTTGGGTAGTAAGAAATTTAATGGATTTTGTGTAGATTACTTTTTCAAATAGTTGGCCCATGAAAGTAAGAAAAGGTGTGGTAGTTAGATAGCATAGAAAGATCGAAATAAAACTTTTTTTTTTCCAGTAGAAGTGTATGTAGCCAGATTAAAAAGAGTCAGTGGAGATAAAGAGGTAAAACATTCAGGAGATAGAAGTTGTGTTACAAAGTGCTATAGGAAGTGGGAGGGATTTTAAATAAGGTCAGGGTTTGCTCTCCCAAATTATAGGAATGACATTTACACTGAGATAGGAAGAAGGGAAGGAAGGATGATGACAGTGAGTTGGGGGAATTAACATAAAAAGAATCAGATGCAAGTAGTATATAAATAATAAGGGAGGGATATTACCCAGTCATTAAAACAAACAGTAGACGGGAAGAAATGCTTAATAGGATACCAAAATCCAAATGAAATGTATGTCTCTAGCTCCTGGGGTTTTTGCTACCTCTTGGTAATGGTGTTTTGGGAGATTGCAGGTAGGGAATAGAGTCAAGTAGAATACTGCAAAAGATCTCATGGTTCCCCACAGAGACTGTTTCATATGTCTGGAGTGCTATTCCTCCTAAATTCTGTCTGGAACCCCTAACATTTTTCAAGGTTCAGCACAAATGCCATCACTGTATACTGATTTTCCTTAGGTTTTAGTACTTTCCCACAAAATCCCTTTACTTTTAACTATATAAAGTTATATAAATCTATCTGTACACAAATATATATATATATATATATATATATATATATATATATATAAAATTATCTTAGTAAACAGACATTTGTTAAGCAATTACTGGATGCCATGTACTGTTCTAAGCACTGGGGATACAAAGAAAGGTAAGATATCCTATGTCCTCAAGGGACTCACAATCTAATGTGTAAATACATCTCTCCTCAATAAAATTTGAGCTCCTTGAAGGTACTGTTTCATTTTTATTGTTGCCTTCCTTGCATAAAGTCTGGCAGCTAGAAGACATTTAATAAAAATGTGTTGATGTGAATTCAGTTTAATTGCATCTTATCCTGAGGCATTCTATTGCCCATTTTGATAGCTTAAAGTAAAAAAAAAAATCAAATAATGAAGAATATCATAGAAGTTATTAATTCCAAATGAAAGCAGTCAAGAATATACTGATATGGGGGCAGCTAGGTGGCACAGTGGATAAAGAACCAGTCTTGGATTCAGGTGGACCAGAATTCAAATCCAGACTCAGACAGTTGACACTTTCTAGCTGTGTGACCCTGGGCAAGTCACTTAACCCGCATTGCCCTGCCCCCCCCCAAGAATATGCTGATAATAACTTATCCATATACCTACTTTCTCATCTTCAAAATCTTTATGAGGATAGTCAATATGTACATTGAGGGCACACTCAATGAAATAGGAAAAGGGAACAGATAGATTTTTATAAATTATTCTCTCCAATTGAACATATTTTCAAAGTCACACAAAAGACTAAGAGATGTAGAGAATACAAGATAACACTATTATTTATTGGTTACATCAACAACAACAAAGCATTTGCTATATTACAGAAAAAAATGGACCTTCTCCAACAAAGTGTCTCTGATTCTTACCTTAATAGATATGTAAAGTGTTTTTAAGTATTTTACACACACACACACACACACACACACACACACACACACACACACACAGAGAGAGAGAGAAAGTAGTTGTCAGTTGATACTTAAAACAGAGAATTGTATATATGAATTACCAAAGAAGATGTCCACATGGATACATAGTAGACTTCTACAAGTAATCTGTTTATATTAAGTTCCTTTAGATACTTTTTTCAGATGTCGGTGTACTAATTATTTTAAGTCTTAGAATGCTAAGGTCCCCCTTGATGAGACCTATGGATACTCAATAGAGTAGACTAATAAATGCATTGGAAAAATCAGATAGTGTCTAGGTTATAATATGTATTTGATTGGTTGGTCCATTCAGTGAGTATATCAGTATACATATCTTGAACAGAAACTGAAGACTGACAATAAATTGGGCCTAGGATTGCAGCACAAATTTTGAATTATATACCATAATTACCATTACTATCTTCTTCCAAATAAATCTTTGGGTCATATAGATGATATAGAACTGGAAACCACCATAAGTATCATCTAGTTCATACTTTACATTTTATAAATAAGGAAAATGAATGAAGCCTATAATGGTTATGGATTGACCAATACTATGTGGTAAATGACAAAGCCAGAATATTCTGATCATTTGACTCCAAATTGTGTTGTTTAATCCTATACCATGTTTCCTTTAATATTAATATTCTCCCATTGATATTTGAGTATGATCCTTGAAATATTACTGACTCAACGCAATCAAATTTGTGAATGACTCAAAGCAAATAACCATGGTGGGGAAATTCCTAAGTTGTAATATATTTACAGGGATGAAATAAACAAAGAATATGGAATAAGAGATATCACCAAAGTAATTTATGAATGCAGAAAAGAGTCGGGCCTGCTATGTGGCAGGAATGAAGAGCAGCATATGGACAGGATGAGTTTAAGACTGGCATCCAGAAACAACACATTCAGTAGATCTTCTAAGGAGGAAATACAGAAAGATAAGGAAAAGAATAACTAAGATGAAAAGGTGTTGATAGTGGACTGATAATGGTATGTAGCATTGAAGGAAGTAGTAAAGGCTGATTACATCATAATCATTGAAGTATCAAAATATACTAAACCTTGAAATATTTGGTGGATTCAATTTTACTTATTTTCTAAAATTTTATCATTTACTAAGAACAAATTTGGTCATTACACCTATTCTCAAGAAGCTTCATATTAACTTTAAGATAAAATACACACTCCCCTGTTTGGCATTTAAAGCCCTTTGTAATCTGGTTCCATCTTATCTTTCCAGGCTTATTGGACATTATTCTTCATCTGATGGTCTAGGCTCCAGCCAAAATGTTTTCCTTGATGTCACCAGTCCAAAGGAACCCATCTCTCACTCTCATGCCTTTGCACAGTCTCTTATTTCTTAGAAAGCTTGCCTTCCTTACCTCTGCCTCTTGTAACTCTTAATTCCCTTCAAGGTTCATTTTAAGTGCCAGTTACTTCAAGAAGTCTTTTCTGATCCCCCAATTCTTAGTACTCTTTTCCCTAATCATCACATTATTATCTGTATATATCATATATATATATATATATATATATATATATTAGTTAACATGACATTTATCTCTAGTGGAATATAAGCTTCTAAGCTTCTTGAGGATAAGAATTACTACAGTTTTGTATTTGTATCCCTAGTAATTAATAGAAAGTATGGCACATAGTGATTAATCAAAATGTGTTGATGGATTGATTTCTATCTTGAATTATCCTATTAGTTATATTCTCTTACAGAAGTGAATTTACCTTAGCAGAAGTTGATTGAGAGTAAGAAAGAAATAGAAGCAAATGACTTTATGAGAAATCAAAACACAATAAAGAAAATCCAAATGAATAAAAAAATAGAGAGCAATGTGAAATATCTTCTTGAAGAGTAGGAAAGAGATAACAACATGCAAAATTACTTTCCTAAAAAGTGAGTGCTTTGGGTTGTTTTCATTTCATTTTCCATTGAACAGTTTATTTTTTTTTTCTGAGAATGCAAAAATATCCAAACAAAGCAAATTAAAATATCAACAATCTAATATAAATTGCCCCCTCAAAATCTGTTGTTTTAGGCTGTTAAGAGACATAGCTCTCAAGATTGAGGTGATAGTCTCACTGTCCTCTGCCCTGGTCAAAGCACAACTTTGTGCTCAGGTCTAGGTGCACTAGTTTTAGATGGACACTGATTGGTTGGAGAAAATTCAGAGGAAGACAACCAGGATGATAAGACAAAGGAATGGAGTTGTTTGAGATGGAAAAGAGATATAGGTCACATATGATTATAGTCTTGAAGTTTTTGAAATGCTATTGCCTGGTTAGCAGATTAGACTTCTTTCTAGCCCCAGAAGGTATAACCACAAGTAATTGTAGAAATTTAAAAAACAGCAAATTTAGCATTTATATCATGAAAAAATTCAGAGCCTTTATAATTATGCCTAAGTGAAATGGATCATAGTAGAGCTAGTGGGTTTTCTTCCAAAGAATGGACACTTGTTGGGCATGTTATCTTGGGAATTCTTTTTTTTTTTTTAGATATGGATCTGGGATAGATAGTGGTGGAGATCTTTTCCAAGTTTAAAAACATTCAGCAAATTTGGAAAATTCCTAGTAAGTTTTCTTTCACTTTACTCACTGAATATTTTTTCTACAAAATCCTCTTCCAATCAGGTAACATTTATTTCTCATTCATGGCCTAAGCTATGACAAGTTTATGATGGGAGCAGTTATAATTTTAGAAGTAGAAAAAAAAATCATTAGTGGCTGTTCTAAAAACTGCTTGAATGAACTACATTATTTTCTCTTCTTTTCAGCTATTTGTAATCTTGATTCTTCTGTGATTCTGTGATTTTATCATTCAAGGCTTTAGAGCATCAGCAGTAAAATATTGCTATCAAAGGAATGAACCTTTGCAATGGTGAACTGTATAGGGTCAATAGAAGTGTTACAGTTTCCCATATAGTTACTCCTGATAGTCAATTTAAAAACATTGAATAAATATACATAACTACAAATAAGACCATATAATTGAATTTAAGACAGTTACCTGTGTGAACATTAAAAAGCATAAGCTTTAAATATAGTCCAGTGGATCTACTATTTAATCATTTTTACAGTGATGAAGATAACAATCTATCCTTGTCTGCTCATTCTCTGCAAATCACATCCATATAGTCCCATAAATTCAACATGAGGTCCACCCAATTATTCAGGTTCCTTTTTTATTTCCTTTACCACTCCATAGATAACCTTGAAATAGGCATAGGGTACATCAGCCTTCTTTGATCTGACAACATGAACCAAGCTATTTGCTTTTCTATTCACATTGATTCTGAAAATGGTCCTTTATAAATCTTTCTACTGAATAATTTATTTGTGATTCATTGTAGCTTGTCCATGTTTAACATATGCCCCTCCACTACCTTTTGAGTTATCTTTTACTTTAATTCTCTGGAGATAGTAGTACTTTATGTCATAGACATGTACAATACCAACAGAAATAAAAATCATGTTAAGAAAATAAAACTTTGTTTCTATGGAAGGCTAAATTCATTGGGAGAGCTGTACAAGGTAATCCAGCCTGCTCAACCTCTATTGAATTTTAACCTAAGCCTATTGCAAATTTGTATGTCTATTTCAGATGCATCTGTCAATGGACAAGCTCTATAGGTTACCCATTGAATTACATAGAATAGTCTTCACATTACAGATAGTCTTCATCCACTTGATTTTGCCTGAATGGATTGTTAAACTGCACATGAACACAAAAATCGAAATGATCCCCAAAATAATCCATGATCTATATATAGAGTATAAAAAAGCAGATAAGAATGAAAATCCATGTTCATGCTTGAAATGTCTTTTAAAAAAATTTAACTAAAGCATTTTGTTTTATGGACGTGAGAGAACCTAAAATTAAGACATTTGTACAAGGTTGCATAGCTGGAAGAGACACCAAAGATCACATTTTTTTTCTTTAAATTACGGTTGAGGAAATTGAATTTTGTATTTCCAAAAGTGTCCAAGAAAGAATTGGAACCTAGGTCTAGAGCCAAAATTCTTTGGTTTTCATACCAGACTATCTTTAGATTACTATTCATTGGATATTGCATTTTTCAATCATCCCACTTCAACTTATGGTTAGCAATATGAGTAGGTTATAAATAAATGTAAATCACTAAAGTTTTATAATTAAAACACAATATTTTACAATTAAAATAAGTAAAGCTACACAGATCAGATCTGCTTCACAGAACTTTCGAGAGTTCTTATTAAAGTATCAGAGGACAACTAGTAACAAACAGCTCTCAGTTTCTCTGGTTTTCTATTTATCTATCTCATTTTAAGAAGTTGATGGGATCATTGATTTATAGAAGGAAGGAACCTCATGGTTTTTCTAGTTTGACAGTATCATTTAATGAATGAAGAAGCTGAAAAAAAGAGAGGTAATGCAACTTTCCCAGTGTCACAGAAATATTAATAAATGGCATATCTGGCATTTGAACTCAGATTTACAGACACTAAATCCAACACTATCCATTGTATAGTTGGGTTGCTGATTTGTTATTACTTTTTTGAGTATTTTGTCATAGACTGTTTTCTTGTTATAAGGCAATGTGAAATCATAGAAACAAAGAAGGGAATAGTAAAAAGGGGAGTGGTTGTTGAATAAATTTTGGTGGGCTCAGCGTATAATTTGATAACTGAATAATATTTATTATAGACATGGTAATTTAAAACCTTATTTTCTAAAGTTCATGAAAATATGGATTTTCAAAGTTCTTTCACTCTAACTATATTTTCTTAGGAAATACCATTGCATTTCTTTCCTTGAACTAATAATTATTATGGATATGGTTGTCCCTTTAGCACAATATTAAACATATTCCAATGAATCTTCATATTCTAAATCTATCATTTTCTAATTCATCAGCTTTGAATAATCGCCTAAAGCTAAATACACATAAACACATCACAAGATAGTGTGAAATTTATTTTTTTCAACCAACTGTTCAACTATTCAATTTAATTCAACGTATTATGATAAAAAAAGAGAGGTAGCATGGCAGTTTGTAGAGGGCTTGCCTTAGAATTAGCAAGACTTTGACTTAAGTCTTACCTTTAGTATATACTAGCTGTTATGAGCATGGTCAAATTATTTAACATTGCATTACCCCAGCCCATTCTTTATGACTAAAAGTTACAAGCAAAGGTATTGATGTAGGAATTTCTACACTGGGAGTCCCTTATACCAAAAAAAAAAGCTTAAGTCTGGACTCCTTGTTCTCCATCCCCATCCTCTTAAATCACTGTTCAAGGAACCTTAATAGGTACTAGGAAATTAAAATTTTAAAACAAGAAATTAGAGTTTCTTCAATAAGCTCATATTATATGTATGTAGGTATTATAGGTATGTTTACTTACACATGGATTATTGATAGTTAATTAATAAATGTTTGGACAGTTCCCATGCCCCCCCCTTTTTTGTACTAGACTTGTGATTTTTTAGGTAAGGACCTTCACCAGTGACAAAACTCCCTCCATCAGTGTGACTCAGCAGCTGTTCTGTAATTTATTATCTTAGTTACTGCAGACATTAAATGGTTAAATAGTTATTTTTTTTACAGTCAAATACACTGTATGTATGCCCAAAGGGCTATAGAACTGTGCATACCCTTTGATCCAGCAATACCACTGCTAGGATTATATCCCAAAGACATCCCCCTAAAAATAAAAAGATCTATTTGTACAAAAATATTTATAGCAGCTCCTTTTGTGGTGGGTAAGAATTGGAAATCAAAGGAATGCTCATCAATGAGGGAATGGCTAAACAAGCTGTGGTATATGATGGTGATGGAATATTATTGTGCCATAAGAAATGAGAAGCAGGATGATTTCAGAAAGCCTGGAAAGACTTGTATGAACTGATGTAAAGTGAAGAGAGCAGAACCAACAAGAGCATTGTGCACAGAGACAGCTATAGTGTTTGATGAAAAAGTGTGAATGACTTAACTATTCTCAGCAATACAATCCAAGACAATCCCAAATGACTATAGATGAAACTTATTATCCACCTCCAGAGAAAGAACTGATATTGATTGAACACAGTCTGAAGCATGCTATTTTTCACTTTAATTTTTTTCTCTTATTCAATTTTTCTTGTGCAAAATTACTAATATGGTAATGTTTTACATGATAGTACAACCCATATCTGATTTCTTACTGCCTTGGAGAGGGGGAAAGTGAGGGAGGGGAGGAAGGATAAAAATTGGAACCCAAAACTATAAAAAAAAATTATTATTTTTAAAAATACCCAATATATATCAAAGACAGAACTCGGGTCTTCCTAGCTCCAATATTCATTCTCTTTTCGCTATGCAATGCTGAAGCTCTGGACGACAACTAAAATATTACATAATGGGAAGGTGAATATCACATAGAGTTATAAATAAATTTCAAGATATTTATTCCAAGCCCCCAAATTCAAAACTATGCTACTATAGTTTCATACTATGACTGGTGTCAGCAAAGTCAAGTCTTGAAAAACAGTTAAGAGGGGCAGCTAGGTGGTGCAGTGGATAAAGCACCGGCCCTGGATTCAGGAGTACCTGGGTTCAAATCCGGCCTCAGACACTTAACACTTACTAGCTGTGTGACCCTGGGCAAGTCCCAATTGCCTCACTAAAAAAAAAAAACAGTTAAGAGAAAATCCTTAGGCATCAACCAAAACCTCTTCCTTTTTTCAAATGAAATGTGGATCAAATATGCAAAGTTAAAATCCTAAGTGTTATTGTTCAAAATAAGTTTGGAGCATGGCTTATATCTTATTCAATCCTAAAAGCATGGCTCACACAGCTCTGATCCCAGAGCCTGTCAGCAAACACAGCAGTAACCAATTTGCTTTTCCACATGTGTGTCATTGGGATATTGCATAAGTAATAGCAATCCTGCTCTTTGTGCTGAACGGTTGTTCTGACCTTGTTTTGTCATCAGTGGCAGCACAAAGAGACTGAGCAGCTTTTTGAGAGGGGAGCTGGCTATAAACACTGCCTCCCGTTAGAATACAACAGGAAAATAATAAGACAGCAATTTCAGATGTCATAAGAGCCAAGAGCACACAGGATGAGGTACATTTTCTTGAGCCATCTAAGAAGATAAAGGATAGATTTTTTTTTTTTTTTGCCTATAGGTTCTCTGAGAAAGATGCTCAAATAGCTTAGCATTGTTTAAAGCTCATAAACAGCAACAATAAATCAGTAAATTAGCTAATGATTGCCTCCAGGTGGTGTTACATGATGAAAAACAAATGAGGAAAGGTACTCAAGCATTGCACTTGGAAGCAACCAAAAAAAATTAAATTCTCTCTTCATACACACACATACACACACACACACACACACACACACACAATTACAGGGATGTTACTGAAGGTTCTACCCTGGTAGCAGAACAATTACTGCTGCAAATAAGCATTGATTCATGAGGTTCCCATGAAAACATAACCAAATTGTTTCTTTTGAGCTTAGAAACTGTAAATTTTATTTGCCAATAGAATTGAGAATTGCAAAACTCTTCTCATGTACAGTGACCAAAATTTTGTAATAGACTCACTGAGAGGACAATAAGTATTTAGTGAAAATAAAGCTAAAAGCTTTATTTAACAGCATTGACATTGTCTCTAAGTAAAATCAGTCTCGATACTGTGTATTTCTATGATTACTTTGCTTGTATCTTGTTCTGGAACTTCATTTCAAAAGGTTTTATTATTCCATTCAGTCATTCAGCAGCATGGTACAGAAGAAATCACATTGGATCCTGGAGACACAGAACATGTATTCCAGTCCAAACTCTGATATTCTGTGTGACCTTGGGAAAGATATTTATCACTTCTGGGCTTCAGTTTCCTCATCTCTTCACCTAAAATGAGGGGATTGAATGAGACGGACTTTGAGGCAGAGTTGAAGCTTAAAAAAAAATTACTGTCTCTGGAGTCAGAAAACTTGGTCTTAAAACCTACCCAAATACTTTATACATGACTGTGGGCAAGTCATGGTGGCTTGATCTCAGTTTCCTCATGTCTAAAATGAGGGTGTGGAGGGTAAACAAAGAGAACTCTGCTCTCTCCTATAATCCTGTGATCTTTAAGATTCCTTCCAAATTAAATCATTTTACTTCCCAGAATTATTTCTCAGAAATACATATATGCATATGTATATACATATACATGTATAATTATATTTAAGGTTATAAATCATTTTACATACATTATCTGACCTGATTTGGAGAATAACTACATAAGGTCCATGTGATTCACATTTTACATATGAAGAAACTGAAACTGAGAGGTCAAATGATTTCCTTAGTGCCATAGCTAAATAAGTATCTTAAGTCAGATCCTCCCAAATCTATGTCCAGATCTCACCTCTGAGTGATTTACTTCATACTGATTTACTTCTCTTTATAGACATATAGATATATACTCTATATATGCTTAATTTATTATATCTTTATAAATTATATATATATACATATATATACACACACACACACATAGAGAAAACTTGATATAAGCTATGACAGTTGGACATATATGTGTTATTATATATGTTTGTGTGGAGAGAGAGAGAGAGAGAGAGAGAGAGAGAGAGAGAATGAGAATATAATTGAAAATCTAGATAGTACTTGAATAGCAAGTCAGTCCAAGAACAATGAAAGCATTTTCATGGGTTAATAGTACTAGAGATCAAATTCCCTTGTATTGTACAATGACTAAGAAGGGGTTTTATGTCTTGCCATACAGTCTAGATTTCTTTTCATAAAACAAATTTCTTGTCTTATACATAGTCAATATCTATCTACATGTCCATCTAAGCATACATAATGATGTGTACATATATATTGCATATACATATTATATGTAATATGTAAACATAAAATATTTATATTTGTATACATATATGTATATATTTAATTGGGTTTTTTGATCTACACATACATACATGTATTCACACACATATGTATTAAAGAACCCACGATTTACTATAGAACAAAATGAAGCAGCATCACGAGGTTATTCTTCACACTCAGACTTTCATGTCTACATTTGAGAAATATTGAATATTTTCTATGATTATATGCTTACAGAAAAATCAACTTGGCCTAGTAACTAAAAGGATAGTTACAGTATCAGAGGTTCTTGGATTTAAGTCATAATTTTTTTTTTTTTTTGCAGAACAATGAGTGTTAAGTGATTTGCCCAGGGTCACATAGCTAGTAAGCATCAAGTGTCTGAGGTCGGATTTGAACTCAGGTCCTCCTGAATCCAAGGCTGTGCTTTATCCACTGTGCCACCTAGCTGAAGTCATGCCTTTTACTCATCATACTTACTATGTTAAAATGGACAAGTCTTAGAACCTTTAAATTCCTAAGACAATTCCCTAAGACTTTAAATTGCCAAAGAATTGCTCATCTGTATAGGAAATTTCCACACCAGGATTTTACCGCAGTGATGAAATCACAGATCTGGACAAAAACAAAAACAAAACAAAAAGAGAAAGAATTCTTTTTCCCCTCACTATAGACACCAGGTCGAAATATCCCTTCCCATTGTATAAAATATCTATACTAAAAGCCTGGATGCCATCCTGAAGATTTACCATGGTCCATTGCTGTAGAATAAGCCAACAATTATATCTCAGTCATTACCATATGCCACAACACATGGCACTTTGGCTGAGAAAGGTCTATGCCCCCTCTGTTAGAGTGGGCACATTAGCTGTTTGCTGTCATTATTGAGGTATTACCTTACTCTATAGCCCAGGACCTTGAAGAGAAAGTCAGCTCTGTGTAAGCTTTTTGTGTCTGAATATCTTTGTCCTAAAGCACTTTGCCAGAAAGGAATGCAAAGTCTTCATTTTTTCAGGTTTCTGATGCAAGAACTTATCTTTGAGATTATCATCAGGATAACAAACAAGTAGAGTTGTTTCCCCCAAAGAACATGCTTTCTATCTACTCTAGGTTTTGACCATATATACACAATGTACTTTATTATAAAGAGAGGGACTGCTGGTATTTTAATGTTTTAATAAAACACAACCCCAAAGCTGTCACCAGAGGTAATATGTAGTGTGATGTAGTGGAGTCTTGGGAAATATGAACTGGGATGTGCAAGTAATGAAACTAAATCAGTTTTATTTTATTCTGTTTTATAAGATCAAAAGCCATGGTATTTAACCATGTCAGAAAATGGGAACCCATGTAAAAGTTCCCCATGGCTGACAAATCAGATAGTAAGTACCAACACAAATCAAAAGGTATATTTTTCTATAGCCACAGCTAATTTCCTTTTGAATGCAAACATATTGACTTTATTTTGTGCCAAATTCATTTGTGGCTTAAAATTGAGCAATTGCTGCAAAACTTCCCTGGAAATATCTTGGAAACTGAGCTTTTCATGGGTTGAATGGAATTGGTTCTAAAAACATGTTTTGTTTTGTTTTTTGTTGTTGTTGTGAAAGGAATTCTGTATGAATGTTGTTGAGTAAGGCTATCTGTAAGCCTGACTGCTTATTTTGATACTCATGCAATATTATGAGATTGATTGCTTTTTCTAACAGAAAGAAAACAAGTTGCATTTAGCTACTAATGCAGGAACAATAAGTGGATTATTTTCCTAAGATGAATTTGTTTGCCAATGTAGAGAAAATGGAGAAAATATTCACTTGCATAAAAGACTGTCCCTTTCCACTCCATGAAATTATGCTTCTCACTGAGCATTTCTCAGGATTCTAGAGGCGGAAAATAGGTTGGAATTGACTAACTTGAAATTTGTGATAATTCAGTTGGAGGTTATGCTGGAGTTTACCTTAGCATTGTCAGTGAGGAATGGGTTTACTATGAAATTATGGTAGGACCATAAACAAAATGACAAAGGGGAATATTTTAACTACTGAAGAGAATGAGGAATTTTTAAGCCTCCTTCTTAGCATATGAGGAATGATCAGAGTATAAGGTATGACCATAAAACTGCCTTTACAAGCAGTGGTCTCCCATTGTAAGAGCATGCTGCTGAAACTAAAAAGGCTTTAAAGAAGAATAAGGTGAGCATCTGATGCTTAAAGTAATAGAATCTTTTATTTGCTGTATTTATGGATAAACCTAAAAGGAAAGACCACATTTCTAAACTTAAGATACTAAAAGCAGCAGGGAAAATAAAGGAGGGTACCAAGGCAACAAAATAAGCCTCTCAAATTGGGGCTAGCATGGATGACAGCTCAAACTAGGGCTGTCCCTGAATCCTTTTACAATGAAGCTAATAAGATACCCCAAACCAGGACAGCCCTTCAAACTCTTCATTCTAGTGTAGTCTTAATAACACTAATAATATAATTATAGCTATCATTTAAATAATACTTTAAAGTTCACACAGTATTTTACATATGTTATTCCATTTGCTCCTCACAACCTAAGAGGTAGATGCTGTTATTAACCCTGTATTACAGAGGAGGAAACTGAGGCTGAGATAGTGTAAGTGACTTGGCTAGATCACACAGCTAATTATATCTGAGATAAGATTGGAATTCAATTCATCCTGACTCCAAATCCAGCACTCAACTGACTGCCCTTAAACCTCCAAACAGGACTTGGTAGGAAGGGATACAACCAATAATGTTGCCAGAGAGTTTCTGACATGATGACATTCAGGTCATGGCAGGAAGAAAGGTAGGTATGACTGGATTTTCATCACTGAGGTTATAGGCAAGGAAGCTTCTAATTAACTAGAAAATTGTCTATTCTGAGAAGCTTCCAGATATGTAAGGTCCACATCTAAAGACTTTTGAAGGAATAGAGCATAAGAGAGGGGGACAGCAGCTAAGATAAAGTGAAACCTAAAAACTTGACAGCTCATTGGATAGATAAGGAATGAGCCAGAGGTAACAATTTGTTTGGTTTTGATTTTCTCTGAATTAAAACACTCATATCTGGAATGGACTCCCTCCTTGCTTCTCACTATGTGCATCCACTGGAATATAAGCTCCTTGATAATATAGGCCATGTGCTTTTGTTGACTTTTTGTTTGTTGCTTTGTCTTTGTATCCCTATAGGCTAGCAGACTTTCATCCATTTAGTAGACATTTACTAAATATTTATTGAATTGAATTCGTTTAATTGAAATGAAACTTGCTTCATGAGACACAACTGGAAACCAGTCGTATCATCACCAACCATGCACACTTGATGTGTTAATCACATCACTTTTTTAAAATCTCACAATGAATAACAGAGTCCATCCAACTCATCCTCTTACTCAGAAGGAATCCCATTTACAACAGAACTGATAAGTGATCATTCATCTCGGTTTCATGGTTCATGCCTGTAAGTCTAGCTACCTTTGGTGCTGAGGCTGACAGAACTCTTGATCTCAGGAATATGAGCTGTAGTAGGCTGTTCTGATTTGGTGGTCTCACTAAGGTCACCATCAGAATGATGAGTCCCTTGGATCAGGGGGCCACCATATTCCCTAAGAAGTGGATGACCAAACCAGGTGGGAAACAGAAGAGGTCAAACCTGTCATATTGATCAAAAGCGAGATCAGTCCCATGAATAGCCCCTGCATTTCCAGTGGAAATGTCATGGAGAGACTACTAATTTTCCAATCCTTGCCAGACATTGTTTCTTGGACATTGCCCAACATATAGGTATTGTCCTTATAAATGATTACATTTAAACAGACAAATATAAGAGTAGGGGGTCTGCCAAAGTGATTGTGGTAAATAAAGGTTGTTAGAATAGGTTTAAGAAAACTATATGACACCTTGCAAAGGAAAATTATTTTTGAAGGAAGATATAAAAACAAAGGAAGGCTCTTCTCAGTTGTAGTCTCCCTCAGTCAGACCATTTTTGCTAGCTCTAACAGGACATGTGTTCTTAAACAAGGGCCAAAATCTGTCTCTCTATAGCTCCCAAACAATATTCCTGGATCAGCTCCATGGAGCCAAGCAGAATGAGTCTCATTCCTTTCCCTGCCATCTTATTATATCTCGTGAGTGCCAGTCTCACATTACTAATTGTCTTTGGGAGGTCTCACACTAGATATTCCATAGACATCTCAAAGTTACCAAGTTCAAAATAGAACTCATTATTTTTAACCTGAAACCCTTAGCTCTTCTGAATTGCTCTGTTACTGGAATAAGCATCACCATTCTCCCAATCACCCAGGCTTGCAACCTCGGTGTCATCTTTTTCTCTTTATTCTTACTCACCACATATTTAATTGGGTGTTAAATTTTGTGGTTTCTTTCTGTATCTCTGTCTGTCTTTCTGTCTCTGTCTCTCTCACACACACATATAAATATACATTCACACACATGCACATACACTTGTGTGTGTATATATATATATATATATTAATTATATATAAACTAGGTAAACTATATAACTATATAATTATATAGTTATACATTATATAACTATATAATTATACACATAATTATATAGTAATATAGCTTATCTACTTAATTATTTGTTGTCCCCCTTTATAATAAGAGATCCTTGAGGTTATAGCCTGTTTTACCTTTACCTTTTAATTTCTAGTGCTTAACACAGTGTCTGACACATAATAAGCACTTAATGTTTTCTTACTGACTGAATTAAGCTAAGTATTTTTTTTACAATACATTTAAAATATATGTGTTATTTTAGATATTTGTTAGTAATGAAACTGAATTTCATTTGTAGACTTTTTTTAAAGCTTTTTTAAAATTTTTATTTTTTTGCACAGAGCAATGAGGGTTAAGTGACTTTCCAGGGTCACACAGCTAGTAAGTGTCAAGTATCTGAGTGTCTGAGGCCAGATTTGAACTCAGGTCCTCCTGAATCCATTGCTGGTGCTTTGTCCATTGTGGCACTTAGCCCTCCATTTGTAGACTTCTAGAAAATTCAGACTGACTCTAATTAGTTGGAATTAATGAAGTTCTCTAGTATGTATAATGCTCATCCATTGCTTGGTTTTTTAAAATAGCACTTTATTTATAAAAGTCATCTGATAAGAAACTGCACAAAGAATCTCAGAAGGAAAGGCTTTTTCCCCTCCTTTTAGAATTTTACTTTCCAAATTACATGTAAAAACAAATTTTGACATCAATTTTTTAAAACTTTGTGTTCCAACTCTGTTCCTCCCTTCTTTCCCACCCCCCAACCCCAAGAACTCAAGGAATTCAATATGAGTTATACATGAATAGTCATGGAAAACATCTCCACATTAACTAGGTTGTGAGAGAAAACAGATAAAAACTAAATTCCATATTAAGGAACTGTCAAAAATATGCTTCCATTTGTTTTCAGATACCATCAGTTCTTTCTCTGTAGATGGATTGAAATTTTCACAAGTCCTTCAGAGTTATATTGGATCATTGCATTGCTGAAAATAACCACATGCTTCCCAGCAGATTATCTTATGCCATTACTGTTATTTTGTATACAGTGCATTTCACAATGTTTCAGTTCATGTAGGTCTTTCCACATTTTTTCTGATAGCATCCTGTTCATCATAACTTTTATATAGCACCTTAAACTTGACAAATAATTTTCTTCACAGTAGCCCAGCAAAGTAGGTACATTTTGCCATTATAGTAAATCATCATAAATATTTCCCTCCATCCTGTGCCCTTCCCCTGATATTTACTCTATTTTCTATCTTCTTTTACCCTATTCTTCCTCAAAAGTGTTTTACTTCTGACTGCCCCCCCTCCCCTGCTCTGCCCTCCCTTCTTTCACTCTTCCCTCCTTATACTCTTCCCCTACTAGATTACTCCTCCCAATTGGGTGTGAATGTTATTCCTTCCTTGAGCCCACCCTGATGAGATTAAGGTCTTTGAGCTAATACTGGGAATGTTATCATGATGTGGACATGTCATATATCATTTATCTGTGTGAGCTCCCATTCCCACTTTTTATTTTTGTACTCAAACCCCAGAAGAAAATATAGGCACAAATAAGTAGCTTTTTTTTTATATACATAAGATTAAAGTAAAGTATACCTGCATTTAAGGGGATCCTTAGATGAAAGCTTTGTTGGGTGGTTTCAGAAAGGAATATTTTCAAAAGAGTCAGTGATAGGACTAGGAAGCCAGTGGCAAAAACAAGGACAATATGTTTAGCAGGAATAGCCAAAGGCTTTTTCCTTTTTACCTTTTCTTCCTCTCCCTCCTTTTTCCTGCTATATCACTAGAGATAGCTTTACATGTGTAAAGCATTTTTGTGTGTCTGTAAAGCATTTTTGCAAACATTAGAGTCCTACCTAAATGCTAGGTATTACCATAGGGCAGCTAGGTAGTGCACTGAAAAGCACTGGCCCTAGAGTCAAGAGAACCTGAGTTCAAATCTCACCTCAGACACATACTAGTTGTGTAATCCTGGGTAAGTCACTTAACCCCAATTGCCTTAAATATCCGAGGCCATTTCCAGTCTTCCTGATGTATGTATCTTATCACTGGACACAGATAACTTTGGAGGAGAGAATGAGGTTGGTGACTTTGTATGGTCCTCCCTCACTTAAATCCAATTTATTAGAAGTTATGACTTTACCTATATTTCCTCTTTGAGAAGGAAGAACAAATAACAACAGCTATTATCATCTTCCTCCTCCTCATTATTATGATTATGATTATTATTATTATTCACCATCACTTGTGCCAGGTCAACCACAGGATTTCCTAGACCTAGGGCAGGGAGATAAGGAGGAAGTAGAAAGATGATTTATTAGCAATATTAGTTTATTACAATTTAGACTTGATTCTGTTAGTAGTCCTATTGCTGCTAATACAATATAATCTAATTCAATTCAAAAACTGAAAATGGAGATATTTACCCTGTGGAAGAAAAGGTATGACAGCCATCCTCAAATATTAAAAGGTAGACATTTGGATGAAGAATTATCCTCTTTCTGCTTGGCTGCAGAGGGTCATATCAGGGAAAATGGGTGGAAATTACAGAGAGTCAATTTTAACTTTATCAGGCAAAACAAAACACAACTTAATAACAAGTAGATCTGTGTACAAGTTGAGGGGTGGGCTCCCCTCTTTGGAGGTCTACAAGCTTATTAACAAGGTTCTAGAAAGAGATCTCTGTTCAGGTATATGTCTCACTTTATGTCCTCAGAAGCCTATTCCAATTCTGAAATTTTCTCAGTCTATGAACATTCTATCTAAGCTTCCAATATTTCTCTTCCCAGAATACTTGTCTTTTTGCATTCATCTTCTTAGATTTCATGTTGTATCCAGGCCTGGTTCTCACCTTTATTCAGTGTACCTAGGACATCTTTCAGTTATCCTCTTTAGAGAAGGGTTTTAAATTGTGGCCCATGGACATCCAAGCAGTATGTGGAAAGATTTCACTGTAGATGTCAGGGGTTCAAACAACTTTAAAAATAATGCATCTTTATTTTCACTAACTTCTAACTGAAATATAGTGTTTCTTCCTATTGTGATTTAAAAACTTATTCTGAAATTCATGTTACAAAATTACTCTGATCCAGACTAACAAAGAGACCAATAATAGACAAAGAAATTAAGAAGCCCTGCTATAGAATTACTTGCTATAGAAAAATGGATCAAAAAAAATTTATTAACTATCTATTATTATATTCCAAGCTCAAATACAAACAATAAAACAATCCTAACCCTCCTTGAATAGCTTACATTATATATGGGGAAACAACATGTGTTTTAGATAGATAGAGAGATAGATCTAGATCTATAACTATAACTAGATCTACATCTACATATATATATATATATACATACACACCTGTATTATATATTATATATAAAATATACATGTGCATATGCATATGTACAGGCATATACATATGTATATGCATGTATGCACACACACATGTTAGGGAAACACATATTCCATATTAATATTTATATATAATCTATTACATTATCCATATGCATATATACATAAATTCCCAGTTTATAATGGAGAATACATATGTGTACACACATATACACAAACAAAAATACATGCATACAAACTAAATACAAAGAGAATAAACTGGAAGAGGAATTAAGAAAAGCTTACTATTTAATTTTCTTCATCTCTTCATTAGCACTTTCAGTACCTAATAAAATATGTATTTTAGGATTGTAGATGCAATAGAGAGCAATGATATGTCCAGAGGGACTGCCCCTCTGGACAAAATTTACCCTTTCTCCCTTCCCTATATTGTTATTAACATATTGTTTGTTAGCATAGGGTATTATATTCTGTTATTTTTTACTGTTTCTTCAAGGAAACACTCAGTGTTCCTCAAAGAAACAAAGGGGGGAATGTGGTAAAATAATGGAATTCAGCAGATGCTCAGGGGTTTGACCTGATTGATTTAGTAATGTTTGAATTGGGTGTGAATGAGAAACTACTAAGTACCCACTTAAGATGATTAGATTTTTAGCCACACCTGGCTGGCCCTGTTAAACCTAGTTTAAACTTCGCCAAACTTCAGAAGGAGTGTCCTCAAAGGCTGTGGACTGCATCATCAATAGGAGACCAGTCTCAGCCACACAACTTGAAAGACCCCCCCTTTGGGGGAGGGAGAAAAAGGTAGAAAAGGGCCCCCTCAACAGGAAGTTGTGGTCTTTTCCTGTTGGTGAGCTTCCAGGAACAGACTGCAAGGAGGCTGCACAGTTGTTTCCTATTGAAACTACAGGCCCCAGGTGGTGAGTTAATAAAAACAAATCCAACTCTTTGAATTAGCTGAGCTGTAAGGAAGTTTGGGGATTGTGTCAGCCTTTGCTAGAGCCAGGGAGATTATCCATTTTCCTCTTTCCCTATTCCCTTGTCATTGGCTTAATTAATTTCGCCTTTGCTGTGTATTTTATTTCCATTAATAAAACCTGATTTGTTTGTGGAAAAGAGGCTGTAGATCCCCTTTCTTATTGGCCTGGGAGAAATAACTAAAAAAGGCAGTTTGGAGGGGAGGATACTTGGGTCCTAGAGGTCCCTCATTATTTTCTGAACCCCAATATTATGGTGAGCCACCCAATTAACTCTACCCATATTAAATTTGGCCCCTACAGTTTGGAAAGCCAGTCATGATGTTTAGATTTATCCTGGCTATGCTTTTGAAGTGGGATTCCCCACCTACTTTTCAGAATGCTCTTCCTTATAGCAGTTTAACTTTATAGTATCTTTCTAGGTTAAAAAAGGACTGTCCTCTGTTTAGCATTTAAAGCTCATGACAACTTGGTTCCTTCCTACCTTTTCAGTTTTGTTACAGTTTACAATTGAAACACATTAGCCTCCTTGCTTTTTTTTTTTTTTTTTTGGCGAGGCAATTGGGGTTAAGTGACTTGCTGAGGGTCACACAGCTAGTAAGTGTTAAGTGTCTGAGGTCAGATTTGAACTCAGGTCCTTCTGAATCCAGGGCTGGTGCTCTATCCACTGTGCCACCTAGCTGCCCCTAGCCTCCTTGCTTTTACACACACACACACACACACACACACACACACACACACACACACACACACACCTTCCACCACCACCACACCATCCTGCATTCTTCTTGCCTTTGTACTAGATGTTCTACTGGTATGGTATGATAAATTTCCCTACCTCCCTATCTTAATTTCCCTAGCTTTCAAGTCCTAACTCAAATACAACCTTCTATAAGAAGTTTTTCCTGATTGTCCCAACTTGTAGTGCTTTCCTTTTTGAGATAACCTTAGATCTCTTATATTTATGTCTTGTTGTACTGAGATATTTGCTAATTATTTCTCCCATTCTAATAAAAGCTCTTTGGAGGCAGGGACTTTTTTTTTTTTTAACTTTTCTCTCTATCCCTTGTGCTTCTTAGCACAATGTGTGGCACATATGTTATAAAGATGTCTGTTGACACACTCGATGATTGACAATTCCATATAATGTGAAGCTCAGAGTGAAAGGGTTGGACTAAGTTCCCTCCAACACTTCTTTCAGTTTTAAAACTTATGATGAGGGGCAGCTAGGTGGCACAGTGGATAGAGCACCGGCCCTGGAGTCAGGAGTACCTGAGTTCAAATCCAGCCTCAGACACTTAACACTTACTAGCTGTGTGACCCTGGGAAAGTCACTTAACCCCAATTGCCTCACTAAAAAACAAAACAAAACAAAAACAAAACAAAAAAAAAAAACTTATGATGATATGACCTTAGTTTAAGACCTTTCTCTGCCTTTCTAAGTCCCTATTCTAGGAGGAAAGAATGCTCACAGTGTAAAAGACTTGGAATTTCAAATTTGATCAAACCTTAAAATATCAGATAATTCCTTTTCTTATACTGAAGTATTTTGGGGGCAAGGGGTAGAAATTTTACTTGCTCTTTTGATAAAAAGTAGGGACATGACAGTTTTGCAGTCCCTTCCAGCTCTACATCTGTTTTTTTCTCTTTTTTTGTGAGGCAATTGGGGTTAAGTGACTTTCCCAGGGTCACACAGCTAGTAAGTGTTAAGTGTCTGAGGCCAGATTTGAACTCAGGTCCTCTTGACTCCAGGGCCGGTGCTCTATCCACTGTGCCACCTAGCTGCCCCCCCAGCTCTACATCTGTGATGCTCTAATTTGTTACCTCCTGATGTTAATGCAGGTAAACATAGCCAGTATTCCCAAAATAGATCCATATTTTAGATCGTGAGACTCTCAACATGGTAGTTTGTGTTAGCATTTCTTTCTGTGTTGAAGTTGAAGCCTATTTTGGAATTCTACCTAATTAGTAAAAAACTAAGTAAAGTAATGCTATCATCAGTTTTAGCCGATTGACACTTACTTCAGCCTTACTAAATAATTGAAGGGAGGTCATAGAAACCGATCTTATTCCTCCTGTTGGTTACAGCATTGATGTGAGAATGCAAATTAGATTCATTTCTTGCCAGACACTGCCAGGCAATCACCGAATTTTTTCATGACGCAGTCACATTTTTCTTATTTATTAGAAGTATTACAAATGTGTTCCACCTAATTTTAAATAAGCAGAGAGATAATAAAACATGAAAAATACTATGAAAGGAAAAATTACCAGGATGCCTGAACTTCTTGTCACTTAGTCAGAGTCTCTTCCTCCATCCATTACTCATATGTCTTTCACATAAAAGATCTTATTTTCTTTACCTCAAATTTTGGATAACATGAGATGTGTCTGAGAGTAGGCAAAAAGACACCCATTATACTGATGTGGTATACAAAAATTTCTGTTGATATCAAGAATTTTTCTACATGTACAGGGACTAAATGATGCCAAAAAATTGTTCTCTACCTTTTGGTTTGAGCAAATACCTATGATCCTTCCTTTTTACATTACATGACTGCTATATTCAATAAACACTTCCAGGAATCTAAATTATTTGCAACTATATGGAAAGACTAGATGCTAGGTTTAGTGAAAGGGTTCAATGAAATTGAATAAAATCAAACCTAGGAATGGCATGAGAGAACATCTTTTCCAATCCACTCATATTACAAATATTCAATTGAATTATTTCTGTTTTATTAATGTTTTTAGGTTTTTATATTAGTCATTTCCTGATATATCTTGCCAGTTAGATGTAGAACTTTGCCTTACCATATGTATGACATTCCACAATTATACCTTCCCAGTTCTCTAGAGAGATGTGTTTCTTCATCTGTTCTCACAAACAGTGGTCATTACAATGAGTTCAGCTTTCTTTCAGTGGTCATTTATATCAGTGTAGTTAATTTTTATGATCTCTTAACCCAAATCAGACTGGGAGAAAGCAGAATGAGAACATTAATTTATGTTATATAATAGCCACGATTTTGTTTATGCCTAGAGATCGGACCATGACAGTAACTTTGGAAATGGATAGCAAGAATTTGATGCAATTATTAGAAAAAATAATAAATTTTAATTACTATGATCTACTTTTGAGGTTGGCTTGAAGGTAATTGTTTAGAGTATTGAAATAAATGAGGTCAGTTTCGGGTCTATTTAGTCATAGGTGTCAGCATGTACAAAAAACGATGAAGAAATAGAGATAGAAAAGGATAAAGAACTAGCTATATGTAGTAAAAGTTCTGGCACTATCTGCCATCTCAATGATAACTTCTTAGAGTACATTTCACATCTCCCATAGAACCAAGAAGAGTCTTCTACTCCTCTTGTTTTCCCTCAAATAATTTTCATTTCTATTGTGTCATGTGATTTTCTAAAATGTGTTCTACCTAGCTTTATTCACTACAAGAATGAGAGACCCTCCCCTACTCTTGTTTGTTTACATGTAATTATTTATAAGGATAATGTCTATAAATTGGATAATATCCAAAAAACAATTAACATTTGGCAAGAATTGGAAAATTAGTAAAGTGTACCTCTATGGACAACTCTTTCTCTCTCTCTCTCTCTCTCTCTCTCTCTCTCTCTCTCTCTCTCTATATATATATATATATATATATATATATATATATATATACATACATACATATACATATGTTCTTTAGGGATTTAAAAAAGCATAAGGAATATAAAAACCTTTATCATAACCCATGTCCACTCCTTTTTCCCCTCCCCCAAATACTTACACACAATTAACCTTGGGGACAAAAATACCACACAAATATAATTCATTAACATTGGTAGGATCAATAAACAGAGTATTAACATGCTAAGTATCTCCTAATAGATAATAAGATAGAAGCCACTCTTTGCATAGACAATTATTTTGCCCACAAAAGTGTTAACATAGCATTTTCCAAAGCACAGAAGCACACAGCTATAGAATTGGAAGAAGTCTTCTTATTCAACCCATACTTTCCATAAGAATCCCATCTACAACATGCATGACATTATAAGACTTCTAGTGAGAGGAAACCCATGACACTTCTAAGGAATTGTGATCAGCTTTTTGATGGGACTAAATGTTAAGAAGTGTTTTATTCCCATCAAATTTGCATCTGCTTTTTTTTTTTTGCAACTTTTACACATATTTCCTAGTTCTTTTCTCTAGGACCAAAGAAAACAGGTATAATTCCTCTTCCTGTGATAACCCTGAAAATAATTGATGACATTTCTATGCCACTGGCTAACTCACTAGGTTAAATTTCACTGGCTCAAAGGATTCAAGATCATAGGATCTTTGGCTTAGGGTTGGAAAAGATCCCAGAGGCTATCTTGCCCAATCCCTCATTTTACAGATGAGGAAACTAAAGACTAAAGAGATTTAGTATTTTATTTAAAGTCATTCAGGTGATAAGAGGAAAAACCAAGTTTTGAATCTAAATCCTGGGAAGTTCAATCTACTGCACTTTCCATACCCAATTCTAAATTGCATGATTTCAAGCACTTTCACCATCCTAAATTTCTATAGATACTAGATTACTACTGCTTCTACTAAAATGTGGGATCATCCTTATTGAACACAATTATTGCATATAATAATTTAACCAGGTATGTTCTTACCAGGGAAGTGTTAGCAGGACTATAACTGTTCCTCTCCCCCCAAATGCCATGATAACAGTAATTTACTTGGCTGCCATATTTCACTATTGACTCATGTTGAGTCTGAAGTATACTAAAATTTCCAATTGTTTTTTTTTCAGATAAATTGCCATCTAGCCATGTATCCCATATCATGTATGTGTGAAGTCATTTTTTAAAATCCAAATTCAAGACTTTATATTCATCCAATGTTCTAGTCTGTTTTTAATAATCATTCTGGTTTTGAATGTCTTAGCTATTTCTCTAAGCTTTGTATCATTTACAAACTTTATATGTATGAGATCTATAGCCTAATCCAAACTATTGATAAAACTTTAATAGTACAGATCCCTGAGGCATTTCACTGAAGTCCGTGTTCCAAATTGACATCAAAATATTAAAGATTATACTTTGAATTTCTATAAGACACTCCTTTCTACCCACTCTGGTCCAGCCATACTGGTCTTCTTGCTTTTCCTCATTAATGATGAGCCAAATCCCATCTCCATACCTTTGTACTGATTGTGTTTGAAACATTGTTCTACCTCACTCCTCACTCCTCACTCTTAGGACCCCTTTCAAGACAACTCAAATGAAAAGCCTTGCATAAGTTCTGGACAACTTCCCTCCATGTTCCAACATAAGGGTGTGGGGTTAAAAACATCCAACATACAATAAAAGAAACTGAGACAGAGCTATGAACCAATAGCACTTTACTGAAGGGACCTGACCCCCTCTAGTGAAGTTAACCTCAAATCTTTCTCACAATCTTAGATGTCCTTTATCCCCAGGGCCTTACTTTTATAGTACTTGATACCCAGATACACAGAAGAGGCAAAGTAAAATTCAGTCTCATTGGTTGATAGACCTTGCTGTTGACCCTCTAGAGGACCAGAAATGATGCATTAGCATGGGTGGTCATAGTATGGGCAAGGAAAGAATTATCTCCACTAAATGGTCATAAGATGGGTATGTCTTCACTTTGGCTGAGAGAGGTTGGTCCAATGGTACAAAAATAATTTCAAGTCATTTCCTTATCATGTTAAGACATCGCACCTACTCTGGACTTGGTCATGGTGATTAAGTGAAAGAGGGTGGAGATCTGGAGTCTTGCCATCCTCTCACCCACATTGGTCTTCGTCCTACATGGCAAAAAGGTGGCTGTCCCCTAGTCAGTATTCTTATGCTTAGGTAGGTATACTTTAGTTTACAATTTAAAGTTTGGGGCTTATTATGAGAGAATCTATCTTATTTAATATCCCTAAATATATGTAATATTTATGCATATATATCTAATTCTTATATTAATATTAGTTGACTAAAGTAACTAAATGAATATTACCATTACTAGGTAAGTATAACACTAATAATGATCTACCCCTATGAAATCACACTAAACTGATTTAATACCAATTGGAGTAAAATAGGGGTCTAATTAAAATCATATATGTCAGGATAAAGTAAAAACTCTCCAGTAACTGGTGGGAAACTACTATTAACACTCTCAGAAGTGAGCCCCTCTCCCTCTCTAATACAAGAGAGGAAAGAGGGAGCTTCACAATATGGTAATCATGTGCTCCAACAAGCCACTGAACATGTAAATAATTATAATAATACATTTTTGTCTTTATGATAGTATCTAATATTGGTCAAGGTATTTCACATTAATTTTCTCATTAGAAGCTTACAAGGACTCTGAGATGTCAATAGTATATCTATATTCATACCCATTTTATAGAATTAAAATGAAGAAAAGTAAGTAAAATTACTTACCCAATATAACACAACTAATTGATAACTAGGTGATCTGACTCTTGCCCTTTCTTGGCACTACTATTACAGTAAGAAAATAAACCAATAAAAATCAATATGTCTAACCCCTAGAGACATCCTCCACACAAAGATTTTTGCCTCTCCAAACAAGCTACCCCAAATTCAAGGCACTTTGTAAATCAATCTTTCTCCCATGACTTTTTTTTTTTTTTTTTTTTGCGGGGCAATGGGGGTTAAGTGACTTGCCCAAGGTCACACAGCCAGTAAGTGTCAAGTGTCTGAGGCCGGATTTGAACTCAGGAACTCCTGAATCCAGGGCCGGTGCTTTATCCACTGCGCCACCTAGCCGCCCCTCTCCCATAACTTTTGACTGAAGGCCCTCACTCATGCAATTACTTTTAATAGTCAGTCAGAAGATTTAAGTAGTTTAAGGCAAAGAGATTTAATTAAATTTCAAAATAAGGAAACTATTCCAGATATTCCTTTGCCCTACTAGGTTCATGTGGCATATAGTCTCTTTCAAGTGTTCAGTGATTACCAGACAGATCAACATGGCATATCTCTGCCAAGTATTGCTCACTGCTATATTTTAGGGTCACTGTTCTATTGGTCCTGTGGTACTCTGGTGACACTGCTTTACTATATGCAATTTCATAGCACTTCTCTCTGTTTCAGCTTCCATCTTCATTTGTAATACAAAGCTGAAATGGATAATTAAATGGGGGGGGGGGACAAACCTCTTCCTCCTCTTAAAAGGAAAGAGACTTTTCCATCTTTCTTCCAGTTTATATCCCAGAGGCATAATCTATACTTCATCTAATTAAAACAGGACCTCCATACACCCAGGAATCAAATTATGAAAAAAAAAAACCAAAAACCTCAGCAACGTTTCTCCTTCCTAAGGAGAATCAGTCATCAAATATTTGGCTATTATAGCAATTACTCTACAAAAGGTGAATCTTCATCATAAGAGGCCATGCTCTTGCTATTCAGAGAACCTAGTCACCTAGTTTCTGCTACTTAATAGATGTTGTTTTCTTTTTTCTTTTTAACTTCCACTTTATGTTCACTAAGAAGAGGAAGGAATGTCTCTGTCTCAGATCTCTAGCTGACCCAGACTTAGACATCTTTGTAACTCCCTGCTTACATTTTGACTACAGAATGTTATCAATTTAGTGTGATCTTAGGAGCTAACTTTCCGTCCAATTAACTAGCAAGAGGGACACCTGATTTAAAAGAGAATAATAAAATCATAGATCTAGAACTGGGAGATGAAAGAGACCTCAAAGACCATCAAGTCCAGCCACCTTTTCTCAGACTGCAGATTCTTTTTGGTCACCTATGTAAATGAATGGTAGGAAGAAAGGATAATAGGATAAACATATAGATTTAGAGCTTGATAGTATCTTAGAAGTCATACATTCTTCATCCTCATGTTATAGATAAGGCCACTGAGGCTCAAAGAGATGGGGTACCTTACCCAGAATCACCTAGCTAATCATCATTTCAGATAAGATTTTAATCCAAGTCTTGGACCCTATTTACTGTGCCAAGGTAGAAAACCAGAAGCCCCCTTGAATGGACATTTTTTGAGGCATCTAAATGTCCCTCATTCACCTCAATTCTTTCCTCAAAATTCCTCATTTTATTGTGCCTATATGACTGTTATTAAGCATTTCTAGGCTCAAAGGGACACCATCCACAGGGAAAATTAATGTAAGTAACAGTGAGGCGGCTTTTCCTCCATATTCCCTTCTTTGTTATAGAATGAAGTTGCAGCCTCTACATACATTAGTCAAAATGTCAGGAGTGCATCCCAGCAGCACCTCTGAAGATTTCCGCGCTCCAGAAGTGCAAATGATCAACTAAAATGCCTTTTCTACTTTGTTCATCCAATAGGCAGCCATAAACACCTGACAAGAGTCCAGGCTGAGATAAATGCAGCTGGGACAAACTCAGAGAGGAATCCCAATTAAGAGAATCAATGGAAGAAAATGGAACTTTTCTGTCAACATCTCATTTATTATTTCTGTTTTTAAATTTTTTAAAAGTAGGTTCAGTTAGTAAATTTTAGTAGAACTTATGATATTAATTGTTATCAATAAATGTAAAAGGGATTGCTTTCTCACTTTATCTTTTAAAGATACTCTGTTTCTTATCAAATAACTAAACAATAGGAATTCATTAAATTGATATTGATAAAAATAAATTGAAGGACACAGTTGGATTTATTTTGGGTGGTAATTTTTTATGTGACCTTTATGTTGCTAATAAATTCATTAGTGTGTCATTTTATGTAGAGGGATAACAATGTCAAATGTCATTCTTTGTTTTCCCATTTGCCCATGATTTATACTTTTCATTTCTATATTTGAAAAATTTTATTTTTAACATTCTGCAAAAAAAATAATAATTATTAGCAACTATGTCTAAATTGGAAAATTTATATAATTGGATTTAAGAAAAATTATAACTTTATGAAAAATTATAGGTTTAGAGAAATTATAATTGGGCCATAAGTCCCATCTGGGTCGCTATTCAAATGTGAAAATATTTTAAATTGACAGGGCTAATTTTGGGGGCTAATCTGACTGGGGTACTAATTCTGGGACTTTTGACTATTTGGCTATCTGACTGCGTTTAATTTAATATGGGCCATTTATAAAGTTCTACCACACTGCTCCACTCTCAAATTGATAAGCAAAATATTAAGAAGCCTCTTTACTAAATAATCAAAGCAGAGTTTATTTATGAGATACTATTTCAAATTAAGAATACAGGGAAATAAAATGTACAACCTGACTTCATTGCAGTGCGCCTCTTTCCACTGCTTCTCTTTCCCACCTGCTGCACTTGGAACTTCTTTAATACAATAAGGGCCTTAGCCGCCTCTCGCCTTAGGGTATGTTACACTTTCCCTACTCAGCTACTTTCTTCTAACTCCTAGCCCCTTTCACTTTGTAAATCCCCCTGCTTCTAACTTTCCTCTCCTTACTGCCACTGCTGAACCCCTGTGTTTCTCTCTCACCGACCTTCAGTCTGTCTGCTCCATCAGTGTGCCCTTTGGCCTCTCTTTTCCCTGCTCCTAGTCCTTCTCATCTTCTCCTGCGTCCTTGTAGCCCCATCTCTAGTCTGCAGTGCTCCAACCTTTCTAATCTCATCAGCCACTGCTTGACCTCTTCTCTGCCTCTTCTTGTCCCTCCTCTAATCTTGTCAGCCAGCCTCCAGTCCTCTTCTCAGCCCCCATCTCCTTGTCCAGACCCCTTGCTGTCTAACTCCCAGGTCTATACCTTTTCTTCTCTCCACTCAAATCTGGAGGCTTCCTGCGCCCACACACCAACCTAATCCGCCAGTCAGGGCTGCGGCTGGGGCTAGGGTATGCACTCGAGCCTCACATGCTACACCAGAGCCCAGCCTGGACAAGCCCAGGATCTCCCGGATACCTCCGCTCAGGTCAGAGGGAGCTGGGGGATTTTTCCCCCCAGCTGGCTGACCTGGCATCTTGTACAGCCCACAGGGCTTTTTGGCTCACCTGAAGCAGAGGGGGAGGGGCACCAGCACCTCCCACACAGAAGAGACCCTGAGGGCCTCAGGCTTTCTAATCTCAGCCTAAAGGTAGGGTCCCCAAATAAAAATAAATTTCCACAATTCTTTTCTTTCACGTTTTGAGTTCCAAATTCTCTTCTTCCCTTTAGCCCGCCCCCCGAACCACATTGAGAAGGCAAACAATGTGATAACAATTATCCATATAAAGTCATGCAAAACAAATCTCCATATTAGCTATATTAGAAAAAAACAGAAAAATAAAAATTTTTTTAAAGATGCTTCAATCTATACTCAAAGTCCATCAGTTCTCTCTCTGAAGGTGGGTAGCATTTTTCATCATGAGTCCTTTGAAACTATCTTGGATCATTCTGTTGATTATGGTAGCTATGTCTACTTAAATCCCTCATTTAAAAATAAGCTATCATTGTTAGTTATTCACTACTGGTGTGTGTGGGGAGAGGGTTGTATGTGTAATTTATTGGTTTGCATGAATATAATATGGAAAAGTGGGAAAGAGTAAAGTAGTAATATTATTCCACGGGACTTTAATGACTATACATGGATTTATATCTATATACAAAGAATGAAATGCCCAGGGTCATTTATTAAAGTCAATCTGTCATCCAAGTAATTCATAGAGATCAGTTTACCAGCATTGATTATGTTGATGATTGAAACAAATGGATCCACTTCTCTTCTTCATCTTTACATAGGCTCAATATAGCACTGGGTGGCATATTAAAAAAAAATCACTCAGAATATTTTTGGAAAGGGTTAAATTAAGGATAAAGAAAACAAACAGATAATTTTTTAAAATGTGGATAAAAATCATCATTCTTGAGACTGCTCTAGGAAACAAGTTATATTGATAACTTATCTTAAAAACTCAAATTTATTTTTCTAGTGGGGATTCTGGCATGAATTTACTGTAACCATAGTATTTATCACACCAAAATGTCTGAAACTGGGCTTGCCCTTGGACCTACTTTATTGAGTCATTAATAGCTGTCTTGTCCAGCTACCTTGAATGATGATCAAGGAGTGTGTGCTTGGACCTCATTTAATTTGCTTTTGGATAGTATGCTACATGTCCCAACTAAATGCTTTCCAAATAAACACCTTGTTGATTGATGGGAAATGCCATGAGACATAAGGTTTTTTGAATTGGGGATATATGATAGAAACTGAACATATGGTATTATATAGGAAAGGAAAATCTTCCAAAATGTGTGAATGAAGTGGCATTTTCAAAGCTATTTCAAAAATATTACATTTTGAAGATTGTAGCAATCTCCTGTCCTAGAATTTAATCAGCAGCAAAAGCCTTGAAAAGACTCCAGGACAAAGAAGGTGGATAATGTGAAAAATGTCACTCAGGCCAGACAGCATTACTAACAAATTGTCAAGTCTGGGAAACAGGTATCATTCGCACTGGTGTCAAGTAATGGCTACATAAATGGCAATTTCATAGACCTTACAAAGATGTCAAATGTAAACAACCTACCCATTCTGTTCATTCATAGCAAATGCAATGCAGTATTGAAAAGGAGATGGTATTTTATAGCAAAGTCATAGCAATAAGCCATTGGATCATTGAGAATAAGATTATTTTGAACATGTGGATTAGCATTAGTTACTTGCGTTTTCCCAGAGAGCACCTGAAAAGGGATCCAATTCTTGTAAATGGGATTGAATTTCATTGCTTTTTAGTAAAAAAAAAATGATAAAATGAGACCTAATTTTTATTTTGCCTAACACAACACTTATGCCCTTCTGCCTCTCCAGTGCCCCATTAAAAGGTAGATGCAATCAGCACCAAAGTAATCAGACATCAAAGTGCTTGACTTCTCCTAACCTTGAGCCCTTGGCTGGGTTACAGTCAGGGTCAGTTATGCAAATTCAGTAGATTACCTGGGATATTACCCCCATCTACATCCCTCTATTTAAAATATTCCTGAATTGTCTGGGCTCCAACTCTCCAACATCCATGAAAAAAATGCATAATACTATTCTCCAGTACCCCAGACCTGGGGAGAGGAGTATTTTTTATATGAAATTGTGAACTTTTACTTTGTAAACTGTATGTATATTAAATTTAACATGAAATTAATAAAACTAGCTTTCTTATTTGGTATATGGCAGATGGGAGTGGATACAGATTTTCATGAAGGAGGAGAAAGCCTTCAAGATTGATTAAAAGAGGAGAGGATTTCAAGCTTTTTATGTGCATCACATTTGCTTTAGGTAGCATTTGAACTCTTCTCAGAAGGTTTTTAAAATACAGAGAATTAGAAAGAGATTTTTTTTTAAGTTTGCAAATTTAAAGTAAAGAAATCCTGTTCTTGAGAAAGCTGAGGCCCTTTTAACAGTTGATGAGGAAGAGAATTTTAAGGAAATAGTCTCAATCACTAACACCCTCAAAATACAATGTGGGTGGCCACCCACATTCTACCTAATCGTAGGTAAGAACAAAGTGAATTCTTGGCTTAGAAGTGAAAGGAGTCATCTAATTCGATTCTCTAATTTTAAATATGAGGAAACTCAGACCCAGAGAGGGTAATATACTTGTCCAAAGTCACATAGGTAATAAGTGACAGAGGTAGTATCTAAATTGAGACTTTCTGACTCCAAAGCTTATACATTTTTTCAATGTAATTTTGTATTCCCTGCTTGTTCACATAAAATATATGCTTTGAAAGAGCCAAAAGTTAATGAAAATGGATTGTCCTTCTACTAATTCAAATTGCTTCCCTTCCCTAGTTGATAACATTTTGTGTTTGAAAATTTTATTAATTGGCAGCCAACTTTCTGCTGATGAACTTTTAAAAATATTTTCTGCCAATTATATGTAAAAGCAATTTTGAACATGCATTTAAAAAAATTGAGTTACAAATTCTCTCCTTGTATGCCTATCTTTGTCCATCCCTGAGATAGTAAGCAATCTAACATAGGTTATATATGTGGAATCATATAAAATATTTATATATTAGTTATTTTGCAGAAGAAAACTTTAACCAAATAAATTAATAAATAGGTGTATATATACACATATATGTGTATACACACATGTATATGTGTGTGTGTGTATATATATATATATATATATATATATATAGAGAGAGAGAGAGAGAGAGAGAGAGAGAGAGAGAGAGATGCATGCAATTTTTCATTATGAGTCTTTTGGGATTGTCTTGGATCACTGTATTACTGAGAATAGCTAAGTCATTCACAGTTGTTCATTGTAAAATATATATGACCGTATATGATGTTATCCCGAATCTGCTCATTTTACTCTGCATCAGTTCATGTTAAGTCCTTTCAGTTTTTTCTGAAATCATCCTGATAATGATTTCTTATGGCACAATATAATTTCATCACAATCATAAACCACAATTTGTTCAGCCATTCCTCAATTGATGAGCATCCCCACAATTTTTAGCTCTTTGTTACCATAAAAAGAGGGGCTATAAATATTTTGTACAATTGGTCCTTTTTTATCTCTATGGGATAAAGGCCTATTAGTGGTATTGTTGGATCAAAGGGTATGTACAGTTTATTGCCCTTTGGTTGTAGTTCCAAATTCCTCTCCAGAATGGTTTGATCAGTTCAAAACTCTATTGTGTTGAACTTCTCTGTACTACTCTTGACTTGATCCTAGATGATGTAAATATAGCCCATCACCATAATATTAGTCTTTTCCATTTGGTAGGCCATCATAAGGTTATTGAATTTAGAACTAAGAAGGACTTTAAAGATTAGAAAGTATCCAACATAAAATATTTAACAGATGGCTATTATTTCAATGATGATAATAATTCCTATTTACATAGTCCTTTTAAGTTTGTAAAATAATTTGCATATATTTTTCTTTGATTCTTTCATTCACACACAGCAACCTTGGGAGATTGGAAATAACATGTTTTATTATATCCATGTTACAGATGAAGAAACTGAGGCTCAGATAGGTTGAATGATTTCATGGTCACACAGGCAGCATTTCAATTAGTTTTCTTGACTTCAGGTTGAAAACACTATGCATTCTACCACATGCTATCATCAATGAGTCCCTAAAATGTGTGCGCATATGTATATTTACACATATGTGTATGCATGTTTAGTCACACATGTATGTAGATATATACCTGTATGCATATATCTATGTACATGTATATATTAAAGCATGCATATATACATGCATGCATACAAATATATGTATATACACATACACATACGTATTTAGGGCCATACAGAAGTAAATAGCAGAACTGGGAACCAAATCAATGTGGGTTTTTTTTGTTTGTTTCTTCGATTGATTTATGTTTGGAGTATGCTATACAATATCATGTTACTATTTAAAATCCAGAGTCACTTCCATGCCATAATAAAACATAAGTTTAAGAGGAATTATAATATAATTCAGAAAATTAGATTGAGAATACCTGGGTTCAGATCATGGTTTTTCTTCTTCTTCTTCTTTTTCATGTGTGTGTGTGTGTGAGTGTGTGTGGCAATTGGGTTTACGTGACTTTCCCAGGGTCACACAGCTAGTAAGTGTCAAGTGTCTGATGTCAGATTTGAACTCAGGTCCTCCTGACTCCAGGGCCGGTGCTCTATCCACTGCGCCACCTAGCTGCCTCCCTGGTTTTTCTTCTTAACTAGTTATGCAACCTTGGGTGAATCTCTTTATACCTTAAGACTTCAGTTTCCTCATCAGTAAAATGAAGGGATTGGACAAGATATTCTCTAAAGTTTCTTCCAGCTATAATCATCTATCACTTCAATGATTTTATTTATTTAAATCTATATACATATAATTTTAGCTTAATAGAATGACTTATTCAAATTCATATTCACAGCATGGTCATGGTTTGTAAAGGTTAGGATTCCACTTAGAAATGATTGGGGGAAATGTTATGCAATTAAGTTATCCTTGAATTTATGCCATATTTGCATATATTGAATAGTTAGATAATTTCATTTTCATCTTCAAAAAGGGCCTTTTTCTGACATATAATTAAACTATACTGACAACAAGATCAGAAAAAAAAGATTTTGAAGATGATTTTAAATCATTATGGTTATATTATGTTCATTTTATATAAGCTGTATTAATTAACCACATTCTTACAAATAGAATAGTCCCCAACTTACCTGTGGATTTTGTCCCTAAAGTTCACTTGTGATTAAATTATTTGGAAATCCGAATGCATTATTCCATTGATACAGTGCTATGAAGAGTACTTAAGTTTTTATCATAGCCCACAAAAGTCCACTGATACCATAAAGCAGCTGAACATTTAGATAACCTAGCTACCATTTGTTATATTGTGCTTCTGGGGAAATTCATTGCAAGCTCCAAAAAAGGATGCCAGCAAAGCATCTTCTTTTCCTTCAAACAACACTGATTTGGTTTGGCACTGGTAGTTTCCCTCCAACACAGGGAAGCAACAAGACAGTTTAATTGTCCTGAGGCTGCCATAGCAAAGTAAGTGCCAGTCACCAATGTGATGAAGTATCTTTTAGTCAATTGTTCACGTGTAGCAGATGGACCTAAGTCAAGGACTATTGAATTTTCATGAGGTCAACTAACTAATTGACAAATTTAGATTCATTTACCTTCATCAAATAACTCTCTCTTTCATATATATATATATAATTTAAAATCAATACATTACATAATTTATATAATTTAAAATTAATAAATAGTAACTTGGTGGTTAAATAAAGTTTTTACATTGCAAGAACTTGAGTTTAGAATGTTGTAGGTGTATAGGAGAGACACCATTGGCCTTATTGTTAGAAAATAAGAGTTATATAATGTTTCTGACAGTGACTTAACCATGTGATAGTAAATTGGTCCCTTTACCTCTCTGAATCTCAGTTTCTTTCTCCATAAAATTTGGGTGATATTTGTACTGCATTTATCACTTATGACTACAGAAAGTTGTTTTTTTTTTATAAGTATTATGTGATTTATGGGGAAGCAGAAACAGCAGTAGTAGTAGTGGTAGTGGTAGTAGTAATAGTAGTAGTAGATATAATTGACTACTAGTTTGTAACTAGCAATACTTAAAGTGCACAAAAGTGATGAAACACAATTATTGCATTTTGAACTGCTTAAAATTATTTAGTGTACAAAAATAGCTAGAATGTATATAGCACTTTATGGCCTATGTTTATAAATATTATTTTACTATTTTCATAATCATTCCAGTACATAGGTGTTATTATTATCCTATTTTTACAGATTAACAAACTGAGAGAGGTTAAGTGACTTGCCTAAGGTCACACAGCTAACACATATCTCTGGAAGGAATTGAAACCAGGTCCTTTATTCCAAAGTCCAAAACCGAGCCACCTATCTCCCTCTCATATTTAAGAGACTATTTCCCCCCAAAAGGGCTAGATAGGCTATTTGGTAATGTCTTAAAAGGTATTAGAAAAAAACACATTTGTTTCCATAATGGTTTATTTTTGAAATTTTGAGAAAAATTCTCTTTAATGTTAACTGGTTAATTTGGTATTAAAAATAATGAATATGCTCTGTCAAGGTTTCAAATGTCTGAACTATTAACAACCACAAAATAGTTCTTTTACCTTTCACAGAGAAAACTTTGAATTCTTATAATTTGACTATTGTTTCCATATAGGTTTGAGTATATGGGAAAAAATAAAATATATCTGACTATTCTCAAGTGTGTAGATTATCCAGGTCCCTTACTGCTATTTCTCCCTTTGTTTAACCAGCTTTAGGCCATTCTACTGCTCATTAAGCCAGGAAAGGAAGATGAAATTCAAATTAGTCAATTTGTATCAAGGATTTGTCAGAGGGGAGAAGTTAAAGTTTAAGAATTCGTATCAGTCATCTGTCCAAGTATGCATATGATTCGTAGTTCAGATTATTGTGGATAATAAAAAGGTTGAAGTGTATAGTTACTAATAAAGTTTAGCTAATTTCTCATTGCTTTTTCTACTAAAAAGAAAACTGAGAGACAGGATCAGGTAATTTCTATATCTATGTGAGGACTGAGTTTTAAGTAAGGATCAGGCTACTTATAAAATAAAGAATATTCAGAAAGAATTAAGCTCTTGGATGGGAAAGGGGAAGGGAAAAGAAAGGAGATGAAAAATTAAGATAAGGCATATATTTAGAGAGAGATTAGAACATAACTGGAGTAATATGGTGTGGTGAAATGTGCTCCAGATTTGTCAGAAGAGAGCATAGAAACAGTGGATTTGGAAACAGAGGACCCAGGTTCAAAATCTCTTTTCCACATACCACCTGTGTGATTTAGAGTGGAGTCCGTAATCTTTGATGGGTCTCAAGCCTCCTTACCCATGATATAAAGAGGTTCAGCTAGATGATTTCTAGGAGACCTTCTGGTTTAATAACTGAGTAATTTCTACAATTCACTGTCTATTCCCATTAATGTCCTTCTGTTTTTATCTTCTGGGGACATGAAGGAAGAAGAAGAAAGTCAACCATGGATTGAGAATCACAGAACCCTAAGTTAGGCCTGGAATTAACCTCAGAAAGCACAAAGTTCCTCAGACAGTTGAACTGGCCTGCGCAGGTTCACACAACTGGGAGATAGAGTCAAAACACAAATTCAGATCATTTGATTCCCAACTCAGTACCTTTTCTTCTACACAATATCTCTAAGAGGGGTTATAAGTAGTTGGAAGGTAACACCATTCCCCTCTATTCTTTTAGAGTGCTAATGGAAGAGAATGAAATGATGAAAGAGAATTTCCATTTTCATTTTCATTTTCCCACCTCTCACAGAGAGTCAGACATGATTGAACAACAAGGTTCCACTTATAAATTGTGCAACCTTAGACAGGTCCCTTATTAACTCTCTTTCTTCTCAACTGCAGAATAAAAAGAGAGATGGATTAGTTGGTCTCTAAGGTATATTTTCTAGCTTTAAAATCCTATGATGGGGGCAGCTAGGTGGTGCAGTGGATAGACCACCAGCCCTGGATTCAGGAGTACCTGAGTTCAAATCTGGCCTCAGACCCTTGACACTTACTAGATGTGTGTCCCTGGGGAAGTCACTTAACCCCAATTGCTTCACCAAAAAAAAAATCCTATGATGCTATTTTCATCTTTGGTGACACCTTTTTGCCTGAGCTATCCTTGATTCAGGAGATGTTGTGCTCTTCCATTATTATCCTTTTCATTCAGGATCTCAAAATAGATGTCATAACTCACACAGCCCCGGTGAGTTCGACTGTTTTCTTGCGGGGACAGCTTTGGATTTTGTTTGTTTTTTTGTTTGGGCTTTTTTTCGGGGCAAGGAGTGTTAAGTCACTTGCCCAGAATCACACAGCTAGTAAGTATCAAGTGTCTGAGGCTAGATTTGAACTCAGGTCCTCCTGAATCCAGGGCCAGTGCTTTATACACTGTGCCACTTAGCTGCCCTGAGGGGACAGCTTTGTGACCCTGCTTGTGGCAACTGCACAGTAGAGGTGGACATAACTACTGATTGAGGAAAAAATAAGCTATGATAGTATATATCTGCATGAGGGGAGAACAGCCTTATTCAGAGATATTTGGAAGATCATCTCTTGATCTACTTTTCTCTTCCTGCCTCTGCTGAAATCCTCCAACAATTTCTGAAGTCCTTCATAAAGATTCTTTGCTTCTCTCACAAGGTAATCAACATTGTGGTTTGGCTCTCTCTGCATCAATTAGAAGTCAACCATCCTCCATCATGCAGGTGGAATCCTTGACAATAGTGACAGGGTTTCTAGTCAGGATAATTGCCCACTCAGGCTGAATGGGCAGAGGTGTTACATAGACACAAACCCAACTGCAGTCCAATGTTGGCTCCCTCCACCTCTATCAAAATAAAGAAATAAATGTATTCCATTCCAATAGGTAGTGTTTGGTTTCTCATTTGCATATGTCTTTTTTAAAAATCAGAACTATGATTTAATAGGTGTAGAGAACTTTTGCTAAGGAGATTGCCTTTACCAATGCAGGTCAACGTCTCATCTGCAATCTTTAGTCTTAGAGGGTTGCCTAAGCCTCTGAAATGTTGAATGGATTGCCCTGTATCATACATCCAGTATTTGTCATAGATGCCCATAAATATGTAATTTATGCAAATAGTCTTTCTTATCAAGGTGGAAGTGACAATTATTTTTTCCATAATTTTTAAAAGACATCAATTACTTCTAGCATTTAGATCGCAGAGGAAAGGTGGTGATCACCTGTTTCAATCCCCTCTCTTTACAGAGAAGGAAACTGAGTCTTAAAGTTGATAAGATTTGCCCAAAGGCCAAGAGGGAAAAAATGGTAAGTAATTTGTTACTACCCCTTTTAAAAACTTCAGCATTCTCCTGAAAAAAAAAAACATAAATTACAAGGGTAGGAATTGCAGAGATAAATAGAAGTATGTTTGGTATAAGTGAAAATTGGGAAATACATCTTTTTATAAAGCCTTTTTTTTTGCATTATTTTCCATTCTAAAAACTTTTAGTCTAGCCTGCAAAGTTAGGAAGATCATGTTTTATTTTTAGCCAGGAAGGTAATGTTTCACAAAATAAATTTCAGCAAGACTGCAAAGCCACATCCCTTAGCATGGATGAGCTTTAAGTTGCCAGTGGAACATGCTTGGCATTACCTAAGACTGTTTATTGTACATTGTAAGCAATTAAAAGTTTGTGGAATGAATGAATGATGAAGTTTGAAATTAAGTTATCCCATTCCCCATATTAATTTCCTGTTGCGTAAGACCATAACTGAAGCATAAACTTATAATTTAACTTTGTCAACTTTTTCTGTGTTATATATCATATTCTACCCATGAACAAAGCCAGACAAAAAAAGGAATAAAGATTCTTTTATTCTAAGTAAGAATAGAAAAAAAACTAGATGTAATGTTTGGTATCAGAGATAGAGATTAACACAACAGTTGTTTTATTTTGTCTGTTTTGGGGGGTGGGGGGATGAGGAAATTGGGGTTAAGTGACTTTCCCAGGGTCACACAGCTAGTAAGTGTTAAGTATCTGAGACCAGATTTGAACTCAGGTCTTCCTGAATCCACTGCACCACCTCGCTGCCCCTTTTTTTCATTCTTTTTTTTTTTTTACTGCATTTTCTTAGAGGAAGAATGTATATACTATAGAATTATTGACTTAATAGTGTTTATGGGCTAGAATGTCATTTTACAAAACACAAAAATCCTAGTTTGAAATCAATTGAATACCATACTCAAAATATAAATTATCCACTTTTCAACAAGCATTAGATTAATGAAATAATTTATGCATTGATTTAACCTGAAATATAAGTATTTAACTGAATTTGCAATAAATAGCTAAATCTTTATAAAAAACTGTCAAGATAAAAATAGTGAATCTGTAGCTTTCTTTTCCTCCTGATGTATCTGTGACCCAGTTTAATAATGTTGGTAACTAGATACTACAAACAACCTTCTTTTCCAACTATATTATTTTACTCAAAGCAATCCTGTCATTTGGTTTACCAATCTACTTATAAGTATGATTTTAGTTAATAGTTAAAAATTTCTTTACAATTCAGACAGCATTCACAGTCCATGGTTGAACCATGCTATTATGCTATCTGGCATCTCTTAACATATTTTGGTTGTATTTTTGCTTCCATGCTAATTTTGCAATTTTTCATGTTGAAAAGAACTTGTGTGGACTAATTTAACCTGTTGACCCTGGAATATTTGAAGTTAATCCTGCAATATATATTATCTAGTGTGTAGTCCTTTCCATAAGCAAATATATACTCAACATTACAATGGTTCTGTGATCTCATTAATATAGCCATCCCTTCCAGGGATGCAGACTATAACCCATTTATGCCTGCTGCTTCTATTTCATTCTCACCGTTGTACTACCATAATTTCACAAAGTGAGGCTACCCGGTGTACAAAGGACCTCCAGCAACTTGTATTGATGTCAATAGAATCTGTTGGATATCCATTGGTTGTTCTTTACTATTGTAATATGACTGGCATTTTGTTTTTTATTTGTTTATTTGGATTTCTGGTCAAACATTTTGGAGTGACATATTATCTGTTGTTTATCCTTTTCATTTCTTTATTCAGATATTCAGAAATGCTAGCTTACTATTTAACAAAATAACACATTTTACCATTTAACTCAAATACTGGACATTCATATATATATATATGTATATATATATATAACTGTTTTGTAATGTATTTTATGGTTATTAATGTAAAAATGGGAAAAGTAGAAAGATATTTTTTTCATATTGCCAAATTACAAAACAAGCTAACAAAAATTTCTACCCAATTTAAGTTGGGTTTCAGGTTTAATATTAAGTGCTCCACATCAAGCTCTACTTCATTAGTAAAATAATACACATTTTACTGGTCTCTCATTCCTTGATGTTGCTTTATTTTTCTCTACCTTATAAAATTATTTTTGGAAACTTTAAGTTGGAAGAACCATTATCCTCGTCACTCTGAAAATAAAAACTACTCAGTCAAGAGAAAAATGTAATTGTTCAAGAAGAAAATATGTTGGTGGGCAAGGTGCTTGCCATCAATGGGAAGAAAAATAAGATGCATAGGAACCCCTGTATAAGAAGTTATGTCATTAATTTATTTGACCCCTTCTTATCTTGGAAATATTATTAACCCTGAAGGTTGTGCTTCTCTAATTGACTTTGCCTTAGGGAATTTCCTGCTTTGTTCAAATCTAAGCTCAAGTTCTAGCTTCTATAGGAAACCTATCATGGTCTCCCCAGATGCAAGTAAACTTCCTCCAAAAATTACTTTCTTTTATAATTTTGAAAATATATTTGGTATTAATTTTTCCTGCATACATGTACAAGGGAAATTTTCCAAATGTAATGAAGTGGGTAGGATAAGGACTGATTCCTTTTATAACTTTGTGTCCTAAGTGACTAGCAGAGTGCCTGGCTGCTAATAGGTACCGAATAAATGAAAAAAATATTTTTCACACATTTACTATGTGCAAAGTACATAGTAAGATCTAGGGATACACATAGAAAAATAAAATGGCTCCTGGTCTCAAAAAGCTCATAGTCTAATGGGGAAGGCAACACACTTAGGAGAGTTCAACTGTAAGACAGTTGGGAACTTCTCCATTTAGGGGACAGAGGCAAAGACAATAATAATAATAATAATAATAATAATAATAATAATAATAATAATAATAATAATAATAATAATAATAATAATAATAATAATAACACATCTTTTTAAAAAGTTATTTCCACTGATTAAATAATATTAGCTTATGGTGTTGAGCCATTTAATAGTGACTAGTACTATGGAGGCAAGAACTTTCTCTTCTGGGTTTTCAGTAGCTGCAGCATCTACAGAAATAATTGCACATTAGTATGAGGGTTACTTCCTGTGATAATGACTGGAAGCTGGACCACTGTTGTTCAGGGTGATTGTTAAATAAATAAGTGTCAATAACGATAACCTGAAGTCATTCTTAGTCCCTAACATTCTTTCAGAATAATGGAATAAGGATAAACAATTAATTTGAACATTCAATTAATATGAACATCTCTTTTCTAAACCAAATCTGTTACTATTGAATGGATTCTATTTGTTTGATTAGTTAGTTTATGAGAAAACTTATTACATTTCTTTAGATACAGGGATATGGTAACCCAAACATTAATTTTATGTTCTTTTTTTATTCTGAAACTACCTTATGGACTTTGGACATGATACCTCCTAGTTTAGCTTACCTTTATTTACATGCAAAAACCAGACAAAAACCTCAACGCTGTCCCCCCCCCCCAAACAAACAAAAACAAACAGAAGGGGAAAACTGGCCAAATTGTTTTAAATTATAGGTCATGATAATGATCACATTTGATTGTCCTCTTGACTTCTAAATGGACTGGAAAATCTTGCCTAGGTTAAATGATTTCAGGACTTTTCAGAGACGTGATCAAACTCAGCTCAATTTCCTTTGGCTTGGCTTTCATGCTTGCTCTTTGGAGTGGCTCCAAACTGGAGTTGATTTGAAAGGTCTAACTCGTAGTACTGAATGAAAATGAGTTCTCCTCCCATGAGCTTCTGGGAGCTCCCCTACAGTTTAAGGATGAATTCATAGGATACAGGGATGACCATAGAAAATCAAGGCTGCCTCATTGGTGTCAATGGCAGCTGGTGGGTACTTTTGGAATTATTTGTTTGCACTAAGCGCTGTTTGCAGATGCCAAAGCAGGCATGAGAGGGCTACTTGAGAACAACAGATCCTGCCAGCTCCACGGAGAATAAGATATTATCAGAGCCTGGAGATGATTCAGTGAATGAATGGACCAATCAAACAAATCAGCATTGCATATAGCTCTATTTTCCCTATGCAATCTGATCAATTCGATCATACCAAAATGATGTCATATCTGATTATTACTACAAATTCTAAGCTTCTAGCCAACACAGAAGTAATAGTTAGGTAGGGACATCAGGTACAGAAGCTATCAAGAATGTCTATTGTAATATTAGAGAAGGTTGTATTAAATTATGTCAATGGTTCCTAGAGAGAAACTATATAAAATTAAAATACATCAGTGAAATGTGCAGTCTTAGAAAGCCAGGGTTTTCTTAAGGTACTTGCTCATGATCACCCTGGCTCTCTATGACTAATAGCTAGTGTAAGCAGTATGAACCATAAACAAACATGTCTTCTAAGACTTCAGTAGACTTGTGATTTCACTGATATGCTTACTGCCCTCAATGTGATGTGGATATTCCCTGCAATAGGATGTGCACTTTCTCTTCCATATATATTCATGCCCATCTTTGTACATCAAGCTCTACTTCATTAGTAAAATAATACACATTTTACTGGTCTCTCATTCCTTGATGTTGCTTTACTTTTCTCTACCTTATAAAATTATTTTTGGAAACTTTAATTTGGAAGAACCATTATCCTGGTCACTCTGAAAATAAAAACTAGTCAGCCAAGAGAAAAATGTAATGGTTCAAGAAAAAATAGATTTTTGGGCAAGGTGCTTGCCATCAATGGGAAGGAAAATAAGATGCATAGGAGCCCCTGTATAAGAAGTTATTAGTTATTACTTTGGCTTCTCCAAGGACCAGAATATATTGCATCCTCACTTTTGCTTACGGGAATCCCTAGTTTCCAAGATGTGATTCAAATTTCATCTCTTACATGCATCCTTTGCTAATTCCCCTTAATTTCGATTGTCTCTCCTTTCCTAATCAACTTGTATACTTCCATATCTCATTTCTGGGCATGTATAATCTGAGCTTGCATGTGTGGTGAATCTATGCAATATGTCCAAGACTGGTCATGCTTATGTTTTGACTGATATTTTCCCCCTGTTAGAGAGAAGAATTTGCTAACACTGTTCTGGGGTTTAAGCTGCCAGTCCTAATACTAAAAAAAGGTCCCTCAGTCTTGAGCAGTTCTAATTGCTCTCCCACATCTTTGTGGGAGAGCAAAGAACAACAGATAATTTAAAGACAGTACCCATCACAGATATTTATAAAATAAAAATTAAAAATCCAGCAAATGTAGTCTTTGAACATAATTTAAGAAAAAAATATAATTGAGTAGAAATAATTTGAAGTTTGATAGAGACCTCCCTTATCAGATCTTCCTTCTGAATATTGGGTTATCCCTTCCCCCTGCATTACACACCATTCTACTTATTCATACAGAAGTCATTTCTCAGGGCTATGAAAATGGAATTGCAGGTGTCCTGATTACTGACTTCCATGTTTGTGCTGCTGTCATCACCCTCCCTTCTCTCCTGTCTCATGTTCCTCCACTGCTGTGTACATACTTAAATGCCATTCTCAAAGTTCAGGGGTTAATCTGATGTTAGTTTCTTCTCTTCCCAAATTGAGGAGAATTTATAAATCTTGGGGAGCTTTGTTGCTAACCCACCCTTTTCCTAGGTATTTACATGCATATATGGTTTGGTCCCAATTAGTGATAATAATGAATCTCATGAAGTGCTCACATATATTCAAATCCACATTATTTCAAGTTATAATTATGTAAAATATAGTAATTGTATTATAATATATATTATATATAATATAATATATAATATATTATAATATAGAATTACTATATAAAATATAGTAATAAAATATATAAAATATAGTAATTCATTCTATTCCACTGAAAATAGTGTGAATTTAAATAATATTACTACTTTATCTGATTCATTATGTGAACTAGTCAGGAAGTAGGTGTACTTATTGTCTTCTCTGTTAAAATGTAAGGTTCATGGGGGCAGCTAGATGGCACAGTGGATAGAGCACCGGCCCTGGAGTCAGGAGTACCTGAGTTCAAATCCGGCCTCAGACACTTAACACTTACTAGCTGTGTGACCCTAGGCAAGTCACTTAACCCCAATTGCCTCACAAAAAAAAAAAAAAAAAAAAAAAAATGTAAGGTTCATTTAGGGCAAGGACTAATTTGTTTTTGTCTTTGTATCCCTAGTATTTAGCTTAGCTTATGGCATTGAGTAAAACCTTAATCTAACTGACTTCCATAAACTCACACAAAGAAACCAATAAATACACTGGGACACTCCCTTGTTTTTTGTTTGTTTTTTTATTTCGCATATAGTACAAAAGTTGTTGGGGAGAATCTAATCATTTATCGATAATAAAGGAAGTTTTCACATGGTATTTTCCTAAATGGATTTAATAGTATTTGTAGATGGGAAGAAAGAAAGAAAGAAAGATTATGAAGGTGTGTATTGCTAATATAGATGTATCCTTGGCAAATTTCTAAAGTAATAACTATAATCCACGCTGGAAAGTGTAAAGTGCCCTTTTTTGTCTGAGTTTATTTAGAAACTCAACTGTTTCAGCCTATTGAAGGAAGTCTAACAGGCTCAGACTATAGAAATTGTCAGTCTTTGATACAAGATGCCACATTGATAGCCTTGGGCACATCAGCACCCTAATTACAGAAAGTCTGGCTCTTCACCAATGTTTTAACACTTGATTTATTTCCTGTTCAATTTGTTCAATAGAGTCAGAGTTAATTGGTTTTCTAAATGAGTGTTAAAAATATAAAGATCTAGCTTCATTAAGAGGTGACTATACTGATTATGCACAAGTGAGTCATAAGTCCATGTAAAGGTTAGTGGGGTAAGATTTCAAGGCTTTGGGCATAAAATCACACATTTGGAGTCCTACTAATATGGCTAATAACTGATAAATGTCCATCTGGAGTTGATGTCACAAGTTAGAAAAAATTAAGGAGAGAAATTATGTGAATCTAAAATATCCCCAAACCAAATATATTTAAACAGGCTATCTAAAAGCATTGCATTGTCTCTTTCAAATCAAATTTATTTTATTTTGTTCAGGAAGAGGTATTAGATCTTTTCTGCAGTAGGAAAAAAAAAACCAGCAAAAACTTAGCCTGTATCCAGAAGATATCCTAATAAACTCTTGGTTTCTAATATAGTACTTAGCATTTCTATATTCAACTTTCTTCTGCACTGCAGTAATGTACTTAATGTGGTACTTGGCATTGTAAATGACAAATGGTGACATAAACAAAGAAAGTTAATGTTCATTGGGATATTTCTGGACTCCTATATAGGCATACATATACATATACACAAATATAGGAATGATTTCTGTCCTGCCACTTCTGGAAATAAGTAATATTTATTTGTTAACCTGAAATCCATTTTCCATGATGCTGGTTTCATTACTGCCCAATGTATTTCTCAAAAATGTCATCAGCATTTTGCCATATAGCTAACAAGCTGGGCCAATATGCACTTTGTTTCAGGGAACCAAGAAAATTCAGCCTGGGTATAGTTTAGGAATTGGGGGGGGGGTGAAAAATGATGTCATCAATAAGTTTAAGTACTCTTTTTTTCTTCAGGGCAATGGGGGTTAAGTGACTTGCCCAGGGTCACACAGCTAGTAAGTGTCAAGTGTCTGAGGCTGAATTTGAACTCAGGTACTCCTGAATCCAGGGCCAGTGCTTTATCCACTGTGCCACCCAACTGCCCCCTAAGTACTCTTTTTCATACACCTTCATACAGCAATTTAAAAGATCACAGGATCATAGATTTAGTGCTTGAATGGACTTTAGATGTCATCTAATGCAATGCCTTTATTTTTTCAGAGCCCAGGAACTAAGGATCACAGACAATAAGTAACCTTTGCAAGATGACACAATTAAATTTTAGGGCTTGAATTTGAACCCAACTCCTCTCACTCCATTTTTGGTGCTCTTATCTTAACTGATTCAAATATTATATCATCAGTGATTCAGTGATTCAGCCCCATTGTTTCTAAGGATCCTGATAGAGTGTCATTAATAAAAATGCTTGTTACCAGAATACTATAATTGAACTAGTTTGTTGTCCCAAAACTATATAAATTATAGGAAATACATATATTAGGATGTAAGTTCCTAGAGGACATAGATACTTTTGTTTTTTGTTTATTGGCAGTATAGGGGTATCTGGGTTATTAAGGAAAAACTAGCGTCTTCTGTGTGAGGGCTTGCTGAGACCTGTTGAGGGAAACTCATCCATATTCAGTGTCCAACTGGTCATCCAACTCTCATTTGTGGCTCCAAGAAGATGTAGCATGTAGAGCAGCCACACCCAGATTAAACTGACTTGGTAGGCAGGCTAAACCAGGTTGAGGGTAACAAACAAGCTTCAGACTTATCAGCGAATTGGGGGATGTCTATTCTAAGTATGTTAAGACTTCTCCTGGGGCAGCTAGATGGTGCAGTGGATAGAGTACTGGCCCTGGAGTCAGGAGTACCTGAGTTCAAATCCGGCCTCAGACATGTAACACTTAACTAGCTGTGTGACCCTGGGCAAATCACTTAACCTCAATTGTCTCACTAAAAAAAAAAAAAAAAAAAAAAAAAGACTTCTCCTAGTGGAATGAGTGGATGATGACAATTTGTTTTAACTGCCATGAAGGCAATCGAAGCAGGTAATGTGAAACACTGAGAACTTGGTCAGACATCAAAGATATCAAGATCAGGGCAGCTAGATGGTACAGTGGATAGAGCACCAGCCCCGGAGTCAGGAGTACCTGAGTTCAAATACGGCCTCAGACACTTAACACTCCTCACCTGGCTGCATTACTTTGGGACTTTCGACTGCCTTTTCTATCTCCCTTCCTCCTAACCTCAGCCCTCCCTTTCCAGCTTCTTTTTATGTATCATCTTTTCCCTTGAGATTGTAAGCTCCTGGGGGGCAGTTAGGTGGCACAGTGGATAAAGCACCAGCCGTGGATTCAGGAGGACCTGAGTTCCAAACCAGCCTCAGACACTTGACACTTACTAGCTGTGTGACACTGAGCAAGTCACTTAACCCTCATTGCCCTGCAAAAAAAAAAGATTGTAAGCTCCTTAAATGCCGGGATTGTCTTTGTTTCATATTTCTATCACAGTGCTTAGCACAATGCACATAGTACAAATGAAATATTCTGATTAGAATACATACATACATGCTTGTATATGTATGTATATGTATATGTGTATGTATGTATAAAATAAGGAGTTGATTCCCAAAATAAAATAGGAAATAGTAATAGAAAAGCTAGCTGCCTATGATGAATTTGAGTAAATTGATCTAGATGAACTAGATCCATAGATAATTAAAAGAAATCTTATCTAGGAACTCAAAGTATAATCTTTAATATTTCAGGGTTAACTTGGGGCAAGGACTACAGTGGAATACTTCAGGAATCTGTGCTATTAAAATTTTTATCAATAGCTTAGATAAGGCCATAGATTCCATGCATCTCAGTTTTGTAAAGGACAAAATGCCTAAAGAGATATCTAAGACAATGGGTAACAAAGTTATCATTTTAAAAATATTTTTAAAGAGCAGGACATTGAGCCAAATCTAATAAAATGAAATTTAATAGAGTTGAATATAAAGTCTTCAATTTTGATTTTAAAAAATGAACTTCACACACATGTTATGGAAGACATGGTTAGATAGCAATTTATCTAAAAAAAGATTTGGGAATGTTCATGGAGTTCAGGCTCAACATGAATCAACAGTAAGATATTATAAGTAATACAAAAAGATATAGATAAATAGATATAGATATAAATATTAAGATATATATGTAGATATATCTATATCTATAAATAGATATCTATATCATCTATATCTATATTTCTATATCTATCTCTATCTATATCATCTCTATCTCTAACTACATCTACATCTATATCTATCTATATCTATATTTATGTCTATGTCTATGTCTGTCTCTATCTCTATCTCTACATCTTTGCCATGAAAACTACTGCAATCTTGTTGTTTTATGGGAGAAATGGCATCCAGAAATAAGGAAGTCATAGTCCAGCTAACCGTTTCCTGGTGAGGACACATCTACTATAATTATTATGTGCATTAATTGTGTTCGGTGAGGATGCTAACACATTTTAGGAGAGGCATTGATAATCTAGTAAGTATCCCTTCAGTTTTGTCTGACTCTTCATGACCACATTTGATGTTATCTTGGCAAAGATACTGGAGTGGATTTCCATTTCCTTCTCCAGCTCATTTAATAGATGAGAAAACTGAGGCAGAGTTAAGTGATCTGCCCAAGGTAACACAGCTGGTAAGTGTCTGAAGCTTTATTTGACCTGAAGTCTTCCTGACTCCAGGCCCAACACTCTATCCACTGAACCACCTAGCTGCCCTTTAAAAAATATATTATTATTCATTCATTTCAGTTGCATTTGACTTTGGGGACAACTAAATATTGCAAAAGATAGAGTGCCAGGCCTAGAGTCAGGAAGACTCATCTTCCTGAGTTCAAATCTTTTTCACGTACTTACAAGCTATGTGACCCTGAGAGAGTCACTTAACCCAGTTTGCATCTGTTTTCTTATCTTTAAATTAAGCTAAAGAAGGAAATGGCAAAGCACTCCAGTATCGCTGCCAATAAAACCCCAAATGGGGCCATGCAAAGTAGGAAGTGACTGAAAGCAATTGAACAATAAGGATCCTTAGGAATGAAGTCAGAGTGGTGAAAATCCACAAAATTAGATTATATAGAATTGGCTAGGCAAAGAGCACCAAATTGAGATTCCTTCGATTTAGGTTCAAATCTTGATTCTTTTATTTGCCACCTGAATGAGTTTGAATAAGTCATTTAACTTTTTTGATTCTTGGTTTCATTTTCTATAAAAGGGACAAGATGGTACCTGGGGTCTACTCCAGCTCTAAACTGAAGATCTTATGCTTTCTAATCCTTTGAATGGGGGATGTTAGCCTAGAGAGTTAGGCAACAGCATGGTAAATGCCATCAATTATTTTCCGAGTAGTCACATGAAAGAGAGATTACATTTTTCTGTTTCATCTGAGAGAGTAGACCTAGAAAATTTGAGGAAAAGTTACAAAAATAGCAGATTTAATTGTGATGTAAGTAAAACACTTCTTAAGAATTAGACCTATCAAAAAGTGCACCTCAATTCCTAAGAGGTCATGTGTTTCTCCTCATTAGAGTTCTTCAAGTGTCATGCATGTTGAAGAGGGGATTGTTGTGAGGAGTATCAGTTGAACTAGAAGGATACTAAGCTTCCTTCTAAGTCTGCAATTCTGTCATTCTGTGCACTGGAAAATCATGCAGGTTAACATTTCTGTACTCAAACTAATTGTCTATTTACATAAGTAGTGGCTTCTATCTGCATTAGGATATTGTTAGCATGTTAATATTGTGTTTATTGATCCTACCAATGTTGATGAATTATATTTGTGCTTTATTTTTGTCCCCAAGGATAATTGTCTGTGTATGAGTATTTGGGAAAGGGCAAAGGGGAATAGATAAGGGTGATGAGACAGGTTTTTATATTCCTTGTGATTTTTTTTAAAACCCTAAGAAATATTTATTTGATGACATAGTTGTTCACAGAGGTACAGTCTATTAATTTTCCAATTTTGTTAAACATTAACTGTTTTGTGGACATTATCTAACTTATAGACATAAATTATTAAATTCAAACATATACATATGAGAGTAAGAAGCCTGCTAAAGTACTTGGGAGTGAATAAAAGTAGGTAAAACAAGTTTGAGAAAACCATATGATATGATGCAAATGAAATGTATTTTTTTTTGTGGGGCAATGAGGGTTAAGTGACTTGCCCAGGGTCACACAGCTAGTAAGTGTCAAGTGTCTGAATCCGGATTTGAACTCAGGTCCTCCTGAATCCAAGGCTGGTGCTTTATCCACTGTACCACCTCGCTGCCCCCAAATGAAATGTATTTTAAGAGAAGAAATAAGAGGAGTGAAATGCTCTTATTAGTTGTATGGGAGGCACAACACCTATGCTAAGTAGCTAGAACTGAGAGGGCTGACAGTTGTCACAGCTTTTACCCCTATACCTAGTTATTTGGGGCTAGGTGGCACAGTGGATAGAGTGCTGAGCCTTGAGTCAGACAGACATCTTCCTGAGTTCAAATCTGGTATCAAACACTTAGTAGCTATAGGACTCTAGGCAAGCCATTTAACACTATTTCCCTCTTTCCTCATCTGAAAAATGAGGAGAATGAAATGACAAACTACTCTAGTATCTTTGCCAAGAAAATCCTAAATGGGGTCATGAATAGTTGGACATGACTGAAAGCAACTGACCAACAACTAGTTCTTTGTCTTTTCCTGTCTCTATTTCTTTATCCCTTATATACCTACTTACACTTATAACTGAATAGACCTAAAACGACCTCATTATTTTCAATATTTCACCCTAAAATTAATTCCAAACCAAACTTAAAATAACTCATCACTAAAATTTAACATTAATTCAATGGCCACCCATGTCCAGTCCACTAACAAATCAAATTAATTCTTCCTCTACTAGTTGAAGTAAACTCTTGCTCTCCATTAAGTCAATGACATATTCCAACCCTAGGCATGAACAAAATTCTTACTGTTATATAAAACAAATATGTCTTCTCTATTTTCTTTTTCCAGTCTGATTTGAGTTATGAGATTATGAAACTAAACCTGGGGAAAAACTATGTAGTCTAATCTGCTCATTTTACAGATGTTGAAATTAAGGCTCAGTGTTGTTGAGGGACTTTTCTAAGGTCATAAAAGTAGGGAACATCAGAAGCAAGACTTGAACCCAGATCCTATGTCACCAGAATAAAAGATCTTGCCATTCATGTCCTTTATTGAACTGAGACCATCTTTTTTAGTCTTAAGATTTATCCATTAATCCTTTATATGTCCTCATATGCCTTAAATAGAATGCTTAACTGTAAGTACAAATGAATACCATGTGCAAAATTTGAGAACATGTGTGAAAACTTGAATGAATATGTTTGTATATCAAACTGAAAACTAATATTGGTTATGGAAATCTATTAGAAAGTTATATCTTTAGGCCCAAGATTTTTTCTAAAGAGATCTAAGCTCTCCTTTCTTTTGGGCTTCACAAAATCTAGTGAATAAATACACAGATGTATCATACCTATCTATATCTATATCTATACTTCTATACGTCTATAACTATATCATCTGTATATACCTATCTTTATCACTATGTCTGCACAGACATACACACACACACACACATATATATATACACATATGTAGACCACACACATATACATAAATGTGTAGAGCACATATATACATACATATGTAGAACATGCATATATGTTACATATTATACACAAGCATGTATCCATATAAATGTTTGAAGAACCCAGACTGGCCATTCTTCCTTCTTTGATGTAATCATAATACCTTCACGCTGTTATTTATCTCTTTGCTTCTTTTAATGTATTACACTCATTCCCCTCATTGGAATGTAAACTACTTAATTATAGGAATTTCTCTCTCTGTCTCTCTTTCTCACCTTGTATTTGTATTCCTAGTATTTAACAGAGTGCCTGACATATAGTAAATAATAAATGCCTATAGACTTGACTTGACTTTTCTGTTTTATTTTGGAAGCCTGACAGATGAGACATAAACACCTGGGTGTCTCTTGGTTGTTTTTATTCTTGAAATTGGTTATTCTTCTGAGTTTTTGTCTTTTGGAGCTATAATTTTCAATCTTTTCTTTCATTTGCCTCTCAACCATCACTGTATAAGTGAGACCAGAGTCTCATGTTTTAGTTCCTTTCATCCCAGAGGTATTACATTCATATTTCTCTTGCTTCTTTTTCTCCATAGTTAATATTCTTTACTAGTTTTCTTAGCACTTCTTTCCATTTTTTTACTATTTGAATTATATTTCAAATATATTACATAGCTTCTGATGTTTAATAACTCAGATTGCTTTAGGCTTTAAAGCATTTTATGTATCTTCTGTCATTTAATCTTTTTTTGTTTTGTTTTGTATGGTTTTTTGTAAGGCAATTGGGGTTAAGTTACTTTCCCAGGGTCACATAGCTAGTAAGTGTCAAGTGTCTGAGGCTGGATTTGAACTCAGGCCATCCTGAATCCAGGGCCAGTGCTTTATCCACTGTGCCACCTAACTGCCCCCCCCCGTCATTTAATCTTAACAACACTCCTAAGCAAATATTATGCCCATTTTACAGACAAAGAAAAAGGCTCATAGAGGTTAAATTATATTGTCAGTCAACCCACAAGAATATGATCAAGTTCTTTCTTCTATTCCCCTTTAAACTTCTTAATCAGTATTCTGTTAAACATTAATCTTACATACAATTTTATGAATTGAATGAATATATTTAATATAAGTCCTTTCATATCAGAACCTTTTTTAATACTTAACATTTAAAGTTTCCTATAAGCCCTGAAACTTCCCATGTGATGGTAAAATTCAAAATATTCAGTACCTAATCATTTGGAGCACTTTCCTTTTATTTAGTCTGTTAAGTCAAGTTATTGTATGGAAAATGTTTGCTATATTTAGTCAAAGCCTTGTCTCTCAAAGTGTCATTCAAGCCTTCTTTTCCAGGCATATTATAAATTATTCCCTTCTTGCATTCTTTGTTGGCTAGCCAATCTGCCCTACTTTTTGTTCTCTGTGCCTGACATTCCATCTCTGATCTCCAGGCCTTTTTAGAGAGATTATGTCCCCAATCTTGGAATGTATTGTCTTGTGGTTTCCTCCTCTTGAAATCAATTCATCTTTCAAGATCACCTCCTATATAAGGCCTTTCTTGAACTCCCCAGATACTAGTATTTCCTCTATTCCCTTGAAATTACATTGTATTTGCTTATATGTATTCATATTTTCTACCAAAACAAATGTAAGCTCCTTGAAGGCAAGAGCTATTTCATTTTTGATTTGATATCTTATTTTCAGTGCCTAACAAAGCACCTGACATGTAATAGGTACTTAACAAATGCAGGTTAATTGATGGAAAATAAGATGGAAGAGGATATAGAAGACTTTGATGGCAGTATCTTCAAAAAGCTTCCATCAAAAGTTGTCAGACAAGTTTTTGAAACTGACATTTCCTAGGCATAACATTCAAACCCATCTTCAGTTGGCAAAGCATAATAATAATAATAAATTTTGCCAGCCACATTAGGCAAGGTATCAATAAGACATTGACTTGTGACATCATTAGTGATTTGATGTAGACAGACTCCAAACAAAGCATTTTGAAAGTCACTATTTTCTTAAAGTATATTTGCAGGGGCCTATTCTGACCCATCTCCTGTATATGTTGAGCACTTAGATTCCCTTGCATGACAAACTTGCCCAAGTTTCCAGCTAACTAAATGTCAAAGTACATACTTGGGCAGTAAACTAATTGGTAGCACATCTCATTAAGAATTCTGGATGCAGTAATAGCTTTTCTTCAATTGCTTCTACCCTTAATGAGAAGCAGCACAACACAAGTCACATTACTGGTCTGACAATTTGTTCTATTGATTTATTATGCTTGCTTTACTGCCGCCTACATGAAAGGACTACAGAACAATCTTCTGATATTAGTGCATTTTTTACTTCTGTGAATTTAGCAAAAGTAAAATAGCCGTCAAGTGTGAGAAAACTGCTGGGTATTTATGCTTGGAATACAGAGTAATAGTAATAATAACAGGATAACAAAGTGACAGGATCATAGGGTAAGAGTTGGAAGGCATATGAGAGGTCATGTAGACTAGTCCCTTCACTTTATAGATTAGGAAATTGAGGGCTGGAGAAGTTAAGTAATTTCCAAAGGGCTACATAAGCAGTATTTTTAACAGCATTCAAAATCAGGGCTTTCTGGGGAGCTATTCAGGACAGTGATGAGGTGGGATTCAGAGTTAGGAAGACTGACTTTGAATCCTGCCTTGAACACTTCGTAGTTATGTTACCCTGGACAATTTAGCTTCTATGTTGTTCAGTTTCCTCATCTGAAAAATGGTGATAATAATAGTATCTACTTTGCAGGATTATTGTGAGAATCAAAGGAAATAATCTTCAATGTTCTTTGCAAATCTTAAAATTATATATATATGTATATATATATATATATATGCTAGTTGTTATTATTATATTTTATTATTATTCCTGAATGCTAGAGTAACACTCTCTCTACTATACCTTGTAAAAAAATAGGAACTAACATGAGGCATTTATCCAATCAAGGTTCACAAATTATTTTACAACCATCAGAGAATTTATGTTACAGGATTTCGTAAGTGCCTACAACAACCTCATGAGGTTAGTTTTATTGTGATCTTGATTCTGTAGATGAGGAAATTGAGGTTCAGAATAGTTAAGCAGCATACCTGAAATCACACAACTAATCACTTTTCAAGATAGGATTTGAACTCAGGTCTTCCTGAATCCAAATCACACACTGTCTCACTTATGCCACAAAGCCCTCAGATTCTAGAATCTCAGGAAGGGCTTTGCAAACTATAAAGGTCAATATAGACATACCTTTTTATCAATAATTGTGATATTTTTCATTGTATCTTTTCTAAAATTATTACTATAACATTATTAAAAAGTAAGTATAATAAACCTGAAATTATTTTTAAAACCTAGTGCTAGAAATATTGAACATTAGACTAATGTAATTACATTGTGTGTTATATATTAGTTTAAAAATATTTATTAAAATTTATTTCACTTTTTTCTTTTTTTACAAATAGGAATATACCTTATCTTTCATTAAGTTCATTATGAATAAAGTGTCCCTATATACTGGATTATTCTGCACCATACCAATTTCAAGTGAATTAAATTTAATTTTCACAAGATCTTGCCAAAGGTATATTCTTTAGTACACACAAGTACTGATTAATGATTTGGAAAACAACAAAATAAACCTCTCATATTGAAACTAGCCGCAAATATTTGAAATGAAGTACTGAGTAAATCTCTGCAATTTACCACCATCTCATACCCCATCTTCAATCCTAAAATATCCTATTTTTCCTCTTTAATTACAATTACTCTGAGTGGATTACAGAAAGTTAGACTGTAATCAAAATCAACAGCTAAGAGAGAGACCTCAAAGAATGCATTTCTGACATCCATTTGGCTGTGATTCATCTTTAATGAACACACACTGAAAATATGTGCCTCCTGAAATGACTCCTTAGGTACCCTTTTATGGGCTTATATTTAGTAGAATATGGATCATGTTCACTGAGAGAAATCACATTTGCCCTTTGGTCAATGCTTTTTTTTTCTTCAGAAATCAAATGCTAAGGTTCAGTTTCATTATAATTGTACTGGTTTCAAGTAAAAACAAATTTAAAATGGCCCTGAGACTATATATTTGGATATAGATTCAACTTTCTCAAACATCAGCTTATGAAATCTAAGGTTTTTTGCAATATATTTGATTTCTCTAAATACATATTAATAGTTTGTTTTTGTTTTTCTGCTGGGTGGGAGTGTACATGGATGCTTCCCCATGTGCACATCCATGTTTATGACTAAATTAAACCTGCATGATTATGTCCTATTTTTTATTTATTCTCTTGAGAATATTTAAGAAATGGGAAAACAATCCTACAAATGGAAACTGGTAATGGTGAGCAAGATTAAGTTCTGTTGTTGTTGTTTTTTTAACTCCATTTTATGTAGAGTGATATATTCTTGAAATCATGAAGTAAATACGTTTGCTGGAGGGAAGATTCTTTCTTGAATAAGACACCTACTGAGTTGATGAGATGGTACCCATTGAGTGAGCATTCAAGTACAAGCTTTATTTGAGTGACTGAATGGGAATTTAATTTGTTCTTCAAATCTCGCCTATAAGACAGCTGATTTAGTATTGTTATCAACAATAGTTCTTCTGTCTGTGTTGTTTATAGTTCTCTGTAGATTTCTTATTTTTAAATGATATATCTTAGGCTTGAGAAAAAGAGTATTTTGTAGTACAAAAGATATACTTCATCTTGAAGAAATGATTGGCCACAGTTCATAAACTTAGTAGATTCCATTAATTGCAACACAGATCACATCTATAAATCTCTGCTCTTGATCAATGCAACATATAAGCCACACATTGCATATACAAACAAAACCCACTGCATATTGGTAATAAAAGGATTTAACTTATTATTATTTCAAAACTCCAAAAATGATCGTTCATGCTGAGAGTGAGTCTTCCATTTGAAAAATCATAACAATTATAGTAAAATATTCACATAGGATATCTTTGAACTGCCAGGAAATCAGCATGGCATACATATTTTATTTGTAGAAATAAATAACTAGACATTTATACTGCACAGTTACTAAACATTTTATATAATAATACTCACATCTTTTTAGCACGGCTATAGCCATATTTAAAATAACCTTAGAATTGGGACCATTTAGTATTTAGAACATGGAAATTTCATATTGAGTCAAACCAGTGGTACATTTAGCCCCAACAACTTATCTCTAATGGTGACAATGACGGACAATTCATTTGATTGGACTTTAAATTTTAAAGACCAGGGACTCTGCCATTTTTCATTTTGTAGGAATCTAGCACAATGCATAATAGTAATTTAATAAATGTCTTTTGGCTAATTCATTTTAATTTAGAGATATTTGCATAAATACAAGAGAAAATCACAGATTCTATTAGATTTTCTATCATAGAATCATCTAACTCAATATGACCTGTAAGGGCATGAAATTCTAGCTAGTCTGTCTAATGAGTGGTCGCCAATAAATTATAAGTTTTACCAAGAGTTTAGACTTTTAAGCATTTATTAAGGAGAATATTAATTTGGTGAAGAGAGAAAGGCCTAGATTCATCTATCGATCAAAGGGAGAGCACATTTTTAGCTCCACTCTCCACCAGTGTCCTGACAAAAGAGAGCGAGAGAGCCAGCCTTGCCCGCTCTTCCTCCCACAAGCAAATATCACTTCCTGATGCCAAAGAAAATCCCCATGACTTGCCCTCAGAGGCCTTTTCCTCATGGCAGAGCTTTCCTACAGTAAGTCTCCAGCAGATGGTGTCATTCCAATCGTTACAGACCTTAGATGTCATTAAATATAGCTACTTAATGTATAGGTGAAGAAAATGAGATGGAGAGATGTGACTTTGTCATATAGCTAGTAAGTTTGATGCAAGGTCTGGACCTAGGTCATACTTGATTTCAAGGCTCCAAACCATTTCATCAAACTGTCTATTTTTCATTAATTCCATAGAATTTCCATTTGCTAATATTTGATATAATATTACATTCTCAGTCACCCACAGAAACAATAATTCACAATGATTAGAAAATAGCCTGAGAGAGTTGTGCAGGGCCACATAGGTATCACATACCAATGTTGACTTTTAACCCTGATTAACCTCCAAATGAAAGAATTGGACTAAATGACCTCTAATATAAAGGTCTTCTAGCTCTAACATTTCATGATCATTTGAATGATGAGAAAGAAGTAATATAAAATCAGGGCCTAAGAGTATAGAAGAGAAGCCAATTTATATCCACAGAAAAAACAAACAAACAAAAACCAAACAAACAAAAAAAAGCAAACAAAAGTCATGTTTTTTCATCATAGAAACTTGATTCTAGAAATATCACTTTTTACCTCTGCTTCTATCATCCCTCCTTTCCTCACACATTTAATTAACTATATAGTTGCTCATTACTTATTGGAGATAACATGTTTTAGGTGGTAAATCCATTGATCTCAAAATTCATGAGTTTGAGTCCTCTTCCTTCTCTTTCTTCTTTGTCTCCTCCTCCTTCTCTTTCTCTGTCTCCTCTTTTTCCTCCTTATCCTCACAGTCACTGGATCTAGGTTCAAATTACAACTCTTCCACATTGAATGTGTGTGTCTCATCATTTCTGGGCCTTAGTTTCTTTTTCTGCAAAATGAGGGAGTTGCCTGGGTGACAACTAAATCCTTAACCCTCAGTTTTACTTTGCTTGTATAGATAGACAACAGAGAGAAAAATTCTCAAAGCATATTTAGTAAATTTTTCCATCATGTCTACTTGAAATTTATTTTTTTGTATCAATCTCTTAAGATTTTCTACTTCCTTAATAAAGTACTTCTATCTCATGCAAAGCAGAAAGGCTAGAAAACTTATCTCCCTGACAATTTCCTCTCCCTTATCCAAAATAGACTAAATTGGAGGAATAGAATCACCATGCGAATCATAAAGGCAAGCATTCTTCTCACTAGAATGTGCTCTGTGAAGTAGTAGAGGGGACAATATTTAATACTCTTTGTAAAGGGAGTAGGGATTATTCTCAATCTTCTCATAAGTCTACATGCCAAATGACTTGAGGAACAATTGTAAATAAATAAGTATTACTGTATAGACTCATCAACCTACAAAGCCATTTTGTTAATTAAATATTTTGTTTACTTCAATGAAAGGTCTAAGATTTTTCCAAGACAGGTCCACTGTGAAGAAGGGAAAGTAATTTTTTTGCAAAGTTTTTCGAAGAAGATTTCCTTTCCATGTTTCCATAACCAGTCAACTAAAAGGAACAACATATTTAAACAAATCTAGAATTAGAATGGTTTTTGGAATAGAAGGCAAATTGTAATTTCTGGTCTCTAAGATTTACAGGCATGTTCAGAAATCATGAATTAATATGCAAAATATAGAATAAAATATAGTATTTCACATAATTATGGCAGTATAATATTTAGTTTTCATAATTGCAAAGAAGGCCAGTGCTCTATCCATTACGCCACCTAGCTGCCCCCATTAGTTCTTTCTCTATAGATGGATTGCATTTTTCATAAGTCCTTGTGATAGTATCTTTCTCCTCATTTCTTTCACAGTTACTATTGCTAATAGTATTGCCCTCCATACTATTCCCTACCTTTAATATTTACTCATTTTCTATCTTCTTTCCCCCAACCCTCCTCAAAAGTGTTTTGCTTTATATTGGTCCTTCCCCCAATCTGCCCTCCCTTCCTTCACCTCTCCCCCGCTTATTCCCTTCCCCTCCCACTTTCCCTCAGGGCAAAATATATTACTATACCCAGTTGAGTGTGTATGTTATTGCCCGTTTGAGCCAGTTCTGAAGAGAGTAAGGCTCACTCACTCCCCAACTCCTTCCCCATCTTCCACTCCACCTCAAGCTTTTTCTTGTTTCTTTTATGTGAGCTACTTTACCCCATTCCACCTCTCCATGTCCCTTTCTTCTGGTGCCTTCCTCTTACCCCTTAAGTTTATTTTAAAGATGTTCATCATGGGTCAGCTAGGTGACACAGTAGACAAAGCACCAACCCTGGACCCAGGAGAACCCTAGCCCAATTCCAGGCCCAGATATAAGCCACCCCACCCTGCCTGCCCCACAAAAAAAGGATAAACAAAAAATAAGTGCTTTACAGATAACATACCTTCATATGCAGTTCACACCTGTGCCCATTCTTTAAGTATATTCCTTTCAGCTGCCCTAATACTGAGAAAGTTCTTATAAGTTAGAAGTGTCATCTTCCCATGTAGGGATGTAAACAATTTAACCTTTTAACATCCCTCATGATTTCTTTTTCCTGTTTACCTTTTTATGCTTCTCTGGGGCCTTGTATTTGAAAGTCAAATACTCTATTCAGTTCAGGTCTTTTCATCACAAATACCCAAATGTCTTATTTTTTATTGAAGTCCCATTCCTCCCCGGAAAGATGATACTCAGTTTTGCTGGGTAGGTGATTCTTCTTTGTAATCCCAGTTCCTTTGCCCTCTGGTATGTCATATTCCATGCCTTCTGAGCTTTTAATGTAGAAGCTGCTAGATCTTCAATTGTCCTGACTGTATCTCTACAGTACTTGAATTATTTCTTTTTAGCTGCTTACACTATTTTAACCAGGGATCTCTAAAATTTGGCTATAATATTCCTGGAAGTTTTCATTTTGGAATCTCTTTCAGGTGGTGATAGATAGATCCTTCAATTTCTACTTTACTTTCTGCTTCTAGAATGTCAGGGCAATTTTCCCTGACAATTTCTTGGAAAATGATGTCTAAACTCTTTTTCATGTCATGGTTTTCAAGTAGTCCAATGATTTTCAACTTATCTCTCCTGGATCTATTTTCCAGATCAGCTGTTTTTCCAAGAATATATTTCATCTTGCCCTCTATTTTTTTATTCATCTGGATTTGTTTTATTGTGTCTTATTTCTCATAAAGTCATTGGCTTCTATTTGCTCTATTCTAATTTTTTTTTTGGTGGGGCAATGAGGGTTAAGTGCCAAGGGTCACACAGCTAGTAAGTGTCAAGTGTCTGAGGCCAGATTTGAACTCAGGTCCTCCTGAGTCCAAGACTGATCATTTACCCACTGTGCCACCCACTTGCCTCCTCTATCCTAATTCTTAAGCAATGATTTTCTTCAGAGAACATTTGCACCTCCTTTCCCATTTGATTAATTTGGCTTTTCAAGCTGTTGACTTGTTTTTTCATGCATCACTCTCATTTCTCTTTCCATTTTATCTCCTACATCCCTTACTTTCCCCTCTACCTTCTTACATTTTCTTCAAAGTTCTTTTTGAGCACTTCCATGGCCCCAGACCAATTCATATTTTTCTTGGAAGTTTTGGATGTAGGAGCTTTGATTTTGGTATTATCTTCTTCTGAGGGTGCATTTTGATCTACCTTGTCACCAAAGAAATTTTCGATGGTCCAGTGCTTTCTCTGCCTGCCCATCTTTTCGACCTATTTCTTGGCTTTTAACTCCTTGCTAATGTGGAACATTGCTTGCAGGATGCATTGTCCCAAGCTTCAGGGGGTCCCAGGTGTTATGCTTCAAGGAGAGGCTCATTCCCAACCTACCTGTCCTGTAAGTAACCATGGGCATGCTTGCTCTTAAACCCAGAAGCAGAGATTTGATTGAAATCTGATTCTCTGTGGTCCACAAGCTTGGTGTGCCTGTGCCCCTTGCCCACTGGGCCTCTGCCACTCAAGTCCACTTCCTGGGCAATGTCCTCTGCCTCTGCTCCCACTGAGACCCCCACTATTTCCCCGGGGCAACTGCTGGGCCCCCTTGCCAGTCCATGAGCTGAGATTCAGAAGAAGTCATTGATGCTAAAGATTCTGAGGCTCTGGATGCACGGCCTGCTTGGGGCTGGATCTGTGCCACACACTGAGCTCCTCTCTCACTTGGTATAATAGACCCCTCCTGCCAAACTTCTAAGTGATCTTTGACTGGAAAACTCTCTCACTCTCTTCTTTTGTGGGGTCTACTGCTCCAGAAGTTTTATAGCATTTTTTGGAGATATGTGGATGGATCTGTTGGGAACTTTGAGAGTCATAGACTTCTCTCCCCTATCTTAGCTCCCATACTCCAAATTCTTAATGAATATTTTTAAAAGAATATTTAATTTTAAACACAAAACACAGAGTAAACAGCCAATTAAAACAACAAAAGTGATCACAGTTTCTATGACATAAATTCTTATAATTCTTATCATTATAATGGTGTTACTTAAATACACCAATGGATTTGTGCTCTCTTTGGTGTGAATATTTTTCTAATGATATAGATTGCAACCCATCCATGCCTGCCCTGTCTTGTGTAATTCCTTCTTAATATCACTTTCTCATATCACAAGGATACAAATAGAGAAACTCAATTTATCCATCTGAAATTGATCACACATGACCAGCTCATCCCTTTCCTTCTTTTTAAACCATTATTTGCTTGCTGACATCTATTACTCTGTTCTGGTCTTCCTTTGGAATTCCTTATTGGTCATATGTTACAGTCTCTCTTAGCCACCATGCCCTATTCCATTATAGCCTGAATTATATTCATTTTAAAATCCTTCAGAGATTATAGTATTGTTTGATCATTTACCATCAGACAATAAGAATAATATATATTATATTATGACAATATATTATCTGATGTCAAGTTGTGATATGACATGACATGATGTATCACAGCACAACACACCACATCATATCATATATCATATCATAGTAATGCCTATATATCTGATTATATATTACATATAATATATAATCAGCTATTTAAACATAAAGGATATACATGTACATGCATATGCATGTATATTTGTGTATATATATGAGAGAGAACAAAAATTAGTCTACAGATTCATAAATTTTGCTGTTACCTTTTTAGAGGAGTAGAATTTATATGACTTGAGTTCCTCCGAAATACATACAGTTGATATTTTTTTCATGTTCAAATAGTGTGATAGATAACTAACATGTAAATAACACTTTAAGGTTTACATAGAACTTTACATATGTTAAGTCATTTGTTCTTCACAACAACCTAGAGTGGTAGGTGTTATTAGTATTCCCACTTTATGCCTGAGGAAGCTACAGTAGAGAGACATTAAATGATTTGCCTAGGATCATACAGCTAATGTTTGAGGCAGAATTTGAACTCAGTCCTTCCTGACCTTAAATCCAGTACTCCATTCGGTTGGCTTTTAAGGACACTGGACTAAGTGAGAGTCAAGAAACCTATTTTTGCAACTTATTTGCTGACATCTACAGTCCTCAGTGGTTTCCTATGATATCACTAATATGTTTATTATAGCTTTAAAATCTATGAGTCTGAGGGTAGCTAGGTGGTACAGTGGATAAAGCACTGGCCCTGGATTCAGGAGAACCTAAGGTGAAATCCGCTTTCAGACACCTGAAACTTAATAGTTATGTGACCCTGGGCAAATCACTTAACCCTCATTGCCTCCCTTCCCCATCCCCCCAAAAAATCTGTGTGTCTCTCTGTTTCTGAGTACACATGAGCATGCACACATTCACCTATGTTTTATGAGATTGCAATGCATTTGGAGAAAATGAACAGTGGAATGGACTGGATATGGAGTTGGATGTCATACATCCTCTTTTAAGGAAGCTTCCTTTAAAAATATCTTTTGGAATAAACTGTTCCATCCTTATATCTCTGCTGTAACAATCTGTCCCTCTCTCTTTTTGGGACTATATCTCTAGCTCTGCTTCTCTGGCTCTGGCTCTGGCTCTCCCTGTCTCTCTGTTTCTGTGTCTGACCATCAGTCTCTTTCTTTGTGTCCCTGAGCCTCTCTGCCTCTGTGTCTGTCTGTCTGTTTGTGTCTCTATCTCTCTCCGTGTCTGTCTGTGATTCTCTCTCTGGCTCTCTGGCTCTCCCTTTCTCTGTCTCTGTCTGGCTCTGTCTGTCTCTCTGTCTCTGTCTCTCTCTGTCTCTCTTTCCCCCCAAATCTTTGAGTTAAAACATTTCTTTTCCACAAAGGGTAGGATAAAGTTGCTAGAATTTAAAGAAGACATGAAAGTTTGATAAAGGATCTTTTTGAAAAATATAGCAATCACAGTTACTTTGTAAAATTCTAATTGTAGCAAAAGAATAACTTATTAACAATACGTCAAAGAAAGATCATATGATTGTTTTTCATCTCATTTTTAAAGCCTGCATATGTCTTCACATTTTCCTAATGTTTTGAGATCACTATCTCTTTCAAATATAATGATTATAATAATGTTTGGCTATTTTATGAAAAACAAATCTTATTCATCAAAACTCTTCATTTTGGAAGGAAATATGATAATCTTAGAAATGAGGTGAATTTTCTTAGCTAAAATTAGCAACCCAAAATTAAAAAAAAAACTCAATATAATATAGATGATGGAAAAAATTTTAAGAGACATTTGGGTAGCATATTTCTGTCAGCTTATTTCTAGTATCATCTATATAATCTTTTTTTTTTAATGCTGTCTTTTGACAGGTATTTTGGGGATAAAAAACTGCAGAGTTTGAAAGTTACTGTGTTGTAATCCAAGATTGATGTTGTTAGGCAAAGTATGAACAGAAAGGCTGTAAGTTTATGTTCAGAGTCTAGACTATTTTTTCACTTGTTCCTATGACTCTTTTTTTTTAATCATTCAGTCAAAGACTCCAAAAAAATGAAAATCAGATGTTTTCACACACTCTTTCCTCAGTTTAAAATACTTCTGCCAATTTTCCCCCAGCACATTCATTTATTCAAGAAGTTCTAACCTAGAGAACAAAACTTTTTGAATATTTTGATCAATTTATTTCAACATAATTGTTTCCTTTAAAATCAAGTGTATTTTATTAATTTTATGCCTATGATGAAGTCTAAAGGTTTCATTCTTCTATCAAAGTTGTCCATGACAAAGAAAATTAAAAGATTAGGAACCCTTTATATATTTGAATTGGCCATTATTATTTTAGTATTTTTTATGTGTTAATCTATATATGAAGTTGAAATTATTTTCCTATTTTAACAATCCACTTATTCAACAGGCTTATTGCATCAGAAGCTCACCATTTTCTGTTTTCTGTTTGTTTCTGTTAAACATTAAATAAACTAAAATGCCTCATTAGCCAAGACATGAATATAAGCATGGAAAAAGATAATTATTTGTTTTTATAGGGCAATTGTGGTGGTTAAATCAAATAACTCTAACATTTACAATTTAGAGCTCAACTCTGAATAGCATAATATTGTGTGGGGTATTTTTTCAAACTAAATAAGTTAAAACACATTAACTCTAAATAAAGTTTGTTTATTATTCTTCTTAAATGTTCCCTCTAATGCTTCCTAACTACTCAACAAATCCTAAATGATTTCTCTAATGAACTCATATGCCTGTAGACTTATTCCATCATTAAATAACACAGCAGAGTAAAATGGATATAGCTCTTATAGTCAAGAATACTGTTCAACCTTTTGGATGAGAAAATTCTACATTTCCAAGAAAAAATTTGCATTATATGTTCCTACCCTTTCTGAAGGCAGGCCCCATATAAAGTCAGAACATGATGTAACTTAAGGGACTCCTCCCCAAAATATATTCCATTAATTTTACCAATAAATATATTATCTTTGGATCATGCTTTGAAAATACCTCTTAAATGTACATATATTATCTGAGAAAGAGAGCATACCTGTAAACACTATTCCTCCCACCCCAACATTTTTCACAATCTAACATATTATCTAACAGTTTAATACCAAGGGAATGGGACACAGAACAGCTTACTGGAGAAGAGAGAAAAAGCGATAATTGAGGGAGGAGGGGTTGTGAGGGAAGATTCTTGCAGAATTATGACACTAAAAAGAAAAGAATAGCATTCAAGTTGTAGCTGATTTTGTGCTACTTATGCTACAATCTCTTTGGAAACATAGTCTCCTCCTTCCCCAAAATGACCTAAACAGTGCTAAGCTCATTATTCACTTTGATAGTAAAATTATTAGCATACTTCAATTTTAAAATATGATCTCGGGGCAGCTAGATGGCGCAGTGGTAAAGCACCGGCCCTGGATTCAGGAGTACCTGAGTTCAAATCCGGCCTCAGACACTTGACACTTACTAGCTGTGTGACCCTGGGCAAGTCACTTAACCCTCATTGCCCTGCAAACGAAAAAAATATATATATATGATCTCACCCTAGAGAAATCTATGTGCTCAATGTTAATATTGTTAAATACTTATGGTAGGTCTCTATGTCTCTTATTATTCCTCGTATTTCTGGAATATGGAATATTTATAAAGCTTTGTGTCAATTTAGTCTCCTCCTCGAGGTCTCTCCATATTCTCATTTTGCAATTTCAGTACAATTTACATGTATGTCCAAGACAGTCTATTCAAAGGATCAGATTAGTGAAACCATAGCTATTCCCCAAATCCTGCAGTTGTACCCATTTGCCTACTATCAACTAAATTGTTTTCACAGTCATCCTTGTATCATGACAACAACATGAGAATTTGTATACTAAAGAGCCTTAAATGGAAGTATACTTTGAATGGTTTGGGAAAGAACAGCAGTTTCTTCTTGTGCTTATTGATGAATAGAAAAGCAAAACAAGTAGCTACCAGAGTGATTCAAAATTCAGAAATTTATTACCATAAAGAACAAGGCTACCAAGTTTATTGGCTGTTAAATCTCAACCAGATTAATTAATCTAAAGAGATGCTAATATTATTACCCATGCTTTACATATAAAAATAAAATAAAAGTAGCCTGGGAGCCCAAGTTCATTATCAATATTTGTGTAAAGTAATAAAGAGCTAACATTAAATAATGGTAAACTCTCTTAGCTTACAATATTCTTTAAAATGTTACCATCTGGTGATTGTAAAACAAAGCATTAATACACAAAAAAATATGACCAAATTATCATCCTTTGGAACTATGACAATTGTATATTATGACCCTTTATAAAAATTCCCCACATACATTTCCAAGGTTAGATAAAGAAGTCATATTTGTTCTTCTTGTATTTGGCAATCTCATACATGTACACACACACAAAGGAGAATATACTACTTACAAATATATTTCCCATTTCCATAGGCATCTGTTGCAGGATTGTTATTTTTTCTCATTAACTACTATATTTTAGAGTTATTGTACCTTTTCTTATCTTCAGTTATTTTTTCCAAATTCTTCATTAGTGGTGCATTCAAATGATTTTAAAGTAAAATAAATCAGAAGGGAAAATCCCAGTGTTATAAAAAGCATATATACCAATTGATTAGATCAATCAGAAAGAATTGCATTATGTCTTAAAGATCATCAATAAATTAATTTTTTTTGTGAGGCAATTGGGGTTAAGTGACTTGCCCAGGGTCACACAGCTAGTAAGTGTTAAGTGTCTGATGCCGGATTTGAACTCAGGTACTCCTGACTCCAGGGCCGGTGCTCTATCCACTGTGCCACCTAGCTGCCCCAATAAATGAATTTCTTATTAAATAAGAGAATAAGCAAATTCATATGCTCTTTGATATTTGTTTAGCCTGCTTAAAGTAACTGTCATTTCCATTAAGGCAAAGAGAAAAGAATCATGTTTTGGGATTATATTTTGAAGATCTATTTTAAAATGGCTATGTCTGACTATGCCTATGTTCTGGGAATTCATATCAATTTAAATCATAAAACCACACTGTATCTGACTCAAGCAGAGGAGGAAAGATATCTGTGTCCCCTATTGTACTTTATGGCACAAACCTTCAGGCTATTCCATATGGGTAGTAGAAAGACTAATACATTCTCCACATCATTCAAAGATGTCAACACAGCAAGTAGACTTGCTGCTGGTGATTAGTGGAATGTAAAGTGATATTCATCCTGGATGAAAAAAATAAATAAATATGGACAACCTAAACACAAGAGAGAATGGTCCAAACTTAGCAAGAAAAAATGAGTGTCTTAGAACATGTCATTAATGAGTTGTGGTTGTTGTATATTTTGTGTGAAGAATTATGAATTTTATTAGTGTGGGCAAGTCTTAAGAGGTATATAAAAGGTGAATAGACAGCTAACCCGGAAGTCAAAAAGGCTTGGATTCAAAGCTTGCCTCTCACACATGTTGTCTGGGTGACTGCGCAAGTCACTTACCCTCTCAATGGAACAGGCAATTTTTGTGGAACAGGTATCCATCTGATTTGGTAAAGGAAGTTTCCTTACTGAGAATTCACTATTCTAAGGAAATCATAGGAAGAGTCAAAAACAGGGGGAGTACTTCCAATTGAAAACTTCTCTCATTAAAATCACCATAAAATGAAAGGGTAGTCAAACCAGATTAGAGAAAACAAGCATACCCTTTTTTTTCAAAATAAATAATTATTAGTTCTGCCAGAGAAGAGTCAAACTTCGTAGGAAGCTCTAAATATAAGATAAATTAACTTGAAGAGGTAACCAAAAAAGGAAAATCTATCATGACACCATAAAGGAAAATAGAGAAAAATACTGAGATCCATGTTAATGATTTCTTCTTTGACACCAATAAGCATTTTTTGAAAAAAAAATTGTATAATTTATTTTTTACTAGACCTTAGACTTACAATCACTCTTTCTGGTAAAATGTTTTGGGAAGCAGGTATGACTTGATGTTTGAGAGTGGAAGATGGAGATGTAGACAATATATTCTTTTCTTTATCAAGGATTCATGAAAGCACCTAATCCTAGAACTGTTCTTTAAAAGAAGGACTAACTCAGGGGCTGTTGCTAATATTGTTTTTCTTGTTTCTCCTTTGGAGTTTCTTTTCTTTTTCATTTGAGAAAATATCATTAAGTAACAATATTCCTAAGTAGAGTCTTTGTAGTGAAAAGACTGCTGAATTCATAATGAGAAGACCTCAGTTCAAATCCAATCTCTTCCACTGTGGGCCTCAATTTCCTCACATTTAGACTGAGACATATGTCAGCAGCTCTCAGTGTTAAATGTGCAATGCCAAATCCAACCTAATTCTGTTCTTCCATTTGGATCATTTTTCAAAATTTCATGTATCCTATCACTATGCAATGATTCTTTTTTCTACTTTTTAATTACATTTTCACTTTTTTTTGTTTGTGATACAACATATATATTTTACTCAATTGGTACTTCAGCACCAAAACATACCAAGATATTGATATTTTATGCAATTCACATATGATAAGGATATTGTTAGTAAAAGCATTGTCTTCACTTAATTTTTTTAAATAACGTAACAAATGACCACTAGTTTGAATGTATATATTTGTTTATCCTAGTTAGCATTCTATAAGGACAGAATTTGATATTACTTAGTTCCAGAACACCATTTTCCCCCCACAATTAAAGTACTCTGGCATTTGAAAGTTCATGTTTTCTTAAGACTGCTTTAACATATTTTGTACATAAAGTAAATTCATGTTCACTTTTTATGCAGAATTCAGAGGCTGAATTTGAATTATTCAACCAGGATTGAACCCATTCATCTTGATGGGTGAATTATTATTGTCATGTGGCTTCTTTTGGTTGCAATATACAACATTATCATCCTTCTTATTCAAAGATGATATTACAGATACTGTTTATCTATGTGTCCCTGGAAAGACAAATGTGTATCCACTAATCACAGATCTGTTATACATATGTTTAAATTTGAAAGAAGTCCCAAGTTTTCATTTTGCTTATCTCTAAATATATGCAAAGCCTGATGCTGTTTGTAACCCTACCTTTTGAGCTTTTAGTTGAAAAGAAGTTTCTGTTCCAAAAGACTACCCCCTTGATGCTGTATAGTTCATAAACTCACTAATGTATAAACAGAGCAGGGGAGAGAAAGGACAGACAGACCAACAGACAGAAAAAAGAGGGAAGGAGGGAGGAAGGAAGGAAGGAAGGAAGGAAGGAAGGAAGGAAGGAAGGAAGGAAGGAAGGAAGGAAGGAAGGAAGGGAGGGAGGGAGGGAGGGAGGGAGGGAGGGAGGGAGGGAGGAAGGAAGGAAGGAAGGAAGGAAGGAAGGAAGGAAGGAAGGAAGGAAGGAAGGAAGGAAGGAAGGAAGGAAAGGGGGAAAGGTTAGAAGAGGAAAAAGGAAGAAAGGAAGAAGGAGTGTAAATTGAATCCCATATACAGGTATCTTTGGATCAAAGGATCAGAGAAGTAGGTCTGACAAGACCTCACTGGTCATCCTTAATCCCACAATTACTTCTTTTAATAATACTGGTATCACAAAATTTTCTTTGCTTAGCTTCTGTGTTTCTTATTAAATCTAAAGGCACCTTCATACAATCTTTGGGTTGATTTATTTATTTTTGTTACTCCATTTCTAATTAGCTCTGGTACTCTCCCATCTAGTTCTACATTTTCCCCTATTACTTTTCCCATTTCTTCTATACCTGTGGTAATTTGTATCTATCCTTTTCAACTTCAATTTTTTATTCATTATATTCATCTCTCCTACCTCTTTTCCTCTTTCAAAGAAATTTGGGACTATTTTATTTTTAAGCATCTCTAGATATTTTGTGATTATAGACTCTAATATCTGTGTTTTTCCACAGTAAGCATTCAATATATATCATAATTGTTTATCTTTTTATGTATAAAGAACAGTTTGCTCTATAGTTGATATAATTTAATGGTATATTTGTTATATACATCTACACTTAATAGGTTAATATATTCATTAGAGGTTTTGTACTGTGTTAGAAAGAACATTTAAATGTGGAATCAGAGTATTGGGTTCTAATCCTTTCTCTGTCACTACCTATGTGACTGTAAATAAGTCACTTGACTTCTCTGAGTCTTACAACCTTCATCTGTAAAATAAGGGTACTTGACTAGATAGGCTCCATGTTCTCTTCTTGCTCTTAATCCATGATCCTGTAACTGCAAGCTACAAAAATACAAATCACCCCAAATTCATATTTTGCATCAACTGCAGTCTTTTTAATCAGAGTAGAATGTCCATGATTTGAATATGAGGCCTCCAGAATGAGTATTGTTTAAAAAAGAAAGAAGAAAAAAAAGGTAGAATTTTACACCCAAATAAAATTATTTCATGTGAAGTTACTCCATAATAGAGTTTTACTTAATTAGATATCAAGCTGTCTATCTTTGAGAACAAGGGAATATTAAATTTGCATAAGATATTCAAACCCATATAGCAGAAACAAAATAGCAATATTTTTGAAACACCACATAAATATCTCACAATTAGATGTCAAGCAAATACTGACAAACATGCAGATATATGCATAGTATTTTGCATGATGATATGAGGTTATATTTGAGCTCCAGCTGTGGGGGGTGGGGATTAGTTTTTCAAACTCATCAAAATACAAAGATGTTGAGCAATTGATCTGCCTTCAAAAGACAGTAAGCCAGGAAATAATCACTACTAAAAACCAACTGTTACAAGTGAAAATTTCCATAAATTTTGTTACATAGCTCTGCCTATAAGAATGCCCACCAAAATATCAAACCCTAGATTGCAAATAGAATGTAGTAATCTATTGCTTGGCTAAAACTCAAGGAAAGTTTTTGGTTTTGTTCTGTTTTGTAAAGATTTTTATTCTGCCTCAGACCTAAAATGATTATTTCAAATTTCTCTACACCTGCTGAAACTGAACTGGAATTATTTTAGAAATAGTTCTTTCTGACACAAAGGTACACATTTCCTTTTTTATAGCGTGAATTACTGATGTGATCAATGTAATTCTCTCTAATTAAGCTAAATGATAACACATTATACAAATGAAAGTTTGGATACTCAGAACTAGATAATAAAGAAAACTATTTTGTTTATGTTTTTGTTTTTGTGGGACAATGGGGGTTAAGTGACTTGCCGAGGGTCACACAGCTAGTAAGTGTCAAGTGTCTGAGGCTGGATTTGAACTCAAGTCCTTCTGATTCCAGGGCTGATGTTCTATCCACTGCACCACCTAGCTGCCCCCAAGAAAACCATTTTTAAAGATTAAAAATTTATACTGCAATATATCCCTGCATTCAGAATAATCTTCAAACACTTTTTCAGGTTACCTAAGATTAAATGGCATTGTAGGATTATATCTCTAAAGCTGGGAGAGCCTAGAGGCTATCCAGCCCAAATCCAAACTTTACAGATGAGGAAGCTAATGTCCAGGATAGTTGTGACTTTTTAAAGGCCGCACAAGAAGTAAGACTAAACTTCAGTCTGAGGACCCAAGAGCCAATGATTTTTCCAATGTAACTATTACCACTTTAGTGTTACTGAAATGAGAGAGGAAACAAAAGTCCCTCTATTCAAGAAACATTACATTATTATTTCAAGAAGAAAAAAAAAGGAAAGGAAAGGAAAGGAAAGGAAAGGAAAGGAAAGGAAAGGAAAGGAAAGGAAAGGAAAGGAAAGGAAAGGAAAGGAAAGGAAAGGAAAGGAAAGGAAAGGAAAGGAAAGGAAAGGAAAGGAAAGGAAAGGAAAGGAAAGAGAACAAAAGAAATAATTTCTTCAAATGAATCTCTAGTCAAAAGTAAAAAGAATGTAATTTTTTCAAATAGGAATAAGGTCAGAATAAAGGTTAAGAAATTGACACCAATTCAGAATGCTAAGGAATCTTTTATGATAGTGGTCAGAACTGCTTTTAAGAAGAAAAAGACTTTCCTCAGTAAAAAAAGAATGCAGGAAGTCTTTGAAATTTGCCCTGGGCTGCAGACACTAAGAAATCATTTCCTTCCAGAATCAGTTCAAATTACATCTTCTATAGGAGACCTTTCCCAGTCCCTCAAGTTCATAGAGTGTTCGCTTCCTTTCCTACCATCTATTCTGGATATATCTTGTATATACCTAGTTTTTTAAATGTTATTTCACACATGTATGTTACTATGGGGCTCATTAAGTAACATAGTTATATGTGTCAGAGGAAAGACTTGAGCCCCACGAATCTTTACTCCAAAGTCAATTCTCTATCAATGGTCAGAAAATAATGGCCCGTAGGTTCTGGTTTTTATAAGATTCAGAGAACTAAGAATGGTTTTAAGATTTTAAAATACAATTGGTTCTGTTCTAACAAACATAGATGTGCCCATAAATCATCACACCATGCCAAATCGTGTAATAAAAGTCAAAGGATTCTGGGGAACATATTGTTGGGGGCAAAACACTCAAAATCTTCAGATGATAGATGGATATAGATACATTGATTGATAGATGATAGATACTTAGATAGATACATTTGCATAGGTAAAAATGGTTATGAAATACATAAATACAACAAATAATGCTGATGTTTGCAGCCTCAGGCTTCTCCTCAGTCTGTATTTCAATTCCCAGGAAGCCTGATCTAGCAGAGTAGAGTTGCTCTGGGAAATAGGGCAGGGCTTCACTGGGCCTGAAGTCCCAGATGGGACCTCTGCCTTGGTTGAAGGTTGGGGAGGGAGTAGAGACAGACCAGTCTTTCTCTGGCTTGAGCTCCTACTATACTAGAAGGTAGACAGTGAATATAGCACTTTACCTTGTAAAATACATGGTTTGCTTGCAGAAGTGTTTGTTTTCAGGGCAATGAGGGTTAAGTGACTTGCCCAAAGTCACACAGCAAGTGTCAAGTATGTGAGGCTGTATTTGAAATCAGGTCCTCCTGAATCCAGGGCCAGTACTTTATCCACTGTGCCACCTAGCTGCCCCCTAGGTATGCTTATTTTAACAAATAAAAATGAAAAAGACTGATTACTGTGTAATTCCAATAACTAAGCATGACCCAGAGGGAATATTATGAGAATGTTTCTCCCTCTCTTCTTTGCAGAAGTTTTCTTGTTTTTGTTTTTTGAGGAAGGAGATCACTATGAATGAGGAATACTGCATTCTCTGTCCAACTACACTGGTGTGTTAGTTTTCCCCTTTTCCTCCCTTTTTCTTTTTTATTCTTATAAGGTGTGGTTCTCTGGGGTGGAGATAGGTTAATAAAAATGGTGAGAGAAAAACAAAGGATCAGTTTTTAAAAGAAAAATTATATTCAATATTCCTTCAGAACACAACAAAAAGCAGGTATGAGAAACAAGACTACAGATAGCCAGTTGAGCCACAGCATTTATGAGATCATCTACCCTAAGCAGTGTAGATGCTTAGTGATGCTGAAATAGGTGAGGTTTGGATAGGGTCGAGAATTTTGGTTGATACTTAGACATTATTCTTTATTTTTTTTAAGCCTCACCAAAAGCCTTTCTCATAACCAAGGTATAGACAACAAAAGGATCTTGATGATTATTTGGTCGTCATTTTAGGCTAGTTGGTCAACTGTTATTTCAGTACCTAATGGGAAGAAAGTACAGATTTTCATACTATAAAAAAGTTTATACTGCTTAATACTGTCTTAACCAATATCATCTAGTAACAGTTTCATTAATATGCAATGTGGGGGGAAGCTAGGTGGCACAGTAGATAAAGCACTGGCCCTGGATTCAGGAGGATCTGAGTTTAATTTTGGCCTCAGACACTTGACACTTACTAGCTGTGTGACCCTGGGCAAGTCACTTAACTCTCCTTGCCCCCGCAAAAAAAAAAAAAAAAGAAAAGAAAAGATTAATTGATTGACTGAGACTTGTTCTCACCTCCTTAAGATATCAGGATATCTTATCACTTATTCTAAATGGAGATAGCATGACTTGAGTGCTTTATTCAATTTGACATTCATCTTAAACTATATTCCTACCAAACCTTACAAAAATGTTGAAAAACTTCCCTGTAATAGCATTTGCTTGAGAAATAAATGCTCATACATTTTCCTATAGAATGAACTGTCCATTATAATGTTTTATCTAATGTATTTTCTGAACCCAAATGGAAATATTAAACAAGGTATGTCTATGTATAACCTATTGGAAGTACCTATTTGAACCTCTTTCCCAATGTCACAAAAATTTCTAAGTCCGACAAAGGAAAAGAAACAGTGAAGTCTCCAAGCCATAGGGAAACAGGCTTCTTGAGAGAGGGATCCTGTCTCACAATAAAGCCGGTCTTAGGTCTAGGACCCAAAGACCCCGAGCTACAGGATTCAAGAGTTTTTATACACAAACAAGGCTTAAGGGTATTTATACAATACTATCTTTAGATGCACAGCATAATCAAAATAGGGCATTTCTGCAAGACAAACCATAAAACACACTCAAAGTGGTGCAAGAGTCACAAACAGGTGCTGCAACAACTGGTGGGTGTCATTCTACCAACTTGCAGTAGGTAACTTTTCCTGAATCACCTGATTGGTCTGTATTAGCCAGGAGTTACTATTCTTTTTTTTCTTAGTGAGGCAATTGGGGTTAAGTGACTTGCCCAGGGTCACACAGCTAGTAAGTGTCAAGTGTCTAAGGCCGGATTTGTACTCAGGTACTCCTAACTCCAGGGCTGGTGCTCTATCCACTGCGCCATCTAGCTGCCCCAGGAGTTACTATTCTTGGTAACTGACCTTTGAAGTTGTGGAATTTAACTAATAGTTATGTGGTTGCAGAACTATTTCAATGTAATATGTGTACAACCCTACTAACATCTATCTTACTTACTCCATTATTAATTATTATTGACTTAAGCTACTACTAAAAATACTTGAATATATTAAATCACAATTTTTAGCCAATATACAGATCATTATCATATTAAATCACTTATATCTAAGGTGTGGGGAAAATCTCACTCACACTAAAGTATAAGGAAACTATATCTACTGACAACTCTATGAAATGTTCACTTTCTCATAGTTAACAGAACAATGATTTCACTGGTATTTGTATTTTTTTCCTTCCAATACCAAATGCACACTTAGTGGATAGAGCATACTAGAGTTGGAGTCAAGAACAATTGTTTTCAGGTCTTCCAATACTTTCTGACTGCTTGTCATTTGATAATTTGCTTAAAAGTACACTTAATGGAAAAAAAAAAGTTAGGTATATACCCTGCCTCTGAAGAATAATTCTATGTTGGACCATGAATTAAAAACAACAACAAAATCAAGTGCCTATAATGTGCAGGGACCTGGTGATCCAAATAGAAAAGAAATTCTGCTTTCAATAAGCTTGTGTTACAACTTGGGGAATGAGTCACATAAGATGCTTAAGTTTCAAATCAGATGGAAAAAACTCATGATCCTTGATGTGCAGCAGTGTAAGTGATAATAATGCATTTTCTTTTATGAAACTTTTACTAATAAAACTATATCTGTTTCTAATGTTGAAGCCTTTTACAGTATCAAAGACTGTAATGGAAAGAGCTTTCTTTTTCTGGGTCTTCCAGAGTTGTCAGTGTTGAAGAGGCAGCCATTGTAGCACCTGTAGAGGCAAAGACCAGCCATATATTGCAAGGGTTGTGACTATAGATAATGCCTGAGTGCTAGTCTAAGCAGACTTTTGCAAATAATTTTCTACAGCACACTGCATCTTTATCATCATAATATTGACTGAAAGTTCCAGAAAATGAGAGATCCCACTGAGTTTATTGTTTTTTGATTATAAAGAGAAACAAGTAAAACATTTTTTACCCAGGAAAATGAAGCCTTTAAAGCTTTTATTCAACAAATAGTCATTCCTGAAGCCTACAAGATTTCTCAGTAAATGCAAACATAAAGATAACTCATTTCACTAATCTTCTAATTATTACTTTCAAGCAAGACATGGAATAGGAAGACCAAAGATGTTCACCATTATCAGGAAAAAATATCCTGTGCTTCATTCAAACAAAAGGAGGGCTTGATTTCTTCTCCTTTGGTGAAGTACTCCAGATAATCAGTTCTACTGATGATATTTGCCTCATGATATTACAGAGCTTTGTCAATGATTTCCAAAATTACTCAAAAGACATCTCCCTAACAATCTGAGAAGGAAAAATCTAAATGATAGAAAATGCCTATTGTCCAGAATTATGATATGCAGTTGCAAAAATATATATGTTCAACTGTATATCAGCGATCTGTATATGTACATGTATGTATATGTGTATGTATGTGTATTGTATGTGTCTGTATATTACATATACACATACATACCTATATGCACACACATATATATGTATATATATAGAGAGAGAGATGAAGATATAGAGACAAAGACAAAGATAGTCAGATAAAGATACAGATACAGATATAGCTATAGATTAGATATAGATATAGATGATATAGATACGGAGGAGGCAAAACACCTAGAGGAAAGTGGGCCTTTTTATGTTGTCTTGGCATAATAGATTAATCTCTGCACAGGGCAAACACGAGAAAGAATTGCAGAGAATGAGGGGATAAAAGGTTACAAAAATCTTCACTGATGGACAGAATACGCCCCTTTGATCCTGTATATAGCTATTCAGTCTTATGTATAGTTATCTTAAAGAGTTTCTTTCTAGTATGTTTCAGAGGTAGGACTTGAAGCCAGGTATTCCTTATTCCAAGTTCTACCCTATATTCATTATCTCATGTTGCCTCAGTACCCCCAAGCAACCTTGTAAGATTGTCAATTACGGGTGAGTTGTTCATTTTCATCAGAGGGGAAAGTTGAATACTAGGTCTTCCTTACCACTAGTGCCAGACTCATATAGAAATGAGAAGCATTAAACCATACATACAGATCCCGGAGTACCCTGCAGGCCACATACTGACTTAGAAGACCACATGTTGGCATTATCTATTTTATTTTATTTTTTATTTATTTTGCTTAATGCTTTCCAATTATATTTTAATCTGGTTTGGACTGCCTTCAGGAATATTGTCGGCCACATGCAACAGGTAGTCACATGTTTGACAGTTCCATTCCATACTATAATAAGAACAACTGTTTCCCAGGATCATTGAGATAATAGTTGTAAAGTATTTAGCAAAGTGTCTAGCACACAGTGCTTAATAAGTATTTATTTCCTTCCTTTATATTGATGAAATTACTAACCTGTACCAGAAGTATTAATAATTTGTAACCATTTAAGCTTGTATGAATACTATTATACATGTGAACTTAAGATATGCATATGCATAAATACATATATAATACATGTATGATATTTATTTTGGTTACACAATTCATCAATAGGTGGTACAGTGGATAAAGCACCAGCCCTGGATTCAGGAGGACCTGAGTTCAAATCTGGCCTTAGACACTTGACACTTACTGGCTGTGTGACCCTGGGCAAGTCACTTAACCCTCATTGCCCCTGCAAAAAAAAAAATTTAAATGTATTCTTGTCCATAAGCAAGTAAATACCAAAAAATATGTATATGTGTATAAGTAGATATATATGACTATACAGATGCATATATAATAAACTTCTCACCTGAAAATATTCCTTGTTCTTTTGCTTTAAACATATGAACAGTCAATGACCTCCAGAAACATGGGAGTAGAGTTGGCATATACAAAAAGAAGCAGCCCTCTCTGTTTTGTTTTAAACTATATCCCCTTAAAAACAAATGATTTTTAAAAAATGTTAAACATGTTTTATTGAAGGAGAAAAAAAGTTGACATTCTCTCTTTACCACTCCACATAATGACTTAAAAAACCTTAGAAGGATGTGTCTTCACTAGATGTCAAATCGTGAAAAATAGGATGAGAAAGATTAGATTTTTGAGAACAAATTTGAATGAAGTGCATCTCAGTTCTAAATGGCATTCTCAAATGTGGCAATAATTAATATAGTAAATGCTTTACTAATTCCTAATGGAGAAGCTTCCATCCAAAACATGAAGTCCATAAGACTCTTAAAACTCACTGATTGTGAGAAGCCTAAATCCTTTTGGGATAAATAGACTTTTGGTAATAAATCAATGAATGCCTGTGTTTTTAAAATAAATTCGAGGGTCTAAATCGTCGAATAGCTCTTCATAGGTATTAGTAACTATAACCCTTGACAACTCTAGATTTAAGAACAGTTTATCTTTCCTACTTCTTTAGTTTTTCAATACTTTGCAAATGATTTAAAGCAGACAATATGCTTCTATAGGTAATGGCTATTTTTAGGAATTGTTTCCATGTTTTACAATAGATTATTTCTTTTTGATGGGGCAATGAGGGTTAAGTGACTTGCCCAGGGTCACACAGCTAATAAGTGTCAAATGTCTGAGGCTGGATTTGAACTCAGGTCCTCCTGAATCCAGGGCCAGTGCTTTATCCAGTGTGCCACATAGCTGCAGCCCCCCATAATAGATTTTGTTTGTTTGTTTTTTCCTATAGTAGATTTTTAAAGAAGATAATAAGTTTTGGTTCGTAACGTATATGTACTTTAAAAAAAAAAGAGAGCATATGAAATTACATTGTGGTGGAACTGCAAAATATGGGGGGAATGGAAATATTTCATCTTCACATGAAAATCAGCATGAATCTGTAATATGTTGTTATTGATCTTATTATTTTCTGTCGCTAGTTCTTAAGAGATATTATATTAGAGGGTATTAACAGAGAATCATTAGTGTTCTGCAAACAAACTTGGATTCTGGTTCTGAATATGGTACCAACTCATCATGTATCCTCTTTGGGACTGAGTTTCTTTATCTATATAATGAAAGTATTGAACTTCCTATTTATACAGAAGGTACTACCATACTTCTAGTTTTCTAGATTCTCCACCTCAGAACCCTCACCTCTCCACCGTCCCTAATCTTCAATATTCAATCAGTTGTCATGTCACCCCCAAATATGTTATTTCCTTTCTTTTTAAGTATCTTCATTATGGGCAGCTCATATGGGCTACTGAATTCTTTAATAATTTTATTCTTGGGGTAGCTACGTGGTACAGTAGATAAAGCACTGACCCAGGATTCAGGAGGACCTGAGTTCAAATCTGGCCTCAGACACTTGACACTAGCTGTGTGACCTGGGCAAGTCACTTAACCCTCATTGCCCCACCCAAAAAAGTCTTCATTTGAAAATTTTATTCTTAACAGTTTTAAGATTTTCCTTCATATAATTCACATTGTCCTTAAGACAAATTAATTTTTCTAGCTCTTTCCCCAGAATGGTAGGCAGTTGATGAGTTGGGTTTTTTAATCATTACTCAGGCATATCCCACATCCCACTAATGCATTGATAAGATATTTATCACCTTGCTAAAAATTTATCTCAACTGATCCTTCTACTCCTCTGTTACCGAGATGGACCCTAAATCAAATTTCTCTGTATTTACCTCAGAATTTGAAATGCTAGGGCTCTTATGCTGCTTACTGTAACAATTTGACTCTATCATTATTATGGTTCCATACAAACTGCATAGATGGTTACAATATGTATGTATTGACTCACACACTCCTGTACCTTAATTATATTGAACTGGGTTCTAATCAAAGCTGATACCTCAATTATATATGATGGGGCTAGGCATTCCAGCACCAAAAATTCCATTGCTTTATTGACACCAGCAAAATCTTCAGGGAATTCCAAAGGGGCTTCACTGTATCTTAGGCATGTAGTTTTTGTTTGTTTGGTTTTTTAACACCCATTCTTCCAAAATCTAAACCTTAAAGAGACTGTATTGTTATTTTCTTCAAATGTTTCTAATAGAATGACTGAAACACTGGTCACTTGTGCTCCACTACCTAGATTGGTAATATAGTCTACATAATTTTTTTTTTTCAGGGCAATGAGGGTTAAGTGATTTGCCCAAGGTCACATAGCTAGTAAGTGTCAAGTGACTGAGGCTGGATTTGAACTCAGGTCCTTGAATCCACACCCTGTTCTTTAGACACTCTGCCACCTAGCTGCCCCTAGTCTATATTCTTAATTGGCATAGTTACCACTTTATGAGGGCCTATGAGTCTTTTGGGGAGGAAACAAACAAACAAACAAAAACATTGGGAATGGCCGACAAAGCTATAGTTAGTTTACAGAAACAGGAGCAACCTTCTTCCCACACCTCATCTTTTTTTTCCCCAAAGCTAGTCCTAGAGCTCTCAACTTCTGTACCACAAAAGTTATATTCTCTTCTTAAGTGCATGTATTGCCATCTTCTCCAGAATTGTAATAGAAGGAATAGCCACCTTTCTGTACTTCATCTTTTTTTTTTTTTTTTTTAGTGAGGCAATTGGGGTTAAGTGACTTGCCCGATTTGAACTCAGGTACTCCTGACTCCAGGGCTGGTACTCTATCCACTGTGCCATCTAGCTGCCCCTCTGTATTTCTTTTGATGGTGATATTCATATCATAGGCAAGTTTCGTTTCCAGCTTCTTGCCATGTCACTTTTCCATGAGGAATGGAGTTGTCCCTGGGTCCGCCTTTCCCTATAGCTTCTGTGATTTCCTTCATTTGAGTCAATATCTATAAGGATATACCTATATTTACTTCTCTTGTACTAGGAGTGAAAAAAAAAAGGCTTTGATATGGTTGAGTCAAGTATTTATAATATGAGACTTTTTTGACTTACCTTTATACTAAAATGATAAAAAATCTAATAGTTAATCACAAGCCAATATCCATTTCAGTACTATGAAAATATTTGTAGATACTTTTAGTCTGTCCCCAGAGTTTTGGGGCTACTTGGATGATATTGGGCAAGTCTGTGTTCTCAAAGGTTAACACCCTTCCTGTTAAAAGTCTGGATAGGTGGTTATCTATCCATGATAGGAATTGTGGTGGCAGTTTTCTTCTTCACTGATCTTTTTTTCAAACTCATTCAGAGACAGTACTTCCATTTGTTCAGGGCCATAGAATAATTTGAGTTTGTGTATGAATTCTAATTCCATGAGTCTGATGTTTCATTTGCTTACCTTCTCAAAGTGTCTAAAGACAGGACCTTTAAGGCTTTCCATTAATCAGTGTCAGAGAACCAGTTCTGCTGAAGATCCACTGCAGTCCTGCATAGCAGTGCTTTTCAAAGTATGATCTGTGGACCCCTGGCATTCCCCAAGATCCTTTCAGGTAGTCTGTGAAGTTAAAATTAATTTTCTAATAATATTAAAATATTATTAGTTTATTAAAACATTCTTTCCTTTCTCAACTACTTATCTGCATAAGGACCAATTTTTTTCAACTAAATTTCAACCAAAATAACAGGTCATAGTGGCATAATAAAGAAACTGATATGAAAATCTGACTTCTTTCAAGCCAAATATTAGAGATTTCCAAAAATATGTAAAACAATGCTACTCTTCTTACTTTTTTGTTTTGGAAAATAGTTCTTTTTCACTAAAAATAATTTATCTTAGTATATGGAGTCATTTTATTATTGAAGTAAATTAAATATTTTAATTATTAGTTTTAAATTGTAATGTGGTAAATATCAATCTAACTCACAGAAAAATAAGTCTTTGAGGTCCTCAATAGTTTTTCATTTTTTAATTTTATTTTTTGTGGGGCAATGAGGATTAAGTGACTTGCCCAGGGTCACACAGCTAGTAAGTGTTAAGTATCTGACATGATATTTGAACTCAGGTCCTCCTGAATCCAAGGCTGGTGCTTTATCCACTGCACCACCTAGGTGACCCTGGTCCTCAATAGTTTTTAAGAGAGTAAAGTGGTTCTGAGGCTGAAAAGTTTTATAGGGTCTTCCTTATGTGGTCTAGATAACTTCCATTAAAATGTTCCTAGATTTTATTTTTACTGGTTAAAGCTAATGTGTGCAGTTTGCAATATGTCTTCAGGTGAACCTTTTTTGTACCTTTCAAAAGATCTGTCCATAGGGTGGTGTAGTTGAGTCTGTCTACCATGAAGGAACCATCTTTGGGTGTTCTCCCTAAAGCCACATTGCCATTTGAGTTGAGGGAGCTTGCCTCCAAAGAATATCTAGGTGGTAGTAGGGGGAATATCTTTAACCTTTAGAGTATAGAATTAACAAGTTTCTTCCAGACAATACTTCTATAATTGTCTTTAGAAATGAAACCGCAAACCTGTTTTCAAACCCAAGCCCCAATTGCTGGGTTGTTATTATTTCCATTCATTTATTCTGAAAGTTTATTAAAAATATCAAGATAATTCTGACAAAGAGAAACAAATATTATAATCTAGGTATTGTAGGATAGGACGAGAAAATGGGTTGGTCATACGATAATGGAGAGAGATGACTGGTGAATAACCAGAATGGTCTTGTCATGGGGAATGAAATCTAGGAAGGCCTCCAGCATATTGAGTTGAGCCTCTATGGCAAACACTTTGGAGGGCAGAAAGAAAAAGTCTCATAAGATGGACAGGCATGAATAGGTCATCATCTACATCTTTGGAAGGAATACACAAATTGATGACCTCAGAGATCAGTTGGAATATTTGGATTAAACAACTTAATTTCCTTATAGATTTTGTTCTACAACATATACATGCATACATGTATACATACACATATATATATGTATATGTACATATATATATGTAGGTAGGTAGGTAGGAAATGAATTTATCACAGTGATATTTTATAATTTTTATTTTTAAACCATAAAAATCCTGACATTGCTTTCTTTTGAGCCTATGATATACAGGATTGGGGGCCAGAAGTCAATCCCGTAATGAATTTTAAGCAGATATATTGTGCCCCATCAGAACTGTTATGATTGAAAGGATGAAATGGAAATTGAAAAATATGCAATACAAAAAAAAAAATGGCCCATAGAGGTCAATTTTATGGCATGATTTCAAACTGTTCATTCTTAGGAAATGATTAGTGCCTATAGAAACCCTGATTTGTGTCAGAATGTGAATGGTCTTTGAATAGATTATTATAATGTTTAAACATTTAAATAATGAGTGTTCATAATATAATATCTTTGACTAAAATCCTACTCTAATACCTTATCATGAGATGGGGGTGGCCTTCAGTCAGGCTTCTCTCAAGGGCTATCCCAGCAGAGCATAAGCTCTGTTATGTACTCCCCTACACCACCATTTCAGGAAAAGCCTCTGTGATGATTTATTCACTCAATGCTAAACCCATTAATGCTAGTGCCTTCCCTCTGAGATTGACTCCTAATGACTCTTCTATGTATAAAGTTGTTTGCATGTTATCTTCCCTATTATAAGGTGAGTTCCCTGAAGGAAGGAATGTTATTTTGCCATTATATCCCAAACACTTAGACCAATGCTTGCTGACTGAGCCCCTATTCTCTCATTATCAATTTCACCTTTCTTTTTCCCCTCACTCCTCTCCCTTCAAATTGTGAACCATGATTAGCTAAGAGCTAGTTTTTTGACAAATACATACCTTTGGAATAGAAGTCCTAGCCCAAACTCCAAGCAAAGGATTTTGAACTTTATTTGATGAACAATGTATCTTTTGGATATTTCTCCTGCATCTAGAAATTTGCTCTCTGTCTTTCTGTTTCTATATCTCTTTCATATGTATGTGTATATATATATATATATGTGTGTGTGTGTATACACACATATGCATATGTGTGTACACATGCATGCATACATGCACCTGTATTGCATGCACATACATATATATACTGATGTATACATATAGATATATATCTAGATATTTATATATTGATGCTTATGTATGTGTATATAGATATGTGTATATAGAGAGATATATACACACAGCCATGTGTGTATACTCACATTTCTAGAGTCCTTCAAGTTTCACAAAATGCTTTTCTTCAAATAATCCTGTAAGGTATATAGTGATTATATCAATAGATTCCCTTTTCCAGAGTAGTAAAAAAGCTCAGGGATGTAAAATGACTTGATTGTTCATATAGGTAGTAAGTTTTGATTTGGAATCTGAACAAAGTTTTCCTGACACAGATTCTCCTTCTAATGCATGCACTGTCACCCTGATTACTTCTTTTTTGGGGGGGGGGGCGGGGCAAAGGGGGTTAAGTGACTTGCCCAGGGTCACACAGCTATTAAGTGTCGAGTGTCTGAGGCCGGATTTGAACTCAGGTACTCCTGAATCCGGTGCTTTATCCACTGTGCCACCTAGCTGCCCCCCCCCCGATTACTTCTTGATAAAATGACATAATTTTTGAAGGAGAGAGAATCATTCGTGTTTACTTACTTCTGCATTAAAAGATTATTCCACAAAATGCTATATAATACACCACTGTTATTTTTACTTATATTTGGTCTTTCCAACTGTAATTTCAGCTACTTTATTTTTTCTAAATAAAATTGTTATTCTAAGTCTCTTACATTATTTTTAGTCTACCTTTTGTGATTAAGTATTTTTCTTCTTGGGAATCAATAGTAACTCCATTCTTGGCTAGACTAACCCTTGGCTTGTATTTTCATGTGCCTGCATTTGTTCTATTATCGCAGAGACATATTCTGGTAACTTTTCTCCAAGAGTATGGAAGTTTATATAAATTTTAAAGAGTTTTCCATGACAGCTTTGCAATATCTTTTTTCTAGCCTTTAAGAGAATAGCCCAGGAATCTTGGAAAGATACCAAGCATATTGTTTTATTATATCCCTTCCCAAATTAAAGAAAGGCTTTCTTTCCTTTGAGGGTTTTATCATGAGAAAACATAGATGTATTGAGTATTTTTTTTCACCTCATGGATCTCTGTGGATATTTTTATTGTAGTATCACTATAGTTTTACTGTATTCTTCCAAAATTAATATAAAATGGTTAGCAGGATCTGTTGCTGCCCCCCCCAAAAAAAAATTTTGGCCATCTATATAGACATATTTATTTGTTAATGAGAAGCAAAATGATTTATTCTTTTCCCCTTGTAGTTCATAGCTTCAAATACTGCTATTTCTAATACTGTCTCCATATTAATGGGCACCATAATATAACAAGGCTCTTTCCACCACTGAAAATATTTCTTACTCAGGGCTTCTAATTAAAATAGTCAAGATTAGTCATTTCTTTTGGAAATTCAAAGAAGAAAATTGATTAGGATCATTCTAGTTAAGAAAAACTATACGAAGGTGGTAAAACTTGAAGGTGTGGGGCTTGAGGATGCTTCAGTAGAATTTACATAGGAAAAGAGAAGCAAAGAGGATAGGAAAGGAAAATAACATGCAGAGAAGGCATGGAGGTGGTAAACATTTTAGCATGTTAGTTCATGATAGTATAGCAATAATGCTGCTCTGGGTTAGATGAAAGGAATTTGTTAGGAATTAGTAGGACATACGTTTGTCAAGGCAAACTATGCAGCCACTAACTAATTTACAAAACTGCTAGACAATATTATTTGATAGCAAAAAATTAAGAGCCAATTAGATGCCTCATTTAGGGGATGACATTTTATAGTACATTAATATAATGGACAATTAATATACTATAATAAATAAGGAAATACAGATAAACACGGGGAGACCAGTATCAACTGATGCAGAAATATGTAAAAACATAAAAGAACAACAAAACAATCAAAACTGAATTAATTCAACAAAATTATAATTAGTAAACAACCCTAAAGAAGAGTTAAAAGAAGACATCTCTCCTTATTTCTTCATATTCTTGAGAATCTCTGGTTATGCAACTTTGCATATGGTATCAGATTTTTTTTTCAATTTTTAAGTTAGATTTGCTGAACTTTTTTTTTATCTTCCCCTTTCCCCCCTTTGTATAAGAGTTGGCTTTCTGTGAAGGATGAGAAAGAAAACTATGTGATATAAAGTAAGAGATATTAACAAAATTATTTTTTAAATTTGAAAATATATATCTTTCCATTATTAAAAAATTGTATATGCTTATTGAACACTGTGCCAAATACTGTGTTAGGTCTTGCAGAATATAAAAAGGGAATCTGTAACATAGTCACCAGTATAAAATTGCTTAAAGTCTTGTTGAGTCACCAATCAGTCAGCAAGTATTTAATAAATGTGTACTGTGCTAAGCACTGGGGATACTAATAAAAGTGAAAATATTATCCCTTACCTCAGAATTCACATTTGAATAAAGGAGATAACATACATACATTATGAAAACAATGTACATACAAGATATAGACAGATAATAACAGAGAAAAGAACTAGTAGTAGGGGTTGGAAAAGGAGACTGGGAAAGGTTTTTTATATGTGTTGGGAAATGAGGTTACTCTTAAAGAAAGACAGGGAAGCCAAAAGCTGAATTAAGAAGGTATATCATTCCAAATATACAGAAAATAGCCACTGAAAAGTCAGAGATACAGGACATAAAATGTTGAACTTGTAAAATATAGATAGAAAGTAATATAGGCACCCAATGAAGTTCATTGGAGAATTCCACTGAATCAAGGAGAGCAACTAGAAATTTATTGCAGCAATCCAGGAATAAGGTGATGAGAGCCTGTACAATGGTGGTAGCTGTATATGTAGAGAAAAGTGGGAGTATATGAGAGATGCTATGAAAATAAAAAGTATGTCAACAAATTATATTTATGAAATGAGTACCAGAGAGAAAATGAGGATAACAAAGTTTCTGATCTATGTGACTAGGAGGACAGTAGTGCTCTTAAAAGTAATAGGAAATGGCAAAGTGAATTAAAGCACTGACCCTGGATTCAGGAAGGCCTGAGTTCAAATCCAAACTCAGACACTTGACACTTGCTAACTGTATGACCCTGGGCAAGTCACTTAACCCATATTGCCCTGAAAAAAAAGTAATAGGAAAACTTGGAAAGAGGATAGGATTTCAAGTGAAAGATAATGAGTTCTCTTTTGAACATTTTGAGTTTCAGATACCTACAGGAGACTCATTTCAAGATGTTGAAGAGGTACTTGGTGATGTGAGAATGAAGCTGAAGAGAAAAATTAGCAATGTGGTTCCTTTAAATCCCAATTAAAATCTTACCTTCTATAGAAAGCATTCCATAATCCTTCACAAATCCAATGCTTTCTCTCATTCAATTGTATTCTGTTTATCCTGTATATAGCTACATATATGTGTGTGTATATATATATATATATATACGTATACATATATGTGTGTATATATATATATATATATATATATATGATTTGTTTACACACTGTATCCCCCATTAGATTATAAGCTCCTTGAGGGCAAAGACTATCTTCTGTCTCTTTTTGTATCCTTAGCGCTCAGTACAGTGCCTGGCACATAGTAGGGGCTGAATAAATGTTTATTGAATTGAATTGATATACAAATGTAAGAATTATCTAGATACATATTATAATTGAATCCATCTGCACTTATGAATGAACTAGTATAAAGGACAAAAGGGTCCAGGAGAGAAGCTTGGAAATGTTTAGTTGACATGATCTAGAAATAGAACTAGCAAAGGAGACTTGGGACTGTTTAGACAGATAGAAGAAAAACTGGGAGAGTAAAATGTCATGAAAACCTAGAGAGGAGTACTAAGAAGTTGATCAATAGTTTCAAAATTCACAGAAGGTAAAAAATGATGAAGATTGAGTAAAATCCAATATATTTGGCAATTAAGAGGCTGTTGGTGTTTTTGGAAAGAAAAGTTTCAGTCAAAATGGTGAGATCTGGATTTGATTCTACTTCTATATTATCCTTTTCCAGTCATTCAATCCTGAAGTAATTCCTCCCTCCACTGGACTCCTATAGCATATATTTACTGAATCTGTCAAATGGCACTTATCTTTTAGTTCTGTTGCCTACCACTTTTGTGACTACAAGCCATGTTGCTTCCCTAAAATGAAATTTCTTCCTCTGCAAAATTAGCAGTTTCTATTCTAAGTGCCATGGTCAACATCTGTTGTTCTATATCCTATAAATCTTTAGCATGACTTATTCAAGGGATAAATATAGCCAGAATCAATTGTAATGCAGATTCCATATATAAGGAAGTTTACAAAATTCAAGGGAAGGGTTTACCAGTAAGCCAAGGTATACTCATTCAAAGTTAACCCAAAAGGGATTTTATTCATATGCAGAGTTAAGGATAACAAACAGGATGTCACTGAATTTGTGTACTAGAAAGAGTACATTCTCACTTTCACTTTTAATTCCATTGGCCCTTGGTTTCTGGAACTGTGACAATAATTCTTGTAAAAGGATTTTTTTTCATTACCTGTTCTGTTCCATAGTAGAAATTAATAAGATGATCAAAATGGCAAATATTTAAGCATGCTTGAAAAACAACACTCATGGGCTAGAACACAGGCAAAGAAATATTATCTCAAAAGATTCCTTTCCCTCATTTTTCTGTCTTCTTACTTCTCCCCACTCACCAAAAAATAAAATGCTCACCAGAATTCAAGTGTCTTCCTGTTCTTCTAAACCATGTTTTTGCTATGTGTTCTCTTTTTTACTGTTGACATGTATCATGTTTCATGGATCCCTTTCATGACCTAAATAAGCTTTATTTGCATCTATAGTGAACTTCTCCTGCTTTTGTTAATGCAAATTATACCAGCCCCTCTCCTATTATATTATGCCTTAGATAAGTGAAAACATTTGGCATTTTATTGTAATGAATAGAAGATAATATCCAGTGTTCTGATATTATAATTAATACTGTCAGATACTGTACACAAAGTTGAAAACTAAACCATGTGAGGGTAAAAAGTTTATGGGGTGTGGTGGTAGGGAATGGATGGATGTTTAATTTCTTCATGGTTTCAATGACTACTCACCTTTAAAAGACTCCTAACCCCTTTTCCCAATCATGGGCTCAAGGAAAATTCCATTTAGTTTCTATTCATTTTGATGAATTACAATTACCAGTATTAAGTATTTGTAATAACTTCTTTTTTTTCTTTTCTTTTTTTTTTTTAGTGAGGCAATTGGAGTTAAGTGACTTGCACAGGGTCACACAGCCAGTAAGTGTTAAGTGTCTGAGGCTGGATTTGAACTCAGGTACTCCTGACTCCAGGGCCGGTGCTCTATCCACTGTGCCACCTAGCTGGCCTGTAATAACTTCTTAGAAAATATGATGATGATAGGCTTGTCATTTATTATTTCTGGGTTATAGTTTTCTCATCGACAAAATGTGAATAATAGTGACAATTAGTAGTATTAAGTATTTGTAATAACTTCTTATAAAATATGATAGGCTTGTCATTTATTATTTCTGAATTTCAGTCTTCTCATCCATAAAATGGGAATAATAGTATTACCTACCTTACAAGGTTGTTGTGAGGCTCAGTAAAGATAAAATTTTAAAATATGTCAAACATGCCATAGGTCTTAAGATGTCATACAGATATAAACTGTTTTTACAAAACCTACGTCTTTTATAAACAAACCTGAATATTTGCTCAGATAAAGAATAGAAAAGGATTGCATATGACATTGGAAATCTATGTTACATACAACTTGGTTTCTTTTGTTTTTACCTACATATTAAAGTTAGCATTTAGTCTATCATTTTCTTCTTTATCTGTGTTCCCTTCTGAACTCCCCTCTGTTCTCTTCTGCATTTTAATTAATGTTGTTTTGGAGGAAAGGGTAATTACTATCCCTATACTTCCATGTCCCTAATAACTCTCCCCCTCATAAATCTTCCTCAAAAAGAAAGGAAGAAACACCCTGTAATACATAAGTATATTTGAAATCTAAAAAAATCCACACATTGGCCATTTTTGAAAAATAAGTCTCATTTTTCACATCCATCACCTCTCTACCAAGAGATGGGAAGCATGATTTATTATCAGTCTTCTGGAGTAACAGTTGTGTGTTTTTCTCTGCTCAAAATTATATAACTTAGTGTTGTAGTTCTATATATTTTTTCTTTTCATTAGGCTTACTTAACTCCTAAGTTTCTCTGTACATGCACATGCACATTACCTTTAAAGATGGTTTCCCAGGATCTTTAATTTCCATTGGCCATTTATTATGTTATTTTAAATAACTACATATATGTGAATTGGCATGTCTAAAATCCATTCAAAGCAAAGTAATCATTAAGGAATCTTACTAACTCTTATGAACATTTTATTTATTTAACTTATTATAGTAATATAATATAATATTTATTATATATTAATATAATTTATTATATTATATATTTCTCATATAATATTTTTATGTATTAATCATATAGATTAAGTAGCTCAGTGGATAAGCTCAGCTGGACTTGGAGTCAGAGAGAACTCACCTGAATCAAAATCCTGCCTCAAATACTTGCTGGCTGTGCAGCCCTGTTTAAATCATTTAATCCATCTGCCTCACTTTCTTCATCTTTAAAATGGGTTCAATAGTAAGATGAAATGAACTTATATTTGTAAAGGATTTTGCAAATCTTGAGCTGATTTTTAAATGTTAACTATTATTTATTTATTCATTTGTATGTAGCAACGAGTGGTCTCATTTGGTGATTTCATTGGTATGAGGAATTTTCAATATAGAAACCCCCTTACAGCCCTGTCTAGAGCTTAAATGACTTTCCCAAGGTCATGCAACTGATATATTTCAGAGACATGACTTGAACCCATGTCTTGCTGACTATAAAGATGCATTTCTAACAATTAACACTATGCTACCCTTTACATGTGATTTAGAAAAAAATTCGAATTAATCACAATGGCTTTTATAAACCCCTATTATTGACACACTTATTACAAAAGAAAAAAAAGAGATAAATATCAACAGTGCAAAAGTCTAATATGTGTTTAAACACATGACTTACATTTTTAAAAATCCTTATTTTCTCAAGTATCCAAAAATGGCTACCCTGAATCAATCAACCTTTTCAGTCAAATTCAGAGTCAAACTGGCAGGATTCCAGAGGAAGTCAGTCACAATGACTGACAGCACCACTTCTGTCATTGCATCCTCATTTGAATCATGCCACCATTCTTCTGATGACTGGATAGTTTCAGACATAGGAAATAGTTTCACCAATTGTAAAACAATATGTCTTCTCTAAAAGACACCAGAAAAAGCTATCTGTTCTGGCACATCCACGAAAGAAGGCTATTAAAACCACCACCGGCCAAATAGACATCATGAAATTTAAGCTGCCACAAATTTCATTTCTCATATAGCTCAACTTTTCCCTTTGCATAAATATTCACCACTAAAAATACTTTTGATACGAATAACGAATAATATGTGAAGCAGGATTCTTAAGGGAGGTAGCTTCTGAACCCACTCAAGTAAGCTTTTCTTCTTGGCATTTTGGACATACTAGGGTATGTCAGTGAATCAGTATCATAAGGCAGCAATTCCTGTGCCTGTCATTATGTTTGGATGTTGCACCTAACAGCAGGAGCTCTGCTAAATTGTAGAATTTGTAAAAGTGACCACCATTTTGATAGTCAACAAGAATTATAATGAGGCCAAATTTCCCATCTTGCCTCTGACTGGGTGGCTGGGTGACCATGGTAGAGTAACAAAACCTCTCAAGCAAGTCTCTAAAACTTGAATGTACAAACAAGACATTGGTCTACTTAGGTGAAAGGAATTTCCATATGGGCAGGTCCCTATACTGATGACATCAAATGTCATGAAAAAGCATAAGAAAGACTTGGGCACATTTAGAGACTGCTCCTTTGTTTTTGAAGAATACAAGTGATGGAAGGGAATTGTTATATATATATATATATATATATATATATATATATATATATATATACACACACACACACACACACACACACACACACAGAGAAATCTATTTCTCTATATTTAGCAGATTAGTTTGCCTTAGAAACATTTCTCTTTCTCCTGCTCTCAAATGAATTTTTGATCTTCGGTCTGCTTTTACCTCCACAACTGTTTGTATTACTTCTTCTTCTCCTTTTTTTTGCATTACTTCTTTAAGGAGGACCTTGTTTGAGGCTATTAGAAAAAAAGGTTTCAATTTCCCTCAATTTTACTTATCTACCATTTGTTCAGAGACTTTGCAAAGAGTTACTTAAGCATAACCTCCCCAGCTAAGTGGCCTGGTTATGAAATAATGTAGCATGAATTTTAAATAACAGTTTGTTCTTTTTAAATAAGGTTTAATACCTCAACATGGTGGAAAGGGAGAGGTGAGGGTTGTCTTCTAAGTATCTGTGTTTTTGTTCATTTTTAATGCTAGTTCATGTGTATTCTTCTGTAGCTACAAAAAAGCTAAATTCCTTTCAGGTCTATTAGCCATGCTATTTAGCATCAGCCAACCCAAAGGCCCAAAGCCTAAAAGAACTCATGCTTTTTTGCAAAAATCAAAGTTAATTAAAATTGAAACACAATTCACACTACTCCATCTGATTTTGATTGATACTAACTTTAAAAGATATTGGCTAGACTATAAACTTCTTAAGAGAATTATTTCATTTTTTAAAATATGTATTTCCAGTTCCTTATAAATAAGAGGAATATAATAGGTACTTAACAATTGGTTGTTTTTCTTGTTGCTGTTGTGATTTACTCAGATTCTACTCATGTTTATGGTATACTCTTTGGGAGGTTTAATAATAGCTATCCCTATGCATTTATTGCTGAAATTTAAAGGAAGTCAGAATTTATCCTGTCTTTGATACTTTGTACCTGGGTAATCTTGGGTAAGTCACTTTACCCTACCTACCTGTTAATTGGGGGAGTTGAACTAGATCACTTCTGAGACCCTTTTCCACTCTCCATCTATGATATTATGATACTATGCATTTTTTAAACATGATGCTGTTTTCATAATTCAGTCTGTGAGGACTTATGGAGTCTCTCTGCAAACTTAGCAAATCTAACCAGGAAGGTATGTTCAATGTCAATAAAACTTAGAAAGAGAATTAGGTATGATAAATGAGATGATAGAATATTTCTGTGATGTTTCACTTTATGAAATGTTGGAAGTCTTGGATTTGGTATTGAAGTATTCAGTTTGATGCCCACTTGGGTATTACAAGGAACTGAGGAACAGGTAGTTTGTCACAAATCAGCTTAAAATAGTGTATTTCACAGAAAACCACCAGTGACTGGATAGAAACGACAATTAAAATAACTGGGGAGGATGAACATGTTTGATGTGCCATTGTAAGTTAAATTATTGTTTGCACCAATCTTACTGTCATGTAGAGGAAAGCTGCTTACACAGCAGATCCAGTTGGGAAGCATCATATTCTATTCTCTTCTTTCAACACATGACATTAAATGAATATGCTTTTATGTTTCCATTGTACCTTAAAAATAAGATTAGAGTCTTTTGACAGCAAATGTTCTACTTTCAAAACTATAACTTTTATTAGTGTTCCAGGCATAGACCCCACAAAAAATAACAAAAATAACAGGATTCTGCATCCTATCAGTGACCCTACCCCATTCCTGAAGGGGTAAAGCAGGGTCTATAAAATATTAATTTTACAACCATGGAAACTGAGATAAATTAAAATCTTTATTTCTAATCACATTTAGCACCAGAAATAGATTCTCTCCACTTTAATGTTCTTGCTCTTTCTCTCAGAGACCCTAAAGAATTATTGATCATTTGTAAAAGTATCATGCTGCTATTAATGCATTAGTACATATAGAAATTGACCTATAATGTTTATTATGTGATTTTTGTTCTTTTGTGGGGCAATGGGGGTTAAATGACTTGCCCAGGGTCACACAGCTAGTAATTGTCAAGTGTCAAGTGGCTGGATTTGAACTCAGGTCCTCCTGAATCCAGGGCTGGTGCTTTATCCACTGTGCCACCTAGCTGCCCCCCCCCATTATATGATTTTTAATTTTTAATCATAATATTTCTTTATTCCTTCTTTCTCTATGCCTTACAACACCTAACTCTGAACTTCAGCTTTTCCATGACCTCTAATCCCTTCACCTCTCAATTCTTTCCTAGGTCATCACACTGGCCCTGCTCAGCTCCCTCCCTTTTTGCTATCTTAATTTCTTCATAAATAAATTCAACTCTAAACTTCCTTCTATTTTTTCCCTTTTATCTTATGACAGATCACACCACAATGAAACCCATATTTTGACTACTCCCAGCATCCCCCTCCTTAACTCCTGTTCACATGTTGCTAAATGAAGCTGGGGAAAGTTGTGAAATCATACTGAACCAGAAGATATCTGTATAATTATTTCTACCTCAATTAAGTTCTGAAATAACAACTGGGCTCTCATTCCAGTAAGACAAACATTTTATACTTTTCTAATTGGTTTTATATCTCTCTTATCACAGTGGCTATTCCATTTGTTTTTTTACTTTTCCTCAAGCTTCTGTTGATACCCCCATCCCATCCACTGAGACCTTTAATTCATACTTCAAAATATTGAAGCCATTTGTTAAGATTTTGCTCTTTTCTCCACTTCCTCATTCTGTATCTCTCAGATATCTTCCCCCACTCTTTCCTTTTTTATTCTTGTCTTACATGAAGAGATAACTCTTCTTTTTGCCACATCAAATTGCTCTAAATACAAATTTGATCACTTAAATTTACCATAGCAGGGCAGCTAGGTGGCGCAGTGGATAGAGCACCGGCCCTGGAGTCAGGAGTACCTGAGTTCAGATCCGACCTCAGACCCTTAACACTTACTAGCTGTGTGACCCTGGGCAAGTCACTTAACCACAATTGCCTCACTTAAAAAAAAAATTACCATAGCAGATTGACCCCATTGTCATCCTTATTCTCTCTTTTCTTCAATATTTCACTACTTACATTTTCCCTGCTGTCCACAGAAAAAATCATGTCATCCCCATCCAAAAAAATCTTGATTCAACTATCTTCTATAGCTATTGTACTTTATCCTCCATTTCTCAACTAAATTCTTTGAGAAAGTCATCTATACCAGTTGACTCCATTTCTTCCCTTCTCACTTTCAAACCCTATAATGTGGCTTCTTACATCATCATCTAAATGAAACTGCTGTCTGTAAAATTAACAATTTTCTCTTAACTTTGGAATCCACTGACATTTTCTCAATCTTTATTCTTCTTGACCTCTTTGTACCTTTGATGCTGTTGATCACCATGACTTTCTGGATGCTCTCTTCTATCTAGGGTTTCATGATATTTTTTTCTCCTGGATCTCCCCCTAACTGTCTAACCACTCTTCTCCCTTCTTTGTGGATCTTGATCCAGGTTATACCCATTAATTTTGGGTGTCTGTCAAGATTCTGTCTTAAACCATCTTCTCTTTTCCCTCTCTTGCTTGGTAACCTCATAAACAATAAGTCACACTATCTGGGAAGCCATCTAGGTAGGTTTTGTAAATTATTTTGTAATTTAGATATTTGCCAAAGTTTTAAGGTAAAGTGATAAAGAACAAATAGGGCAGTGAGGTGATTTAATGTAAAGAAGTGTAAGGGGCTAAATTTCTAGCTATACTGTCTAAAATATCTTATGAGTGGTCGCCATTAAATTAGAAGCTTTAGCAAGAGTTTAGAGTTTAAGCATTCATTAAGGAGAATAAGAATTTGGTGAAGAGAGAGAGGCCTAGATTCAGCTGTCTATCTCGGAGAGCTAGCATCTCCTGCTCTGCTCTCCATGAGAGTACTGACAAAAGGGAGAGAACCATACTTCCTTCATCCCACAAGCCTCCTGTGAAACTGGGAACATCCCATCTACTCACACACACAGCTCCAAGCTAATTGACTGGCAGCTTTGATAGACAGTACCTACAAGCAAACGTCACTTCCTGACGCAAAGGAAAAGCTGCATGGCTTGCCCTCAGACGCCTTCTCCTCATGGCAGAACTTTCCTACAGTAACTCTCCAGCAGGTGGCACCACTCCAATTGTTACAAAACATTGGACTTGAAGATAGGAAGACAAAAATTCAATTTTATCCTTGAATATTTAATAGCTATGTGAACTTAGACAAGTCAAGTAACCTCCCCTAAACTCAGTATCCTCATCAGTAAAATGGGAATAATAATAGTACCTACCTCACAGGGTTGTAAATATGAAATAATAATTACTATTATTTACATTTTTGAACTCTCTTTATACAATTAGATTCCATGCTAAGACCCAGTACTCAAAAGATATTCAAGCAACCTCCTCCTTCCCATCAATGAGAATCAGATCCAGAAAGCAATTTCCCATTTTGTGATTCCTCCACTTTCTGAAGGATGAAATAATTATTGAAACAATTCAAGAATGCATCAGTTGCTTTGATTTTGGAAAAGAGAATTCTGATGAATATGCATAGCTAGATAAAGATACTCATCATGATGATACGATGCCTCTATGATCAGATTGTGATTTGCCTCCCAAAATGATTGACAATATCACTTCTATATTTGCTTCATTACTCTGCCTCAATATCACCTAAATCCTCTCCACTATACTGCCACAGTCTGTATCCTAAAGTACCTCCCATAATTGTGCTTTCTTATTAACCAATCAATATACATTTATTGATTACCTACCATGCTTCTACACTGTGTTAGGTGTTGAGGATATAAATAAAATAATAAAACAATCTACCTGCAAGGAGCTTACTTTCTAAGAGGAAAGGAAACAGTACATTAGTAGTATACACACAATAAATACAAAGAGAATTGATTTTTAAAGTAATTTAAAATACTGTAGTTTGGGAGAGAGTTCATTAGCAGTTTTGAATTAGGAAAGACAATGTTGAAGGAAGTGTTTGAGCTACCTCTTGAAGGAAAAAGGGATTCTGTGAGGTAGAGGTAAGGATGGAGTGCATGTAGGCATGATGGGTGGCTAGTGCAAGAAATAGAGATGCTACAGGGATTGCCACATATGAGGAACAAGAAAAATGTCAGTTTACATAGGAAAATGTGGGAGAGAGAATAGTGTCCAGTAAGACTGGAAAAATAGGGTGAGGCCAGGATGTAAAGGGTATTATAACCTTAGAAAAATTGACATTTTATACTAGACGCAATAGGGATCCACTGGAATTGATTGAGTAGGGAAGTAACATGGTCACATCACTTTGGAAACTTGTGGGATGGATTGGAAGAGGGAGAGATGAGGCACAGAGAATAATGAGAAGACTATTGAAATAATCTAGATGAAAGTTGATGAGGGTTTGAATTTAAGTGACAATGATATTATAAAATGTTTTTCTTCCCTACCCCAGATTTAGATATCCTTTTCTGTTTAGATAAACCCGGGTCTTCTCTCACCAAGTCTCAGCTATACCTACAAGGTCAACTTTGTCTTTTTGCATTAGAAGCTCTAATATAAATACCAGCCTTGTCTAGATACCTATAGGACTATCCTGTGCATTTATAGATAGGTATGTGAAGATGTGGGGTTTTGGTCCCTTTCTTGGATTTTGTGTCCTTAGAATTTGGGAATATCTCTATTGTTATTACTCTTTCTACATCAATTCTCTACCACTTGTGCTAATTTTGACCTAACAATCAACACCAAGAAAGCAGAAGTCCTGCACCACCGAGCACTATCATCCAGATATGGAACCATTGTCACAGTAATTGGGGAAACTTTGAATTCTCTGGATAAGTTCATTTACCTTGACACTATACTTTCTAGGAATATCCACATAGATTGTGAGATTGTTGCCCGAGTTACCCAAAGCATTTGGGAGGCTCTGAAAGAAAGTATGGGAGAAAAGAAGTATTAGCCTGCATACCAAACTGAAGATCTCCAGAGTCATTGTGCTCACTTCACTGTTGTAACCCTGTGAAAAATAGATAGTTTAACAACACCATATCAGAAAAATGAACCACTCACACTCATATTGTCTTAGGAATATTCTGAAGATTACTTGGCACAAAAAGTGTTAGATGACAGGAAAGGCTTGGGAAAACTCCCCTGTAGGACTCCATGTAGCCTGAATGCCAAACATATGATAATCTAACAGACTATTTTATGGAGAACTCATACAAAGCAAGCACTCACACAGAAGTCAGAAGAAGTACTACAAGGACATTCTCAAGTTCCCTCTGAAGAACTTTAGTATTATGCACATGGGCTCTTGTAATGCTGTACCAACAGATTAAATATGTTAGAGTTTCCCTTTTTCACAGGGGAACGAAACAATGGAGTAGCACAACAACTAGCCAATCAGGAAGACCTCTGAAGCCCAGGGCTGCTTGACATACCAGTGATCCTTTGCGGGGTAAACTTAACTGAGGTTAGAGATGGCTGCATCATCTAAAACCAGTCTTGACCAGATCAGAAAGAAAAGTAAGCATCTTTCTTTCTGACTTATCTAAAGAACAGCAAACATCCTGCTGTCTGATTTATTGTGTTTACAGATATCTTCTCCCTAGACTTCTATTTCCTAAATCCTGGATCTATTGTGTTTCTCTGTTAACCCCCACTTAACATATATAACCCAAATATGTATATATTCCTCACCCTTTACCCAGTCCTCTTTGAGGAGCTGAGAATTATTGCCTCTCTGCTCCAGCTTTCAAGCATCTTCTCAGGTAATAAATGTTGTTGTTTTTTATAATCTTTGTAAAATGTGAATGGACTCTGCCTCATTCCACATCCCTCTTTTGCACCTGGGGTTTCTTCCATTTAAGCGGTTCACAGGGCTCTTTATTCTATAACTTCCCATTGTGAGACATGGTAGATTCTGGTCTTTAACCATCTAGCATGGTGTGTCTGCATCAAAAAGCAAAGAGCATCCATGAGCAAACCAGAATCACAGTAGCACAAAAGAAATGTGAGTTGCAAATACCAGCTTCTTAACTAGCTTTTATTTCCCAAATTATTTTTTTTCTCTTCTATATCCATTGTCTTCCACAGATAGCAGTAAGAAAATAAAACATACCTCTACAATCTTCAGATTCTTCTCTGAGAATTTGGAATATATGGTAATAATAGGTTCCTGATGCTTTGTTTCTTTCAAGTTGTAGTCCATAAACCTACTGATGAGATAATCATATCAACAATTATTATATAGAAAAAACTTTGAATTTTCAAAATGTCTTACATGTTTTCAATTCCAGACAAAGGGAAGTTAATGTCAGTCAAAAAGGTGAGGGAACATGAGATATGTAGAAGGCATGGAAAACAGTTTACCTTAGCTGGAATGTATAGTACATTTTGGTGAATAGTATAAGATAGAGCTGAAAAGGTTAGACAGTACAAGATTTGGGTCAGTTTGAATGGCAGGAAAATTGATGATGATGATGATGATGATGATAAAGATAACTAGTATTTTATGGTTTTCAAAGCATCTTATGTGTGTTATCTCATGTAATCCTTGCAACACTATGAAATAGGTGCTATTACAATCTTCATCTTACAAATGAGGAGATTAAAGCTGTGAGAAGTTCAATGAATTGTTCAGGGTCACATATCCATGCTAGTATCCAAGGCTAGATTAGAATTTAGCTTTTCCTAAATCCAAATCTAGGACTCAATCCACTACACCATCTATCTGTCTCTACTTGTTCTATATGCACTATTTGTTACTGTAATCTATATACAATATTGACTTCTATGGCAACTAACTCCTTATATGGTTTTCTCCTTATATCTATTAAAATAATTTTGGCCTTTCTTCCCACTTCTCCTAAAAGTAATTAGACCTAAATGTTGGGTTATCATCTCTTGCTTTTCTTCTTCATGAATCTTCACCTCATTATTCTCACTCACTTTCAGAGTTGCAACTCTATCTGTGGGTAAATCTCATCTCTATCCTTAATTGAGGTTTCTCTCCTAAATTCTAGAAGTCTATTTCCAAATGATGCCAGATATCTCTACCTAGATGTCCCATTGATATCCCCTAAGTTCAATATGACAGAAACATAATTCATTACCTTCACTCAAAACCTATTTTTTCCTTATTTCAATATTGCTACCGTTACTCTCAAATCACCAGATGACATCTTTGACTCCTCCCTTGATTCCCCATATCAGTTGCTTAGTCCTACTTATTTAACTTCCTCAGTATATTTCAAATCTTTCTCCTCCTTTATATGCCTTCTGCTTTCCCCCAGCTCATACACCATTACCTCCCACTTAGATTGTTGCAATTGCCTTCTGACTGAATAGTATTAATCACTATATTTTCTTCTTTCTAACTCTCCCTATAAGCTTGTGTTAGATTTGTTTTTCTAATGTGCAAATTTGATCATGTCAACCCACTGCTCTAAAATGTCAATAAATCCTCATTTCCTGTGAAATTAAGTTCAGCCTTTTTAGTTTTTCATTCACAGAGTCTTCTGAAGTTTTGTTTCAATCTATATCTCAAACCACTATTCTGCACATAGTCTAGGTCCTAGGAAATCTGTTCTACTTACCAATCAGTAAATAGCTCCTGCTCATGCTCACCCATTTTGGCATGCCTTTTTTATGCCTTTTTGGTGTGACACTTGACTTTGGAATGTCCTCTCCCATCTTCACCTGTTGAGATCCAACTGATTGTTCAAGACTTACCTCCAACACTACTTGATCCCCTGGTTGTGACCTACTTCACCCATTTATTTTATACACTTATTATATTATTTGGGGGGTTTGTGGAAGGGGGTAAGGGTTGTTTTACTTCTCCTGCCTGATTAAAACCATTTAATATATATATAAAATTTATCTTTGTATTTATTTTAGTGCCGTGCTTTACTTTTAACATGTGCTTCATAAATATTTCCTGAAACCTATGACTATTGTCCTCTCTTCATTTTAGAATACCTTTTTCCCATCCCCTGCTATCAAAGATATTGTTATCTTGAAGAATATTATAAACAACATCAGAATTAAAGTTGTGTAATCCCTTGAGTGTCTTCTAGATAGTAACCATGCAATATGTAGCTGAATCAGGAGTCAATAAACTTGCTACTATCTGACTCTGTGAACTTGGGAAAGTCATATTCCTCTGGGCCACAATTAAAATGAAAGGATTAGAATAGACCATCTTTAAGATTGCTTCTAGTTCTAAAGATTTGTGATATAACAAATAATTTATCATTTTAAAAATATATATATACATATACATATATACATATATATACCTAGAGAGAGATTATATATTATAGAAAATATAGATATACAATTATATGTAGAGAGATACTATTTATATATAAGTTTTTTAAACTGTTGTTATCATTAAGTATGTGAGTTAAAAGTTGCTTTAAAGATAGAATACAGATGTATAGCAAAGATGTCATCCTATTTTTTTTAAGTCTACAGGAGCACTGCCAAGCAAATTATTCCCTTTGAATAGCAGTCTTGACATCAGAGATAACTGGGACATATGAGTTTAATCTTTTATAATTCTTCATTTTTATTATTTCTTGAAAGTGATTCTGGCAAGAATAATGTCATTTCCAGATCAAAAGAAACAAACATATTCTATTTTTCTCAATATCTGGTTGCTTCTTGCTGTAGTTATTATTTGTTTGCATATTTAAATTATTTTTTTCAAAAGTACAAAAAAGACAAATGTCAGTAATGGTATTTTCAGTTCATTGTGTGAATGAGGCAGAAGAAGTGAGTCATGAAAGAAAATATTCCCTGAGAGCCCTGAGCTTCTATTCCATTGGGTATAAAGACAAAAAGGAACTACACTCAAAATTACAATGGAAAAAAAAATCAAGGACAATTTCTGCAATAAGAAAAATAAATATGTGAGGGAAAACATTTGAAAAGATAACTCTATTGTTACTATCAAAATTGACATCTTTTGCTGTATGAATCCCTGTTCTATAGTAAAGGACCATCTTGAAGCAGGGAAGAAAATAACCTTCTTAAAGAAAAAAATAATAATAAGCAATTGGGCCAATATTGTTATTTCTTTTTTGTCTAGTAAGCTACAAGTAAACCTGTAAATGTATGAAATACAAAGTGAACTTGAACTTTGTGTACCTACAATTCTTAATGTTGTTCAGTTGTGTCTGCCTCTTTGTGACCCCATTTGGGGTTTTCTTGGCAAAGATACTGGAGTGGTTTGCCATTTCCTTCTCCAGCTCACTTTATAGATAAAGAAACTGAGACAAACAGGGTTAAGTGACTTGCTCAGGGTAATAGAGCTAACAAGTTTCTGAGGCTGGATTTCAACTCATGCATATGAAAGTTCCTGAATCTAAATCCAGTGCTTATCCACTGAGTCAACCAGCTGACCATACCTACTTTGGAGAGCAATAAACCTATCAAAAGAGATCTGGATGTTAGAGAATAGAAACTTCATATATACTTCTCAGTGAATCCAATAGGTATCTCAGTTCCATAGTACAGAGGGGAGGTTTCCAATTCCAAATGCTAGTTAATGGTACTTAAGGGGCCAAATTGTGACACTGTAAAACAGGAAGAAAATGTCAGACTAAAGACTGGTGCCTAGCGAGAACAACTAGAATCCTCTTCAAGATTTAAAAGATAAGTTTCTTGTTTTCCTTTTAAAAATAGGACACCAACAGAAAATCAGACTTGAAACTGAAGTTTTCAGTAGAATCTTTTGTCTACAATATTAGAATAAACTGCCTTCCTTATCTTTAAAAACACATTTATCCCCAGCCCTGTGCTAGAAACCATATAAATTAGCACTGCTAAGGGAAAAAAGAACACTTTGGGGCAAAAGACACTGAATGTCTGCAGATACCTGCATGAAATAGGCATGACCTAAATTTCAGAGAAAAACAAGAGATAGATTTTTGTATACTTTTTATATTAAAAAGAGAAAGACAAATGGAAAAACGCATTATTTTTAAGTTTGAAAAATGAGTTGTCATTTTAATACGATGGATACATCATTTATATGGGAAAATAGTTACTTGATAGCCAACACAATATTTAGAATCAGTTGGGAGCAGCTAGGTGGCATAGTGAATTCAGGAATACCTGAGTTCAAATCCGGCCTCAGACACTTGACATTTACTAGCTGTGTGACCCTGGGCAAGTCACTTAACCCTAATTGCCCCCCCCAAAAGAATCAGTCTATGAATTTATGTAAATGCTATGACATTTGATTTTACTTTACTTTTCCATGACTAAGTGACAAAATATTTTCCAATCTACATCAATGGAAGGGGTTTCTACACTAGGTATCCCCTATCTGCTGAAGTAAGATTCTGACCTTTAAAAAAAAAAGGATAATAAAGACCAGTAATTATTTTTAATTTTAGATAATTGATGTACAAGTAGTGGTTAGTAACATGAAATTGTCAAAATTTTTGCAGCTATGCTATAAATCCCCGTCTTGCTCAACTTTTTTTTTTCAAAATCAGCAGCAAGGGTTGATGGGAAGAATATTGAAATGTTGGTTATAGTTTTCAAATTATATGTGAGTAGGTATAAGTCTGTTACTTCACTCAGATGACAAGGCCATCCTGATAGCATAAGCCTTTTAATATTTGTTTCCTCTAAACTAAAATGACATTTTAACACAACAGAAGCTTCATTTGCAGCAGCAAGGTCATACAGATCTAGTTGAGCTCAAATGCCTATTCTTTGAAAACTTATTCACTTTTAAGCGGTTTTAATACTGGGCAACCATCACTCAAGAATCATTATGAAGCCTCCTTATGTTAATTGACAACCTTTGATTCTGAATCTTACAAATCAGGAGCTATCTTTTGTTTTGAAACTTGCTCCTATTCTTTGTTAGTGACAGCAGCACCACTTTTGCATGAAATTTTGTGGTGAGTTTGAAAAGAAAGCCTTGGAAACTCCCACAACCTGCTGACTTAAAAACCTTTTGTTTTGGGTCCTATTTCAAAATAGTAAAGGTGCCTAGCTTTAGAACTTTACAGAAAGCAGTAAAACATTTGAAAGGAATGTATTAATAAATTAGCACTGGGCAGAAAGCTCTAAACTGGCACTTTAATTACTCATATAAGTCTTTCCAAATGAATTTAACAATATTACTGTCTGATATGTTAAGTTGGGTTTCATGTTGTTGTGTTTTAAAACCCTTATTAAAAAACCTATTAATGATTAAATAAGATCAAAATTTAGAGTTTAAAAAATAATACTATCAAGAAGGGAAGGGGAATAGAGGGAAAGTAGGGCCAAGAATTTCAAGTGTGTGTGTGTAATATAGCTAAGAAATTGGATAATAGGATAGAAATTTCCTATAAAACATGTGTTGTACTTACCCCTCCCTTGCTCAGTTCCCTTGGCTAGGAAAGATAGCCCGTGTTTCTATTTCTTTCTTTTTTTAGGAATTTATGTTTTAAGTTTCTCATCAGTTTTCCCCCCACAAGTTTAATACCTGCTGATTTACTGTGCATGTCTAAGAATTAAACTACTTGAAGACCCAAATCACATAAAATCATTTTGATTGCCAGGGAGGCAGTTTTAAATAGGCTTAGGGATTAGTAAAAATTTCTAAGGAAAGTCTGAAAAATTCATTCCAGTAAAAGACAAGCAATTTCAGATACATTGATAGAAAATATAACTCCTCTACATCCCTTGGTGAGTCCATTTTAAAACATGATTGTCTTTTAGGAAATGGTCTGTCCCAGTTGACATTGTTTATGGCTGCTATTAGAAAGGATTATTGGCTGGCACACCCCTTAGGTAAACAATGATAGAAGCTGTATTTGTAGCTGAGGGTATAACAAAGAAGCAGGGAAGACAGTCCTCTTTTGTCCAGAACCAAAATTAATGACACCCATTGTTACCTGGTGAGACAAAGATACAGAATATTAAATAAAGAAAGGAGATTCCTGACAAGTCTGACTTTTCTTACTAGCCTCCTTTAAAACCCAATTTAATGATAACAGTAATAGCTAGCAATTATGTAGCCCTTTAAGTTTTGCAAAGCATTTTACAAATATCATTTCATTTGATCCTCATACTAACCCTGGGATTTGGGAGCTGAACCAATATATCAAGTTAGCCTTGCTTCATCCTCCAACACAATTTTAGGAAGGTGAAGAAGAAGTGAATTAGAAGATATAAGAAATTAGTATGGATTAGTTTCACTCACCTTTGAAAAAGTAGGCTGAAGATGAAACAGTCAGGAAGGTCAGAGCAAGATTGTTCCACTCCACAGTTCTTCTGGGTATTGTACTCATCCATCTTTGTTGCTCTCTAAATATTTGTTGAATTAAATTTGAAATTGAATCAAACACTAACTTTCCTCCATTAAGCAAGTCTCACCTCTGTCAGTTCATTCAAATCAATACATATTTATGAAGTTCCTACTATGTATGAGGCTCATTGCATATATTTGACATATATGTTAGGCATAGAGTATAAAAAATAACAACAATGACATATTCCCTGTCCTCAAGGAGCTTACTTTTTTTTTTCCAAAGTGCCTAGGTTTTTTTCATTCAGTGGTAGGATAAGGACATTGGATGGGGTAGGTAGGTAGCACACTGGACAGAGCATGAGGCATATAGTCAGGAAAACTCATCTTCTTGAGTTCAAATCTAGCCTCAGACATTTAATAATTGTGTGATCCTGGGCAAGTCATTTAACTGTGTTTTTCTCCGTTTCCTCATCTATAAAATGAGCTGGAGAAGGAAAGGGCAAACCACTCCAGTAGCTTTGCCAGGAAAATCCCAAATGGGGTCATGAAGAGTCAGAAATGACTGGACAAAAACAACAGGGACAATTGTGTAGTGGTAAATATTTAATAATTGGCTCTCTAAAAAAAGAAAGTATACAGAACAAATTTTTAAATTTAAGCTACATTATTAACATTTAATCCATCATTTCCTTTAGTCTAGACAGTCAACAAAATAAGAAATCAGGTCCTAATGTTTATGTAACATATCCCAATTTCTGAGGTATCAATGCTCCCATTGAAAATTTAACAATTGGTTCTGGCAAGCCAGTTCAAGTTTATTCCAGCACAACACTAAGTAGGGAGTAGAATTTTGGTCTCTTAGATCCCTGTAATATGTATGTCTAGGTTAATACACTGTAATGAGTGGAGTACTAGAGTTTTAGTTAGGAAAACTTGGTTATAAATCTCTCCTCAGTCATTTAATAGATGTCTTTGTGATTATCTGAATTATTAAATGGCATCAATAAAGGATTTTTAAATTTCATAATTACTTTTTTTTAAGTGGGGCAATGAGGGTTAAGTGACTTGCCCAGGGTCACCCAGCTAGTAAGTGTCAAGTATTTGAGGCCAGATTTGAATTCAGGTAGTCCTGAATCCAGGGCCGGTGCTTTATCCACTGCACCACCTAGCTGCCCCCTGCCACCTAGCTGCCCCCTAAATTTCATAATTACTAAAACACCAAATGTCCTATCATCATATCAAAGAGATCTCCAGCTGGGTATGTATAGAATTAGTACCTTATTCCAGTCTGAGGTACATATAGAATGGTCAAAATCCAATTCAATTCAATAAGACTTGATTAAGTTCATGCAATGTACAAAGCTTTGCACTAGGGGCTGTAGACATGTGCATGTAGATAGGTACTACATGTACACACATTAATTTGTTCTAGAGCTATAATTTCGTTGGTCTAGGAAACTTCTAGTAATGAAATATATTTTTTTAAACTAATGAAGATCAGCAACAATTCTGTAATTTAGAGGCTTAGAGACTTGTCTGGGAGCCATAAGGGATTGTGAATTTCTCCGGTTGGTAGTTATTTGAACAGTTTGGAGACAAATGACTAGGAGGTTGTTATCAGAAGAATTCTAAGATTAGGAGATAGCATAGTTATGCGGGATGAGGAGGTTAAATAGGTCTATTCCTATGGTCACAATAGCCCAGTTTTTATAAATCTAGCTAAAAGCAAAACAATAGCAACAAAAGAATAGGGAGCAAGTAAGCATAGCTTTCAATCTCCATTTAAAGTGAAATTGGATACATAAGGGAGGCACTAAGAGTTTGTCCTATGTGGTAACTAGTTCTATTAGAAGAGTGGAATTTTTTTTTTCTTTTCGGCTATGATTATGTATTATTTTGTCATATAATTCTGTCTATGAGTACAATTAGAATGTTGAAAGAAATACTTATGTTTAGAATCTCTGGTCTGCTTTGGCTTTTAAAAAATACTTTAATTCCTGAGGTAATCAACGAGACTAATAATGAAAATAATGACTCTCCCACAAATGCAGCACATAAAAGAAGTTGTTAGATGAAAAAGGAAAAAAACAACCACAAATTTAACCATTATTGTTTTGAAAGAAATAAGTGAGCCCCAGAAAGGAAGAAATTTTACATGGGACCAGCATTCCTATTCATTTTGCTGATGAAATTATTAACTGAAAATAAAGCAAGCATATGCTTAAACATTAGCTACACTTCATAAAGAAAATAAAATCTCAGGTTCCAATCTGACCGGTTAATTTTCTTCAATATTGTTAAAGGGCAATGTATGCAAATAGCTTCTGGGCTTAACATTTGATGGTTTGTAGGGGGAAAAAATGTTATTCACTTGATCTAAGCACCTAAATTGCCAGCAATCCAGTCTGAAAATCTCTTTCATACTTCTCAATTCTGATTGCATGTCCCCACTATCTTTTTATTGCAAAAGAAGAGAATCCACATAATTTCAGGTTTATGCATATTTTTTCTTATAAACATAGCTGACTATATACAAATAAATATCACAACCATGTTAAAATCTGTGCGTTTTCAGTGTGATGATGTCTTTTCTTTATCATCAGCCACCAGTAGAATAGAAACTCCTTCGGATTAGGGACTGTTTCTTTTTTCGTTTCTATTTCCTGTGTCTAGCACATTGTAGATACTTTAAATTTTTTAATTAATTTAAATTGAACTTCAATTTCCAAGTGGTTTATCCCATTGTTACTTAGGAACTTTGAGGCCATAAGCACTTATGATTTACAATAAAATTCAAATAATATTTATTAGGCACCTACTATATGCCATGTACTGTACTAAGCATTGGGGAAGTTAATTTTTAAAAAATGGAAAACAGTCCCTGCTTTTAAAAAAACTCACAATCTTATGAGAAAATAGCAAACAAAAGGAAATTGAAAGTTAGGGTTGGGGATGGGACACCAGGGGTACCTAGCTTCTGGGCAGAATGTTCTGTGGAGGCCAAATGACAGAGATGTTGATGGAAAATAGAGTTATCTTTAAAGTTCTGATCCTAGCCCTTTAGCTCCTAGCCCCTAGCTTTAGAAGGAATATAATGCTCCACCCGACATCCTTCTAGTCCAGGGGAGCAAAGATTGAGGGAGTTGAGAAAATATTGAGTATCCAAAACTGAGCCAATCAGCATGATGATGAGACTGATGAATGAGTGATCAGTTTATCCTAGATGGAGCATGTTTTGTAGAGTCCAAACCAAGAACTATTGAATGGAAGGATTCTACCTAAGTGATGTTGCTGTCCATGCTGTTACTTCCATGTACCAAAATATAGCAAAAATGTCAATAATGTACAAAGCAAAAACTTAGGAAATAGATTTAGAATTTTATACTCAAAATACATCCATAATCTTAGTGATGTGAGTACTATTCTGTATGGATGTTATCCCATCTTAGTCAATTCTTGTCAGAGTCATCTCATATATCCTCTAGAAGTTTTCTACCCAAAGTGCTAATGGGTTTTGTCATACTCACTTGATATTCCATGAATTCCAGTGGAAAATTGGGGAATATGTATTTGTACCATATTATTCAGGCCAAGGACTTATATGTAAGTATATGTGTATTCATGTGTGTATGTATGTATTTGTATATATGTATGTGTACAATTATACATAATATTAATGCATTTGTATATTATATAATCAATTATATATAGCATATATGCAATTACATATTATATATTCTAATGAACACACACATTTTTTCCTGTAAATTTTGTATAACTGTTTGTAATAATATAAACTGAGAATATATGTGTGTATATAATTTGTATATATATGGAGGTATATATTTATGTATATGTGTGTATATATGTATGTGTATATATACATGTGTGTATATATGTATACATACACACACACACACATATATATATATATATATGGGGGGTGTATTAGGATGTTTGTAAATATACGTATAATATGATATATTTGATTCTCTATTGAATTCCACACTGGGGCTTTTCCCAACTTCCCTTCTCCCCTAAAATCTCCCACAACACTCTTTCTACCAACCTGTCAAATGAGGAGTACCTTATTTCTTACTTTTCTGAGAAGGTACCTTGCTTCTTACTTTACCAGAAGCTGTTTGAATTGCATTAAGTAGACTGTTTGGTCTGTAGTCAGGAAAACCAAAGTTCAAATAAAGCTTCAGATCTTTATTTGCTGTGTGACCCTAGAAAAGTCACTGCTTACATCTGTTTCTTTAATTGTAAAACCTTCCAAGGTTGTTGTAAAAATAGAATTAAACAATACTTGTAAAAACATTTAGCACATGACCTGATCCTAGTAGGTTCAATATAAATGTTTATTACTATTGCCTCCCTTCCTCCTTCCTGCCTTTAAGCAGCATACTTTAGGGTAGAAAAATTAATGTATATAGGGAAATTGAGTGGTGGTCCAGGAGGGGTGTATAGTCAGAGTAATGATATGATATGGCTTGAAAGCAGTATGGTGGTGGATCTAAGTTGGAGATGGAAATGGTTAACTTTCACCATATGCCCAAGGTCCCAGTATAAGTGCTATAGTGCACAATGGGAGGAAGATATTAGAGTTGGAGATACAGTGGAATAAAGTTATTGAGGATGAAACTTTTCCTGATCCCATTAACTGTTGGCATCATCCCTCCCTAAATATGTTATGTTTATATTGCATTTATTCTAAATGAAGTTCTATGTGCACATGTTCTCTCTCCTAATAAAGTGCAAGCTGCTTGAGACCACAGATTGTTTCACTTTAAAAATGTATTTAAAATTTATTTTATTGTATTTTATTGTTGCCCTTCATATCCTTAAGGAAAGTTTGCACATGTCCTTCAAAGTTAACTAGTTTTAGGGGCAGGTAGGAGGCACAGTGGATAAAGCACCAGCCTGGATTCAGGAGGACCTGAATTCAAAACCAGTCTCATACACTTGACACTTACTAGCTGTGTGACCCTGGGCAAGTCACTTAATACTCATTGCCTCACACACAAAAAAAGTTAACTAGTTTTAACTCCAAAAAACAAAATATTTTCATTGTCTACTCCAAATTGGTCTAGTTGCTACTAGATTTATGGTCCAAATTGACCTTGGACAGACATATATAATGAAATTTAATTGAAAAGATTATATGGCACCATCATAAAGAAGACAAAATTAACTCTATAGCATAATATTGATGAGAAGTGGAGATTATGAGATTGTCAAAATATGCATCTTCAGTGTAATGCACCTGTTTCAGAGAAGTCTGTGGAAACATTGAGCGATATACCTTTATATCCAAAGGATAAGAAACCACAAAGTAATTCCCATACTATTTCTAGAATTGTTCTGAGAAAACTGGTTCCTGCTTCTTTAATAAGACAATGGGAGACTTGGAAGGACCCAGAAAACAGCTAAAAATTGCATGAGTCTAGGATATAAATCTTTGGGGAAAAGTGCTAAATGGAACCAGTGGTTATTTGTCCTCAAGAAGAGAAGATGGGAGGAGACTTTATACTGATCTTTAAATGTGTGAGTAAATATTGCACTAAGGAGGTGTAGTTGCTATTTTGTTATTCTGTTCCTAAATAAATGGATGACTTAAATACCTTGGCATTTTTATGGAAAATAACACATTTCTTAATTTTAGATAGAGAGAATTGAAATTAGAAGAACTCATGAAAGTCAGAAACAGATAAGAATGGTCCAGTAGTTTCTGAATATAGTCTTACATATGTATGTATACATATACATATGCTTACACATATATACATACAAACATGTACAGATGTATATATGCATGTATTTATACACACATATATGGATACATATATACACACCAATATTGAGTCAATAATGATGATATGTATTCCCATATTTAAAATAACTAAAAATAACTTACAAAGTAGTTGTATAGAGTTCCTTTTGAGATCATAAATAAGACACTGATGCTTACCACATTTAGTAACATCCTTTTCCTTTTAAATAGCACTTATTTTTACTCTTCTTCATCTAGATAGATTGAGAAACCCATGCACTAGAGCATGGTATAATTGAATTTACTTTTGCATAAAGCAGATCACACTGGCATAGTGGAGATATCATGGTATTTAATTATTCATAATATATGAAATGCTCTGTAATAAGCCAAACATCACAGTAAAAGAGTGTGTGTGTGTATACCTATATATACACATATATGCTATGTATAGTGTATGTATATACATACAAACATTTAAATATATAATAAACCCATAGAAACACACATGTGCTGTGCTGCATCATAAATGTGTATGTATATATGTGTATGGTTGTATATATATGTGCATGTGTATATATATGTGTGTGTGTGTGTGTGTATATATATATATATATGTATATATATAAACACATATATTAATATAAACTCCTATATATTCCTGGTATATATTAGTATAAACTCCTACCAGACTACTTTGTTCATCAAATCAATAAAATAATTAAAGAAATAATTACAAGTATGCTAATAGACTTACAACTATCTGTGGTCATAGGTGCAATTTCACCAAAGGAAAAAGCAGGAGAAAAGAGGGGAAAGAAATGCCATGTTATTCTATGATCTATGATCCTTAGGGTTTGTTCCTTCTTATCCAACTATTTTTAATCCATCTTCTGATAATAACTACCCTTTAACCTCTGCTTAATCTTAATTATGTTGGTTATTTAAGATGGAAAAATATCACTTTTTAGTTCTATCACATGCCTCTTGTATGATAACTGGTGACTGATTCTTATTAAATCAGATAAAACAGGGAAAGGCCATCCCTAGTTGTTCCCTTCCATTTTGTCACCCACCTTGGGCATATCTATTATAGCACTATTCCTTTTTGTGGTTCATGAAATTCTGGGTTGCCACCAAGAGTTCTGCTCTGTTGGTTTTTAATAATTGGTAATAAAATAAAGTACAGGTAAGGAAGCAAAATGCCAAAATCCTCCAGTTACTTAAATAGTTATGATAAGAAAGCTATTCTGTGCATACAAAGATGGCTCTTCCAGATCACCATCTGCAGGTCAAGCATTGTAGATTATTTTCCACTCAAAGTGATGGCTCAATACTGATCTAATTGTACACTCTACCTTGTGATTTGTGGGACATAGCTGAAAGGCAGTTCACCAGAGTTAAAGATAAGGTTAGTTGTTATAGAAAGAGGCCCTTGGAAAACAAAGGGAATGAAAACATCAGGAAGATGATAGGAGCATAAACTGAAGCACAACTAGAGTTAGCCTGATGGTGGCTCACATCAGAAGTCCTAGGACAGGAGTCCCTGACCTTAAAGTGTTATCTTCATAGTCTCTTGTCAGAAGGTGTAAAAAAAAATAGTTTTGTTGTTTAGTTGTGCCTGACTCTTCATGATCCTGTTTTGTGATTTTCTTGGCAAAGAGAGTGGAGTGGTTAGCCATTTCCTTCTCCAGTTCACTTTATAGATAAAGAAACTGAATAAAAATAGGTTTGAGTGACTTGCCCAGGGTCACACAGCTAGTAAGTTTCTGAGGCTGGATTTCAGCTCATGAAGATGAGTCTTCCTGATTCCAAGGCCAGTGCTCTATCCACTGTACAACCTAGCTGTCCTCCTTACCCAAATATCTTACACTATGACAATTGAATTTTTAAGTGAATATCTGTTTGTTGGGAAGCAGTGGAAAGTATGCTGAATCTAGAGTCAGAAAACTCGAATGCTACATGTGACACTGCCACCTTGGAGAGAACAATACATCTCCCTGGGCTACAGTTATCTCCTTTGTAACATGAGGGTGTTGGACATCATGATCTCCAAGGCCTACTAAGGTCTTTCCATGAATGATTATCATTAAAGGCTTGGAAAAAGTAGTTTGCAAACTTTTTTTTTTTTCATTCCTTGATGTGGGGAATCTCAGCATGCTGAATTGTTTAAGCTGGCAACAAAGAAGGGTTCTCAGGCAATTGGGACTCCAGACTCATTACCTGGGCCTTTAGATTTCTCAACATTTTCTTCCCTTCCTGATAGCTTCACCTTTTTTTCCCCTTTATTTCTCTTGGTTTCAAATTTTGGTCTTTGTACCTCCAAGGACTAAGGTGTTACCGTGATCTTCCAGTTATAAAGATGTAAGACACAAAACTACAGTTGAAGACAGGGGTTAAGGAATGTAAAAGTCTCAGAGGGTTTGGAGAAGTAATACAGGGGAGCTACAAGGAGTGGAGACTACAATTTGAAGTGGATAAAGATTCATAGATATCAAAGTGACATATATAGTGGATAGAGCACTGGAGCTAGGGTTAGGAAGATTTGGAGTCAAATTCCACCTTAGACTCTTAGTATCTCTGTGACTCTGGGCAAGTCTAATCTCTCTGTGCCTCATTTTCCTCATCTGTTAAATGAGAAAGGTGGACTTAGGATTCAAGGTACTTCCCAGATCCAAATCTATCAACCTTTTGTAGTTCATAAAAGCATTTTTTGGTGGGGTAGGGGTTCTGATAATTCATAGCAGTAATTACAAGCTCAATAGGAACTGAATTTATGGAGGAGGCTAATGTGGGTTATTTATACTTTATGAATTTTGAAATGGATATGCAGAGAGCAAATCTTCATGAAACACCTAGCAAAACTTATAATATCCTAGGACTTCATTGTACTGTTTGAGAACCACAATCCTAAAAGATGCAAAAAGTGGAAGCTATTCATTTATTTCAGTGATTATTTAAACTTGACCACATTTTAAAGTAGCTGATCACTATAGCTTCATAGTTAGTTGCAATATCCTTAATGGGACTATGGGATAAATATTGTTACCTCCATTTGCTAAATTCAGGCTATTCATTGAAAGGACAAATATTGAAGCTGAAGTTTAAATACTTTGTAGAATTCACTGGAAAAGACCCTGATCTTGGGAAAGATTTAAATCAAAAGGAAAAAGGAATTGTAGAGGATGAAATGGATAGATAGTGTCATGGAAGCCATAAGCATGAGCTTGGACAGACTTTGAGAGATAGAAGAGCCTGGTGGTACTATGGTCTATGAGGTCATGAAGAGTTAGACAAGAATGAATGATTCAACAACCATTTGCTCATCTTACTGATTACTAGTCACTAATACATGTTAGCAAAAGAACATATACCTTGAATTTCAAAAATTACCATTATGTAAGTATAGGTATTTCAGACCTTTGAAATCACTTTGGGAATTCTTAGAGATTTTCACACTAGAAACAAAATGACCAGTGTTGGTATATTTTACCTCACACAGGGAAAGCTTAACTTCAGACATCTGGATTGAAGTGGGGCAAGGAGTGGAAGAAAAATAGGATGGGGGAAGAGAGAATGAGGATCATTGTCACCTAAAATATAAGGACACAGTAATATAAGAGGGGTGACAATAAACAGTATACTGACTGACTTTGGGTGTAATGATCTTCAGGCAGTAGAAGCACATCAAAGATCTAAAAGAGAAGCACCATTTCACTCGGGCACCCTGTTTGTGCTTGGTCTTCAGGGTTGGAAATTTACCTATTCCAACCTATGCCTAGGGAATATAAAACAAAACACTTTGACTCAACGATAAGTTGTCATCTAGCCATTGCTTAAAGATGTCTAGTGAGGAAAAACCTATTACCTTCTGAGGCAATCAATTCTACTTTTGGAAAGCTCTAATGTATAGGATTTTTTTTCCTTATTTCTAACTCAAATTTGTTTCTTGCAGCTTTCAGCCACTGCTTCTAGTTCTCCTCTAGAGGGACAAATAATACAAAACCAATACAAATAATCCAAAAAACAACAAACAAAACATACCCCCCCCAAAAAAAGAAACAGGGCAAATTGAATTCCTCTTCCACTTGACAACAGATTCAGCTCTTTATTGGGGGTTACCTGGGCTTCCTAAACTAAAGGCTCACAACCAACATGATGAATAAGACATCAGGATTCTTAGAGATTGATAGAGTCACACTCAGGATGAGCAGATAATAGAATCATAGATTTAGAACTGGAATAGACCTCAAAGATCATCTAGTCTAATGCCTAGGAGAACCTCATTTCTGATGCCACAAGCAGGGTTTTTGCCAATCAGTCACAAACTAGGTATGTTTTAAGTATAGAAGACATAGGGTTCTAGAGATTTGGCAAGGCAGTGATAACAGGAAGCAATGAAATTCTCTCCAAAGCAGAGGCAGCTTAAAGCAAAAATAGAATACATTCCCAAACGAGAGCTTGTTCAGGTTATCCTAGTGGCTCAAAATTTTAGCCAAACTACAGGTGTATTTCTACTATTTGAGGCATAATTGGATTTTATTAATTAATAGACAATTTCCAGATTTATAATATTTAATCCCTGAAGTTCTATAGTTGAATTACATATACTTATTATTCTAATATAACATGTATTATGATCACTGGGAAAGGGGAAAAATCTACCCTCAGTTGGCATTATCTCATTAATATGGAATTTCAAATTTCTGCAAATTGATTTTTGCTGAGCTCTCTATTTTTCCCTCTTCTTTAGGGATATGATGATGGCTATGGAGGAGAATATGATGACCAGAGCTATGAGGCCTATGACAGCAGCTACGCAACCCAAACACAAAGGTAAGATTTGGATTACATAAATTATGATTTTAAAAATTTAATATACTTTAATGCCTTTATCTGAATGCCAGATATATGATGTGGGATTCTTTTATAACCTTTGTGAATCATCTAGTCTTTTTACTGCATTGCACGTGGGGTCAAAGTTGATAATCTTGCATAGTCAAATTAAAAAATATCAGGGCTTTTTTTTAGGCATGAAAAAGCATCTTGACAAAAGTACTGGCCTGCTGTGTGCTGAAAAAATAAGGAAACATTTTAGAGAAAAATACAAAACCAAAAAGAAACTATATTTTCATAATGGGCAATTTTGATTGTAAAGCAACACTTTAGTTATTTTTGATGGACAGGAAAATATATTTGACATGAGCAATTTAGATTTTCAGGAATATAGAGTTGTTAAATTTCCCTGCCCTATTAGCTTGTCTGTTCTTATATTGGTTAATGAGGTGACAAAAGATATATACACTCTATTGCTGCCAAAGAAAGAGACTCTTGAGATCTTTTAAAGAACAAAACCCATTTTTCTTTCCCTTATGTGACTCTTAGAAACTCATGGTTGACCATCGTTTTGATTCATCCAGAACATGTAGTCCTACAATAGTGATTTTGTTGTTGCTGTTGTTGTTGTTGTTGTTGTTGTTGTTGGAGTTTGTTTTGCTTTTTTGGCAGGCGGGAGATTCATTTACATTTTTCAAAAAAATCACCAACAAATTTCCATACACAAAACTGAGGGAGCATAATGGGAGTATAAATATTGTTCTACATGGCAATAAATATTTTTATGAAAAAAATGAAAACTAAATTTTGAGTGTTTCTTCACAGTAAGACATGAAATAGTAAACAATGAGAACTAATTGATATAAATAGATAATGGGACTTGCAATGCTTCTAGAATTAGTTATTCATAAACACATTTTGATGGCACTTTAGTAGACTAGGCTGCATTAAGGCCATGGAGATGAGAATCATCTTATCATACCTGATAAGATGATCAGAAATGTGTTTAAAATAGAACCTCATGCTTAATAAGGTTGTCTGAAGCAAGAAGAAAAAGAGCATGGCCTATTTAGAAAAATATATTGTTCCATAACTGAGGGAGAGGATAGTGCTTGGACTTGTGGTTTCATTGGTATAGGGAACCCCTAGGGGATTTCTAAAGAGACTAAAGTCCCTCAACCAACACAGGCTGGGAACTTCTCTGCAATTTAAATCCTTAGAGAGTGGCCTAGAGTAAGAAAGATAAAAAATACCTGGGGTCATACCACCAGTTTTTAGAGGCTGGCCTTGAATTCAAATCTTCCTGCTTCCTAGACTGGCTTGCTATTCAGTATGTAATGCAATGTCTTATCCAGTGAAGTAATATCTGGGGAATAGCAGAGGAAAATGTTAAGAAGTAAAAATGAGAAATCAATAGCAAGGTTTATTTGAGCAGAATAGAATCCAAAACTAGTGACAAGTGATAAGTTTGACCAAAAGTGTATTGGTAGCTTTAAATTGGAGTGTGAAAGATAACCTGAGGTTTACATACAAAGGAAATAATGTGCTCAAAGTTTCTTTGGTTTTGGATAAAATTATATTCTTTCTAATTATATAATTTAAACAGTCAACTTCATTATTTAGGTTAATGAAAAAAGCTTTGCATCACAGGTAATGAAAAATTAGTGTATCTTTGTAAGTAAGTGATGTAACAATATATAAAATCTACTTTTTCTATTTAAATATCTAGTTCAGTATCAAACACCAATAGGAAAAATATACATGTATATTTAATTGCATGTATGTATGTATGCAGGCATGTTTTTTTAATAGAGAAAATTTAAAGAAATCATGCTAAAACAATAAAATGCTCTACAAACAAAGGAAAGTAAGCAGTCTAGAAAAACACACATACCATGTAAATTGCTACTATACCTTTGGAGTGAGTTCCTAAAGGTAGTGAAATTGAGTTTTCTCTTTCCCCAACCTGTTGTCAGGTGAAAGACCTAATGAGCAATGCATAGTGAAATGGCCAAAGGTGGCCCAAGCAGAAAGGAAGGAAGGAAAATAGGGGACCTTGCTAATTCATTCTTGATAATAACTAGTTGGCTACAGAACACAGGGTTAGAGAATAAACAGAAGCTGTGCTGAAAAATAAGTGAATGCTTTAGCAATTATAGAAATGAAAAGTTTTCATTCATAATGGGCAATTTAAATTTTAAGGGATCATTTCTAGTCTTCATATATTCTGTATCCTTAGCTATTCATTCATTCATTGGGTGCTTACCATATACCAAAACATTTGGGGATTCAGAAGAAATAGAAAATATAAATGCGTTGGCTCTCATGCTTAAAAACTGATACAGTTATTATACTGCTTGAGGAAATGTTAGCATTTCCCCCCAGATATCTACCCACTGAAGGAAAATCAAGGCTAGGAGAGGACTCAACAAAGCAGATAGAATTGTCCTTGACTACAAAAGTTAAATATGCTCTGAATCTGTAATTTGCAAAAACTGTGCAAGGCAATGTTTTCCCCACCCCCAAAATTCAGAAAAGCTAAATACTTAAAATCCTTAGTGGGACAAAAAATAGTCCTGAATTTGGAGCCATAGGAACTGGATTCAAATTCCACTTAGTGGAGTGAAACTTGATTTGGACCCTGAAGGGAATACAGGTTTAGGGCTTAAAGTGATTAAGGGAGAAAGGAAATAATTGGCAGTCATATGAGGTAGGTTATGGAGTGGCTAGACTACCAGATTTGTAGTCAGGAAGACCTCTCTTCATGAGTTCAAATCCAGCCTCAGATACTTACTATCTGTGTGACCCTGGGCAAGTCATTTAACTATATACCTCAGTTTCCTCATCTATAAAATGAAATGGAGAAAAAAAATGCAAACCCTTCAGTATCTTTGCCAAGAAAACCCCAAATAGGGTCGCAAAGAATAGAACACGAGTGAAACAGCTCAACAACAGCATGAGCAAAGGCTGCTTTTTCCCCTCCTACTTTTGTAAAATATGTGAATTTTTCTCTTGATCTTTCTAAAGTATGCTACATCTAAAGCCACAAGTACTAGCTGTCCATAATATATCTGTAACTAATGGTATATTTATAACTTAAGAGAATAGAAAGAAACAGGATAATTTTCTTCAGAGAGAGTTACTTCTCAATCCAACACTCAAATCAGGTGAATATAGATTTGTGCAACTTTTAAAGTAGGAACTCGCTGGTGCCCAAATTGAATAATTAGACCATCCCCAAATAGTGATTCTGAGGGAAGTTCAGGAGGTAACATTCCTACAAAAGGTTCACCTGAAGTTCAGAAAGTATAACAACTTTAATTAATTCCCAATTGCCTTGTAAGATATCATTAGCTCTAAAAATTTTCAAATAGATGAAAAAAGGGCCTCCGTTAAAAGACTACTCAAGAGGCAGCTCAAATTAATGACATTTTAATGAAACCTAAAGTTGACAATGGATGCAAGAGACTCTGACGTTTATCTTTTTTGTCTTCTATGTCATATATGGCCTAGAAGAAGACAGGAAAAGGAGTTTATTATAAAAGCTTTCTTTTGCAGGTTACGATTGTAGTTTTCTTGGAAGCTTATTTTCTTGAGACCATTCACTAAAGCTAGGCTTCCATTTTGTTCTGACCCAATTACATGTCTTCAATAAAGCTATATATTTCAAATCCTTGGTTTGACAGGAATAGCCCTGAATTTGGAGTCATAGGAACTGAGTTCAAATTCCACTCACTCTGCCCCCTTTCTTCCCACGTGACCTTGTACAAGTTCCTTTACCTCTCTAGGCCCTCAGATTACTTCTCTGTAAAATGAGATCAGACTGGAAGATCTCTAGGGGCCCTTCTAGCTCTAAATCAATGGTGTTATCTTGTACAGTGGAATTACTTCCAAAGGAAATAATTTACCAAGTAGAAACCAGTCTTCTCTAATCTCACAATGAAGGGAGATCTGATCTGAGCCAAAACACACATAGTCAGAAAATCAATTCTAAATCATGCATATACTTTATGTTATGATTAAAAAATATTTTTTAAAATGTGAATCCTTCTATTTTAGGCTACCATTCTGCAAAAAGAACCCTTGCTGTGGAGACTCAAGTGTGAGGCATTGCAGTAACCAGATAATATAATAAAACATATTACATTAAGTATATAATAGCTTGTCCTATTCATTCAAGTGGCACTATTCCCTGCAAACTAACTCACCCTCATTTTGTAATCCAATTCTGTTATGTCTCAAGATTATATTCAAGCATGAGATTGAATTTACATTAGGTTATTGAATTTGGGATATTTTTCTTCAGTTATCCTACAACTTACTCGTATTTTATGCCATCTACAGACTCTTGTATGCATAAACACTACACTGAGGACACTTGGATTTCTTTAAACAGAAAAGAACTCTAATTCATAGAAGTATTTTCCCTTTGTTTGGCATGTTTATTTGAAAAACTTAAAATTCAATATAAATACTATAAACATTCAGAGTCACAGAATGTAAGACCTGGAAACGACCTTAATAATATCAATAATCATCATCATGATAGATATTAAATTGTATTTTAAGTTTTACAAAGTTTTTCATACACATTAACCCTTCCATGTCAGTGCTTTAGGTATTATTGTCCCATTTTTGAGATGAGGATCCTGAGGTCCTAGGATATTACTTGCCCATAGTCACTTAGCTACTAAATATTAACAATAGAAAAGGCAGAGTCTAACCTGGATCTCTTCTTGATGTGGGAGGTACGTTTCATTGATCAGATTGATTGTGAGGCATCCCAAAGAATTACAAAACTCAGTGACTCAGTTTCCCAAGTTTTATAGAAATACTGTGAGTGACCACAGGGAGAGCACCATGGAGGGGTCTCTTGAACAGGGAAAAAGAAGACAGTTATATGGATAAATTGATTATCAGTCTCATTATAATAATCTCCACCTTAGGGAGGTACAGGGGAGGGCCTATCCTAATTTGGAGTTCCTGGGGACTTAAGCTAACCCCCAAGGTGGGTACCTTTTTCCATGGAGGTGTGTTTTGGGGGGTTTACATGTCATAAGATGAACTGGGAACAAATTTGGCCTTTTCTGCATATGTTACCTCAGCTTGCCAAGTTCAGAGTGTCCCTGTGTTTTTCATTCTCAGGCCTAGTTTCTGGATATTAACATTTATTAGTTAGGATTTCTACGACCTGTCTCTTTATGTTTTTGTTGTAGTTAAGGTCTCTCTGACCTACCTCTTTATGTTTTTTTTATGAGTGATGATAATTGGGGATAATTAATAGGAGCCAGACCTCCAGGTACCAGTTAACAAGAAGCTAGGCCCTGACTTTGATGAGGGCCCAAGTCTTAAGTCATCCATTAATCCCTTTCAGAACTAGGGTCTGAATCCCTCTTGGAGCTCAGATCTAAATTAGAGCTTCTGTCTTAGGTTTGTCTGTTAACCCCTTCTTTACCTCCTACATCACTCTGACTATGAATTCAAATCTTTATATCATTTCATTTAAACCTTAATTTTATAGATGACAAAAGTGAGACCCCAAAAGATCAGGAAACTTGCCTGGTAATATACAATGAGTTAATGTCAAATTCAGGATTGAAAACAATGTCTTTTTGGTCCAGGGTCTATATAATTATTTACTATTGTTATCTATATAATGTAAGCTCCTATATTGACTCCTCCAGAGGCACCTGAGTCATTAAAGATAGCCTAGGGAAATTTTTAGAGTTGGTAGCCTGAATCCATAGCAGTCATTCCTACAACAAAAGACATGTTAGTCACCCTTGCTTTTACGTAAGCAGATAACTGGAGCTATCCATCAAACTGAAAACAGAAACTTATTGGTGTCTGTAGAGGACTTGCAAACTTTGAAACAGGCAGAACCAGGGAATTAACTCTGGCTGTTGAAGGGAGCAGGAATAATGCAAATGAACTTCTCTTCCTCCTCTTCCCCTTCCAGTCAGTCACAAAATCCTGTTGGTTTTTTAACCAAAGAGATGTTTGTCACATCTCTATGTTCCTTTCTGTTCCCACTCATATGAGAAGTACTGAGGCAGAACGGATGGAGAATTAGATCTGGAGTATAAAAGACTGGTTAAAACTATTTTAAGATACTTAATGAGTTCATGATTCTGAGTAATCCATTAAACTTTCCTAGGCCTCAGCTTTTCTCATGGATAAAATGGAGGGGGAAGTAGGGTTTGGATTTGATGGCCTCTACAATTTCTCTCAACTCTAAATTTGTAATCATATGACTACCCCAGCTTAAACAGGGCACCTCAATCAATCAATCAATAAACATTTATTAATAGCATACTAGGTGCCAGGCACTGTGCTAAGCAATGGGGATATAAAAATAGGCAAAAAACAGACTATGCTTTCAAGGAGCTTACAATGTAATGGGGGATAGAACATGCAAACAAATACGTTTGTATGATATAAAGTAAACTATATACATAAAGGATAAATAGGAAGTAACACAGAGAAGGCACTAGAATTAAGAACAATTGGCAAAGGCTTCTTGTAAACAATGGGATTTTAGTAGGGACTTAAAGGAAACCAAAGAAGTCAGGAGGTAGAAATGAGAAGGGAGAGCATTCCAGGTATGGAAGATACCTCTCACTGATGGGATTCATTTGTTGTTGTTGTTTTTCCAGGGCAATGAAGGTTAAGTGACTTGCCCAGGGTCACACAGCTAGTAAGTGTCCTGCCTGAGGCCAGATTTAAACTCAGGTCCTACTGAATCCAGGTCAGGTGCTTTATCCACTGCACCACCTAGCGGCCCCCATTGATGGGATTCTTGACAATATCTTTAACTAGTTTTCCTGCTCTGAGTGACTAAAGTGAGTCCATGCTTCCCTAAAACTCTTTACCCACATGTTCTACTACAATTGTTAAATCCTCTAATCCTCTCAAAAAGGGACATGGAGATATAACTGACCCTCAACCTTATCAACTTGTAATTCATAATCATTTCATCAATGGAAAATATGATGTTTAGTTATCATACAGTAAGATCTTAGATATAGAGGTGGAAAGCACCTTAAAAGGCCAAATAATCTAATCCTTTCATATACAGAAACACATTTATAATTTCAGCCTCTTTTTAGTGCTATAGGGTAGTTGGGAAAAAGGAATAAAGGGAGAAAGATGGGAAGGAAGGAAGAGAAAAATTTAATCAGGAATAGTAAACACAATGACTTCTGGGGAAATTTCTATCAGTAAAATATGGAAATCCATGAAAATGACTACTACCAATTATCCATATAATTCTGAATAGGCACCCTAACAAAAAGGAAAAGGAAGCATTTCTGCAAAGAGAATGGAAGTGGATTACTAATTGATACTTGTCTTAGGCCTATTCAGGGCTCTCTTGAATCTACTTCAAATAAGTCAAGGAGAGAATGGTAGAGTACTGTCTAATAATAGTAGCAGCTAACATTTATATAGCACTTACTGTGTGCTAGGTATTGTTCTAAGCCCTTGACAATTATCGTATCATTTGATCATTGCAACACATCTGGAAGGTAGATGCTATTTCTATCCCCATTCAGCAGTTGAAGAAATTGAGGGAAACAGGGGATAAGTGGCTTGCCCAATGTCATACAGCTACTAAGTGTCTAAGGCTAAATTTGAACACAGGATTTCCTGGCAACAGGTCTGATAATCTATGCACTGAAACATTTAACTGTCCCATTTTGTACTCCTCTGATTGCAGATGAGAGAGTCAGGTGCCAAGCTGTTCTCTGACCTTATACACATCAGGAGGTATATACATCAAGGCAATCCTCAGATGACCTGTGGTACTTTGAACCTTTCCCACTTATTTTCATCTCTTCAAGTCATAAATCTTCTTTCTTGTTAGAGTCTGCTTCTTAGCAGGAAAGGCAGTATAGTATAGCAGACAGAATACTGAACTTAGAGGCAGGAAGACCTGGACTAAGAATCATAATTTACCACTTGCCTAACTTCATACTATGCCATAAAGCAGGAATTATCAAATCTATTTCATGAAAATAGAAAAGTTGGTCAGTGGAATAAGTCAGATCAGTGGAACTGAGATGTAGACTCTTAGAGTAGTCTCATCTTCAATAAACCAAAGAACACATTTTATCAGAGAAAGAAAAAAACAACTATTGAACAACAAAAACAACCACAAACCAATAGGAAACCTGAAATGCAGCTGTGCAGAAAATAGTTTAAGATCAACAACTTAAAGCATATTCTATCGTAAATCCCAAAAGAATAAATGAGATGAATTTACTAGATAACAAAGTTGTGTATCATTTTAGAAATAGATTTTATTGACTTTTTTTGTTTTTACATTACCTGAATTTCTCCTTTGTCCCTCTCCCAAACACCTACCAGCAAGCTACCCCTTATAACACATTAAATGAAACATTTTTCATTTAAAAAGAGGAAGAGGGGAAAAGTACCAAAATTTGTCCCTATATAGAAAAAAATCTGAGAGTGTGTGTGATATGCAACATTTATGATTCTCCTCTCACCTCCCCAAAGAAGTTGGAGTGGAGGAGGTGACTTTTCATATCTCTTCTTTGAGGCCAAATTTGTTCTTTTTACTTTTACAACATTCATTTTTTATTCTTGCATGGATATTGATCTTTCCATTTACATTCTTGTAGTTATTGTGCATATTGTTTTTTCTTGGCTGTACTTACTTCACTGTGCATCAGTTCATGTAAGTCTTTCCAGGCTTTTCTGCATATACAGTATTTATTTCTTAAAATACAGTAACATTCCATAACATTTATGTACCACAATGTGTCTTTGCTATTCCTCAATTTATAGATATTTACTGTGTTTCTAATTTTCTGCTATTACTAAAAGAAATGGTAAAAATGTTACTGTATATTGAATCTTCCCTTTTTCATTAGTATTAGAATCTCTGATCAGTGTGTAAGGACATTTTAGCCCTTTTGTTTTTATAATTCATTTGTATATCTTTCCACTGTGTAGAGGTGATACAATTATAACCAGTAACAATTCAGAATACAAAGACAAAGCACTTTGAGTATAGAAAAATAAAAAGATTATGCACAATAAAATCAGGAGAGAATAAAAAACTGTATAGACTAGAAGCATTTTGTACAAAATATCTAAAAAATAGCTTAACATTTTAAAAGTATTGACACAAATTGACACAAATCTTTAAGGTAAAGAATTACTCTCCAGTAGATAATCAAAAGATATGAAAAGATTTCTCACAAAGGAAAGAAATTAAAATTCATTTTTTAAAGTTCTCAAAATTGCAAATGGTTATAGAAGTTGATATTAAAGCAGTTATAGGAAATCACATTATTTATCAAATTGTGAAAAATAATGCAAGATAGAAAATTATATGTTTGCATGAACTCTGCAAGAGACATCACATTACACTGATCTGCTATCAGCAAAATTGTGACCTAGTGTCACATTTTGGAAAAAATCTTGTAATTATGCCAGAAAAGGGATAAAGTTTTCCATATGCTTTAAGTACTTGATCTCACCATTGGATCCACTTTCATGGATATAATGGAAAACATAAGAAAAAATACTTACACTACAATTATTTTAAAAAATAATTATTTTTTAAAAGTGGCTACAAACCATGGACCCAGTGATTGAGGAATGACTAAAATATGATATACTTGAAGATAATGAAATATTCTATTGCTTTATTTTGCATAATAAGGAATGACAAATATAAAGAATTAAAATACAGCAAGATCTGTATGAACTCTTGCACAGTAACTAAATAAATGAAGGCAATTTTAAATAGCAAATTAATTTAGATCAAAGAGTAAAGACAGTGTTGGTACCAATTTATAGAGCATCAATCCACCATCCTTGCTTTTAATAAACAGAAGATTATCAAAGTAGAAGGTTGATTAAATTAGCTGTTGCAACTACCCTTTCACTCACTGCTTTGAAAATTGCATATTTGTGAGAATTTAATGTGAGTACATAGGTGTTTCATATTTTATACTGAAACAAAATTTCAACATAACATATTCATTCAGTCAGTCAATGGGGTGTTCAGGGAGGATTAGTACTTTTGGCGTGATGGCTTGCTGAGCCCTTTTCAGAGACACCTTTAGTGTCCACCTATCACCCAACTCTCACCTGTGGCTCCAAGAAGCTGGAGCATGTGCAATGGCCACACCCCAATAAAGCCATATTTTCAAGTGGGTTAAACCAGGTTGAGGGTAACTGATGCCTCAAATGCATCTGTGAGTTACGGGGATGTCTAATTCAAATATGTGAAGACTTGCCCCAGTAGAATCCACCGATGAAAACAATTTGTTCTAATGGCCATGAAACCAACTGAAGCAAGCACTGTGGATTGCTTAGAGCTTAGTCAGACATTGAAGATGCTAAGGTCATCCACTGCATCCTGGGCCATCACCAGTCATATTAATATTTGTCCTGCCATTGGACTTCAATAACTCTGGAAAAGAGAAAAAGGCTGATGACTTTATGGAACTCTGACACACTTAAATCCAATTCACACACAAGTCATCAGCTATTATCCACTATTTTACCTCAACATTATGTCATTGGTCCTCTTTGAAAGTGAAAGACAGGGGGCAGCTAGGTGGCACAGTGGATAAAGCACTGGCCCTGGATTCAGGAGGACCTGAGTTCAAATTTTGTCTCAGACACTTGACACTTACTAGATGTGTAACCCTGTGCAAGTCACTTAACCCACTTTGCCCCATAAATAAATAAATAAATGAAATTGTAAAAAAAAAAGAAAGAAAGAAAGAAAGAAAGAAAAAGAAAGTGAAAGACAAACAGTAGCAACAACATCAGTAGGTCAATATATATTTGTTAAGCACCTAATTTGTTTCATGCCCTGTACTAAGTTTTGGGAATATATAGGTAAAACAAGAAAGTCCTTTCTCTTAAGGAGCTCAAAATCTAATGAGGAAGACAACATGCAAATAAATACACACAAACAATTTACCTTCAGGATAAATTGGAAATAATCATCAAAGTGGATGCTCTACAATTAATAGGGTTAGAGAAAATTCCTATAGATAATGGGATTTTAACTAAGATTGAAGGAAGCCTGGGAAATCACATAGCTGAGCTGATGAAAAAGAGCATTCCAGGCATGGAGGACATCCAATAAAAATGCTTGGAGTTGGGAGATGGACTGCTTTATTTCATAAATATCAAGGAGTCTATCAAAGATCATTTTGAAGAAAATAATTTAATAAAATAATTTTCAAGGTAAAAAAATACATGCCATAGTGGAAATTCCTCCTCTCTTATCTCCTTGCTGGGCAAGTAGATTAAAATAATGCTTTCTTTTACCTTCAACATTCATTTCATCCCTTAACTCATCAAGAGAAATACCCTTCCTGACACTACACATTGAATTCTTTCCTATCTATCCTTGGTTATGCAGTTCTTTTTCAATTTTTGGTGGATGTATTCATAAAACATATTCATTGGAGAATTATCTTTGGAAACATTTATGATCATATTATCAGAATTTTCTTTTTTTTATAATTTTTCATCCTTCCTTACTTACAAAGTACAAAGCCATGATCCATGCTTATATTGATCTGTTCTCTGAACATTTTTTCAATGTTTTCCTTAAATCTATGACATGTCTCATTAGCCAGCATTCCCTTCCTTCATTGTTGTGTAGTCATTTTAAAGTGCCATGGTGGCTTTCTTCCAAAGTTCCTGTCATTTCCACATCATGAAGCAGGTCCTTCTTCATGGTCAGAAGGAATGCTAACTGTAGCAGTTTGTTTCATTGTCTTCTCTTCTTTCTGAGCAAGTCAAGAATTTACCAGATATTCCACTATTAGTTGAATGAGTATGCCAGTACATATCTTAATAGGAAGGACCCCATAACTACTTGATTCATTGCTGTTATCTTCTAGAGGTTGTGGCTTTGAATGACTGGATCACATTCTGGCCACAAAAACAAATAAGAAAGAAATGTCAGGAAAAAGTGCCTAGGTGAGATCTAGTAGGGTCTTTACAAAGTATAAGGCAGGGTCAGATGTTTTACACTGTTTGGAATCAGAAGACTTTTGTATGAATATTATTAATTCTACTATTTCCTCTGTGTGTGTGATCTTGGACACATATTTGGACCCTCTGGGCATAATGTCTTCATCTGTAATATGAGAGTTTAGATGAGATTATCTCTATATTTCTTCCTAACTCTAAATCCCTTGAATTCATTTTTTCTATCCATGATATGATTTTTCTGTTTTTTCTTGAAATTAATAATTGTCCATTTCTGTAGTATTCATTTCAATAAAAATTTATCAAATTTTATTGTCCAGTCATTTTTCAGTCATATCTGACACTTCATGACCCTATTTGGGGTTTTGGGGGCAAAGATACTGGGGTGGTTTGCCATTTCTTTCTCCAGCTCATTTTACAGATGAGAATCTGAGGCAAACAGCCTTAAGTGACATGCCCTGGGTCACACAGTAGGAAGTGTCTGAGGACAGATTTGAACTCAGGAAGATGAGCCTTCTTGACTCCAAGCCTAGAACTCTATCCACTGTGCTACCTAGCTGCACAGATGGGCAGAAATGACTAACAAATGGAACTCGAGATCAGGAAATATGTTTATGGAAAAGACAGGTGAAGGAAAAAAGGAGACAAGGGAGACGTGGTTAAAGGGCAGGAAGACACAGATAGAGGAGAGTATTAAGGGAGACAGGAATAAGATTAGGAGAAATATGAGTTTGAAATGATGGGAGAGAGTGGAGGCAGACAAACTGCTGAAGAGAAAAGGTGAAAGGAAAATATGAAGCAGGAAAAGGACTGGGGAAAAGGAGGGAGTATGATGGGCAGAGGAAACTGAGAAGAAAGAAAAGAGTGTCCATAGGTGAGAGGAAAATGAGAGACAAAGGATAATGGAGAGGAACTGAACAAAGCCTGAGAGGAATAGGAAAGATCAGTCACAAGACAGTGCAGACACATCACAATAATCTACTTGGCAACAGGCAGGAAGCCTCATTGTTTCTGTAAAGGAACTAGTTAACAGCCTCCCTAATTAACTTACCCACTGACAGAATGTGAATCAAACTGTCTGCATTTCTCTAGATTAGCAAAGAAAAGTCTTGGCAAGCCTGAATCATATGCCAGTAATGCCTTTATAAAGCAATATTAGCTTGATTTTAATTTATAAAACCTATTGCATGATTATGACCTTGTAATAAACCAGCTCATACAAATCAGACTTGTAGCATTCTCCAGAATGGGAGAGATTTATTTCACTTGTGCTTTAAATGAGGAAGAAGATAAATCAGTGTCAGCATGTAGCTATAATGTAGCTTGAAAAAGTGGATTCAGGCATCATGTCAACTACCCTGTGAGTAGTAGAATAATTAGAAATTATAGTTATATTTATAATCCTAAAAATGTGATTGTTTCTGATAAATTATGACTTAGCAAAGGAGACATGGACATACAGTTAAAATGATGTCTGTGCTATGTCAAGGTTCAACAGCTCTTCTGTATTTGTACAAAAGGCATGTAACAGATCATTTAATAATGGCATGTCCCCCTGGGCCTAATTAATCAGTCAGCTAAAGGTCCTATTTATGGGAAATAATTGCTATGTTGTAATGATAATTCCACACAATAAAAGAAGATTAATGTTTTGTGGTAAAATTGCTCACCTCTCATTTATGTACTAAGGGTCAGAATAAGTTAAACAAATACATGCACTCACTGTCATGAATACACACACAAGCTAAGTTGGAAATACAGAATTCGAGGGAATTCAGAAAGGGATATGGCTACACAATTGTAGTGGAAGGAAAGAAAGAGAAGAAAGGTGTGGGGAGGAGAATTGGTAGAAAAAAAGGAAGGAAGGAAGGAAAGAGAAAAAAGAAAGAAAAGAAAGAGAAGCAAAAGGGGACAGAAAGAGAGAGAATATCCTAATAGCATAAATTATCATATAATTTTGGGCATTTCATGCTTACTAAGAATAACACCCATTAAATATACTCCTCATCAATCTTGGTCATTAGGTGTCAAGTTTCCTTTTTTGTTGTAAAGGGCAATCACTGAAGGGTTGATCATAACTCTACATTACAGATTATCATATAGCATCAAATTTGATGCTTAATCCATGTACAGTACAAATATGTCAGTTCCCTCACCTTTAATCAGCATATATTTCCTCTTTTAATAGCTAAATACCATCTGCTAAAACTTATGACAACTTGTATAGCTGCCAAATATTTCAAGAAAAAGAAATTTATCTCAGCCATACAGAGTTTATGAATATAAGCAGTTATAACACCACTCAATGCAACTGTAGGTAAGGAAAGATGGGTTTGCACCTCATCATGGAGGAAATAGCACAAAAAGGACCAATATCATCCTTAGGAATTTGGTTTAAGGCTTTTAAATTGAGTATTTCTTGGCTAGTTCTTATTAGGGAGCAACTAGGTGGTATAATAGATAGATGGCTGGACTTGGAATTAGGAAGACTCATCTTCCTGAGTTCAAATCTGGTCTCAGATACTTACTAGCTGTGTGACCCTGAGCATATCACTTAACCTCATCTGTAAAATGAGCTGGAGGAGGAAATTACAAACCACTTCAGTATCTTTGCCAAGGAAACTCCAAATGGGATTACAAAGAGTTGGACACAACTGAAAAATGACTGAACAAGTTATTATTCATCAAAATTTATTTTAGGAGGCATACTATGCTGAATCCTCTTGAAAAGTTTCAAAAGGACTAATTTATCTGTTTTGCTCCCTTGAGACAATTGTGGTGGAGTATAAAGAGCATCGGCTTTGAAGGTAGACAACTTGGCATTAAATCCCACCCTTGTTCCTCATTCTATTCATTGCTATTTGCTGTTAGGTGGTGTAGTCCAGGGCTTCTTAAACTTTTTTCACTCATGACCACTTTTTGTCTGAGAAATTTTTACATGATCCCTTGACAGCATGCACAGTATAAAATTCACGTTTTGCATTCAGAACCACAGTTTCTTCAACCCCTACATTCAGTTATATGACCATATGTAGGATTGCAACCCATAGTTTAAGAAGCTAAGGAAGCTCTGAATAAAATTATTACCTCATACATTTATCATCATCATCATTATTATTGATGAGGGTGATAATAACCTGCTAGTATTTACATTTGTGCTTTAAGCTCTGCAAAGCAATTTACAAATATTAACTTATTTTATACTCACAACATCCCTGGGAGATAGGTACTGTTATCATTATCCCCATTATATGTTATTATGGCCATTTTACATATAAGGATATAAGAGGAAAACAAAAATTAAATAACTTTCCCAGAATCATAAGACATAATGTTATTTCAAACTCAGTCCTTCCTGTTTTTTTTCTATTTTTTTTCATTCTTTTGATTCTGTTTGACTGATTCCAGGTGTCTCATGGAGTTATTAGGTACCACCTGTCCAATTCTATTTTTATTTTTATTTTTGGGGGCAAGGCAATTGGAGTTAAGTTACTTGCCCAGGATCACACAACTAGTAAGCATGAAGTGTCTGTAGCTAGATTAGAACTTAGGTCCTCCTGAATCCAGGGCCAATGCTCTATCCACTGTGCCACCCAGCTGCCCTCCCACCCAATTCTACTTATTTTCTTCAGTAAGCTTTTGCACCATCTTTTCCATTTAGCCAATTTTACTTTCGAAGGAGTTTATTTTGCCAGTGGATTTTTTTTCCCATTTGGCCAACTTTTTTTTTTAATGAATTGTTTTCTTCAGTCAATTTTTATGCTTCCTTTTCCAAACTGTTGACTCTTTTTTCAAAATTGTCTTTTGTAATTCTCATTTCTCTCATTTCTTTTTCCATTTTTTCTTCTGCCTCTCTTATTTGATTTTTAAAAACCTTTTTGGAGTCTTCAAAGAAGGCTTTTTTGTCTTGAGACCAATTCATCTTCCCTCTTGAGGCTTCACTTGTAGTCATTTTGAAAGTATTGTACTCATCTGAGTTTGTGTTTTGGTTTTTCCTGTTGCCATAGAAGCTCTCTATGGTAAGGGTCTTTTTCTGTATCTTATTCATAATTTAGCCTATTTTTTGACTTTTAAAGTTGAGGTCTGCTCCTGGGGCACAGGGACCACTGTTGCAAGCTTCTTGTGCTGGGAGCCAGGAACCTGATCATTAGCTTTCTGCTCTGAGGCTTATAGGGCTTTGCAGATTCCTCACTATTCTGAGCTTGCTTCCTGCACTGGGATGGCTTGGTCTAGTTGCACCTATCCTGTGGGTGGTTCTCTAACTGACAGTTTTCCCTCTCAGCCAGTAGTGGGGGTGTCTCACAACTGGCCTGCTGTGCCACTAGCCTGCTAAGCGAGGACCAAGGGGTCTCAGCTGCTGATCTGTGCTGTGACCAAAAGCCTCCTGCTGACTTGCCCAGACATGCTGCGCTGAGTTGCTCTGCACTCCCCTTTCACCCAAGTGAGATCTGCTTTTCCTGAAGTCTTCTAAATTATCTCAAGGTGGAATACTGTGTCTCTGTGTCTTTTTTGTAGGTTCTGTAGCTCCAGAATTCATTTAGAGGCTTAATTTAATGTTGTTTCTAAGGGAAACTTGGGAGACCTTAGGCAACTTCCTGGCTTCTCTACACCATCTTGGCTTCAGGTCTTCCTGTAGCCAGGCCCAGTGCTCTATCCACTGTACCAATAATATTTACTATTTGATTGGGCAAGTCATTTTACTGCAACTTTTCTCATTGTCTTCATATGTAAAATAGAAATAATAATAGTAATTACCTCCTGGGGGGTATGCTGAGGATACTGTATTCTCAATATACAATGAGGTAGTAATGTAAAGATATTATTGTACAACTCTTTGAAAACCACAAAGCACTAGGTAAATATTAATTATGAATACTAGTATTAGTGTTACAATTCCTTCTCTAACTTTAGGCAAGTCACTGAAATTCTTTTGACTTCATGTTCTTAATCAGCAAAATGAAATTCTTTTGAGTATTTTCCATCTCTCAGTAATAACTATTCACTATGTATTTCTCCTAACCACAATAAGTAACATTTTGAGGCTTGCATCTGCTGCCCATACCAGTGCCCATTATAAACATGTTAGGAAAACAGTATAGATCCATATTAAATTGGAGGTGAATTCAGCAAGAAGTTAGTAAATGTTTAGTATGTTCCAAACAATATGTGGGGAAGCTAGGTGAACCAGTGGATAGAAGACTGGGACTGAAGTCAGGAAGGCATCTTCCAAAGTTTAAATCTGGCCTCAAATACTTCCTAGCTATGTGACTTTAGAGAAGTCACTTAACCCTGTTTGCCCCAATTTCCTCATCTGTAAAATGAGCTGGACAAGGAAATGGGAAAGCACTCCAGTATCTTTGCCAAGAAAACCCCAAATAGGATCATGAAAAATCAGACATGACTAGAAATGACTGAGTAACAACAATAAGCAATATGTGAGCTATTGGGCATATAAAGATAGTGACTAGAAAATCCTGGACTTCAAGGAGTAGAATCACTACAAGTGGTATTTATTAGGGATATATGTTTTTGTTTTATGGAAAGAGATTTGAAGATTATCAGGAAAACTGGTTTCAAATTCCATGTCTGACACTTTCTCTATGTGTGATCACACACAAATCACTTAACCTTTCTGGGCTCTGGATTCCCAATCTGTAAAATTAAGGGGTTTGCCTATAATGTTTCTGAAGTCCCTATCAAATCTAGGGCTGTAATCCTAATTACATACAAATATATACAAAATAAATACATTTTCATGGAGACAGAGCACTAACAACTGGGGAGAAGGGGAATTGTGAAAGACCTCTTGAGATAGAGACAGTTGTGAGAAAATAATTATAAATGGATTTCTTGGGGGAACACAGAGATCAGTTTCAGTCCTTTCTCCCCAGAAAGTCCAGGTCTTGAGGAAGTTCAGCTCTTGCCTGGGACTAACCCAAGGAAACAAAAGAAATGGAGGTAGACTCTGTTGTCTAGTTCTTTAAAGTATTGATGGAATCAGACCACAGGTAGATACTGGACTTCACCTTTGCCCTTCAGCAAGGGTCTTTTGCATACTCTTTCCTTGATGTCATCTGAAGAGTTCATTTTAATTTAGACCATCCTCAAAGTCATGTCAACCAATGGGATTGAATGATGCTAACCAATTAGCTCTGATCAATGTAAAATTATCCACCTCTATCAAAAGAGGATAAAAACCTTGGCCACTCCAGGGCCACTCTCTTGGTGCATGCTCTTCCTCTCAGGACAGTGTAGGTTTTGTAGGTCTTCTGAACTCTCCTTGAGCCCTCATATTGTCTCTCTGAGAGACAGTATGGGTCTCTAGTTTTTTTCCTGCTCATGCTAACTGCCACTCAGTCAATCCTTTACTGGTATACATTATGTTAATAAAATAATAATATGCTTACTGCCAAAACTGGTGCAATAATTAATTATTAATAAAAAACCAAAACAGTTGTAGGAATAACAATTTTAAAGAACACAGTGCTGAGACTGCAAAGGACCAAGGGATTCCAAGAGACAGAGGCTAGTAAAAAGGACCATCCTGGAATAGGAAACAGCCTATACAAAAGCACAACAGTGAGAGATAAAATCCTGTATATAGGTGACAGACAGCAAGTCAATCCATTTGTCCAGAATTTTTATTGTGCTGAGGAGTATGAAATCGAAATTCTAAAGAGATATATTCTTATAAGGCAGGCCAGTATTTCAAAATTTGTAACTTATTTTTACAACTATCAATTTTGGAGGACAAGATTCCTTTGCAACTCAGTATAAGGTATATGGGAAAACTCATTCAGGGATACAAAAAGGGGTTGAGGGTGGAGTGAGGAAATTAAAAAAAAAATGTAAAAAACAATCTTGACCCTATTTCAGAGCCACTTTAAAAACATATTACAGTACTTACATCAAAAATATTAAAGTGCCTATTCGGGTATTAGGGCTCTATGAAAACAATCAGTCCTACACGTAATTTGATTTTTCATTTTGCTGCAGAAGGTTTTTACATTTGGGAAAATAGGCCATCTTTTCTCTTCTGAATATAATAGTACTAATAGAGATGGGTTCTTTAGAATATATGCATTTTTAACATTACTTTAAATGGAAAGAATAGAAGATGCTCCCCAAAATGACTTTTTAAATTTGCTACAATTTAATTTCCTGCCAATATAATTCTTTCCAACTTATGTTTACATCAAGAGATTGAATTCTCAATGAAATAATCAACAAGATTTGTGTTTCTCATTGCTAATGACATAAGACAGATTGGTTTTTGTTGTTGTTGTTACTCTCTTGTTTTGCTTTTATTCAGATTTTAATTTTTCTGGTTACTTTCTCACAGTTCTATTTTAAAAATCTATGAGTGGAAAATGAATTTGAGAAATTATCTATAAAATGAAAGAACTAAATAATACTGCATTTGACCAAAACATTTCTACTTTTGAAATTCTTGATCATAGCACTGCTACCATTTCTTTTTGTTGTTATATATCTTATTAATGTTTATAAATTTGTGGAATAAAACAAGCATTTCCATTACATAGTATAATTTTAAAAACAGATGATTGCACATGAAACTGCAAATTTATTATGTACAACTTGCTGTTCCCATTAAATATATAATAAAAATTTGGAACTCAAAACTATAAATAAAAATTTATATATATATATATATATATATAAGGTAGGATGTAAATTTCTTTTTTTCTCCCTCCCTTTACCCCCACCCTAGAGATGTCTACCATTATCCATAAATAGGTTTATGTATGTAAAATTATTCTACACATGTTTTTCCCCCTCTGGATTCTGATAGTGTCTTTCTTTATATGTCTTGTATAGTTAATTTGATTATTTGTGATAGTCAAAATGACATTTGCTCAAAGTCTTTCTTAAAACAATATTGCTGTTACTATATACAATGTTTTCTTTGTTCTGCTCATTTTACTCTTCATTATATTATGGTAGTCTTTCTATATTTTTCTAAGATATTGAGCTCATCATTTTTTATACTTCAGCGGTGTCCATCACCATCATATACCACAACTTGTTTAGCATTCCCCAATTGATGGGCATCCCTTCAATTTCTAGATCCATGAAGAGAGCTGTTATAAACATTTTAGAGCATATAGGTTCTTTTCCTTTTTTCCTAATCATCTTTGGAAATAGAACTAGTAGTTATATTGCTGGGTCAAAGGTATTGAACAATATGTCTCAGAATGCCAGTTATTATAAAAGGAATAGAGAACATTAATATGAAATCCTTTTTAAATGACAATATTTCTCTTTTTCCCTTTTATACATTTCCCCAACATGACAGGAATGCATAATAGTTGTATTTTTATAGTCACCTGTTTATAATGATTGAAAGTATTTCATTTCTGAACCACTGAAATTAATCAAGTCACCAAGCCTCAGAGATATGATTTTATGAATCTTTACTGCAATCCCCTTAAGGTATTAATCATCAGAGAGTGAATTCAAAAGTTATCATTCATTTATTCAATTCAATTATGAAAAATCAAACAAATTCATCTGCTCAGGAGGAGAATAGTGTTTCCCTTAAATCACTGTGTCTCCTTTCTTTTGTACAAGAGTGTTTCTCCCCTATGAATAATAAAATTTCACTATTTGGATAAAGACATGCAAATTCTTTTGCTTTAACAATGTTAGAAGTTAACTTAATGGTTGTTCTTCCTGTGTCCATCTTGTGAACTGGAAATTGGGCACAGTTTTTTAGTGGAAGTTTCTGCTCTTAGTGACACCATTTGTAGAATTCTATCTACCAACAGAATGTCACCTGCAAGTAACACTTGTTGCCCCTATGTATATCTTGTGTGTATTTCATTTTTTTAGCAGGGCAATGGGGGTTAAGTGACTTGCCCAGGGTCACACTTAGTGTCAAGTGTCTGAGGCTGGATTTGAACTCAAGTACTCCTGAATCCAGGGCCAGTGCCTTATCCCCTGCGTCACCTAGCTGCCCCTTGTGTGTGTATTTTTTAAGCCAATGTTTATATCTGCAATGTGTTTGCTCTGGATCTTTACCCAAGAATCAGTATTATCTATGTCTCTCCATTATGATTTGAGTATACCCTGAGAGGTTCCTGGGGCATCTCTTCTCTACTACAATATAGAGTAGATGGTAGGTAATAGACATAGGCATAGAAGCTGTTGGTGATAGGAATAGTCTCCTGTACATGGTGGCATTTGAACTGAGTATTAAAGGTAGCTTGGGAATCTAGAACGTAGGTACTATTATGTAATTGTGTGTGTGTGTGTGTGTGTGTGTGTGTGTGTACACACATTTTGTGCCACGTATACAGTCATGTCTATATTCTTTATGAGATATAGCTATGGATTAATGAGAATGATTTTCTTATGTTCACCAAAAACCCCTTGTAAAGGCAATTCTGAAAATTTGGGTCAACAAAAGGAGCATCTTTAGAATAAGTGTACTGTATATCCTTTTGGGTCATTATTGTAAGAGACAGCACTTATTTGAATGAATCCATTTATCCTAAATGGATTAAAGCTAGAACATCTTAAATTCAATTTGATTGTTATATATAGTCACACCCCATACAGAACAAAATGGGAAAAAAAAGGAGAGGGGAGGGAGGTTTGTTTCAAGAATTTTTGGTGGGAAATAGAGAAGGACCAGACAGGAGTCTAATTCTGGTACAAGGTGGAGGACTTGAGTGGATGTGGCATGATTTGGAATTGGTTGGTTAGCAGTGCAGTATCTTCATTCTGAGAAAAATGAGGTTGATGCTGACTAACAGAGCCTAGGATTCCAAGAGTGGAAGATTGATTTCTGTTGGGAGGTAGAAGAGGACCACAGTGGCTGTGCCATGGTTTGGATATAGCCTGTTAGTAAAAAAAGAAAAAAAAAGTGAAAGTTTCTCTATCATAGGCTATGATATGGAGCTGGCTAGAGCCATGCTCAGAGACTTAGAAGGAGCAGTTGAACAGGTAGGAATAGAACCGAGAGAAAATTCAGAGACAAGAGAGTATCTAGTCAAAGATAGTTGATAGTATCAAATACTACAGAGACATCAAGAGGAGCCATAAGGGGGTCATTAGTTTCAGTGATTAAGAGATAGAAGATGATGATTGTTATGACGTGCTTTTGTATGGCTTTTTTAAGGACAGGAGAAATTCGAGTATGTTTCTAGGCACCAAGGAAAGAACTTGTAGATTGGAAGACTGTTACAAATTTCATTAAAAATTATACTTTTGGAGAACACATAGATAAACACATCACTAAAATTTCTATTATTCCCGGTGAAAATTTTATCATTATCATATATATGGTGATTTATAAATTGTAGTCAATCATTCATGTAGTTAATTTGTTAGCAATGATTTTACATTGATGGGGGAAAAGCTCACCCTCTTAGGTGTGGTACTGACAATTTTGTCTCTCCAAGATTTTTTTTGTTGTTTTTTGTTTTGTTTTGTTTTTTGTTTGTTTGGTTGGTTTTTGTGGGGCATGAGGGTTAAGTGACTTGCCCAGAGTCACACAGCTTGTAAGTGTCAAGGGTCTGCAGTCTGATTTGAACTCAGGTCCTCCTGAACCCAGGGCCAGTGCTTTATTCCTCCAAGATTCTTAATGGAAGAGATCAGTTGCATGGAAAAATACTAGGCAGTTCAGAGACATGAAATAGCCACATTAGGAGGAAAGGACATTGCTGGTTTAAAATGTTGTCCCAGATCCCCAATTACCATTAGGTACATATTTAATATTCACGGGAAAATTTTTCTTATTCTCTATTATATTCCTATTAGAGAATGAAGGCTAGGGGGGGGTGTCTGGAACAACCTACACATTGTAACTACCTAGTTCTTCACCTAACTCACTTCCTATGAACTAAGCCACACCCACCTCAGACACACACGCGCGCCCGCACACACACACACACACACACATCTTACCCTTCATCTTGCCATCACCTACAAATATGCTACCTCTCTGTTCAAGAATTCCAAAATTCCCTTACCTAGCCATTATTTATTGGCTTTTCACATCTCGCTCTGCCTTGCCTTACAAGACTCTACACTTCATCCATACCATAATCTCTAATCCTTTTACTCTTCAGTTCTCTCCCAGGCCATCACCCCTGTTATCATATCACCCATTATGCCCAGTCAAGCTTTGATCTTCGATCACTCCCACCATTCATCATCTTTGCTCTTACACACTAGTTGCTGCATGAAGATGGAGAGAATCATTCACCATTCTTACTGGATCTGATACAAATTTATGTTATTTAACCTCAAATGTGTCCTCACTGCTGCTAGACAATTCTATTATATATCCTTTATCAACTCATTTTCCCATGCTCCACAGCAGCTCTTCTAAACCTTTTCATCTTTCCTCAAATCTCCATGGCTCTCCTTCCCTCCACCCTTTCAGTTGAGAACCTTGCCTCATATTTTACAGAAAAAAATATGTCCATTTGCTGTGAGCTGCAGCTTATCTCCTCTTCCTCATCTCTTAAAACTCAGATGCCTTCTGTTATTTTCTCTTCCTTCACTCCTGTCTCACATGATAAAGTCCCTTAAAAAAGCCAACCTCTGTACTTATTTAAGCACTCCCATTCCATTCCATCTCCTCCAATAAATTTTTCCGTCACCCCATTTCTTGCACTTGTTTTCAATAGCCCCTTCTCTATTTCCTACTGACTGCAACATACTTATGCCTCTCCATCCTGAAAAAAATCCTCATTTGATCCTTTTCATCCCAGATAACAATCATCCTCTATCATCTCTCCCCTTTGCAGCTAAACTCCTCAAAAAGGCTATCTATAACAGGTGCCTCCACTTCATCTCCTCTCACTCTCTTGTCTTAACCCCTTATAATCCAGCTTCCAACCTTATTATTCTACCAAAACTTGTCTCCAAAGTTACTAAAGTTTCTTAGTTACCAAATGCTATGGCCTTTTCTTAGTCTTCATTCTCCTTGACTTCTCCATAAACTTTGACACTGTTTATCATTCTTTCTACCTTGATACTTTGGTTTTCTCTCTAAATTCTCAGGATACCAATCTCTCCTGGTTCTCCTTCTACCTGCATACTTCTATGAATCCTTTCTTGGATCCTCTTCCAGGTCATACCTTCTAACCTTACATGTCCCTCTGGGTTTTTCCCTAGATCCTTTTCTCTTCTCCCTATATTCTACTTCATTTGGTGATCTCATCTCAGATACCCCTTTGAAGAAATGGAAGGCTTAGAAGATGAAATATCAAAAAGCAAAGGAACTAGAATTTCAACCATAAATAACCTACCCAGAAAAACAACAACAATATAATACTACAATGGAGGGAAATGGACATTTAATGAAATGGAAAAATTACAAGCATTACTGGTAAAAAGAATGGACCTGAATAGAAAATATCACATTCCAACACAAGACTACAGAAAAGCATAAAAAGGTAAACATAAGTGAGAAATCGTAACAAACTAAAAAAGCTTAAAATTTTAAATCCTTATGTGGGAAGAAAATACATCCTCAACTTTATCTTCAACAGTGATCTTAGAATGAGTCTACTAAGATAGCCTGGGTGTGATTATATTATATTGGAATGATCTCAACAGAAGAATAGAAATAGGGATATACTTGGGGAAAGGAGAAGGGTGATGAATAATGGGGAAAATTGTATCATATAAATAGGCTATAAAAGGAAACACTTATACAAGGGAAAGAACCATAGAAAAGACCATACAACACTTTGAACTTCACTCTCATCTGAACTGGTTTAAGGAGGGAGGCATATACATATGCTACAGTTTTATAAAGAAATTAATTTTATACAACAGGGAAAGGAAAGAGGTTAAGAGAAAGTGGTGTGGGGAGAGGGGAGAGGGGAGAGGGAGAATAGATTGAGACATAGTAGTTAAAATTAGAATAGACTGTTGAGGAAGGGACAGGATAAAAAAAGAGAAGAATAAATATAAGACAATAGGATAGAAGGAAATACATAGTTAGCAATCATAACTGTTAATATGAATGGAATTTACTCACCCACAAAATGAAAGAGGATAGCAAAATGTATTAGAAAACAGAAATTCAACAACATAATATTTATAATAAACATATTCAAAACAAGAAAAATCATACAAATTTAAATAAATGGGTTGGATTAGAACCTTCTATTCTTCAACTGAAGTTAAAAAGGCAAGGGTAGCAATCATGATGCAGACAAACCAGAGTAAAAAACCGACCCAATTAAAGGAGCTAATCAAGGAAACTACAATTATTTAAAAGGTACCAAAGACAAAAATAATTAATATCAATATCAATACTGAACAGCATCCAAATTCTTGAAGGAAAAGTTAATTGAATTACAGAAAGAAATAAAAAATAAAACTAAAACAGTGGGGGACCTCAATTAGCTCTTCTAAAACTCAATGCTTATACCACCCAATTGCTAATTATACCCCCCAAAAAAAGGAACATAAAATAAAATGTGAACTTTGGTACAGCTTTTTTTTTAATATATAAATTTAACATAATTTTGACAAAACCATTCTATTGTGACATTTAAAATTAAATGTGTGGTCGCCAACTTTCTGTCCAAAGTGTAGGGAAGGCTAGCTAGGGTTTACTTATAAATTAGAAGCTTTAGCACCGTTTTTAGGCATTAAGCATTTATTAGAAAAAAGAGAACACCTGGGTCAGAAAGTTAAGAAAAGGCCTATCTAGCCTAGTGTTCCAGCCTCACCTGGTTCTTCCTCAATTTCTCCACCACCAGCCTGTTTGAGAGACGAACTGAGTGTAGAAGCTTCCTCTGCATCTCAAGGAGAGGTGGTCCTTCCACACTGCTTCAAGCTAATTGGCTAGCCTCACCCAAATCCTTTGGTTCACTGGACTTGAGGGTGGTCCCACGTTGAGGTCAGAGTCCACAGTCCCAGAGAACACACCCTCCTGAGTGCTAGGCAGGTGTGGCTTCAATTGAATTAATTTAAGTGAGTTAATCAGTGAAGTCAGTCAATCAAATCAGTCCAAATCAACCCCCCTGGGCTGGGGCCTTTGGGCATTGGCAAATCCCATTGTTTTCTTACACTATCTACTCTGAAGTTCTTTCTGTTTTTAAAAATCTGATGAATTTTAAAAGAAATTTATTCTACAAATATTTATATTTTTATCCCATACACATGCCTAGTACAGGGCAAACATTTCAAAGTACACCTAAAGTTAACAACCTCCATTCATGAAGTCATAGATGACACTGAAGGATAAGATATAGAAGTCACACAGCAAGGGTATGGGAGAGCAATCTTTTACATCTCTAAAGCCTATGACTCTGGATTTTTGTCTATGGCTTCACTGAGAGTTACTACTATTGAAGTAATTAAGAAAGTTTGGAATGCAAGGCTATTTGGTGATTAAGCCATCATTTTTTAGTCAGCTACAAGGTTCAGTGGATAGAGCACTTGCTTTAAAGTCAGGAAGACCTGATTTCAAATCTGGCCTCAAACACTTAGTAGCTGTGTGTCTCAGCAAACCAATTAACCTGTTTGCCTTTATCCACTGGAGAAGAAACAATAACAATTGCCATCTTTTCCACACTCAGTTCAATAGTAAGCCACTCTCTGGCTTCTAGTCCTGTCCTGGGGTAGGCAGTTATTCTTATATCACCATGTATCACTCATTACTCTACTTAAATGACAAAAAGTTTTGGAACAAGGGCTAAAACTCAATTTAGAGCACTAGGAAACTGTTTAGTAAATCACTGTTTCAGAGAATTAAATGGAACATTGGTGGTAGAAGCTAGTCAACTGTGAGTGAAGTCTGCTAAACTCCAAAAATAAAACTGCTACATCATTGAAAACTAAACAGATACTACACTGAGAGTTTGTTTTTGATAGGCAAATTCAGCCTCCAAAATTAGTACAAATTAACATTATGAATAGAATTTTGGGGGGGGGGGAGTTATTTAAGAAAAAGTTAGATCTAGGAAAATGGGTTTAAGATTTGCCTCTGATGCCTACTGATCATATAATTCTGACTGTGTCCCTGAACTTTTTAGTGTTCTAGGTTCTTTAAGATAGAAGTTCTTAAACCTTTTTTTGTGTCTTGGATTCTTTTGGCAGTCTGGTGAAGCTTATGGACCCCTTCTTAGAAAGTTTATTTATAATCATTATTTTTTTAATTATTTATAATCATTATTGAAGAAAATGTGAACTTTCACCTTGAGGTCAGCATAAAAATGTATTTCTCTTTCCATTCAGGTTCCCAGACCTGATGACATCTATTGAAAAATCCCTTGGGGAGGCCTATTGACCCCAAACTTTAGAACTATAATTTGCAGGGAAGGTGTTAATGTACACAGAGGGAGTTTTCTCATTTTGGAGGGGTTTTTTTATGTGAAGGTAATCATGGGTTTTATATATAATATACATGTATATATAATTGTTTATCCATATAAATTATGTATAATTGTATAAAGCATAATATTTTAATAAATAATAGATAAAAAAGAATATATCATTATACATATTAAAGAAAATATTAATAGCTCCCATTTACCCACAAATCATTGATACTCTAATTACAAAGCAATCTTATCATATCACAGACTGTAATAATTTAACTTAATGTAGTGTTTCAATGTTTACACTATACTATTTTCCAAATATATTCTATTATGTGAAGTCATACAAATATAATTGTCCCATTTATTTTTTAGATCTATGATTTCATTGCTATATAGAACTTCCAGAGAGGGAACTTACATTACCAAAGCAAATCTGGAGTTGTTTGACTGCTTAAAGTTTTGTTTGGCTGCTGAGAGCACTGAGGGATTAAGCAACTTGCCCAAAGTCACATACCCATTATGTGCCTGGGGATTCAAGTGAACTAAGATCTTCCTAATTCTGATATTACTTTTCTAATCACTATGGAATGGATGTCTTTTTTTTTATGCATGAGGAAATTGAACTCAAGAGCTCAGCTCTGTGACTTGTTCATAGTCAGATCAGAATCACATCCAAATCTTCTGACTTCAGGCCCAGGATTCCTTTCATTATATTTTACACTTGCTACAAAATGTTTTTGTAATTTAGTTTTTTTTTTCACTAATTCATAATGAAATCGGTAAGGCAGGAAACTGAATGTGTTCCCCTAATGAGTCACCCTATTTCTTTCATTGGTACTTTTATCAACTCACCTGCTAAAAAAATGAAGTAATCTTTTATTAATTGATTTTTCCTTCAAAATATTTTTCATCTATTCAACAGCTAACCACCGTCATCTTAGTGCAAATCCTCACCACCTCTGACTGGATTTATATAACTCCTGTAATTCCAGAGAGAAGCACAAAGGGTAAAACACTGAGGAAATAGTAACAAAAATAACACATTAAACGTGTATTACCTGGGGCAGCTAGGTGGTGCAGTGGATAGAGCATTGGCCCCGGAGTCAGGAAGACCTGAGTTCAAATACAGCCTCAGTCACTTGACACTTACTAGCTGTGTGACCCTGGGCAAGTCACTTAACCCCAATTGCCTCCCCAAGAAAACTAAAAAAAAAAATGTGTATTACCTTAAGAATAGCTGAATATTATAGGGGAAAAATTTTATAGGAAGGCTTTGCAGCATCTCCTCCTAAGATGTTGCTAGATTTATCTTCCTAAGAGAGGCAACTGGTGCCACAGCAGAGATAATTGGTGGTGTTGTATATAGGTCACCAGCCCTGGAATCAGGAATACCTAAATTCAAATCTAGCCTCAGACACTTACTAGGTAAGTCACTGAACCTTTGTTTGCCTCAGTTTCCTCAAATGTCAAAAATCATACTTCAGGGTTATTATGTGGATTAAATAAGATATTATTTACAAAAAGTGCTTACCACAGTGCCTGGCACCTAGTAGGTGCTTTCCCTTCCACTTCCCTCCACCTAAAAATCATAGTGAATAGAAAGCCCAAACTCACAATCATGAAGACATCTATTCAAACAAGAAGGATGAGAAATCTGCTGTGATATGTTGGAGAAAGTGTGCAGCAGAGTCAGAAGAATAAACATTGTGTGATTACATTTTTCCTTCCAAGATCATGCTATTTTGCCTACCTAGACTATCTTCTTCCTCTTTATCCACTTATCTAAATATTTTTGGCCCACCTATACCCACATCAGATTTCATCTCTTAAATAAATCCTAAGGATTTCAATCCTGGATAATCTGACTGTTCTCAGAACTGATAGAATTTATTATCTATAAAATTCACTTACCATTTACTTATATACAGACTCATGGAACCCTTTGTGTTTTTATTTAATTCTTCTGTTGTTATTTAACTTTCCAAGGCTAAATTTGTATTAATAAACTAGATTTGTGCATCAATGAAGCCTGTACACATACTATATACACACAATGCATTTTAGTTCAATAATTGAATTCATCATTTTGTTAGTAAGTGTAAAAAGTCAATCACTGGTATTATATTTATCACAAAACAAGCATGTCAATACTTTTCATTATTGAAAATTCAATGAGGAAATAGAACTGTTTATTATGCACTTATTATTAGTCAATATTAAAAATATATGAGCAAAATTGTTTCCTACTATAATTGTTGTAAAAGAGAATACTTAATGATAACCTCTAGCTTTGTCATTTCCCTGATTTCTTTGTCAAATAAAGGCCAAAATAAATGACACAATTAAGCAGTCAAAAATGACCATTTGCAGCAGAATTTGGGCATCCTTAGCCCCATTTAACATGAAATTTGGGCTTTTATAGGTCTTCTGGTTTTTAGCTGTCTTTATACCATGCAAAATTATAAAAGACTTTTTGTTGTTTCTTTCATGTCTCACTAGGGATCTGGCATGGGGGAACAGAATATGTAAAATGAAGTTAGGAGAATGAATACTGCTGCCAGCTTTTGTGTGATCTTGGTCCAATCTCTGTATTTCTTTGAGCTCAATTTGTTCAGCTATAAAATGAGTAACTTGGATTAAATAATCTGTAAAATCCCTTCTCACTCCACGATTCAATCATGATATAGATAAAATAAGTAGTTATTTTAATTTATTCAATCATCTTCTCGTTCCTCCCCACCCCACCTCGCCCCCAGCAATGAGGCAATGAATTCAACAAAATTTGTTTGTATCTATGGTCTCTATCTTAATATTGCCATTTGTAATACTGCCAATCTTCACTAAGATGTAATGGTGATTTAGTATATGGCATTAAAATACTTTGCTAAATTGATTCGTCCCTTTGGATTTTGTGAAGGTATGCTATGTGATTTGTTTGAACACCAAGAGGTAGATTGTATGTGAATCATTATATAAATGTAAGCACCATTATAATGCTGAAGTTAGACTCACTGGGAATTAGTTTTTTTCTTTTTTTAAAAAAAAAGAACTTGATTGTGATGGACATAATATTTTGGACTTCCTAGACTACTAATTTCATCCTAATCCATTTCTCCTGAATTTATTCCACATCACAGTGATAACTTAAGAAGGTAAATACAAATGAAAATGTCTAACTTGAGGAACTAAATGAATTTTATAATCAACTCTGATTTTATTTTCTAATATTTCCCCTCTGGTTCTCAGCATGATCCAAGTTGAATTAAATCTCCTATTGATTATATACTATCCAAGAACCTTGTTTCCTTTATGGTTTTTGGAGCTAATATTTAAAACATATTATACTTCCAAAAACATATTATACTTCCAAAATCTTGCAATTTTTTTTCTTTTTATATTAATAGGTGGATGTAGTTTAATGACTTGCTCAACTTTTAATATAGTAGGTCCTGATTTTAGTTAGGTGGCAGTGTTCAAGAAAATTAAAAATAATGGAAAGAGCACAGCATTTTGAGTTAGAGGATTTGTGTTGAAATACCATTTCTTTACTTGGCTACCTATGGTAAATGACCATGAGACAATCATTTAAGCTCTGTGGATCTCAGTTTCCTTATCTTAGACTAAGTGACATGTATGATTTCTTTTAGATATAAAGCTCTGGTCCTATAGTATACTCTGTATATAACTTCTCACATCATAATGAAATATTGATAATTGGTAATTATGCATTTGTGATTCACCAACTGGTTGTGAATAAACACTTGATTAAATATAAGTGATTGAGTTTTAAGTAGTTATTCACTTATCAACTGCTATGGGTGAGCAGATTACAATGCAAAAAGTTCTGGAGGAAGTCAGGCTTAATTAAATCCATTGTTCTTTGATGCCAACTGACACTTCTCAGTTTTTTCCTGTATTTTTCCTTGTTCTCTTCATGAACATAAACCATATCACTCATATAAAAGTCCTTTTATCTCACATCAAATGATGTTTTGGATATTGCCAATACCTACATTAAAATTAGAGAGAGAGAGAGAGAGAGAGAGAGAGAGAGAGAGAGAGAGAGAGAGAGCCTAGTATAGTGGATAGAGATATAGCCTTAAACCCAGGAAGTTATGGATTCAGGTGTCTTCTCTTTACTTGTGCATACTATGTGACCATAGACAAGTAATTTAACCACTAAGTATTCTAGGCATTTCCTTAAGATAGAAAGTTGCATTAGTATAGAGTTTATTCATCCAGGAGTTTCCTATGTCAATGAAATCACAAGTCTAATCCTTATCTCTATATGAAAATTATTTCGGATGTTGAAGCCATCTGTAATGATTTATGTACACTAACATTTCTTTTGCATATCTGCCTCTACTTCATGCTACCTTGATTCTTTTATCAACTAAAGTTTAAATTGAAGGCTAATATGAACCTGAAACTTTTCTTTGCAAGTGTACACTTGGAGTCTGAAGGGCTGACTTCAAATTCTACTTCTGCAAGTTCATAGTTTCTGCTCCTTGAGTAGCTAGGTGTTACAGTGTTACAGTGTTACAGTGTTACAGTGTTACAATGTTAGTATTACAGTGGATAGAGCTCTGGGTCAGGAACCAAGAAGACTCATATTCGTGAGTTCAAATCTAGTTTTTGACACTTATCTGTGTGATCCCGGGCAAATCATTTAAGCCTGTTTGCCTCCTTTCCTCATCTATAAAATGAGATAGAGAAGGAAATGGAAAACCACTCCAGTATCTTTGCCAAGAAAAGCCTAAATGAGGACAGGAAGAGTTGGAAATAACTGCATAACACAACAGTTATGACCTTAGATAATTCATTTCCTTCTCTGTACCTTAATTTCCTTATTTGCACAATGAGAAAAGGGCATTAGATTATTTCCAAGACCTCTTTTAACCCTACTGCCTACACATTTATTCTCTTTGCTGCTGGTTTGCATTCGTTTATGCCAATTATCCTACTGTACAAGGCCAAGTGATGGGAGCTTATATAGTATGCTTTAGGAAAACAGATGGGAAGTAATTTAGAAGGAGACTGCTGATTGTGTAGAAAGAGGAAGAAAGTTATTGCCAGCTCCAACATCTTCTTCTTGTTCCCATTAGAAACAAAAAACAGAAAATAGAACATCTCATACTTAAATCACATTGCATGAATTCTATGCATGCTGCATCTGGCCCACTTTACAAGTTGATTGATAAAATAAGTCTCTCAACAATTTATTACTTTGAGGTAGTGAATCTAAGTAGCATTGAATTCTATATATGAGTTACAGAAAGAAAAAGGGAACTCCTAGTTCAGATCTTTACTACTACTTTTACTTGTTGGACCCTCAGAAAAAATATGATCGCTCACTAGGGTCCCAATTACTAGGACCATTCCTCCCTAACAACTTTATATTTAGGTACCTGGTACCTGGTACCAGGTAACTGGTATTTATCATCTTTGTATGCATTTATAGATACTTACATACCTATCTGCTGTTTTTCTGAAGCTAGGTAGAACAGTGTATAAAGCTCCAATCCTGGAGTCAGGAGAGCCTGAGTTCAAATTTGGCTTCAGACACTTACTATGTGACTCTGGGCAAATCACTTAATCCTGTTTGACTGTTTTCATCATCTGTAACATGAGCTAGAGAAGGAAATGCTGAACCACTCCAGTTTTTTTTGTCCAGAAAATTCCAAATGAGTCATGGAGAGTTGGCCACAACTAAAATGACTCAACAATGATAACTTTTTTCTCTGATATAATATTAATCTCCTTGAGAGCAAGGATTGTTTCATTCTCTGTATTTGTATCCCCAGTGCCTAGTATAGTGCCTGACACATATTAAGCATTTAATGAATAAATTTGTTCATTGTTAATTGATTGCCTGATCTGCCCCAGAGAGTATGTCGGCCTGAAGGAAGGGGGCTAGCCAGTCCTTTCAAAAGTATTTTCCTTTGCTGATATTTTCTAATGTTGGATTTTAGATGAAATGAAAATCTTTGAACCTAGGCTTAAATGGCCAACCCCAATCTGAATTCCATCCACCTTATTTCATACTAATCTCTTTTATGGATTCTATATCCCAATGAAACTAAACTATTAACTGCTCCCAAATTCAAGACACTTCCACTCCTGTCTCTGAATCTGTACAATCCATCCCCTGTGTTTAGAACTTGTTCCCTTCTCATCTCCACTTTTTACAATCCTTGTTTTCAAGGTTCAATTCAGGTACCATCACCTTCCTTCCTCCATTGCTGCTCCCTTCTCCCTCTTATTAATCTTCTCTGTCCTAATTGATTTTCATTGTACTGTATTCATTTGTGTCCATTGTTGTCCTCCCCACCATCCCCAGGAGTCTGTAACTTCTTTGAGGTCAGTTGTGTTTATATTTCCATTGCCTATCAGAAATGCCTCCTGTGCTTAGCAAATGCTTGTTGGATTCAATTAAAATAATATTTCCTGTTATAAAAATACTTTTAATCCTGATCTTCAGAACTCCCTTTTTCCAGAGAATCTGTTATCTCTGATATGTATGGTTCTATTTATTTCTCTAGTTTTTCCATTCTTTTACAATCTTCATTCCTCCCTATTTCATAGATAGCGATAGAGATAGAGATATAGTCTTCTCTTCTGAACACTGCTAACACCTGAATTATAAGACATTAAAGGAACTGTTTGGCTATCTGGGGATGGTAATGACAATCATGAATGAGATGGATGAGTTTGATGCTAGGTCCTTCTATTTGCCTCTTAGTTCTTTACCCTTTGGTATTCCCCTTCCCACTCCTTCCCCTACTAGGGAATTTTATATTTACCATTAAGCCCTTTTTTCATATTAGGAGCACTTATGTATGAAAATCCCACCATTTTCATATGTATGTAGAGGAAAGAATTTTAATTTATAAACTAAACTCATGCAAAGTAGACTATTTGGGAGTTTTCTTGAGACTTAATAGTTTTATTAGACCTAGTAAGAGTAGTGAGTGGGCATCTCTCAGAATTCTAGTAATGGATAGTTCAATACTTGAATAATTTCCTATTTTCCATATAAGGTAACTCAGAGATGGGCTCATTAGTGGAACACTGTGGCAAGCTGAAAAAGGTTCCCTTCTTTTATACCATTATCCCAAAAGGCATGATGCTTCTAGAAGCAGTGAAAGGAATTATTTTAGAAAGACAGTTATGGCAAAGTAGTTGAAATATGGAAGCCTCCAACAAAATTCTGAATGAAATGAAATCACTTGCATGCTTGAAAAGTAGATAGATGTCATCTGGAAAATCAAGACGGAAGTATAAATATTATCTCAGTGTTTGAGAGTAAGAATAAGATAGATGCACATTTCCTAAGGAAACAGTATTAACAATCATGCATGATTGACCACATTGTCACCTCTTAGCTCTTTTTTTCTTGGGAATGGACCTTTTATAACCATCCTCCTGACATTCTTTTAAAGAATTGTGCTTGGGTTTTAGGAGGTTTGATTTATAAAATTGGAGGATGGAGATAAAGATGTAGGGAGAGATGAAAGGAGAAGTGAAATAGTATGAGAAAATCATGGCACTACTTGTCAATAACCTCTACTTTTATTACAGTTTTTTTTTTTAAGGATCATGTTTCATGCCTAGAATGTACTGAGATATTATCCTACCACACATTTTAACTTTATCTCCAATCTGAGCTGTTCTGGGCTGAAACCTTCTGATCCCAGTTACATTGATTGCTCTTTGAATCTATTGCAGTGTGCCTGAATATTATGACTATGGTCATGGAACAAGTGAAGACGCCTATGACAGCTACGGTAAGATCTCTTCTGTCTTTACAAAAACTGTAAAATCAAAAAAATAATCAGTCACTGACAATGCAAAAATTGCCTCTGTCTCTCCTTCCCTTTCATTTTTTACAGAAACCCAGACTAAATTGATTTGTGTAATTCCAGGGTGATATTTGACTTATGGAGCCATGGCCAGAAAATTGGACAGATCAATTTTGATCAAAATTTCAAAGGCAATTAATCACAGTCATAGATCAATTTCAATAGCAATAGAGAGCATTCTGATTAGTGCCTTGTGTATTTCACTAGGCCAATTGTCAGTTTTATTGATTTGGCAACTGTGGTGTGTCCTTCTGCTGTCATATACATCAAACCGAGTAATACAGTTTAACCATTCAAAAGATTTGGTGGGAGGTAGTAATTATAGTTTTTAGGATATCTATTTAGAGAGCACAGTTCTAAACACCTCTACCAGAGCTATACTCTGTTCCCAAAGATTATACTGGAACAGAGTTTTGTCAGGTAATATTATGCTGGAAAAGTTTCCAGTACAGATCCAGCACTGGGTTTTATGTATGCTTGTTGACTGAGGACCAACATAGCTAAGATTGGAGGAATTCATCACCAGAAAATTGGCTACCAGGTGATTTTTTTTCAGTAATAGCAAATAATCTACTAAGGCATGGAGGGTTTGTAATCATTTTCTATGGGTCCTGTACTAATGGTGGCATACCAGTAAAATAACATTTAAAAGATTGATAGGGATAGGGACTGACCTCTGATTTTATTTGTATATATAACTCCCAGGTTCAGAAATGCCCTCTACCAATGAAAGTTAACACCTTTTCTGTAACTTTTAGTCTTAGAAAGGTGCCTAGAACACTAGGAGCTAAAATGGGTGCCTAGAATAACATGACCAAAAGATGTTAGAAGTAAGGCTTGAATTCAGGTATTCCTCATTTTGAGACCAGTTCTCTATCCATCTTGCAATGTTCCATTATATAATTTACATACATTTGTGCGTACTTTATATGTATGTGGGTATATATGTTTGTACACACATACACACACACACACACACAAACACACAAACACACACACACACACACACACACACACCAGTGTCCATATCTATGAGTTCATCTTTCCAGAGAATTTACAGTTTGAAAATTCCCTTTCCTGAGGCAAATCAATAAATCAACTGCAATTTACATACTATGAGATTTCCTTGGAGAGCTGAGAAGTTAAGGGACTTCCCTATTGTCACATGGCTAGTACTGGTCAGAAGAAAAATTCAAACCTAGGTCATCTTGACTTGGAGTAGAACTTGGTTTCTACTCTCTATTCACTACATTATGCTGCATTTCATTAAATTCAATGCTTTTAATTTTAAAAGAATGTTTTAATTAAAGTACATAACTAAAATGGGAAGGATAATTTAGAACTAAAAGTTAAAGTTTTAATCTCTAGACAAATATTCCTGGAAATTCCACCATTCATCTTTTTTATCTTTGAAAAGAAAAGATCACTGCTTTACCAAATATTAGTTCACCCATCTCCCATTTCTTCTAATATTTTTCCCATTCAAAACCATGTGCCTCATTCAAATAAACATGACTACAGATTCTAAAGGATTGTGTACTTAAATATAAAGTGCTTAGCCATCTGCTGTATGTGTATACATTGTGAAATAAAAATATCTTTTGGATAAGTTATCTAGATAGATAGATAGATAGATATATACCTACATATATGTATGTATACACACATACATACACATGCAGGTATGTGTGCATGTATATGTGTCTGTCTCTATCCTATATGCCTATATGAGTTCCCATATGTTCATTTTACTTTTAAAAATCAATTATATTGGGGCAGCTAAGTGGCGCAGTGGATAGAGCATCAGCCCTGGATTCAGGAGTACCTGGGTTCAAATCTGGCCTCAGATATTTAACACTTATTAGCTGTGTGACTCTGGGCAAGTCACTTAACCCCAATTGCCTCACCAAAAAAAATCAATTATATTACTTTAATTATGTATGCCATATGTGAAGAGGGAAAGGAAAACCTTAAAAGTTTACCTGGTGCTTTCAGACTTCAAATAAACTAGGATAGGTGAACTGCCCCCATTGTTTAGGGAAGGCAGGAAGGAGGAGAAAAATGAGAATATGTCTGTGATCGCCAAGCTGACTGTGCTTGTCGCCAAGATGCCAGACTGCTGAGCCAAACTCATTTCTAGGTTTACACTAAGACAGGAATTCCATCCTGGCATACATGTATCCCAGGGAGTATAAGAAACTTGTCAGTGAGTTAGAATGAATTTCATACCCTATGTTATCCTATTGAAATAGTTTAGAAATTCCAAATTGGTTTATAATCCATGAAGCTGCAAAAGTTTTGGTGTATATTTGGAGAAGAAAAAAAAATAGTGAATGTGTTTACTTTATATGTGCACATGCATAGTAACATCTAGAATTTATTTCCTTTTGTGTTGAATAGGAGATATATAGGAAGATTTACCAAAAAGCCAAGAGATGTAGGGACTGAAAATTATTGGAACTCTTGGACTAAAGAGTGTTTTGGAAGTATATTTCTACATTTCCTTTCTATGGAAAGTAGGTGATAATACATGAAAGCATAATAGGATACACTGCATAGTCCTGTTCCCAGAAGGCAGATCTATGGACCAGTTTGGTAGGAGAACATGCCTCATGTCCACATTTAACTTTGGTGTGTACTTACAATGCACTGAGTATTCTGAAGAAAGTTGTTGCCCCTCAAAACCAGTAACAGATAATGTGCTAATTGTGTGTGTGTATGTGTGTGTGTGTGTGTGTGTGTGATATAGACATTATGGTGAATGTACAAAGCCCAAGATTGTGAGTCACAAAACCTCGTTCAAGTCCTAACAAGTCACTTATTCTCACCTGTAAAATGAAGATGGTCATAATATTTTCACTCTGTACCTCACACAGTTGTTGTGATGAAGGTCCTTTGCAAACTACATGTAGCCCATCATTCATTATATAAAACCTGTGTTATCTCAGTTTAGAGAAGAGACACAATAAATGTGGCATCATTTATGGACAATTTTCAAAAGATGACTTTTAAAATTTATAATTTCAAAATGTTCATTTGATAATGTTTGCCACAAACATGTGAAGGAAATAAGACCTAAAGTTTCTATAATATGGCATAGAAAATTGAATTCCTATAATTATATGCATAGTAATTAATGGAAGAAGTGAATTGGATATCAAAGTTTCTGATGGGGTGTTATGTCATAATGGATAAGATTTACTCTTCTCAATTATCTGGATTTTGAAAAACACAAATGTTGAATTAACATTTCAGTGGGGAGACATATAGGAAGAGATTATTGTTTCTAAGACATTCCTCTTGGCTACCCCAACTCTAATTCTGAAAGCAAGAGGTGGGGTTAGGAGTGACAGAGAGACTATACTCAGTTGTTTTCTGAGGCTCAATAGGTTATGTAAAATCTGTACTAATTGCCCCTTGTGAGAAGCATTCACCAAAAAATTTCCATCCTACTTTAAGTCTTCTCTGCTAATTAGCCCTAGATTGCACACTGGGCAAATTAGCAAAATAAATGCTTGTTAACTAAGTAATAAGGGAAATGAGAAAAAGAAACTAACTGTGTAGACACAGTAAGTGATGTGAGTTAGAATGTAAATTGCAAACAGAACAAAACTTTGGCTGACCTAACCATTTTTTCCCCAACTCTTTTCAAAGATAGCCTAAGGAATACCTAGTACTATGATGGGGGGGGAGGGTTGTTTGTGTTTTTAGGGTGAAGGTCTTATCTCAATATTTGATTCTACCCTTCTACCAGACTTTGAGTGCCATTTTTCAACATTGCTAATGATGTCAAGGACTTTGTCATTAGGACATAGCTCAAAATTGAGTTTTTCATGGTTATCTGTGAAGCTTGCTGTCCTATAAAAAATATACTTTTCTCTATCTAGCCTCCTCCATCTTCTAAGGGGTATCTATTAATGTTTTAACTGTGTGAAAATTTGGAAGCTACAGTTATTTCACTACTCAACATATTTTTTTCTACAATATAGCCACGTCCTTAATATCTCGATGTATTTTCATATATGTGATCATAATTAAATATAAACATTTTTTTCAAAATAGTAAAGGTGAGGATATTCTATATAATTGTTAAGCCGGTGCCAGTCGAATGCAAGGATTAAATTTTGGGTATTCTTCCTGCCTCTGTTTCCTACAGAACAAAAGGCAAATGGCATCATTTTTTTTAAATTAAGGACCTACTATGTGCTAGGGGATAAAAAGATAAACATGAACCAGCCCATGCCTCTGCTTTTAAGAAGCTTATATTCTACTTGGGGCGGGATAGGTTACCACATGTTCCCAGATACATACATGAAAGAATATTCAACATATAAAACAACTGAGGAAATCAAGAAAGACCTTTTAAAAGAGTTGATACTAAGGATTGAGCATATTTCAAGCTAGAGAGGATGTTTCTTTTAATTCAATTCTCTAAGTATTTCTTCATCACCTACTATGTACCAGGTGCTAGAAAAATGAGGACAAAAGTGGAAAAGTTCCTCAAAAGGTTTACATTATATTGAGGGAATAAAGATGTCCACAAATACATATATTTTCTTGTTCTTCAGTCATTTTTCAAACAAATGACTTTTATGTTTTTGTTTTTGGGGTTTTTTTTGGGTTTTTTTGTGGGGCAATGAAGGTTAAGTAACTTGCCCAGGGTCACACAGCTAGTAAGTGTCAAGTGTCTGAGGTCAGATTTGAACTCAGGTACTTCTGAATCCAGGGCCAGTGCTTTATCCACTGTGCCACCTAGCTGCCCCAAGCATATGACTTTTTGTGATTTCATGTGGGGTTGCAGTAAAGATACTGGAATGATTTGTCATTTCCTTCTTCATCTTATTTTACAGATTAGGAAATTGAGGCAAACAGTATTAAGTGACTTGCCAGGATCACAGAGCTAATAAGCAACTGAGACTGAATTTGAACTCAGGAAGATGAGTCTTCCTGATTCCAGGCCTGGTACTTTATCCACTGTGCCAGCTAGGTGTCCTGTTTTCTGTTTTGTTGTTCCTGTTGTTAAATCATTTCAGTCATATCTGATGCTACATGACCCCATCTGGGATTTTCTTGTCAAAGATACTGGAGTAGTTTGCCATTTCTTTCTGCAGCTCATTTTACAGATAGGAAAACTGAAGTAAACAGAGCTAAATGACTTGTCTAGAGTCACACAACTAACAAGTGTCTGTGGCCAGATTTGAATTCAACTCAGAGAGCTTAGTCTTCTTGACTCAAGACTAGTCACTGTGTCCACTGGGCCATGTTGTGGGGTGTGTGTGTGTGTGTGTGTGTTTGGGGGGATTGTTTTGTTTTGGGGTTTTGTTTTGTTTTGTTGGTGGAAGAGGAATTGATAGCTGACATGATGGAAGAAATTGGAAAATCCTAATATAACTCTGAAATTCAGTGTACTGAATATTCAGTGGATGTATTGAACATGCCCAGAATTTTCTCCTCCCTCATCTCTTTCCCTTGCTTCCCTGTCTTTCCTTAAGTACCAGCAAAAATTCCACCTTCTACAGAGAAGCCTTTCCCAATTCCCCTTAATACTAGTGCTTTCTCTCTGTTGATTATCTTCAGTTATGATAGATGATCAATTTGTTTAACTAAACCCATTCCCTACATCAATTCCATAGTGCTGATGATCATAAATTGATAGTAGGCCTCAGAGCAGTGAACTGGAGACTGTAAATTCCTTTGTTTACTCATAAGAATCTAACTAGAAGACCTCCATCCTTCTTTTTCCTTGTTACCAAGCCCAGCATGGTAGAGGTGACTCAATTACATGGAAAGCCCCCCAGCTATTTTTGTTGCCCCTCTGTCCTTTGTCATCCCCCTAATGCCCAATATGGGAATATGACCATGAACACTTAGTCAAAGAGTGACCCTGATGGCTGGCCTTTCTCTTTCTACCAGGGCATAGGCCCAGGTAAGTATTTTAATATCTGTTTATCAGCCCATCCCATAGATGTGCTCATAGGCTGAGTAGGACCCCTTGAAAGGTCAAGATAGGTCTGTCAAGGTCTGCTCATAGGCTTGTTTTTAAACGAAAAGTATTCTGTATTTTGTGTAGATCTTCCTGGAGGGCCAAAGGCAAGCAAGGTCTATCAGCCAATGAGATTCTGTATTTTTAGTTTACTTCACCTGTCTTCTCTGAGTATCAAGCAGTATAAAACTAAGGTACTAGACAAAAGGGATATCTCAGATTGTGAAGAAGATCTGATGTCCATTTCATTAGAGGGGGCCATGGATCCTTTAATAAAGTTCCATTGGCTCAGAGCTCTGCCTCTTTTTTTTTTTTATTGTAGGTTAGACAATTTTAAAATCCCACACAATTCTGTCTATATCTTGGTGAACATACTTGTTTATGTGCCATCTCCCTCATTAGACTGTGAGTTCCTTGAGAGGAAGTTGGGTTTCTTTTGGATTTTGTTGTGGTGGTGGTGGTAGTGATGGTTGTTTGCCTTTCTTGTATCCCAGCACTTGGCACAGTATGTGACACAAATTTGGTGTTTAAGAATGCTCATTGACTAAGAGAGTAGATGAAGAGATTTAAAAAAACATACATATTGATTGATATATGTTGGGGTTAAAAAATAGCAAAAAACTCCTTGCACTTGAGGTTCTTACAATTAATTTTTTTAAAAACCCAAATATAAACTACTAGTCAAAGCCATTAGGACACAAATGGTCAATGTACTTACTTGTATATACACATATCCATAGAATCACAAATGTCACAGTCAGAAGGAATTATAAGCTCAATGTGAAAAAGTAATAGCCCCTATTTATGTCATACCTTTGTGTTTCCTTACAACAATGCTGTGACATAGGTAGTCAAATGTTATTTCGTATATGTACAATCTACTGCACAGGGACAGATGTTATTTTACCTATCTGGGAGAAGAGGAAAGTAAGGCTGAGAAATATCTTGTATTCGACCTACATGTGACAAATATAGGTTTAAACCCATGTCTTCTCATACCAAGTGCAATCTTCTATCCCCTTCACCACTGACTCCCATCATATCAGGCAAATCATGGTAAGATTTGGGTATAAACCTTCCTTCTCAACAGAAAAGATGGCAGTCAAATTATAGTTCAGGTTTCCATAAAACAGTTAAACTGCCTTAATTCAAACTGACTTAAACTAGTGTAGTGAATAGAGTGCTGGAAAGAATTAGAATGATAATAGCCATTTAGGTACCTTTAAGGATTGCAAAGTGCTTTTACATATACTATCTCATTTGATCTCCACAACAAATCTGTGAAGGAGGAGCTATTATTATCCCCATTTTATAGATAAGAAAACTCAAACAGGGGTTAAGTGGCTTGCCCAGGGTCATAAAACGAGTAAGTGTTGGGAGTGGATTTCAGAACTTTCTAATTTCAAGTCCAGTTTCTCTATCAACAGCACCATCTAACTTCATCCAGAATGTGAATTCTGCTTCAGACCCTGGGGAAGTCATTTATTATCTCTCTCCTTCCATATCCCCACTGGCAAAATGGGCATAATAATAGTACCTACTCTATGGGATTGTTGGGAGGATCAAATGAGATGAGGTAACTAAAGCATTTTGAATACCTAAAGTCCTATATAAATGCTAATTATTGTTATTTAAAATTGGCAAAAATTCAGTCTATGGAAATTTTTTTAACCAAAAAAAATTTTAAATAGTTCAATGTTTGCAAACTTTAACATGTTTCAAATTCTGGGTTAATCAATTAATTCTTATATTTTAAGGAACTTAAAAAAAGAAAAGAAATTGTATCCTTTTTATGTAATGTCCTATTATTATTGTAATTTTACTAAATTACCTCTTTTAATCTATCCATTTTTGTCTTAAACAATAATATGGCGTCAGCTAGGTGGCACAGTGGATAAAGCACAGACCCTGGATTCAGGAGGAACTGAGTTCAAATTCGACCCCAGACACTTGACATTTACTAGCTGTGTGACCCTGGTCAAGTCACTTAACCCCCATTGACCCACAAAACAAAACAAAACAATAATATGCACAATCATTAAAAGTCATTTTTCTAGAAATGTACAATTTGAACTTTTCACTAGTTCAGATGATACTATCCCTCTCTTATTTATTCACCTTAATTTTTGAAGTTTTTCAGTAACTGGTATGATATTCAGTACTTTGTTTATAAATACCTCAAACCTCAAAACATCCAAAAGTGGCAGAATGGTACAGTGGAAAGAAGACTAGACCTGGAACCAGAAGAATATATTTTGATTTCCACTTTTGTCACCTTCTCTGTGACCTTGGACAAATCACTTAACCCCCTAAGCCTTAGTTTCCCTATCTTAGACAGAGAGAGAGAGAGACAGAGAGAGGAATAATCCCTGTCCTATCTCTCTTAACACAGTAGTTACAATGATTGAATCAAATGAGACAGTCTATAGGAATGTACTTTATGAATATATAGATATCTTGAGGGGCAGAAAATCAAAGGGCCTTTTTTCCACACCATGCAGACATGGACATTTAGGAGCCAATTACACAACATGGGATAAGGGAAAAGCATCAACGTGTTTATCTTCTCTCCACAAGAAACAGAGGGTCTTCCAAGGTTAAATGGGGATGCTGGCAGGGGAAGGGTTTAATATTCACCAGGTGAATTGGGTCTTAGATTCAGAATGTTCACATATTAAATTCTAAATTTCTTTTTATTTACCATATTCTTTGAAAACAAATTGAAAAGAGTGAAAATTAAATCAATCAGTATTTCATCTAGCCCCTAATCCTCTCATAACTTTAATGATATTGATGATCAGTCCAGAGGGCTCTATTAAATTATAACCCTCAATCCAATTTAACAAGCTTTTATTATGTATCTACTACATTCCAGACATCTTGCTAAGTGCAGGGGATATGAACAACAACAAAAAAGGTCCCTTGCCCTCAGGAAGCTGACATTCTACTGAATCTTACATTCTTCTTGAACCGAAGTGCTAGCTATTGTATAAATTTAAGGGCAACTCATAGAACCATTGATTTAAAGCCACAAAATACCTTAGGGGGTATCAGATTTAACCCCCTCCTCTTACATACAAGGTAACTGAGGCCCAAGGTCACATAAGAAGTATTTGAGGTGGGATTTAAATAAAAGTATGCTAAATACAAAACTAGTAATCTTTTCATTGTATCAAGGTGCATCTTGTTTCTCTTTGGCTTTCAGATTTATGTCATACAAGATGATTTTTTTCTTGAAATATGTGACTTGATAAGACATTCTACCAGATTTGTCTTAACACTTTCCATGAATATTCGTTCTTTTGTTTTTGTTTTTGTTTTTTTGTTTTTTGTTTGTTTGTTTTGTGGAGCAATGAAGGTTGTGACTTTCCCAGGGTCACACAGCTAGTAAGACTCAAGTGTCTGAGGTCAGATTTGAACTCAGGTCTTCCTGAATCCAGGGCTGGTGCTTTATCCACTTCTCCACCTAACTGCCCCTGAATATTCATTTTGATGAAATAACAACTGAATTTATATTAAAAGTATATGAATGAAAATATTTAACTGAAAGTTTTTCTGGATTTCCACAAGTCCTGTGTATCTATGAGGAAAAGTAATTGATTTGGAAAAATCTGGAAAAGAATATAATTTAATAAGAGTGAATTCCAAATGTAGCACAAACATTTGCTTGTCATAGAAAGTGTCAGCTCTGAATTCACCCTAAGATGGAAAGCTAAGAATGGATCATGATATTCAAGCCTCAGATTAATATATTGTTTATTAAAACAGTTATTGAATATATGAGCTGGATAATTAATTATTTAGTTGTCTTTTAGATGACAGTTCTATAGAACAAGTGAGATAATATAAATTCCCTGCCTAGAAATGAAGGCAAGAAAACAGAAATCATTGCCCTTATTCCTAGACATTTGTATGTTTCACTTCAAATCAATTGTAATGCATGATGATTACCCTCCCAATTTGAAAAAAAGAGCTCAGTGTTGAAATCTGTGACAGCAGCAGAGCAAAATGAAGCCAATATATGTAATTATACCAACTGGGTGGCTGAAAGTTCATAGATTAACTGACCATTTTGAATGGGAAAGAGAAATATAGACTGGGGAAATTTTGATTTGTAGATAGAGGTGGCAGAGTTTCATTTAATAAGGACAAATTCATCCATGATTTCCAGCATAATGTAGGTACAAACACCCATTGTTTCTGGGAAATCAGGTAGTATATGCTGCAGGTTTTAAAAGGAAAGGAGATGCAAAGAGGAGGCTGAAAGAAAGTTATTATTGTTGTTGTTTTCAATTCCAATTTGTATTTTTTTTTCTTTTAAGGAACAAGGAACAAATGACCTAATGGTACTCAGCTTTTAAATTATTTTTAAATGAAATTTTAAGAAATAAGGATAATTCTTTAGGTTACTTTTTCATATTTCCTCTCTTATCCAGTTAGAAATGGCACTTGGGGATCAGTAAACTTTTAATTTTATAAAATTTGAAAAGAATAATATGTTTTCTACATTAAGAAGTCATAAAATAGAGATAGTAACTATGGGCAGTTTCTTCACTGAAAGAAATTACAATCCTTCCATCCTTCAAAAGACAGTCTTCATGACTTACTATGGACATGAAAACATTATTGCCTCAGGACCAGCCTTCTGATGATGAACTTACCTATACTTGGCTATGATGGCCCTTCCTACAGACAGGACTACCTACCTTTGGCAGGCTCTTTATAGCTTGGTAGAAACTCTGAGAACTTGTTCTCATCTGTTTACTAGAGTGAGACATTAGGAATTTAGTAGAGAATTCTATCTATTTGTTCATCTATAATTTAATTAATCAACATGCATTTATTAAATGCTGGCAAAGTGTTAGGTACTGTTAAGCAATGAGGACACAAATACAAAAAGAGAACAGTTCCTACCTTCCAGAAGCTTACATTCTATCAGGTAATACAAGAGATTTCATGCCAACTTCATCTATATACCCTTATATATTTTTATTGTTTTCTTTTATTATTATCTTGTTTTGCTGTGTACATAAATCAACATATACATCCACTGAAGAGGCAGCATGGCATAGTAAATAGAAAGCTAGTCTCTGAATCAGGAAGTTCAGGGTTTTAAATCTAGCATCTGACACTTTAAGAAATCAACAAACATTTGGAAAGTGCTGGTTAAATCCTTGCTGTATGATCTTTGAAAAATTTCTTAACCTTTCGTGGTGTCAAGCAAATCTAAGACTTGACATTGCAGAATGGTGGTTAATCTATTTTGGCAGAGAAAGTCTACTCACTAGGAAATCCCAATGAGTACAGGCCCTCTACCATTATGGATTGGCAACTTTTCTGCAGCACTAGGAGAATATTGCTGTTATTAAAAGATAAATAGTGAATATCTGGCTTTCTATTGGTTGAAATAGATACCTTATAACTGAAAAACAGCATTTTAGTGATAATTATGTCTTGTTTTCAAAAAGCTCTTTAGTGTGACTGAATACCTAAAAGAAGGATGCTCAGGACCTTACATAAAATTCTGTTAGCATTAGTAAATGCATTTATAAGATGAGTAGTAACTGTTACCCGAGGAATCTGGAAGAACCTAGACCCAATGACATGAGAGAAAGGAAAAGAGAACATCTAATTAGAAAGCCCTGGGGAGTAGAAGAGAAAGTTGTTTAATGAGGACCAAGGACTAAGGGTATGGAACTAAAAAGGGCACCAGTAGTCAAGAGAAGACATGGGTTAGAATTATTGGGACATCATAATAACAAGAACCATATTATTGTAGCAAAAGGAACTTTTATTGAATCGACCTAAGCTCATATTTCCAAAAGCAGGAAGAAACATGGTTATAGAACCTGCAAATGGCAGCATGTAAGGTAATCTGCCATCATCAGTGAATGGTTCCTGATAAATGCTTCCATTAGCCTAATTAGGGTGGTCTTTTTTTTTCCCACCAGACAGCTACTGAGTATGCAGCCTAAAAAATCTTACAAATCTACAGGAAGTGATTACAGGTTGGGATGGCAGTGGTAGAGTGGGGACTTTCCCTAGCTTCTAGGGGTTCAATCTAGTTGAGAAAGGTCTTAGTGGAATTCCACTACTGGGGTCAGTAAAAACTTAAAGAAACCCTTTGGTTACTTTATATTTTCCCATAAAGTCTTATGTAAATTCCTTTTCTCCTATAGCCCAGTATGGACTGTTTTTGGTCAGTGTATTGACAGCAATATAAGAGATCTGTTCACACCCGTGTCTAGCAATTATGGTGAATAATGTGTATAAATGAGATAAGTCAACACACTGGTAAAGACATAATCATCCACTATTTAATCTAAATGAGAAATCATTGGACAATGAGGTTTGCATAGAGTAAAACTTAAGGTTGGGCAATATTAGGTGTAGAAATAGGGCAGGATCAGATAGAGTCTTAAGAGAGTTTATTGTTTAGCCTGGGGAGATGAAATGAGGGAGAGACCCTTTAGTTCATAAGAATATAAAACCTTGTATACTGGTAAGACCTAGGATCTATCTAGACTTGATTCTAACACTGACAATCATACAAAAGCATATTCTTTTCCAAAAATATAATTCTTCACCTTTAATCTAGATAGGTAGATGGCATATTGGGGTAGAGCAATGCACTTGGAGTCAGGAAGACTTGATTTCAAATATTGCTTCATATATTTAGTAGCTGGGGAAATTATTAATCTTCTTTCATTCTTTTTCTCCTTAACTATAAAAGAAGGAAAATAACAACATCTTTCAAAAAGGTTGTGAAAATTAAATGAAATATATACATGTACATATATGTACACACACAAAGACACACATATATACATATATATTCCTTTGAAAAGCTTAAACACTACATACATGATAGTTATTCTTATGTAAAACACATTGGGAATCATAAAGTCCTATATAATTATAGGTATTATTATCACTTTTATTATTTAACTTCAAACAATTAGAGAACCCTTCAGGTCATGGATCATCAATGATCTTAATTTATCCAAATAATCCTTGTACATATTCATATTGTTTAGTTTCTTCTTCCTTATGAAGATACATATGATTATTGCCTTATAGAATCTAAAAGGAATTTCCATGTATTTTACCAACAGTTAACTTTTCTGAATTTCATGGGACAGTGCTAGAAATTTGGAAGAGTGGTTTTTTTTTTTAGTTTTGTATAAAATGACAAAATTTCTTACTCATATTTCATAGCCCAACTCTACCATATTATATTTCCCTGCACTTCCCCAAGCATTACCAAATGAATAAAGTGAGGATCATGGTGACTCAGAAGCTTGCTCAAACAAGGGTACCATCATAATATCCTTGCCATCTTACCTTTACATATATATATATATATATATATATATATATATATATATACACACATACATACATACATACATACACACACATACATACATATATATACACACATACATACACATACATATATATATACATACATACATACATATATATACACACATACACACACACACACACACACACATATATATATATATATATATACTCATATGCTCTATTGTTAAGCACCCAAGTGTTCATTAATTGAGGGTAAAAAAGAACCAGATAGATTTAAACATGGAAATATATTTGATTAGGAAGAACTGAAGTAGTGGTAACAAAAACTGAGAGCCATGGATAGCCCAATCTATTACCATTCAGAGGAATAGAGAAAGTTTTGTGGCATGCGACTGAAAATTCTGACAAGGGGCAGAGGATCACTTCTTCCTATATAATCACAAGCTTTAGAGCAAGAAGAGATCTTTGAAATTAATTAATAACACCCCCCCCATTTTAGAAATAAAGAAACTAAGGCCCAGAGAAGCAAAATGTTTTATCCAAGGACACATAAATAGTATATATCAAAACTCTGGTTCATAGCAAATTTTTTTTTATTCTAAGTTTTCTTCAAATATCTACTTTCCAGGGCAGCTAGGTGGCGCAGTGGATAGAGCACTGACCCTGGAGTCAGGAGGACCTGAGTTCAAATCCGACCTCAGACACTTAACACTTACTAGCTGTGTGACCTTAGGCAAGTCACTTAACCACAATTGCCTCACTAAAAATCAAAATCAAAATCAAAATCTACCTTCTGGGGCAGCTAGCTGGCACAGTGGACAGAGCACTGGCCTTGGATTCAGGAGGACCTGAGTTCAAATCTGGCCTCAGACACTTCACACTTACCAGTTGTGGAACCCTGGGAAAGTCACTTAACTCTCATTGCCCTGAAAAAAAAAAAACAATCTATCTTCTTTGGTGTTCTCAGGGGAGTTGTCTCACTGAAATTCTGCTACATCTATAAAGAAAACCATCTTAAGGTAAATTTATGGACACTCAAGATATATTGACTTAGTTAAACTATCATAATGAGCCAACTTGGGACTCAAAAAAGATAGATTCATTTTGTATAATTTGCACACTATCAAGAAGTTGACTTCTTAGTAATATCTTTCACAACACAATTTTTCAGTATTATACATCCTTCAAGGACCAACAAGTCTTGCCTTCTCCTATTGAGACTTCCTCTACTATTCAAGCATTCATTGATTTCTTAGCTTTGAATTTCCATATTACTTAGAACTGTGTCACACAACTTAGTACTTAATCATGTTCATAATTGAATACTTCCTGGTCCTACAATTCTGTGACTTTTTTTAAACAAGACTTTATGTGTCTTTTCTATATCCTATATGCTTTTCTTTCTTTCTTTCTTTCTTTCTTTCTTTCTTTCTTTCTTTCTTTCTTTCTTTCTTTCTTTCTTTCTTTCTTTCTTTCTTTCTTTTTTATTTTTTGGTGAGGCAGTTGGGGCTAAGTGACTTGCCCAGGGTTACACAGCTAGTAAGTGTCAAGTGTTTCAGGTCAGATTTGAACTCAGGACCTCCTGAATCCAAGGACAGTGCTTTAACCACTGCACCACCTAGCTGCCCTCCTATATAGTTTTTATATATTTTAAGTGTAGACTTCTCAGATTTTGTCTTCCTAGATATGATGATGATGATATAGTCTCTGTTTTCTCTAGCCATTCTTAGAACTTTCTAGTCCAAGTTCTACCATTATTTAAAATTGACCTTTATTCTCTTTTACCATGTCCTTAAGTTCTCTATTCTCAGTTTCATCAGCATATGAAAATTATAAAGTCATTTAAAGTTATTTAAAATTAACTGAAGAAATTAAATATACAACTATCTAAATCAATTATTAACAAGAATTTGTTGAATATTCAACTTCGGTATGGTCATGTAGGAGATATAGAAAAAGTTGAAAACAGTATAATTGGGGTAACAAGACTAACACACATGAAAGAAAAAGTAACAATAAAGGAAGAGTACATCATTAATTACTAAATCATTTGACATACTTCTAAGTGATATAGAAATCCAAAGTTAAGAAATCAATGAATAATGGAATAGTAGAGGAAGTCATATGGGAGAAGGCAAGACTTGTTGGTCCTCAAAGGATGTATAATACTGAAATAAGTAAAGATGAAATGGAATAACATTCTAGATGAGTGTACACAAAAATGAGGAAAAGCACAGAGTTTTACAAAGTGAAGACTGAGCATAAGGTCTTCAATAATGGGTACAATATGAAGGTATTTCAATACCATCCTAGAATATTAGACTGCAACATTCTGGGTTTAGAGCACCCGACATTTATATAATACTTTTAAAGCTAAAGATCTCTATATTATCTCACTTGATCCTCAAAACAACCTTGTGAGGCAGTTGGTATTATTTTTTCCTATTTTACAAACGAGGCAATTTGAAATGTGAGAGTTAGGAAGTATTTCTCTTTTAGGGAAAATCAAATTGACATTTGAAAATTTGTTCAAAATACTAACCACTATCTAGAACCATTATAAAGTCCCAATAACATAACTGATTGTTAATGAATTTATAATTGCAAATCTTTTGGGGGACATAAAATGCTGCCTTCTGTTGTAAGCAATGGAGGGTAAAAGGTTTCCCAGGCCCTTAGTTGTTTTTTTGTTTTGTTTTGTTTTGCTTGTTTTAGTTTTTTTAAAGTCTCTCATTGCTGAGAAATCAGTTACCTAAATTGAGTTTTATGGTGTAGGGGTTCCCACTTTCTCTTTAAGGTGCATTTTTCAAATCATATTTTCAAATATATTTCTTCCCTTTCTATACTGTTTGAGCATGTGCATCTTGAAGCAAACCACTTTGAAATGACAAAAGTGGTGGATGATAATTACATTGATAACTGAATGGATCTCTTTGATCTTATCATTATGAGTACTTTCTTCAGAGACAGAGATCTCAATTTTCTATGCCCTGTCATTCTAATGAGTTCTGGTCCCATAACTCCTCACAGTCTCCCATGGGGTTATAGCTAACATTCTTCTAGGTATCTTAAAATTGCATGTACACCAGTGGATCAGATAGATGTGAGCTGTCCATTGATTTGTCTTCCCTTTTAGCCCCTACCCCCTTTTTTGTTGGACTTCTGACTTCAATATAGGAAGCTCCTGGTGAAGAAGCTTCCTCTATCAATGCAGATTGTTCCCTGCTCCAGAACTGCTAGTCTTAGAGAGTTTATGAAATACAGAGGGGCTAAGGAACTTACAAAGTGTCACAAAGTCAGTATATATAAGAGGTAGGATTTGAATACAGTTTGATTTTTCTTAACTCTGAAGCTGACGCTATACACTATGCCACACTATCTCTCTATTACATGATAATCAATATATAATAAACATGGATATGGCTTAAGGGACAAGAAATAGTTGTCTTTCTGTCACTCAGTACCATGTATATGTTTTTAAAATTTTACTGTAATGCAAAAATTATGTCTTCTCCTGTGCCGATGAACACCAAGAATCACCCATTAACACACTAAATTGAATCAGCTCAAATTCACTGTGGCAGAATAAAAATAGTTAATTACTTCAATTAGCTAATTAATTGAGTGCTATGGGAATGGCTATTTATTTCGCAAAACTGAGAGCCTCACCCAAGGGTTAAAAAAGATTGAACATTATTTTCTGAGGAAGGACAAATGGAGCACACATTCTCACTTCAGATAGATGTATATAGAAAATAAAGCAACAGATAAGTGCCATACATTTCAACATTCTTTGCTGATAAGTAGCCACACAACAATTCCCAACCATACTTTTGAATAGCTCCATTTACATAAAGTGATACCCTTAATAGATACAGGAAACTTATCCTGGAGAAAATAAACTTAATGGTTTAGAGCCAATGTGAATTTTAAATAACAGTGCTAAAATAGCACTATGTAATTGACAAACATAGATGCTTGTGGGTTGAGTTAATAACAATCAGCAGGACTTGTCCTTGCTAGTTGGGGGTTCTGTGTATTGATTCAGAGTTTGCAAATCATAAATTGAACAAATTATCCATAGTACAAGTAGAAAAGATGCTGGATTTGGAATCAGAGGATATGAGTTCAAATCTCAGATCTACTTACTGTTTATGTGGCCATAGGCAAATCCAGTTTCTACATTAGATAACATACTAGATGAATTCAAAGATCCTTCCACCTCTAAATCATGGACTATACAATTTTCTCCCGGCTGGTTCAGTAGAGTATTGAGTCTGAAGTCACATGGACCTAAATTCAAATTTGACCCCAGACACTTTAGAGCTGTGCAACCCTGTGCAAATCACTTACCCTTGGTCTACCTCAGTTTCCTTTTCTGTAAGAAATGAGGACAATAACAGCACACACCTTCTAGGTTGTGAAAATCAGTGATATAATATTTTTAAAGCCCTTAGCATAGTGACTGACATATAGTAGTCACTTAATACATTTTTGTTTCCTTCTTCATCTTGAATATATTATAATCAAGGATACAGAAATATAAATGACTAGTTCTGTATTTCTAATAAAATGTAACCATAATACCCTTGCCTGGAATTTAGTACTCCCTTTGAAGGTATCGAAATTTATCCTCCCTAAAGATAATGGTTTAGGAACTGCTCCAGTAAAGATTCCATTCAAAGATTCCTTTATCTTGAACTTAAATTGGCCTCTAGCCCTTGTCCCTACTGAATTTTCTCAACAATCTCTATACTTAAAGTATCTCAGAAAACAACCTAAGAACAGCATTTTGCAGCCTCAAAAATGCATTCAGATTTTTCATATGGATTCTCAAAACTCCCAGAGTGCATGGTCACACAGAACAAATGAGGACAAGTTGAGAAATGCCTACAACTTAATAGGCTTGATTCTGCTGAGAGAGAAGAATTTAGAGATGCAAAAGCTTTTGAGGCCACCAGAGTAAAATAATGCACTAAAAAAAGTTACCTGGGTAATTTAATCCTCGATATCAAAAGGAGAATGATTCTCAATGCTTAGAGCAGTACTATGTATGGAAACTTTACAAAAGTCTATAAAACTTGACTAACTCAAAATAACTGAAAGGTCTGTCTAAATTAGTGAAAAGTACAGGTTATAGAATTTTAGTGGTAGAAGAACTGTTCATGATCAATGCAAATTCCCTCATTTTTCTAGGATGGAAACTGAGCTCCAAGGAGAGAAAAATGACTTGCCCAAGGTCACACAAGTAGAAAATTACCCATCCGGGATTTGCACTTGGGTCTTCTAGCCCAGCTCCCTTTCCACCATACAATTCCTCTCCCCTTTTAAAAATGAGGTCTTATTAATCCAAATAAATTCAGTAAGTCTTACAAAGTGTTTCCAACCAAAAAGACAATGAATTAATAATTAGCAACAACATTTTCTTATAATCATATAGCTAACAAGTATATCTTGAGCACTCAACAGTTTATTACATACTATGGGTAATCTAATTCTATCTTTAAGGAACTTATAATTTAATAAAGTTCTTATACTTTAAGGAGTTTAGGAAATAAAACTAGTGCAAATTAAGGAATAAATTGTTTGACAAAGCCCATACCCATAATTTGTTTCCATTATTTGGTTAATACTGCTTCCTCAAGTTAACACTTATTTAAAAGGTTTATTTATTCATAGTAGAGGTACAAACAAAATGCTGAGAGTTTCAGAGGAAGAAGAAAACACTTTTGACTTGAATAATTTCAAGTATGTGTTAAACCCAATTACGATGAATTATAAAATCTAAATTAATGGAATAAAAATTAATGATGACTTATTGCATACACGAACTAGTTATGATGTTCAAATTTTCACTATTTAAACTATTCATTTTGACTTGCTGAGTGATTATAAAAATGTCAAATTCCAATTCATTTTCATGAAACCATGAGAAAAAACATCAGACCCTAGAGTTTATATATATATATATATATATATATATATATATATATATATATATATATATATAGTGAGGCAATTGGGGTTAAGTGACTTGCCCAGGGTCACACAGCTAGTAAGTGTTAAGTGTCTGAGGCCGAATTTGAACTCAGGCACTCCTGACTCCAGGGCCAGTGCTCTATCCACTGCGCCATCTAGCTGCTGCCCCAATAAGTTATATTTCAATCCAACAAAAAAATTGTCAAACAGCTACTCTTTATAAGCTACTCTGCAAGATACAAGATACAGAAAGATAAAATAAGATACATCTCCTACCTTTAGAGAACTTAACAATATAATAGATTGTACATTTCAGATATTTTGATTTCACTTTTATTATCTTTGATGATTTCTTTTTACTCATTTCAGGACTCCAATCGGTTTCCAAATCTTCCTTTCCAATATCCCTTGCACTTTTGTATATCTCTGAGGTTTATTCCAGATCTAGAACTGTGATGCAAATGCTGTGTTTCCACTGACACTACCTTAAAACAGATCCATATTGCCATCTACCTGTACTTTTGCAGTAGCCTCATAACAGGCTGGTTGAATTGGATCAAATTGAATTTCTGTCCCTCTATAATATGCTAAGAATTTTTACAAAATGGCATTTACAGTATACTCTAATGACAGGAAACCAGAAGAGGTAAGAAAGCATTATATGATTAAGTATGAATGGGAATAATGTAAGCATTACAGTTAGGTTAATAGGTAGACAGAATGATAGATACATACATATATACATATATATATACATATATATATATATATATATATATATATATATGATGGATAGATAATTAGAATAGAGATATAGAAAGTAAATATTCTAAGTACATTAAAGACAAAGTCTTAGAAACAACCTATTTATAGAATCACGTTCTCTGCTAGTCAATGGAAATAATTTCTTTCTGGCCCCTCCACCGGCCTTTTAAAACTCCTATTTACTTTCTCCACATGCCTACTATCACATACATATATAAAGGTCCTATATACCCACAATATGAAATGGAACTTCTAAAATAGATATGGCTTATAAAACACAGTATAACAGAGGTTAAACCTCTAAATTTAAAATCCAAGTTATGGTTAATAGCATTTTGTATTAATTGATTTTCACATACTTATTATATTGAATAGCTACAGCTAGGTGTTGCAATGGATAGAGTCCTGGACCTGGAATAAGGAAGACTTGAGTTCAAATTTGGCTTCAGACATTTACTCCCTGTGTGACTCTGGGCAAGTCATTTAAGCTCTGTCTCCAATGATTTTCTCATCTATAAAATGGAGATAATAATAGCATCTATTATTTTTGGTTGTTTTGTACATAAAATAATACTTGTAAAGCACTTTGCAAACCTTGAAACACTGAATTATTACTAGCTGCTGCTATTGTTTTTAGCAATATCCCTCCTATTGATTTTATATAATTCTGAAAAAATGTAATTCAATAAGCTAATCAACTAAATCTGGCAGTCACATAAAAGTGGGTATCTTCAAAAAGTTGAAACAGAAGTAAAAGAGTATATATTTAAACATAAGAAAAGCTCAAAAGGGAAAATACATTAGAAAGTAAACATATAATAGCTGATTAATAAATATTTGTTGAATGATGAATGAATACCAATGTCATTTAGCATGATCTAGCTTTTGAAAATGTCAAAGAACCTGAAGATGATAATTCTCAAATTTTCTTTACCTATGATATAATGCATGCTTGAAAGCAGGGGTTCTTAACCTTGGAATCTATGCAAAGATTTCAGTGGGTTCATGAACTTGAATGGGGAAAAAAATAGAACTTTATTTTCAATAACTGCTAATACTTAGCATTTCCTTTAATAATGTTAAAACATTTTTGTGCCAAGGGGTCCATAGACTTACGCTTACTGTCAAGGGCATCTATAACATGAACAGGTTAAGAACCACTGGCATAAAGTAATTTTTTTCTTATTCAGAAACCAAAAAAATAATCAATGTCTTCTTTGATTCCCTCCCCACACAGCTTGATTTTATTCCAACTTCCTATTTATCATTAGAGTTTCCATGGTACAGAGGAATAAACATTGGACTTTAGAATCAAAGAACCGGGTTTCAGCCCAGGGTCTGTCACTAATTGGTTATATGACTTTGACTTTGGAAAAGTCACTTCATATCTCTCTCTCTCTCTCTCTCTCTCTCTCTCTCTTTCTCTGTGTGTGTGTGTGTGTTTCACTCTGCATCATTGTTACAACACAGTCTCTGTCTTTTTACATTATATAATGTTGTAATCAAATTATTTTTAGTCAATTCTTCCTGTTTCTTGATTGCCAGAGTTACCTCTTCCCACCCCCATAGTTATCAAAAAGGATGCCACAGAAGTAAATCTATTGTCCCTAAATTATCTTAGACTTTCTGGATAACAGCAAAATTACTCTTGTCCTTTGAAGGCAACACTGAGAACAATTGTCATATTGTCCTACAAAGAACACCTTGAGTTTGATTTTAAAGTTGGAATTTTGGGCTGAAGAGACAACTGTTCTGATTCAGTGTAGCATTTCTCATTTTCTTTTTATTTCCCCATTCTCCTTTCTTTCCATATCATTTAGAGCAATATACAGAACTCAGAAAGGCACACTGACTTCTGAGAGTTATAATAAAACCCAATTTATTCACTATCATCAGAGAAAGTATTCTGCCACTTTAAGTACAGAAACATTTAAAATCAATAATTTGGTGGAAATATTTCTCAAAATGTATTCTGTATCTTCATGACTTTTAAATAGAGTAAAGTGATACTTCAGCACTTCAAAGGTTTGCAATTTCTTTCATGTTAATAGTCCCTCCACTGATGTAACTCGAAAACCTCTAAGTCTGAGTAGGTGATCACTTCAGGAGTTATTATGGTCAAAATACTCATCACCCATTGGCTAACCTTCAGTTCTTAGATCACACACTTAACTCATTACTAAGTCTGGACTCAAAATTTTCCCAGCTTACCTGTACCCACAAAAGCTTGAGCTTATCAGGCATATCCTTGAAACACCAAAGTTATGTACCTCTCCATACCCAAACCCCTTCCAGAATAAAGCACTGGATTACAACACTAGAGTGAGGAACACAAATTCAAAATACTGCCTCTAACACTGTCTGTTAGACCTTGAACAAGTCACTTAACCTCTGTATGCCTCAATTTCCTCATCTGTAAAATGGAGATTATAGTACCTATGTTACAAGATTGCAGTGAAGATTAGATGACAATAGGGTGGACACAGTGGATGGACCATGGGACCTAGTCAGGAATACCTGAGCTCAAATCTGACCTCAGACATTTACTCCCTGTATCTCTCTGGACAGGTCACTTAAGCTGTCTGCCAGTAAAATGGTGATAAAGAAAGCACTGACATCCCAAAGTTAATGAGAATAAAATGAATTCATATTTGCCAAACACTTTGTAAGCCTTGAAGCACAATATAAACGTTAGCTATTATTTTAATGAATAATGTCCTTAATCAATCAATCAATCAATCAATCAATGTCTTTAATAAGCTTCTGCTTTGTATCAGTCACTGTACTAAGCACTGGGATACAAGTACAAACAGTGAAATAATCATTGACCACAAGTAACTTATATTCTCAGGGAAGAGATAATCAAAACATATTGAAATCTACAAAGCTTACCCATAAAAGTGAGTTAATACATCTACCCATTGGTTTTTCTTTTTCTTTTTTTAAGCTATTGATTTTTCATATTTAAATCTTTCATTTAGTTTCTGTTGTTTTTCAGTAACAAAATGATTTGATAAGTAGTTTTCTGAAAGGGCATCCATTGTAAGAGTGGATATACCCTTTCCTATGTATTGAAAAGCCTAAGCTTTGAAGCAGGTTGGAGTTTTTTGTTTGTTTGTTTGTTTGGTTGGTTTTTTCACTGCCCAGTCACCTTGTCATTTAGGATCATAGAATCAAAACTCTAGAACTGAATGGGACTTTAGTGGCCATTTAATCAAAGGGTCATAGTTTTAGAGTTGGACAGGATGTTGTAGGCCATTAAGAACAATCCCCCACTTTACAAAACAGTCAACTGAGACACAAGAATTTTAAGTGACTTCTCTGAGACAGTATAGACAATAAATATCAGAGTTAGAATTTGAATCTAAGTCCTCTAGCTTCAGAGTCACTACTTGATTCTTGGTTATATTCTGAATTTTGAGTTTGCTGGGAATCTAATTTCTAGATAAGTAGGAAATTGCTTTATACATATAACATATAAATCTATTTTAATCATCCATGTTTCTTATTTAGAAACCTTTTCAAAAAAAACATAATTTCTGAATTTATTGGCATTGGGAAGCTTCTTGTGAGGACTTCCCTTAAACAGGGTAGATCAGTGACCTCTGCCAGAGTTTTAGAATTAACTGGTATACTGACAGGTCAAATGATTTACCCAGAGTCCTAAAGACAATATGTATCAAAGCTAGGACTTGAACCTAGGATTTCCTTACTGGAAGTTCTCTATTATAACACATAGTGCCGCTCTGAAGTAGATACACCGTGTGTGTGTGTGTGTGTGTGTGTGTGTGTGTGTGTGTGTGTGTGTGTGTGTCTTATATCACTCAATTTTTTCATAACTTAGAACTAGCTCAGGCTTCAGACTCTGCTATTCATTCAATTCTAGGATTCTTCAGCTCTTGGTCCATGTAAAAGCCTTAATTAGAGTACAGCTATGGAATAATCTGTCCTAATGATTCCCTTGGCTATCCAGTGTCCCATTTTAGCCCCTCACCTTCACCCCCCCCACACACACACATATACACTTTATATTATAGCAGATTCTCATGCTGCCTCCCACCTCTTCCCCCTCCAAAATAGTTTCTTTCCCACCGGCTCATTCTGTTGTATTTGAACAGGTTTAAGTCTGGAAATGTTTAATAGTCTTACTGTCCACTGGTGAAGATCAGTAGTTTTAGCTTTTCAGAGTGTTAATATTTTTTTCCTCTCTTGGCCAGGTACTGTGTCTACTATTCCATTATTGAAAATGAAAAATATTACATGTATTTTACTGTCTTTTTTTTATTTGTAGCACAAGAAGAATGGGCCCCAACCCGTTCCAGCCTAAAGGCACCACCTCCAAGGGCAGCCAGAGGGGGATACAGGGAACACCCCTATGGTAGATATTGAAGGTCTTCCTCATCTGTGACCTCACCTCAAAGACAATTAATAGCCTGTGGTCTCCACATAAACAGCAACAAGACAAGTAATAGTCCATTTCTTTTCTATCCTAGGGATTACTGCTCATGATTACCCCCTGTACTTCTTGTGTATTTCTTCCTATACTGTTGGCGTGACATTGACATTAGTATTATTTTATAACACGGACTTAAAAGACTTTGGCAAGCATCATCTATAAACCATTCAGTAGAATGATATACTCTTGGTTGTTTTTCATTGTTGTGTGTATTTTATTTCATTTTATTTTTTATTAAAAGAAAAAGCATGAAGCTGTTACCAGATCTTGAGTTTCTACCAACTAGTTGAGGTTGAGCTTTGTTTAGGGTTGCTAAAAGATTGTAATATGATTTTTGAACTAGATGATAATCAAGATGTAGATAAGCTGTTTTAACCTGTCTTTTAATATATGTTAGTTAGATGAAGATGTTCTATATTCAGTTTGTAAATTTAATTTTAAATGCTGTTTTAATGGGGTTGAAAACAAGCAGCTACTGTATGTATGTAGCTAACTGAATTTGTTCAGTGTTTTAACCTGTATTTGTTAAAAAAGAAAAAACCACATAAAGTTCCATGTGTAAGCTTCTCTAAATAGGAAACCACAATTTTGTCAAATATGTTTGCCATAATTTGTCAATAAAGCTGAAACCTTTTGTAACAAACTAAATTTGGAATTACTTGTTTTCTAGCTTTAAATGCCTGCTTTATTTCTTCTTCAAGAGATGCCTAAAATGTTTTCTATTTAAAATTACAAAAATGAACCCAAGTCTGTTTTAAGAATTTTGTGTAAGCCTTTAAAAAATTGTATTAATAACTTCTGGTTGTTAAATAATTTAAAAGTTAACAAACTAAACTGTTACATGAATCATGGTTAGTAAACACTAATGTATAACATGTTAATGGAAAAACTGGATTTAGAATAATAAATGGATTTTAAACTATCCTCTAAGCTTTATCTTGCTAAACACAAACTCTGATTGACTTGTTTGTATTAGCATGTCTCACGTGAGAATGTAATGGAGTATAAAGAGGTAAGATTACCACTTACCACTGTCTAAATGCCTAGTTCTTCAACCTTTGAGTTTCCCCTCACATTAAATATCCCATTCAACATGTAAGCATTGCATAGATTCACGTTCTTGTTTTCACTCCGAGGAGTGTGTTGACGGCATTTGCGTAGTTTCTAACAAATTGTTTTGACAAAAAAATCATCAGTGTCACTGGCCAGTTGTTGCTATTCAACCTCAAAAACTTTATTTGTAATTTTCAGTGCTAAATATCACCGCCCTTGAAGGCAGTTTAGAGGGCTGATATTTCTTTTGAGACTATCAGACTTGATGGCTGATGATTATTAAGGAAATATGTCGCAGGACTCAAAGGATGACTAAACGTTAAACAGGTAACACTAATAGTAACTCTGTAATTTTGAGTATGCAACAGTAATGTTAAATATTCTCAGTTATTAAGTTACTGATAGTTAAAAAAGTAAACCTACAAAAATATAACAAATAGGTTTATAGGCTATTAAAACAACTAATTAACATTAACTAGAGGCACCAAAATTATTTTACAATATATAACCCTCAAGGTAATAAACAGAACTAAAATTAGTAATAATAGTAATGCAACTCTTGCTAACATCAAATATATAACCTAAATTTTGATGGAGAAAAAAAAAAGCGAAAGACTTGATGGTAGGGATGGATGCCAAAACTGTTAATCTTTTAAAATACAGTTTTTTTGTTTACAGTGGCTTTTTGTCAATGTGATTGGTTTACTTTTTTGATGCGAATAAAGCATAGACATATTGCTGTTCAGTTTGTGAACAAAAATCTCTTGCAGCTGGAGTTGCATGCTAATAGCTTTATGAAGCGTGTCCTGTCATCTGAAAGTGAATATTGGTAGCATTTGCTTTAGTTGAATACTGTTGGGTTACATTCACTTTTTATTCTGTCTCACTATTCCAGGTTTCTACAAGCAAAGGGCACATAACTGAGCAGCAGATGTGATGTGTTAGGAAGTGTTCAGGTAAGCTTTTATTTTTCTCCCTTCTACTTTAAAATATGTCTTCCACAGCAACAGAATGTCACAACTGGATATGGCAGGAAGTGTGTACATTATAGGCTGCCGGTTACAATTCTGGTAAAGTCGAGATTGCTGCCAAATAAGCAGCTGTTTTATATGTCCTTTAAAGTCAGTAGTCTTTTCAAAAAACTTGACGCTAATTAAGTTTAACATTTACTGGGAACATTTTTCTGCCTGCACAAATTTCATAGCCAATGCCAATGGTTTTTAATATCTGATGCATGTTGATTTGTGAGTTACACTAATTTTCACTTTGGTGATGAAAGGCTAATGCTAATGCTTGATGTGTAAGGTTGGGAAAAGCCATGGTATGATACAATGGAAGAAAGATTGACTCTAGTATCAGAGGTCCTAAGTTCAGATTCTGACTCCAAGATTTATCTATTGTGTGACATTGGCTAAGTCACTTAACTTTTCTGGGCTTCAGTTTCCTCATCTATAAAATGAAAGATGTGGACAAATTAGGCCTCCAAGATCCCTTCCAGGTCAAGATTTAGGATCCTATGATAAAAAAATGATAAGGGGGCAGCTAGGTGTCAGAGTGGATAAAGCACTGGCCCTAGATTCAGGAGGACCTGAGTTCAAATCCAGCCTCAGACACTTGCCACTTACTAGCTTGTGACCCTGGGCAAGTCACTTAAGCCTCAGTGATCCCCACACACAAAAAGAAAGAAATTATAATAGTTATTTTCAATGGACTGACTAGGTTGATACTTTCATATTTTTCTCTTAGCTACATTCCTAGTATAGATTGATCTTCAATTAAAAACCGTCTTCATTTTTACCAATAATTTGAACCATTTACCTTAGTTATACTTTTACTGATGATAATCCCAAGGTTTTCCACCAAGGGAAGTGCTAATGAGATAAAACTAGAAATGGAATTTTCCCCTTGAAATATACCTATTTCTGAGAAAGTTCAATTTTATGTCTTCTTTCCTTTCTCAAATTGTTTATGCGTTGAAATGAAAAAGAACCATTTGCCTTTTCACATGACAAACCTTTTCACTTTTCCAGCTTGTTAAAATAACATTTGAAATATGAGTTTCAAAAAAGTCACCTCTGCCTTAGTACAGGGAAAAAGAGTTCCAGGTTTTTGTCATGCATTAGAAAAAGGAAAAAAAAAACAATCTAATTCCCTAAGTAAGGTATGAAAGCTAAAATGTGGTTTCAACTCCATCCTTGAACATTACCAGAATAATTTTCATTGTTGTATTTTGTGGGGTAAGCTTTAAAAATAATCACATATCAGAAAATGTTGATTGACTTTATTGATTAGAAAGCTTGCCCAACCTTTTGCTCTCAAACACTAGTCTTCTAATCATTCCTTAGGTGTGGGACTGGACTTCATGAAAGAGAACAATTTAGCCAAAAGAAGAATCAGGCTTTTGATTCCTGCCTATCCTTAAGGCAAAAGAAACAGAAAGTGTACCTCATGATACTCAGGCAACAGGGGATGAGGATGGATGTTGGACATTCTGGCAAAGGGCAAAAGATGCAAACAGTAAAGATGATTCCAATTTTCTTTCCAAGCTAGAGATTCCTTTTGACTCAGGCTTTGTAGTAACTGGTCTGATCTAGATCCATCCCTCAAGAGTGAACAGACTGATAGGACTTGATTCTCATAGCCAGTGACCTCTTAGGACTTCTCAAAAACATTATCAGAGATAGAATAGAAAGAAACAAATTTCTGTGGTGCCTTTTCCAGGCTAATAAAGTCCTCCTTAGAGTTCTTTCTCCCTATATATCCACCCCAGGTTCAAACCCCTAAATAGAATAGAGAACATCACTGAACATAACATGAAAATTCATACACACAAATATATATGGACACATATGTAGACACATGAACATATACACACATGCATGTGCATATATGAGAGGCATTTTGGCATAGCTGAGAGACAGCCATCCTCAATGTCGAGAAGATACCTATGTTCAAGGAGTGCCTCTGACACAAATTGACTCTATGATCCTAGGCAAGTCATTTAACTAACTTCTCAGTGCCACCAGGAAAAAGGAAAAGAATATATATTCAAGTGTACCACCTGTGATTTCACTGGTTTAGGGAACCTGCTCCATAAGAGAAACTCCCTCTGCCCATGCATATCCATAACTTAATAGTCTGAAAGAATTGTCTGGGGTAATGAGAAGTTAAGTGATTTGCACAGGGTCATGTATGTATTAGAGGTGGTCTTAACCCAGATCTCTTCCTTGTCCTGTGGCTTTCCTGACTCTATTTATCTCTATATCTTTGTCTCTGTCTCTCTCTCTCCCCCTCACTCTGTGTCTTTTTCTCCTTCCTTATATCTCTTCTTTGTTTCTCTTTTCCCCCATTTTCTCTTCCTCATTCTCTTCCCCTCACCCATAACTTCATACCTTTTGAGAGGGCTATTTATTGTCATAAAATGCATCTTAAATGAAATCATATCTAAAGGAATTTGGAGTAGTCATTACCAAGAACAGGAAATTAAACATCTATTACTGATAACATTGTATCATTCTCTAGTACCTAAGGTTTAGACTGTATTTATATATATATATATATATATATATATATATATATATATATATATATATATATATATATATAAAACCAAATAAGATTTGGTTAAAAGTCTATCTTTTTTTCAGTTATGGAAAGGAAGTGAGGTTAGTGAGAAAAGCCTTAGATCTTCAGTCAAGAAAGCTGGATTTAAATCCTGATTGTGCTACTTTTGAATAGCAGTGTGACAGACAAGTGACTTCACCTCTCTAAGCCCTATTTCCTCATCTGTAAAATATGAATAAAAATAATTTCAGAGCCTACCTTAGAGGATAATTTTAAAGAAATCTAAATTGTGGGTGATATAGATATAGATAGATAGATAGTTATTATTATTAAATATTCCTTGATGAAAAATTAGTATTTTGTAGATGAATTTGCATGGCATGTCTATGGATGCTATGTGACCTCTTTTAGTCAAAATTCAAAATGGTGACATAGTAACTTACTAAATCCCCCTGAGAAGCTAGCTAAATAATGTTAAAAACTCAAAGCATTATCCCTATTAAAATGTAACCAATAAAAATGTCATCATTTGGTATAATTTACTCATCTAGAGATGAAGGGATATTTTTATGTCATCAAGTTATTATTTAGTATCTATTCCAATTCAATCCAAAACACATTATCAAACACCTACTATGTGCAGGACACAGTGCAAGGATTTTAGAAACCAAGACAAAATGCTCTCAAAAAGTTTACAATCTACTGGGAGAACTCCCATACACAGAGAAGTAGATATGTGATCATTTTAGGAGGATAGAGTCTTTTCCATTGTATATTATTGCAGCATCTTGCATTTCTTCAATTTGAACTTATTAAATAAATTGGAAATGTTATTTTCTTCCTAAGACCTTAGATAGTCTATCTACATCTTTTGTGATATTATCACTATCTATTCTGCATTATAGTTATATTATATTCTTCATGTATTCTAGGCCCACATATTTTTATATTACAATACCCACTCCAATCCAGCCAAAACTCCAAGCACCTTGAGGGCAAGAACTATGTCTTTATTATCTTTGTACTAGGGCTAGCATCTGGCATGATGCTATGAATATAGCAGAGATGTAATAAATGAAAAATAGATGAATGTATGAATGAAGGAGATGAATGTACATTAAAAGAAATAATATATTTGAGACCCTATCCTTTAAAGTACTTTAGGTCATTTTTTTGTTTCTTTTTTTCCCCTTTTACTTGTAATAGAAAGCCTGGAATTGAAAGCCTCAAATATTCTATATCCTCTATGATTTTGTCAACCTACCATGTAATTTCAGGTTTATCATATTTTAAGTGCACCAAATGTCACATATTCTCTTTATTCCATAAAGGCAATGTCTAAAGTGCTGTCTAAAATAGCTGAATATTTATCAGATTATATGCATCCTATCTTGTTACAGTGCTACAAGCTAAATTGCCCAGAAATATGTAAATTTAGATAGTGTCATGTAAGGTAATATTTTATAGCACTTCAAAACATGATTAAATTATTTCCCACAACTCAAAAACTAAAGGGACAAATCTCTTTAATGGATATATTTTGGAAGGAAGGTTTGGAGATTGAACAATTAAGGTAAAGAAAATGATTTTTTGAAAAATTGTACATACAAGAGATTAAAATGGTATTTCATAATTAGAAAAGTCATTCCTTCCCAAAATGCAATGAATTTTCACTGGATGATATAAATCACCTATTAACAGAACCTTCTTATCACTTGTTTATGACAACTCATCAAAGGGAGCTATTTATTTGAATTACCTTCCATTTCTAAACACTATTCGACTGGTCCCTGTCATCCTCATTAGACATTCAGATTTCCTTATGAAAAGCCAAGATTCACAGTCTTGAAATATTGGCCATATTAGAAAGTATATAGACACTCTCTTACAAAGATAAAAGTTCCTTGAGAAGGATTGTTTCATTTTTTGTATTTGTATCTTCAATGTCTAACATAGTGTTTGGAACATAGTAGGTACTTAATAAATATTTGTTGCATTAGAGAAATTACTAATATGCTATTTTGAAAGAATACACATTTTAAAAAACTTATTGCTGTAATTATTTTGGTTTTGTATATCAAAATTAAGTACCATATGACAAGAGTTGCAGTCTCGAAAAACATTGCTTCCTTAACATGCTTGTGAGAAAGTTTCCCATTTTTAATTTGATGAATATTTTTTTAAGAATTAAAAAATAAACTAACCAGTCAGCTATCTATTATTATACCTCCCCAACTTCAGAATCTTTTTAATTCTTAATCTTGTCTTTGAAATACAGCTATGCAAAACCTTACTTTTCACCTTTAATATAAAAGACACATATCCTTTAAAAAACACTTTTGACCAATCTTGCCTCAGACACTTGACACTTACTAGCTGTGTGATGCTGGGCAAGTCACTTAATCCTTACTGTTCCCCCCAAAAAAGCAAAAACACTTTTGAGTTGGTCACTTATATAGCATATGAATTATCAGTATTCTAAATACAAAATAATATTGCTATTTTCCACATAATCAATGTTTTACATAAAATCCCCAATCTTTTATTCCTTTCTCCCACCTTATTTCCACCTCCTGGATTCCCTGGCTTTCTTTTTTTTTTTTTAATCTTTTTTTTTTTTTTTAGTGAGGCAATTGGGGTTAAGTGACTTGCCCAGGGTCACACAGCTAGTAAGTGTTAAGTGTCTGAGGCCAGATTTGAACTCAGGTATTCCTGACTCCAGGGCCGGTGCTCTATCCACTGAGCCACCTAGCTGCTCCTTCCCTGGCTTTCTTAAAATCTTAGCTAAAGTCTTACCTTCTACAAAAAGCCTTTTCAGGGGCAGCCAGGTGGTGCAGTGGATAGAGCACCGACCCTGGAGTCAGGAGTACCTGAGTTCAAATCCGGCCTCAGACACTTAACACTTACTAGCTGTGTGACCTTGGGCAAGTCACTTAACCCCAATTGCCTCACTAAAAAAAAAAAAAAAGCCTTTCCAGGCCTCCATAATTCAAGTGCTTTCTTCATTTAGATAATCTCCAATTCATCTTCCATTATCTTGTTTGTAAATAGCTGTTTGCATATGGTCTCTCCCATTAGACTGTGAGCTCTTAGAGAGCAAGAACTATTTTTTTTTGTATTCTTAGTACAATACTTACCACTTTAAGAGGTACTTAACTTGATGACTTGGACTGGCATCAGAATGCCTGTCATAAATTAGGTATAAATATCTTTTACATTGCTTCATTATGGAGGTGATCTGGGGTTCTTGAGGGCCAGTCCAGGATCTCAATGAGGTCTGGCAGATCATATCAAACCATCATTAGAGGTCCAGCAATATTTCATGACTGTAGTTTAATGTTGTTTCATGTTGGCTATGGAGCAATGGTTTATTTTAATCATAATTAACCAAGAGAGTCAACTAGTTTTCATAGGGGTTTTGATCTGTGTTGGTTCAGGAAGTAGCCACACTGATGAAAGCACAGGTGCAAGAAAGTTGGGAAGCATAGTGACATTTCACTATGGTCATGTAGGGGTTCCACAGATAAAATTTTGGCATATATAATCATATAAAATATATAGACAAAAAGATATTTATTTTAATTTGTTAGATTATTCATTTCATAGAATCTCAGAGTTGACAAGGACATTAGGAGGTCAATTGTCTTAACTAATTCTTGAACAACCATCTTTTCCACAATGACATAATTAACAACAACAACAACATAGCACTTTAAGGTTTGCAATGTACTTATATTATCATATTAGATCCTCACAACAACACTTTCAGGTAAATATTATTATTCTCATTTTATGGATAAGGAAATTGAGGCTGAGAGAGGTTAAGTGATGTGTCCAGAGTCATACAGCTTATAATTTCATAATTGTATGAAGCAAGATTTGGGTTTAGGTCTCCCTGATTCCAGGTTCAGCACTCTATCCAGTGTGCCACTGTGTGACCAGTAGTCATCCCATCTTTGCTTGAAGACATCCAATAAGAGGCACTCCACTATTTCAAGAAACAATGTATTCTACTTTAGGATAGTTCTAAATGACAGAATTTTTTTTCTTCTACTTTTTATCTACCTTAAAATGGTCTCATTGCACGACAAACATATAACTTCTAGATCTGTTTTCTGGAGTCAAGCAGGAAAAAAAACCCTAATCCTTATTTAACATGATACCTTTTCTATATACTTATAGGCAACAACCCCATCTCACTCCATTTTTCTCTTATCCAGTTTAAATATCACTACTTCCTTCAATACAGTCATTTTATTGCCGTTCAACATCCTAGTCACCTTCATTTGGATCTTTTCTAATTTATCAGTGCCATTGCTAAAATGTTCCAGTCCCAGAATGGAACACAAGAATATAAATGTAGTCTAATCAAGGAAAGGTAAAGCAGGATTTCTCTCTCTCTCTCTCTCTCTCTCTCTCTCTCTCTCTCTCTCTCTCTCTCTCTCTCTCTCTCTCTCTCTGTCTTTCCCCCTCCCCCCCTCTCTCTATATACATATACATACACATGTCTTATCCAATAGAATATGAACTCCTTGATATAGTTCCTGGCACATAGTAGATGTTTAATAAATGATTCTTGATTAACAACTCGGTAGACATGGAAACTATGCCTCTTAAGGAAGCTTGATTGTTTTTTGTTTTTTCTTCTTTGTTTTTTCAGAAAAGTACCAGTTTAAGTGTATAAATATCTCACAAGAGCTAACAACAAATCCTAAAATATTGAAAATATTTCCTGTAAATGTTCTATAGTGAGGTTGGTTCCATAGCTTCCAATCTGTGGAATGACATCCAAACACCTGTCCTCACCCGTACCGCACCCCCCCCCAGTCCCTCCTCATCTCCAAAAAGTTGAGGTTGCATAATTATTTCATTAAGTTCATCCAATGACAATTTAATGAATGCCTAATTGGTGTAAAGCATTATGCAGAGAGCTAGATTGGGTATTAGTGTATCATTTAAAAATTTATGAGAGTGCCTTATCTCTGTCCCAAATTGTAGGGAACTTAGCTGAGGTTTCTAATATATTGCTACTTAGAAATTAGAGGCTATAGCACCAGTTTTAGGCATTAAGCATTTGTTAAAGCATATTAAATATTAGTAAAGAGATAGCACATGGCTCAGAAAGGAGAGAGAGCTCAGCGTGGCAACCTCCTCCAAGTTCCAGGTAGAAGATAGAGAGTGTGAGCGTGTCTGAGTGAAAGCTTCCTGCAGGTCAGAGGAGAGGTGGCCCTTCCACACTGTTTCAAGCTAATTGGCTAGCATCATTCAAATCTACTGGTTTACTGGACTTGAAGAGGGTGGTCCATGACCTAACTTCCTTTAGGTAGTCAGGAAGGTCAATCTACATTTCGTTTGAAATTCTCCTGACTCTGGGCTGACCTTAAGAAAGGTCAGGCGAGGCTCTCTGGGTTAGGCCCTGGAGTGGGGGCCTCTGGGAGACTCAAAACCCCATTATTGTCTCACATTAGATTATTTCTTGATATGCTGAAGGGTATTTTTTAATCCACATGTAAAAAATACTCCATTTTATTAATTTCCTTAGGATTTATGTACAACTCATATTTCAGTGAGTGTTATATGACATTGAAGCTTTCTAATTTTGGCAAAATAAGATATTGAGCCATTTACCATCAGTAACTGAATGACCCACAGAAATATATATATATATATATATATATATATATATATATATATATATGTGTGTGTGTGTATGTGTGTGTATATATACATATATACACATACACACACACATAAATCCTTAATTGTCTTAATTGAAATAGAGCTTGTTCTGGGTAACTTTGCATGGCACTTTATAAAGCTGTGGGTATCTCAGATATAGATCATTTTCTGATCTGGGATTCTATAACTGGGAAACCTGATTATTAACAATGAATTCATTCTTAACCTGGGTTTATTAAAATGGAATTTGTGCTCAGGTATGTTGAATCACAACTCATATTGATAAATCATTACTGTAACAATTCATACCACCCATAGTCACACTCCTCTGAAATTTCACCTATGACCATGAAGAAGAAAGAATCCCCACACCTTAGAATTCAGTCCACAAACAAGTTAGTAGAAACTCACCCAACTTTTCTGCAGGACAGAGAGGTGGTTATTTTAAGTATTTGAAGATATAAGGTTTTGAAGTATATTTCAATTTCTTGTTTTTTCCACCTAATCCTCCACTTTACAACCATTTCCTGGCTTTTAAAATCTTGTCCATGTCAATAAAGATAGGACTAAGAAGTTTTTGACCTCACTGAGAAAAATATTGCTACTTGTACTTATTGGAATGCTTAGTAACCCAAATCAGGGAAACTAAATAATGTGAAATGCAAAGTACTTGAAAAAAAAGGGAGGGAAAGACAGTTATTTTTTTATGATTCATATGATTCAAAGGTTTTAAAGATAGTATGGAATCCACTTTGTTGTGAGGGGAAATAACAGTTTCATTTGTGGGTCTTTCTTTTTTCAACAAAATTACAATAAAGGACATAGTATATAATTAGTTCCTGACAAAAAAAGATCTAGTCAATTTTGCAGGCTGAAAATTCAGTATACTGAGGTATATCAAAGGAATAAACAATTTTAAAGTATATATAGCACCTATGACATACCAGGCATTCTGTTAAGTGCTTTTTACACATTATCTCATTTGTTCCTTACCACAACTCTGAGAGGAGGATGCTATTATTATCTCTATCTTACCCTTGAGGAACCAAGGCAAAGAAAGATTAAGTGATTTATCCATGGTCACACAGCTAGTAAGTGTCTGAGGTCAAATTTCAACTCATGCCTTCTGGACTACAGGTCCTATGCTCTACTCATTGCACTACCAGCTTCCTCTAACCAAGAAGTTTGTCTATGTGTGTGGGGGTGGGAGAGAGAGGTGGGAAAGGATAGGGAGATCCATACCTATGATTTTACAAAAGTGGGAACTCCTTGTATAGAAATTCCCTCCAAATCAATAACTCATCTATAACATAGTCTTTGAGAGTTGCCTGGGGGAACTAAGAGGTTAAGTAACACAGCTAGTGCTAGTATATGACAATCAATTAGTCAATAAACAAATATCTATTAGCTGCCTCCTATATCTGGATGCTGTGCTAGGTACTGAGAATATAAATATAATGAATTAGGCAATCCCTACTTTTCTTTTTTTTTTTTTTTAAAACTAGGTCACCCACTATCATCCTGGCTACAACTCAGGAGCCTATTCCCACTACTGACTGACTCCAATTCTGACCTGAATTGATTTGCCCCTCCCTGGGCAACCTGATACCCCCTTCCTTTATCCAGCATCTCACTATCTTGATGCAGAGCTTAACTCAGACACTGAATCAGCTTTAGTCCTAATGGAGTTCAGAATTGCTGAGCAATAGAGCTCTACCAGCCTCAGCTTTTTTAGTAACTGGAAACAAATCCCTACTTGCAAAGAGCTTACATTCTGTAAACATTTAGATACCTATGTATCTAAATAAAGTTTTATATTCAAAGTTTTATATTCAAAGAGAATATGATAGATTACACATAACTTCATCAGCATAAGGAATTTCTGGCTGAAGAGATTTCCTCTACCAATACAAGTTAGCACACTCTTGGCATCTTATATTCTCAGAGAGTTGCTGAACACAGAGATTAAATGACTTGTTCAGAGTCACATAGGAAATATGTGCCAGTAACAAATCTTGAATAGAGATCGTTCTGGGTCACTCCATGCTACATCATGCTATAAATAGGGACAAATACAAGGGAAGTAAATACAAAAAATTTGGAGGGGCTAAGAGGAAGGCAATATCATTTGAATGGATCAGAAATGGATCCATGTAGAAGTTGTGAAGCTTGAGCTATGTCTTGAGGGAAGAGGAATTCTCTGAGAGAGAGGTGACTAGAATATGCATTGTAGGGGGGCCAGGAGGTGGGAAGGGATGCAAAGGCATAGAAATAGGAGTAGGAGATGAAGTGATGAATGTGAAAAACAGGGAAGGGAATGATTTGGCTTCATGGAACATAGAGTAAATGCAAGTTAAGGAATGGATGATGGAAAGATAGAATGAGTCAAGGTTATGAAAGGCTTAAAAAGCTAGAGCAGTTTATTTTCATTCTAGAATCAATACAGAGCTAATGGAGTTTGTTGATTAAGAGAGTGACAAACCTATACTTAAGAAAAATCATGTTGGCTGCATAGACTAGAGTGAGGAAAGACGTAAGCCAGGAAGATCAGTTAGGCAGATCCCAAGGGCACAACTCTACCTGCTACTTCACATTTCCTCTTGCATCACCTAAATCTACATTAAAGAAAAGAAAATGTCTAAAGCAAGATTTAGGGTGTAGATAGTAGGAGGCAGTAGAGTGGGTCAGTAAGTGAGTGCACTGAACTTGGCATCAGGAAGAACTGAGATCAAACCCTGCCTCAGATGCTTACTAGCTGTGTGACCCTAGCCAAATCACTTAACCTTTCTCAGCCTTAGTTTCTTACCTGTAAAATGGGAATAATATTAACACCTACCTTAATAAGTACTTTGGGGCATCAAATGAGATCATATATGTACAGGGCTTGGTAAATTTTAAGGAATTATAAAAATAAGCAGTTATAGTAGTAGCAACAGTAATGGCTGAAGCAGCAGTTATAGTAATAATAACAATAGAGTAGCAGCAGAAGGGATTAGGAAAGAATGTTGTTTCCCCTTAAGTTTTTGACCTTAAGGTGCACAATAGAAAGAACATGATTTTAGAGATATGTTAAAGAATTATAATGTAAATAGTTTTCCTCTTTCCATTAATTTTTAAAAATAATCACAATATGTCACTAGACACTTATGCATATTGTGTATACTTTTCTTATCTAAGTAATAACCTGTCTACATTTCATGGATTGTCCATAATAAATATGCTATGAGGATCTGAAATTATTTATTTGATGAAGAAAATTGCTGAAAATTGAATGAGAATTGTTTACTATCATTAAACCTTAGAAAGTAATGCGTTTCATAGAATCCTAGAAGTAGAAGAGACTTCAGAGGTCTCCCAATCCCAACCCATATTTAGAGGAATTCCCTCTATAAATATCCAAGAACTGGATATTTAGACTTGAAAACCTCTAGGAAAGCCATGAGCTACTGAGATAGACTATTTTATTTTTGGTCAATTCTACTCATAATAGTTTTCTCCTATAAAGCTTAAATCATCCTCTTGCTCACCAATAAACAGAACATTTCAAATTTCTCTTCTATCAAATAATCACCTAAATACTTAGGATCATAGACAGGACCACAGAGGCCATCTACTCCAACTCCTTCATTTTGTAGATGGAGAAATTATGCCTAGGGAAATAAAGTGACTTCTCCAATATCATGAAGGTGGGAAGAATCAGAGGTGGGATTTGAATCCCCTGCCCTCCGAATCTAGAAGACTATGCCAAGCTATGTCCTTGAAGACAGAAGACAGCTGATGACAACTCACCTGATATCTCTTCTCCAACCAAAATATAACCAATTTCTTCAATGTATCTACATATGATAAGTGTCCTGATCTCTCACTATCCTGGCCATCTTCTTTTGGAGGTGTCTCAGTTTGTCATTGTCCTTTGTAAAATATGACAGACTTGAGTTCAACATATCACCTGTCCAGGTGCTACTATCATCATCACCACCACCACCACTATTTAAAACTACTACTACTACTACTACTACTACCACCAGCTTATTAGTACTACTACTTACTACTACTACTATTACTATATACTACATTACTCCTATTTATTATTTGACATTATTAAAATTGGAAATGTACAGAGTGGGCCAAAAGTCATGAAGGGGTTTAAATATTTAATAACTCTTGTAGTTTTTTTGTTTTAAATTTACAATACCATAGTATCATATATAGTATATTTAGGAAATGGATTTACATTATGTGTGAAAAATCAAATCTTATAAATGGTAAAAATAAAGAAAAAATTTTCAAAAAGTTATTAAAACATCATGACTTTGGGCCCAACCTGTAGATGACTTTTATTTGCCCTGGATTACCAGAAGGGGTTGCTGAAAGAAGACAGACAAAATTAATCTTAGTTTTAGCTGATCCTATATTCCAGTACCTAACCTCTAAACTACATTGCAAATATCTTTGGAAATACTGAATTCAGTGATAGTTTTTTTGTTTGTTTGGGGTGTGTGTGTGTGTGTGTGTGTGTGTGTGTGTGTGTGTGTGTGTTTATGAGGGTTAAGTGACTTGCCCAGGGTCACAAAGGTCTTAGGTGCCAAGTGTCTGAGGTCAGATTTGAAATCAAGTCCTCCTGAATTGAGGACCAGTGCTTTATCTTCTGCACCACCTAGCTGCCCTCACTGATACTTTTAAAATAACATGAGGTGATAGGGGCGGCTAGATGGCGCAGTGGATAAAGCACCGGCCCTGGATTCAGGAGTACCTGAGTTCAAATCCGGCCTCAGACACTCGACACTTACTAGCTGTGTGACCCTGGGCAAATCATTTAACCCCCATTGCCCTGCAAAAACAACAACAACAACAAAAAATAACGTGAGGTGAGAAACTAAGGCAAGAGAAACAGAACTGTATAGGATGTACTCTTGAATCTCCAGTCCTTTCCCTATCATGCCAATGCTAAAGATACCTTCATTCCTCTCTGCCCACCTCCAGGACCCCATTTATTGTTGTTAAGTTGTGTCTCTTCATGACCTTCTTTAAGGGTTTTCTTGGCAAAGATACTGGAGTGGTTTGCCATTTCTTTCTCCAACTCATTTTATAGATGAGGACTTGATACAAACTGGGTTAAGTGACTTGCCCAGGATCAACACAGCTAGTCATTGTCAGAGGCCAAATCTGAACTCGTGAAGATAAGTTTTACTGAATCTAAGTCCAGTGTTCTATCCATTGTACCACCTGGCTACCCAGCACCCCTTTCAGTTCACTTTTAAGTGCTATCTTCCCTTATTAGAATGTAAGTTCCTTGAAGGCAGGGAATGTCTTTCTTTCTGCTTGTATTTATATTCTCGGGGCTTGGCATAGTGCCTGGTCTACAGCAAATGCTTAATAAGTGCTGATTTGAAATTTAAGCAAAAGATAAATTAAATTAAAATACTATATTTTGTCAAGCACTGGCTTCATACAAGTAATTATTTTCAGATCTTGGAGAAAAAAAAGTTGTTATGCTTTAAAGATAGGTAGGTGGTGCTGGAGATAGAGTGCTGGAGGGGCAATGGATAGAGCACTGGCCCTGGAGTCAGGAAGATCTGAGTCCAAATCTGGCTTCAGAAAATTGATACTTTGTAGCTGTGTGACCCTGGGCAAGTCACTTAATTGTCTCACCAAAAAAAACTGGATAGAGTGCTGGACCTAAAATCAGGAATATTTTTTTAAATCAAATTTAGTAGCTATATGACCTTAGATAAATCACTTAATCTCTGCCTTAGTTTCCTTATCTATAAAATGGAGATAATAGCACCTGCCTCCCAGGGTTTCAGTGTTGGGTTTTTTTTGGTTGTTGCCCTTCTTTCTCAAAGAGGACCAAAATGACCTCACTACAATGCGGTCAAGGTACAGTGTATCTTACTATGGCTGACCAGACCAATAGGAGCTCAGAAGTTTCTACCATGGGTCTAGCAAAAATAGTCCATATAAACATTTGGAGTAGATATGTCTCTAAATTTGCACATCTCACTTTTTTTTGAGCTACTGCAATTCTTCATTCATATAGCACAGTGCCTTCTTTGATGCATGCACATCATGCTAGGTGGTCCTTTGCTAGTGTCTCCCCTGTCTTGCAATTGATTCCAAAGTTATTCATTGAAAACTTATGAATGTCCTTCTATTACTTCTTCTGATCTCCATGTGCGTGTTTGACTTGGTGACTTCTTTCTAAAATAGTCTTTTAGGCAAATGGACATTTGGTATTCTAACAATGTGGCCACTCCAGGAGAACTGTGCTCTCTCAGTAGAGTTTGAATGCCAGTTTAGCTCAAGAAAGGACCTCAGAATCTGGTAACTTATCTTGCCTGGTGATCTTCGGAATCTTCCTAAGACAATTCAAATGGAAGTGATTCAGTTTCCACAGGTATACGACAATGAGGTCAGTACAATGGCTCTGTAGCTCTTCAGTTTTGTAGGCAGCCTAATACCTCTTCTCTCCTACACTTTCCTTTGGAGCCTCCCAAACAATGAGCTAGCTCTGGCTGTGCTTGTGTCAACCTCATCATCTATGTGGACATCACTGAAAAGTATACTGCCAAGGTAAGTGATTTTTTGTAGCGTATTTTGCATAGTGCCTGGAAGATAGTAGTTACTGTATAAAGTATTATTATTGTTGTTGTTGTTGTTTTTATTATTATTTAGCTTATAGTCTAGTAAAAGGGATGGCACATACCAAAATAACTATAACATAACTCAATATATGTTGATTATAGAATAGTGTTATGTAAGATCAAGGAGGTTTTATGGATGAAGTGGAAAATAATTTGAGTTTCAAAATTTGGAAGAAATTTATCACATATGTTGAGTTGAGGGGAAAGGGGGTTCAGGGTATAGCTAGTACCATGAGCAAAGGCACAACAAAACTGTGTATGTACATGAGAAGGCAAATAGTTTACATGGGTTTAAGTGTGATATATGTGGAGCATAATTGGATGTGAAAAATCTAGAAATGTCTTATTAAACTATAGAAGTAGTTGGTCAACAAACATTTTCTAAGTGCCTGCTATGTTGCCCGGAACTTTGCCAGGACCTGAGGACACATAAAAAGAAAAAAAAAATCAATCCTTGCTCTCAAGTAGTCCACAATCTAATGTGTAAATAAATATAATGTAAGTATCATACCAAAGAATTTTGAACTTTCCTTTTCAATAGCAGTAAACCCTGAAAGAATTTTAACCCAGTAGGGACATGATTAACTCTATGCAAATGAATAGCAGCAATTTAAGGAATGAATCAGAAGGGAAAAGCATGGGGAGGACTGATTAGAAGACTCTTAACAAGGGCCACACAGTCTGGGAGTAAAGAAGTAGGGACAGATATGAGAAATATTTCAGGGAGAGGAAGAACTAACAGTATTTCATAACTGACTAGACATTAAATTGAGGGATATGAAAGCATTAAAGATGGCACCAAGATTTTAAATATGAAGTAGAAGGTGAAGACTTATACCACTGAGAGAAATGGCTAAAAAATAATAACTCATTCTTATATGACATTTTAGGGATTTGCAAATGTTTTTGTCTTCATTATCTTTGAATCACATAACAGTCTTTCAATAAAAGGACTACTATTATCTTCATTGTATAGATGAAGAAATTGAGATTCAGAGAAATTATGTGGAATAATCATAATTTTCATCTGAGGTGAAATTTGAAATGCCAGTTTTTAGATTCAGATCTAGCACCTTACTGACTATAAAATGCTATCTTTCAAAATCAGAAGGATGAAGAGGTTGTAGTGGAAAGATAATCAATTCACATTTGAAAATGTCAAACATAAGATTACAATGGGACATCCATATGGAGATTAAGTCCCATGTAGCTTCACTTGTAGGTTTATGACTCTTGAGAATGGTCTTGCCTTATTTGATAGAGATTTTTGGTATCTGTATAAACTATATCCAAATTCATCAATTTAGAATATTAATTAAGTTACAATCAAATTATTTACTGCTAGTAGAGTGTTTATTTTTTTAATTGTTAGGGTATTCTAAAAGATTCTAAAGATATTGCAGATGTCACTGAATATGGTGGCACATGATGGTAACTAGCCCATTTCAGAAATGAAACAGGACAAAATTCTGGCCAATCAGTAGTAGAATTAGACAAATGACTGGTCACTATACAACCAGGTGAAAAAGAGAAAGCCAATCTCTCCACTATCCCCTCCCCCCTAAAAATTATTCCAAATGTCTCAAATTGGCTAAAATAGCCCAAATTTTAAAACACTGATACTAAATGGTCCCTCTGGCAGATTCTACTCGAGAGCTCAGCTTATTGTACTAGAAGTTATATTGTGAATTACTTTATTAAAGAAAATCAGTCATGGGATAATTAGCAAAAGATTCAAGTACTTAATAGTTTGGCAACAAGGGTGCTTATGGGGTCTCTGCAATGCTTTGTGAGTTCTGTTCTCATGAGGTTGTGGTTAGAAAGCTATTTTCTGTTTAGATCAAGTGTTGCTCATTTGAAAATGTCAATTTAGTTAAGAAATGATGCAAGTGAACATCTAGATCTAGATTTCCTTAACCAATTTCTACTATGGAGAGACATGAGGAATTTTGACTTTAAAATATTTCAGAAAAAAACCCATAAACTTGTATACCTTTAGTTTTGGTATTAAAGCCTCCATCATTCTTTCCAAAGATTGTATTTCAATAATAGTAGCCTGCATGCTTTTTAAAGCATACCCACAGCCTTTTGTGGGAAAACAATACATTTTTATTTAAATTTTATTTTAACATTAATCAACCCACCATTAACCCCCCTCCCAACAGTCACTAGTTTAAATGAGCACAAGCAAATTTCAGTCTTTCATTCTTCAATCTGTAAATCAGAATGGTGGTTTGTAGAACAAAAATCAAATTCAAAACAGTGCTACATAGGTATCAAGCAAGCAGTCATGTATTAAAAGTAGAGAGGTAAAAATCTGTTTAATATGATTAGGAACAAAAACTTGCTCTGCACAGTTAGCAAAACATTGTAGAACACTTGTCAGTCCATTTCCTATTAAAATGCCTGAGGGGACAATGAAATGGGTGTACTTAGTGACACTTTGCTTCTCTATCCTCTATGAAGTTTAATATTCTGACTTCTTGCTACTCAAAATATATTAATTGATGACAAGTGGTTTGCTTCTGGCAAAAAGGGCATTTATTAGAAATTTCATTTTCCATCATAGTATTCATCCTAAATTCGGAGAGAATTGGAAAAGAGAATTACTAAGTCATTCTATTGGTTGTTTTAAATGTGGCATGTTTTATTTTTCTTCATTTTTTCACCAAATGAAAGGGCCTAGATGTTTAATGATAAGCCATGTATATTTTATAGTTTTTGCTGTAGTCACTTAATGTTTTGATTCACTTTCTATGGATCATTTTCCTCTAATTTACTTGCTAAAGATTCATTTTCTTAGTGATCCCTAGATACCTATAATGAGCAAAGAATTAAATCATGCTGTTTGGTTGTTAAAGCAAAAGCTGTGTATAAAATAGTTGATCCTGTTTTTCTTGTTATTATTGGACTGCTTTCTCTGCTTTCCTGTCTTTGACCATGTTTCTCAAATGAATGATTCAGGGGAAGATCTGATCAATTATAATTAATTAAAAACATATTCCAAGAACCAATTATGTGTAAGGTATATACCATTAACAAAATATGAGTGTATAGAGGGTCTACCCTACTTCTCTGGTCATCCTTAAGTATTGTGATCAGTCATCTAAAGGCCTATCCAGTTGTCTACCATTTTTTTTTAAACACTTCACCCTGCTTTAAAATATTCCATCTCTATTATTCACACAAAAAGAGCCAGAGATTTCAAGGCCATAGTTTAGAAGATGGCAGCCTCATATCCCAACTAGCTATGTGACCGACTGTGGACAAGTCACTTATTTCTGAACCTCAGTAACCTCATATGTCTAAAGTGAATAATAATAACTAGAATATTGATGGCACCAAGCTGTTGTGAGGCTTAATAAAATAATGCACCTTCAACATCGTCCAATTTACACCTAATAAATGCCTAATAAATGCTCATTCATCATAAATGAAATTTCTTATTATTATCACAAAATCCCTATAAAAGTAGGCATTTCCCCTATATTAAATAGTTTCCCCCCTTTGTTTAGTCTCCCCCTTGCCAGCCTCATGATAATTGATTCTTATGCATCTAAAATATTAGGTGTTGGTCAGGTTGTTTGTTTCTCTTCATACTCTTCTGCAAATGTTAGATTAGATGGTTGAGATGGAGGCTAGGAAGAGAGCAACAACTAAGGCAAGATGACTGGGGCTTTCCCCATGGAACTGATAGCCCTTATGATCCTTCAGCAGTTTAGAAACAACAGAGTTTAGCATTAAGTTGACAAGAATAATTATAAAGGTACTTTTCTTCCCTTTCTCCACTGCTCCAACCCCACAGCAACTATATGCCCAGTAAACTCACAATAAACATGGATTACCCTACTGCCCACCCATTATATAATGGTCACTTCTTTTCCTCATAGGGAGCTTTTTCCAAGGTCTCTCCCTCTTCTTCCTCCATACTGAATTTGTCTCTAAGTTACTTTGAGAGTAACCCCTGCACATTTGTGAGAGCTGCCCATAAATGCTAAAATTGTGAGGGAGATATCCCTTTGGGAAATGAAGGACTGGAAAAACCTGGAAAATAAGACAAAGGCATACAGAAAGAGTGGTAAAAGCACCCAACATATTGAAGTTCCTTATCCATTTGAATTACTAAACAGAAATCAATCAAACCCAAACACATTTCAAGTTAATGAATTTAATTATGCAAAATCACCAGGACCATACATTCCATAAGAAAAATTTCTGTAAAACCCTGAAAATAAATGGCCAGAGCCATAGAGGTTGTTCATAGTGTCAACTCTGAAAATACCAAAGAGCTCACAGAAGTTTTACACCAAGGGTTGACTCTACAAAATAAAAATAAATAAACCAAAGAGGTTATTTCACTAACTGTAAACTATGACCAAAAAAGCTACAGAGGTTATGCATCAACTATTAACTCTGAAAAATAAAATCAGAGAGCTCATAGAGGATATAGGCAAAAAGTCTTCTTTATTCTGTTGGAGGAATGAAACTAGTTGTGCCTGCAAGAGTATCCTCCAAGGCCAAGGAGACCCAAGTAAGTGACACTAAACCTTGATCCATATAGTTGTGATTGGACAAAGAATCAGGCAATGAGGTGTAACCACAGCACTGAGATGTAATAGTAGCAATGAAGCAAGTTTGCCTAGTGACAAAAAGTCATTTTGTACATAGTAGGGTTTCATGACTGGAAGGTGGTTCCTGCATGAATTCGTGTAAGCTTAGGTAACACCTGGGGCTGGTTTGAACCAGTTCTGTGATTTAGCTACAGCAGAGTTCATCCAGAAAAGTGAGTGTAAGGATAATTGTTATGCCAAGCTCAATGTATAGCTTGTTTGATGGTCCTTAGCTCTGGAAAACAAGGTGTCTCTTAATAGTAAGAAAAGAGAGGAGTAAAAAGAGGAGTGGTCTTTGGGTGAGGGTCCTGACATTCTTAAAGTGAATCAAGTTTTTAACTTCCATAAGGATGTCAATATATCTTCAATATGTCTTTTAAAATTCATTATTCAGAGACACCTCTCTCCATAGTGCTTTCCCTGTGGTCAACAGGCTTTCAATAAAACTTGGGAAACTGAAAAATAAAATAAAATTTAAAATAAAATTAATTATCCATTGAATACCTATAATTTTTATAGAAATTTCCTCATGATGCCTAAATATATTTATCAAAATAAGCATGTGAAAAATACATTTGAAATGTCTTCAGCTTGTATTTCACATTTATATCTTGGATTTTTAGGAATATACTATAAGGATAATGAGTTTCTCACCCAGCAGTCATGTAAACAGCTGTTATTCTTTTTTTTCCTTTTTTTTGGGGGGGGCAATGGGGGTTAAGTGACTTAACCAAGGTCACACAGCTAGTAAGTGTCAAGTGTCTGAGGCCGGATTTGAACTCAGGAACTCCTGAATCCAGGGCCGGTGCTTTATCCACTGCACCACCTAGCCGCCCCCAACAGCTGTTACTCTTGATGAAGTAAGAATTATGAGATTCCTTCAAAATATTCCTGGGCAAAAAACCTTTTGATAGTTTCTAACTTTGAGCATGGTCATGATTGGATTGAAATCTGACACTAAGATTTTTAAGAAAATTCACTGTCAAATTATTTCTAGAGAATGATAATTGTGTTGGCAATTTGTGCTTTTAAGAGTACTTTTATTTTTAAGTGGCTAGTTAAAAAAACTCTGGAAAAATGAACTGATAATGGAAAATTAACATCTTATGACCTAGAACTGTAAAAGATCATAGAAAATATCTAATCTAATTCTCTTCTTTCAGATAAAAGAATGATTCCCAGAAAGTATAAATGACTGGTCCAAAGTTATATAAGTAGCAAGTGAGCAACTCAGAGCTTCTGGGTCCAGATCAATACTTTTCCCACTACTCAGGCTACCTCTTAGATATAGTTGTACATTTATATCTATATCCATATCAATATCCATCTAAGGTATGTAGTATGCTTCATACATGTTATTTATATAAATGCATACATATAGATGATAAAATGATGATTATTAAGATAGATGAGAGGTGGATATACAAACAACCTATCAGTAATAATGCAATTTTAAAAGAAAAGGAAAAGGGCATAAACATTTCTATATTACTCTACTATGTGCCAAGCTCTGTACTAAGGCATTTACAAATATTATCTCATTTGCTTTCACAATAATCTTGAAAGATATGTCTATTATTATCCTCACTTTATAGATGGGGAAACTGAGGTAGACATAAGTTGACAGAATTAGTGTCAGAGATCAGATGTGAACTCAGGTCTTCCTCACTCCAGGTCCAGTGCTATATCTCTTGTAACTCCTAGCTATCAAATGAAGTTTCCTACTTTCCTTTCATGAATTTTAAGGCTATGTCACTTTGCACCAATCCAGAGAACATTAGTGTTTTTAAAGCCATAGTTTTCACATCTCACAAAATCACCTTCTATTCATTTCAGTAAACATTCATTAAACTCCCACAATCTCCACAACATTATGCCAGACTCTGGGAATATACACTGATCCTCAGAGATATCTTCTGTTCTATACAATAAAATTATAAAGAAAAGTCACAAAATGAAGAAAAGAAGAAAATTCCATAAACGAACTAATTTGAAAAAAAATTTGCTTCTTAAAACATAAATCACTAATGATGAAATTTGTGTCATGTTTTTGCTATCATAAGAGATTATGGTATTCAAATTACTCTGTGCTTTAAAATTGCATTTATTGATTTGAATTGCTTCTTTGCACAGATTTCTAGCTAATGTAGACTTTGAAGCACAAATGCAAACTATAACCTTAATGAGGATCATCATAGTATCATACAATCATTTCTTGCTTTCCTATTTATGTTCAAGACTCCTTGGCTAGCTGTTAGTGATAAATATCAAGGATAAGACATAATCTCTGTTCTCAAAAAACCGTATAAATTCAAATTAATATATGATCAGGGCTAAAAATTAAGTTATGTTAAGAATTCTTTATTTTTCAGTTGTTTTGCAGTCTTGTCTCACTCTTCTTGACCCCATCTGGGGTTTTCTTAGCAAAGAAAATAGGTGGTTTGCCATTCTCTTCTCCAGTTAATTTTACAGATGAGGAACTGAGGCAAACAGGGTCAAGTAACTTGCCCAGGGTCACACAGCTAGAAAGTTATCTGAGGATAGATTTGAACTTACAAAGATGAGCCTTCTGAAGTCTCAGCACTCTATCTATTGTACCACCTAGCTATGCTTAATCATTTCATAAGACTTAGATGGGAATTTAGTCTTAAAAGGTGTTTTGTGCATTTGTGTTTTCTTAATTTAGAAATAAGGGGATAAGAAGAAATGAAATTGTTTTTGGCCATGGTGGACAAAGCCACTGCTAATATGACAGGTCAATGAAATTTATATAAACACATTCACAAATACATTCTAAAAATCTTGGAATTTATTTTCTCCAGATTGTACAGGAAATAAGAATCTTGTACAATATCACATAACCTTCCAAGCTTCTTGATTTCCTGTTTTCATATACATATCTACTACTGAATGAATGGAGACACCTTTTCTTTCTAAGGGTAGATTGGCCTTTATTGAGGTTTGTGGAAATACTCCTAAAGAGTATTCATTACCAATAAATGCCCAAGAAAATGTATAATAAATAGTAATATTCCCTCATTTTCTCTATAAGAAATAGTCACAGCCACTTATTCGTTTACTTAAGATAGGATGTAATTTGCTGAACTGCCCCACTTTGTGTGATTGCTGCAGTTAAATGGATCTTCCATTTCCTCACTCTCTACCCATGTAATTGATGCCTACTATTGTATGGAATTCACTTTAAACCCAATAGCCAATACCACCATGCAGATAGACTGAGGAAGATGTCAACTTTAGGGGGGGAAAGGGGAAGAAGAAAGACAAAAAGATTGCAGAGATTGAATATGATAGAGGAAGAACTAAAGCAGATGGCAACATGAAAGGGATAGGAGAAAATTGTGGTTTTCTCAATTTACACTATAATTTTACTGATATTATCTGGTTGCTATTTCTATGTTCCTCTTTTAGTAACTGAAATATTTAAAACCAGGGCAGCTAGGTGGCGCAGTGGATAGAGCACCGGCCCTGGAGTCAAGAGTACCTGGGTTCAAATCCGGCCTCAGACACTTAACACTTACTAGCTGTGTGACCCTGGGCAAGTCACTTAACCCCAATTGCCTCACTAAAAAAAAAAAAAAAAAAAGAAAGAAATATTTAAAACCAACAGGTCTTCTTGATGGGTTAGCCCACCCAGTATTCAAGTACAAAGAAGACACTTTAAAAATACCACAAGGATGTCATGTAAATTCTTAGACAGTGTTTAAAGGTGTTTTTTTCCAACCATACAAGTATTATTAAAGGCTATCTAATAATAATGGAAAGTTGGCAATATGGGATGAAACATCATGTGCAGCAGAAAGAGTTAAAATTAGTCATAAGGTATGTTTTTGTATTCTGGCTCTCCCAATTGCTACCTGTGTAGTTAAGGCACTTATTCTCCCTGGACCTCTGTTTCCACATCTGTAAATTGGTGGTAGACAAACTAGATGCTCTCTAATGTCCCTTACAGATATAGACTGGTGGTCTTGTGATCCAAAGTGACAGAATTATTGTGAGATTTGTCAGAAAAGTCACAATTTTTCCTACAAATATATCCTTCAATCAGTATATTATGAATATTTAAAATAAAATTCAAACAAGTATCCAAATTGTATGCCATTTTCTCATCCTTAATTCTGCTAGTTCATCATTGTAAAAAAAAAAAATTAGTCTACCTTAATGTGGAAATGAGATTGGAAATGATACCTACTATTCAGTTATATAATGTCTCTTGTATAGAGAAAATTTTTATCTGACACCAATCATGAAGATGCCTCATGTAGGGAAAATGTTTATCTGATGACAAATAAAACACTAATTACCCCATTAAGATTTCACATGGGGGGGGGGGAAGACATCTGAAAGAAAGAAAAGCCCATCTAGATGAGAGAAGAAAACCATAACCCTGAGTATACCTATAGTCAGGAAAAATTTTGAAAAGGTCTAGTTAGGTTACAATTTCTTAGCAGCAAAAATTGGCTTACCTCAGGAACTCTTTCAACAAAATGCTTGTTTTGAACATGTGAATTCTTGTTGGATGGGAGGTTTCTGGGAAAACAAAAACATTTAGTTAAAAAATAATCACCTCTGACCCCTTTTTATTCTTATCTATATATTGAGCATAGTTCGGTGGCACAGTGAATAAAGTGACAGCCTAGAAGTCAGGAAAACTCATCTTCCTGAGATCAAATGTGGCCTCAAACGAAAATGACTGAGCAACAATGATGTATAGAGGGAACATGGGTGTAACTGTATGGCTAGATGGGAGGAAGAATAGAAATCTCTAGCCTTCTCCTCCTCCCTATCCCTCTTCTGCAAGGGAGACTTTATCTGGACAGGAAAGAAAGCAAAAGATCAGGGTGAGAAGCTTGGCTACTCTGTTCTCCTCAGAGAGACGCATTGGGATTCTGGTTATATCTAATGGTCAAGGTGTTTTATGCAAATGATGAATAATCACTATGTGAAAATAATGTGTGTATGGTAAACTTCCTCTATCTACTACATCTCTACATCTCTACAGGTTCAGGCTAAAATGCCATTATTACTTATATCCTTTTTATCTCACAGTTAATTGTGGAACCAGTTGATACAACATCCTATATAGATAAAAATTCAATATTATTTTAGCAAATCCATTCAAATTCATACTGTTTTTATGACTTTTGTTTCAATATAGACTCTCAGAATCATATGTTTATTTCCAAGCACAACCTCAGAAACCATCTAATCCAGTCTCCTCATTTTCCAGATGAGGAAACTAAGACCGAAATAGGTTAAGTGACATGTCAAGTATCAGACAGTAGTTATTGATGAAGTCAGAATTTGAATTCTAGTCCTTAGCCTTTAAATCACTTCTCTTTGAACTGTATAAAAATTTTTCTTTGCAAAAAGTCATTTGAAGTTTTACATGCCAAACTCTTATATTGCCATTCATCCTCAGAATAACTACATGTGATAGCTATTATAAATGTTATTCTCTCCCTTTTATTGATGAAGAAATGAAGACTCAAGCTTAAGACATTTGTTCAAGATCACATAATTAGCAAATGGTAGAATCCATTTACTCCAAATTTAATAATCTTTAATTCTTAAGCAGTTTTCCCTAAAATTCCTAGGTGACACAGTGGATGGAGTATTGGATCTGGAATCAGTTCAAATGCTGTTTCAAATGCTTACTAGTTGTTTGACCCTGGAAAAGCCACAACCTCTATGTGCCTTATTTTCCTCATCTGTAAATTGGGGATGTCAAAGCACTTATCTACAAGGGTTGTTGTGAGTATAAAATGAGATGCTATAAAGTACTTTGTAAACCCTAAATCTATAGAAATATTAATTGTTGTTATTGTTATTATTAATTATAGTACTAATTGATTTCATGTAGGCTTATTCCTTTTTCACTCTAACATCAATAAAGATTGGAGCACACAAATTTTACAAATTAAGATTTGTGAAATCTTCATCATGAATGGCTAGTGAAGGAAGGCATTATTAAGCACAGAGAACTTTTTTTTTCAAAGTATATTAGATTTTAGGATCTAAAGTTTAGAAGGGACTTTAAATTTCCTCTAGTCTAACAACCTCATTTTATAGGCCACAGAAATATAGATTTAAAGCTAAACAAGGAATTTAGCTATGAAGTTATTTATTCCAACTTCCACATTTTCCAGATGAAGAAACTGAAGCTCAGAGAGGTCTGAGGACTTGCCCCCAAGCAACCTAGATCATAAATGCCAGAGTCATTTCAAACTTTAGCCTCCAGACTCTAAAACCAATGATCTTTTTAATATAATACCATTACCTTAAATGACCCAAATTATGATTCTGAAAACAAAATAAGTCATTATGACTACAAAGGGCCAGGATTCTAAATAACTCAAATTAAATGACATTATTTCTGGTTTTTTGTTAGAAGCCAACAAAACTTAAAACTACTTAAAATTAAAAGTGCAAAATATTAGGCATGAAGTTACTGGAGTTATTTTCAATTTGAGCATATATATAGAACATATAAGATATATGAGTATATATATGAACACATATATATGAGCATATCAAAATATATACACACATATATGGTCTGTTATACCATGTAATCAATAGCTAAGGAAAATCCATCATCCTCATCATTTGATCAACAAATAAAAATGGTTATACTTTACTAGATTCTGGAAGAATCAAACAATTACTGTGTATAATGAGATTATGTTGTAATAGAGGAAACAAGAAATTCATGGTATGTATATATACACATATATGCACAAATATACAACATAAACATAAAATTAATAAATACATACGCTCAGAATAATTAAAACATACATACACATTAATACACACACTCAGAATAATTAAAATATGAAGCAGTTTGGAAAGGAAGCATTGGCAGTGTGATTTCAGGAGGTGCTTCTCATTGATAAAAACTTGAATGGAGGGACTCTATGAGGTGAGGGAAAGGAGAGACTGCATTCCAGGCAAGGGAAAATAGTCGGTGCAAAGTCACAGAAATGGGTGATTATGAGCATGGAACAAAGAGGAATAGAGATTTGGCTAAATTTCAGAGTGTGAGAGGGAGAGTAATGCCCAATTAGTCTAGAATGATACATTGGGGACAGATTATGTAGGGTTTTAAAGTGAAAGAGAAGTTTATTTTATCCTAAAATCAATTTGAACCATTGGAGTTGAGTGGAAGAATCCCATGTTCATATCTGTGCTGAAAGAAAATTACTCTGGCAGCAGTATGCTGGATGGATTGGAGTGGGGAGAAATTCAAGTCACAGAAATCAATTGGGGGAAATTTCAATAATCTAGTAGAAGATCAAGTTAAATCAATAAACATTTATTAAGGGACGACTATGTGGCAGGCATTGTGCTAAGCTCTTCAGATGCAATGAAAGGCAAAAAATAGTCCCTGGTTTCAGGGAGCTCATAATCTAATGGGAGAGATAACATGCAAACTACTACATGCAAATATCATAGATACAGAATAAATTGGAGATAATCTTATGGAAAAGACATTAGTATTAAGAGTGATTCAGGGGGGCAGCTAGGTGGCACAGTGGATAAAGCACCAGCCCTGAATTCAGGAAGACCTGAGTTCAAATCTGGCCTCGGACACTTGACACTTACTAGCTGTGTGACCCTGGGCAAGTCACTTAACCCCATTGACCTGGAAAAAAAAGGAGTGATGCAGAAAAGTTTTTTGGTAGAAAACAAGGTTTTATCTAAAACTCAAATAAAGAGCTAGGTAAGCCAAGAGATGGTGATGAAAGAGGAAGAGAAAGATTTAACTGAGGTGATAGCTGTGAGAAATGGAAAGAAGAGGTTGGATGAGAGTGTTTCTGTGAAGGTAGAGAAAACAATATAAGCCAACTGTTTGGATATTTGGGGTGAGGGAAAGTAAGGATTTCAAGATAATGCCAAGATTATTAATCAGAGACATTGTCATAGAAGACAGAAATAAGGAAGTTTGGTAAAGATGAGGGTTCAGAAAGAAAATGAATTCTGTTTTAATAATATCCACATCCAGAGAGAGAAATGATGAACACTGGCTTCAGATTGAAGCATATATATTTCACTTTCTTTTTCCTGTTTTTCCCCCCAGCAACATAACTAAGATGCAAATATGTTTTACATGACTTCACATGTATAATTGATGTCATGTTGCTTGCCTTCTCAGTGGGTGGGCAAAATGCTGGAGGGAAAGAATTTGGAACTAAAAAAATTAATTGAATGTCAAAAATAAATAAATACAAGTTTAAAAAATAATTTCATTTTAGACATTTTGAGTTTAAGATGTCTCCTGGACATAAAGGTTGAAAATTTTCAATTAATTATTAATTAATCAATGATCTGGGAATGAACCTTGGGAGAGAGACTGAGTTTAGATATGTAGATATGGGAGTCATTTATTCAGAGATGATAAGTTTAAAACATGGGATCTAATAAAGTTACAAGAGGCTTAGCTGAGAAATGGAGAAAATGTAGGAAAATAGCTTGAGGAAATGTTAGTATCTAATGAAGTTTTTATTTTTTCTTGAGGATAGGGAGATGAACATGTTTAAATGTATTAAGGAAGTGTAATGATTGGAATGATGCCACCTGCTGGAGACTTACTATAGAAAAGCTCCACCATGAAGGAAGGTCTTTGAGGGCAGGACCATGTGTCTTTTCTTTGGTGTCAGGAAGTGACGTTTGCTGGTGGGAGGAGGAAGGGGGAGCCGGGCACTCTGCCTCTTCACTCTTTTCCTGGGGACGCTGGTGGAGAAGGGAGCTAGAAATGCACTCTCCCTTTAATAGATAGGAATCTAGGCCTTTCTCTCTTTACCAAATTCTTATTCTCCTTAATAAATGCTTAAAAGTCTAACTCTTGCTAAAGTTTATAATTTATTAGAGACCACTCATTAGATATTTTAGACAGTTTAGCTAGAATTTTAGCTTTAACAGAAGTTGATAAAGAAAAGATTGGAAATTCAAGAGAGAAGGGGATAACTGAGGATATAATTTTCTGGAAAAGCAGGAAGGAATGGAATCAAGAGTAATTCTGTTGGTGTTGGCCTTGGGAAGGAGAAGGACTACTTCATAAGAGATTAAGGGAAAGGGAGGAGAGGGTAGGGAGACATGGCAAAGGATCTCAAGATGAAAAGAATGGGGAAAAAATAGGATCAAAGTTCTATCACTAAACATGAAGCAACAAAACGTTATACTGAGTATTATGATAGGATTATGAATTTAGATCTAAAAAATGAGAGGTTATCCAATCCAACTACCTCATTTTATAGATGAGGAAACTGAAGTCCAGGATATTTTCAAATGAGTTGACCAAAGTCACATAAATGAGCTATGTTGCAGAATCAACATTTGAAGTTTACCTTACAAGCATTAATTCACTGTTTAAAATTTGACATTATGTTATTTGAAATGTGTTTACAAAATCAAATGAAAAGTTGTTATAGCAATTTTCTAGATGAAAGAAAAAAATACTTTTAAGAAAAACAAAGTCAGGTTTGTGTCTGAATTAGACAGATCAGCTGTTGACTTTAATTGAATTTACTGAGCAATTGTTTAACCCTCCATGTCACTTAGCAGAAGACCTAGATAGGTTAAATCTATGGGTGCAGATGAATTGGACAGATTCAAAACATTTGTTCTGATTCATTACAGCTCACCTTTATTGCTGCATAACCCAGCAAGGTCCCTGAAATACCCATTCTGTCACGAATGTGGCATTAAGCCAGCCTGCAGTGAATCAAGCTGAAGGTATTTTATCCCACAGCAAATTCACCAAAATTATACTGCCCCTATGTCCATCTCCATCTTGAAGATAAAGGCAACCAGTCTAAAAAACCTGAACTGACCCCAGAGTGTCTCTGAAAAATACCAATCAGAACAGCTTTCAAACTCTGTATTACTGAGTCACAGTCATGTGTTCAGATGACTAGACAGGCATCACACACCACCAGTTCTCATATGTGCAGGACCATATGGATGCCTGATTAATTTGTGAGATCAAGAAATGAATTTCCTTCCTACACTAACGTAGGTGACTAATTAAAATATGAAGACGTAGTCTGTGTAAACAAGATACAACTCCTAAATTGTTAATGACAAAACAGCCCCTATGCTCTTGGGAATGGAAGATAATCTTATACAACCAAGACAGAATACAAAATCATTTCCCTTTTCTCTGCAGCCTTCTCTATAACAAAGGGCAATATTGACATCATGCAATGTACTCTTATTTCTATTACCCACACTTCTTTAATAAATGCTTTCCCTTCCAAGCATAGATCTGTTGATTGAAAGAAAAATAAATATATTATCAAAAGCACTTTGTTTTATTATTTTTTTTATTTAGCGCTCATTTCTAAAATTTTAGTAAAACATACTTTATCTCTTAGATCAAAATAGCTCAGAAATGTAAGTGGAATTTTCTGATAAAGTCAATTAATAATATCTGTCAATTTAAAAAATTAGGAAGCCTGACTTCTTGGTTCCCCAATGAGCTGAGATTGATAGATAGATAGATAGATAGATAGATAGATAGATAGATAGATAGATAGATAGATAGATAGATAGATAGATGGATGGATATATAGATAGACACATACATACACACGTATGTGTGTGTCACCATATAGTTTATTACAAACCATCATTGTTCCTACTAGGGTCAAAATATGATAATTTTAAAAGCAAAAGTGATGTCAGTATATAAACACTTATTAAGCACCAACCAAAATTTTTGCATTTACATAGTGCTTTAAAGACTGCCAAATTCTCTCCCTTCCGTGTCTAACTTCCATGAATCTGGGTTTTTGGTTGTTGTTTTTTTTAAGGAAGATGGTCAGTCAGTGCTAAAAAATTTAAGCATTAATTGAATTCTTATGTACTCACACTCAAATGGATCTGTGATCCCACTAATTCTTGAGTTTCCTTCAGTGATCTGAGTCATGTCATTCTCATATGCCCAATTTTTGCAACTCTTATCCATATTTTTAAAGTTTATGATGTTTCACCCAATATTCTGGAAGCCTTCACTGATTTCTCCTGACATCATGAAAGAGTTAATGGAGCTGTGCACCTGCCATCTCTTATCTTGTCACGTGATGAGCCCATCTTCTCTTCCTATCATTCTTTGATGATATCTTTTACTTCTCCTTCTTAGAACTCCCTATTGGTTATTTACTGAAGTCGGCTTCACCCTCTATGTAACTCCCCATTGACTTCCGTATGATACTTTAGTTCTTCAGAGACAATAGTATTCTTCATCTAGCTGTCATAAAGCCAACATCATCAAAATGTTAATAGTATAGAGATAGATCTTTGCCTTTATAGTGTAAAGTTGCTATCTGTACAGTGGCTAAGATTCTAGCTAAACTGTCTAAAAATCTAATGAGTGGTCACCATTAAATTAGAAGCTTTAGCAAGAGTTTAGACTTTTAAGCATTTATTAAGAAGCATAAGAATTTGGTGAAGAGAGAGAGAAAGAGGCCTAGATTCAGCTATCTATCTCAGGGAGCCAGTGTCTCCTGCTCCACACCCCCCTGAGGTCCTGGTGAAAGAGAGAGAGAGAGAGAGAGAGAGAGAGAGAGAGAGAGAGAGAGAGAGAGAGAGAGCAAGCCTCGCCCCTTCTTTGTCCACAAGCCTCCTGTGAAACCGGGAACATCCCATCCATGGGCACACACAGCTCCAAGCTAATTGGCTGGTAGCTTTGATCAACAGTACCCATGAGCGAATGTCACTTCCTGACTCCAAGGAACTGACCTTCCAAACCACATGGCTTGCCCTCAGATGCCTTCTCCTCATGGATGAGCTTTCCTACAGAAACTCTCTAGCAGGTGGTGTCACTCCAATTGTCACAATAGGGAGATTGTGATCTGGAAAAGAACTTTGCAATATCCTAAAATGCTTATTTTAAAAAAGTAGGTTATTGGGTTTTTTTTGCTGTTGCTTTTCATAACCACTTTTTCCAGGAGTGGACTTTACCAGAGATGTCAAACACATAGTCTGTGGGATAAAGATATCCCATGACACTCCCAAGTGCACCCAAACCAGATAAAAATGTAATTAGGAAATATTTAACAAAATAAATAAAAACAACAGTAAAATAGAAATAACATTACATTATAAAAACTGTTAATATTTGTTCTTTATTGATCCTTATGTAGTGGCCACAATTTCTTTTTGAGTTTGATACCATTAGTCTTGACAGATCAAAGCCTTATTGTTGTTTAGTCATGTTTGACTCTTCATGACCTTTTAGATCATACCATGTATGGGGTTTTCCTTGGCAAAGATCTTGGAATGGCCTGAATTTCCTTTTCAAAGGGATTAAGGCAAGTAGAAGTTAAGTTACTTGCCCAGGGTTAAACAGCTAGTCAGTATCTGAAGCAGGATTTGAACTCAGGTCTTCTTGACTCCAGGCTCACTCTCTCCATTGAGCCACTATCTAAAGCCTTGGAGGAATTTAATACATTTTAATAATTTCCTATTTCTCAGCATATTTAGGTAGTAACATAATATAAAATCTTGTAATTTTGTGAGTTTATCCTATAAAATAATACTGTGTCTAGAAAGGACCCTAAAAGCCATTTTGTCCAACTTCCTCATTTTAAGAAATAAAAAGTGTGGCCCAATGCCACACAACTAATAAATGAAACAGGCAGAATTTGAAATCAAGTCCTTTTACTCCAAATCTATTGTTCTTTTGATTGTACCATGACATCTCTCATAATTGAACTTTAGAATTAAACGACTATTGTTTAAATATACTTATTATCCTGCAATCAAAGTTCTTTCAAAATTGCTTTTAAAATTGTCTCAGTCCCTACTTGTCTTTGGAGGCAGAGCCAGAGCTACTCAGTGTGTGGAATGCATATATTTGGTAAATAGCCTGACTTCTCCACAATGCCCAGAAAATGTTCTAATTGAGAAATCCACCTCATAGCCTTACTTTTTGTAAGAAAACCAACCCAGTAAATAACTCTTCAACGATACACTATATCTTCAAGTTAAATGACATCATAAAATTAAGGTAACAAGACCTAAGTTAGTAAGAACTTCCAATGATTATTGTATTACTCACAAGAATACTCCATTTTTTCTTCATCAACATTGAGACCAGAATCCAATCCTGCTTTCTGCCTCCTTTTTTAAAGAAATAATCAGGTTTAAAATGCAAGAATGAATGAAGGATTTTTGTTTTGTTTTATTTTCTTAGCAAAAGGTATGCCCAAAGCAGGAAAACCCATGGAGAATATGACCTATACTTCATCATAAGGCCTCAGGAATGGCTTTAGGTACATAGAACTTTTATGACTTATCCAGGTTGATATAATTAATAAAAGTAAGAGGCAAGATTTGAACCAACATCTTCCTAACTCTAAGCCCCTCAACCTATCCACTAAGCCAGGGTGGTTCTCAGTCAGTCAATATCTGGGTCATAATGATTTGGGGCGGGGTGTTAATCTAGATTTGTGATTTCCTTGGTGTAAGGAACTTGACCTTCAATGAATATCAAGAATTTATCCATAACTTAAATTCTTTGGGAGACAGCAGTGTCCCAAAGAGATTAGATGACTTCACCATGATCCCAGACTTGCAAGTAAAAGGAAGGACCTGAATTTTGGTCTTCCAGACTCTAAGCCTGGCTATTTTGCCATGATGCCCCAGCGTAGTTGAACATGGGGACTTTTCCTTAATATGTTAGTGGATTTAATTCTTACTAACTTCCTATTAAAGACTCCTATACCTACATATATGAGTTTTTGTAGCAATTTTGAGACGATGCATGGGAAAAGAGCTTGGGAAATGCTATGCAAATAAATGAGCACTTCTGTTTTCAATTATGAATTCTGCTTACTTGACAGGTACAAAGCATACCTCCATTATGAGCACAGAAACAGAAATTTTTTATCATTGTTATTGTTTCTGTGAAGCTTCTGAAGTAGACAAGAAGTTTGTGAGGTTATCAATTCATATCTGTGAATGTGGAGAATCAACTATCAAATAGGCTACACCCTGCTAAGTGATATAATATGCTTATTAAGGGAAAAAGTCAAGCAATAATATATAAGAAATAAAAATAAGTCAGTCGCTCTGCTAAAATGTTTCTTAATGTGCTACACCACCATAAAAGCTGGTTTTATTTATTACAAATAATAAAACTGTAGAGTTAAACTAATCAAATTCAAATCAGTTCAACAGTGTAATTTTCAGTTGAAGAGGTGCTTAGGAAACACCAAATGAACTCAGCAACGGAAGCCTCATTGCCTCTTAATCAAATGCAGTCAACTTTAAACATCAGGCAGCCAGGTGATAAGTTTGTCATTTCTCAGCTATGTTCTTTGCAGGGAGTTGTCAGGAAGGTCTGACAGCTCTTAAACTTCCCACCTCATTTGTCCCTGTTTATGAACGTCATGTTGATCTACAAAAAGTACTTGGTAGGGAGATAGAGGACAATGATACTTCTATTAAAACATATATATGTGTGTGTGTGTTTTATATATATGTGTGTGTGTGTGTTTATATAGAGAGAAGTATATATGCATATATAGAGAAGTGTATATATTTCTATTAAAACATATATGTATATGTTTAAATAAAAGTGTCATTGTTCTCTATCTCCCCACCCAGCATATATGTTTGTGTTTGTGTATGCAAATATATACATACACATACACACAAAGATTTATATATACACATAGATTGTGTATATATTAAGTGACTCGTGTGTGTGTATTGGCAGCTAGGAGGTGTAATGGATAGAGAGCCAGCCTGGTAGCCAGGTGAACCTGAGTTTGAATCCACTCTTAGACACTTAATAACTGTGTGATCCTGAGCAAGTCCTGGTTTGCCTCAGTTTTTCTTATCTGGAGAAAGAAATAGCAAACCACTCCAGTATCTTTGCCAAGAAAACCCCAAATGGGGTCATGAAAAGTCAAACAGTACTGAAAGCAAAACAACAAAATATGTGTGTGCTATATATGTTTATACAAACATGTATATTTATTCTGCTGCCTGCAGCAAATATCCATCAGGGTGTATGTTATGAAGAGATGCTTACTTTCCAAAAAGAAATTTTCACCACCTTTTTATTCAACTCTAGTTTTACTTTTTTCTGCCTAATGTCTAATTGTGTCCAGTTACTTTAGAGAACTAGGGGTATATTAATGATTCATAGCTTTTCTCTCAGAGAAATACAGGTTTGTAATATATCACAAGGAGCCAGAGATCAGAGACCTTGAATTAGAAGGAGGAAACCATGGATGAATATATTACTGCTCTATACAATTAACTTATACCAGACAGAAATCAACTCCTTTCAGAATTAGACCAATGCTTGCTTTTCAGTGAAAACATATTTGCAGGAAAGTTGCACAGATTTTTACAGGCTTCCCCCTGAAGGAAAAGAGATGAATTAATATGCACCAAGCAATTGGCAAGAAGCCCATCTTTGATCTACCTTTAGTGGAGACAAAGATCAACATAGGCAATAACATAAGGAAGGCAGAGTTATGAACAGGTGCTGAGTATCAGGTTAAGGAGGGCAATTGATATGTAAAGGATTGGTCTCTCTGGTGGGATGAACTATCTGACCCTTATCTGAGTTAACTTGACCCCATCATCTCTATTTTAGCCCTGATTTAATCTGCACTTTCAAGGCAACAAGGTTGAAGCTACACAGATCGTTTGCCTTTACAGGTTTGATTTTTTTCTTTATTACAACAAACACTAGAGGCAGGGAGTGGGCAAGGGAGAAGCTATATTGAACTGTGATGAATGTTTTTGACTCTGATAGAGTACATTTCAATTAAACTGTCAGGATACTCAGAAGTAGGGGGGATGTTTAATGTGAGTTGGGGTACCCATGAAAATTGGTTCTTACATGTCTTCTTCAAGTGAATTTATCAAATAATTCAGGTGATAAAAGTGGCCCCATAAACATTAATTGAACAGCCATTAAGCAGGATAGCTGTTTGTTTGGGGTTGATAGAGGACATAAAGCTTCATACCCTGTGGTGGAAAACAATTAGGTCTGATGATGAACATGCCATTAAATGTACTATTACCAGTCTTCTATCTGTCTAACTTTATAAAATAGCAGGCAGCTGTAGTCAAAAGCTTGCACAAGTGATAGGAAGTCATATTTTTACTGTCATGTCATCACCCGTTATAAATATTGTAGTGTTTCTAATGCTTTATGCTAATGGCAATGACTAATGGTAGTCATTATCTCCATTCAATCTCATAAAAAAAAAACTTCCTCAAGAGAGAGTGCTCATAACTAGAATGCTGTTTAAAATTAAACTGTTTTTCTAAAACACAGAAAATAAAAAGCACTTAAATACTAGAGGTTGGATGGCTAATTTATTTTGTTTTGAGTATGTTTGACAACCACTGCCATCATTAACTTTGCCACCAGCCAAATTGATATTTCACACCATAGTGTGTTATAGACTCATATGTGTGTGTATGTGCATACATAAAGCTTTCAAGTGTTTTTGCCCATTTGAGAATATAGGTGAAGATTATATATATATATATACATATATATATATACACACACACATATACATATATATGTATACATATATACACATATATGCACGTATATGTGGGTGTGTATGTGGGGGGGAACCAATGGCTGAAACAAATCTGATACTAGCCCACGAGCCCTTTGGACACTTGGTGTTTTTAAAAAGGAAGGTGGGTTCTCTTATCCATTTCTGATTTCAGTTATGAATTCTGCTTACTTGACAGATACACAGAATGCCTCCATTTTGAGAACAGGAACAGAAATACATGAATGAATGAAGTTGCTTTTTGCATCTGATCAGTACTAAGTGGGATATTAAATTTATTCCAAACAAGTAAGTGTTAATTTTGGTTTCATTGTAAGTGACCATAGCACAGTCAGAATGTGGTGACTTTCATGGGCCAAAACTTTCATATTTCTTATAAAATTTCCCCATTTCCAGACCTTCAGGACTTATGTGTCCATGTTCTAAGATTATATATGTATGCATATAAATATATCTGTGAATATATACACATATATATTTGTTTATATACATATGCAGCACACTCCTACAAGTATGATTCTAATCAGTACAGTTTAATCAGTGTAATGTCATGCTTTTCTAGGCAGCATTGTCTTATTTGGGACAGCATTGTATGGTTGATAGAATGCTGGGTTTGGAGTAAAAAAGATTTTTTTTTTTTTTAGTGAGGTACCTGGGGTTAAGTTACTTGCCCAGGGTCACACAGCTAGTATGTGTTAAGTGTCTGAGGCCGGATTTGAACTCAGGTACTCCTGACTCCAGGGCCAGTGCTATATCCACTGCACCACCTAGCTGCCCCAAAAAGATTTATTTCTAAATCTTAGTTGACACTTACTAGGTGTGTGACCCTGAAAGTCACTTAGCTTCTATGTTCCTTTGTCATTTCCAAAGAATTTGTCTACTACCTAAGACATTATTATGTGCCTTGGAGATAATGGAATTATAGCATTAAGGAGAAAGATGTTGAGAGAGTGAATCTGAGATTTCACCAAACTAAGCAATTACTGTATCATCTTCTCCATTACTGACTACTTTTGTCTAAGAATAAGTTCCTAAGGAGTGGGATTCCTGACCATATGGTATATTAGGGCTTCATTACCACGTGGGAAGTAACTATGGATATAACTTCTATCTGGGGCCAAGACAGCCCCAAATGATGAAGATGTTCCAATGTCATTATGGTTTTGACTAAGTAATACTAATTATGTTTATACAAAGAATGTGTGGGTTGTGTGGAGATAAAATTGATATATAACTCAAGAAAGCAGGTTCTTTCATGAATTTTGTTGCTATATGATCTAAAGAAAAATTTCCAAAATTCTACCTAATTTTATTTAACTATACATACATTTTGTGTGTCTAAGGCATTTTGCTCAATGTATGGATTTGAAGAAATTTCTAGTTCCATTTTATCACAAGGCAATATTCTGCTAGGAGTATGATAAATTAATCAGTCCTAATGTATTCAGTAGGTGCTAATGAGCATGAATAGCTTTAATATGTTAATCCCTTAGATAGGAAATTTACCATTTGCTTGGGGACTTCTTAGGGTAAAGCTATCACATAGTGGAGTACTTTCAAAGGTGGATAACTAAGGAACTGTGACATGCTGGTGAAAAAATTATTGGGGACTAGAGGGAGGGGAGTAGTTTTCTTAGTTGTCCTAAAATCATGTTGCATAAGTGGTTCTTCTTGTTTTTTTCTGTAGGAGGCCTTGTAGGCCTGGTTTTGATTTTCTGTAGGAAAGAATTGCTGAATGAAAGGCAATAATGATAACTTTTGTGTATAGAATCCTATAATATTTTGCCCACAATAGCTCCATGACATAGATAGTTAAAGTATGATTATCCTCTTTTTACAAGCGATGAAAATAATATTCTGGTAAATTAAAGTGACTTTGATAAGGTCCTACAACAAGTATCAGAGACAGCATTTTAATCCAGATCTCTAAGCACTAAGATCAGTGTTCTTTCTACTATATATTTCTGCTTCTCCTGTCTGTTTCTACCAATAATAACACAGCTGAAAAGAAGCATGGCTATAGAATTAGGTGAGTCTATAGTAACATTTTTCAGTGCTTCATATTCATTCATTCCTTTATGATTTCAATTGCTAACTAGTTAACAATTCAGAAATAGATATCTAAATGTATATGTATATGTGTATCTATTTATATGTATACATATATTGCATATATAGGAAGACATAAAAAGAGACTTAAGAAGAGAGAAGACAAAGACATAGAGAAAGAGACAACATAGAGAGATGAAAGCCAGGAGGTAGAATATTGTACTTAGAAAAACAAAAAGACCGGAATTCCAATTCCATCTCTAGCACTAACTAGTCATTCTGGGTCTTTGAGGTTTAATTGCCTTATTTGTATGATACCAATAATATCTATAGTCTTTATCTTCTAGAATTGGGAGGTTCAAATGAGAAAATGGTATTTACTTACTAGCTTCTCTTCCCCAGAGAAACAGCCTAGTATAATGGAAAGAGGGCTGTTCTAGGACTCAGGAAGAGCTAGGTTCAAGTACATACATGCTGTGTGACGCTGGCCAAGACAGGATTCTTAGATATATTTTAAGACTGTATTTCATGGACAAGTAGCTGGTATATAGGAATAGAAGGTGTGTTTTTATTAGGTGGTTCCCTATTCTAATAAAATCACAGGTGTGTCTATGTTCATATGTATATTTTATGCAACGTATAATATTTTAATCATGTATCAATCACCAGCTATATGGTAGCACTGAGTATAAAGAGAAGGAAAATAAAACAATGCAATATTGATACATATATGTATGTTTATATGTATATTTACACATGCATCTCTATATATTTGAATATAGTTGTTTGAATTAATTTAGTTGATAACATGTTTAAGAGATAACATGTTATTGACACGGTAGTTTAGAGAGATGGTCTCAGTGCCAGGAAGAACTGGATTTGAGTCACTTAAGCACTCAGTATTCTAGACAACTCTTTAAAGAATACATGTTACGAAGAAGGTTCCAACATGCATAGCTAAAAGGAGTTTCTTTAATCAATATATGTTGAACACTATCTATTTTTTGTGAGGCAATTGGAGTTAAGTGACTTGCCCAGGGTCACACAGCTAGTAAGTGTTAAGTGTCTGAGGCCGGATTTGAACTCAGGTCCTCCTGAATCCAGGGCCGGTGCTCTATCCACTGTGCCTCCTAGCTGCCCCATTGAACACTATCTTAAGTGTAATAGAAAGCAAAATTATTGCTGTTTGGTTGTGTTAAGTTGTGTCCAAGTCTTCAAGAACCCATTTGGTTTTGTTGGGGTTCTTTTTGGCAAAGACACTGGAGTGATTTGCCATTTCCTTCTCCAACTCATTTTACAGATGAAGAAACTGAGGCTAATAGGGTTAAGTGACCTGCCCAGGGTCACATAGCTAGTAAATGTTTGAGGCTAGACTTGAACACAGGAAGAGGAATCTTTTTTACTCCAGGACTAGTTCTCTATCCACTGCTAAGCACTCTAGCCCCCTAGTTACCCAGAATGCAAAACAAAACAAAACAAAACCACCACCAAAAGAAGAGATATCCTTTGTTCACAAAGTAAGCATACATTTTAGCTAGGGAGAAGAGTGGTAAAGGGAAATAGATAGATGAATGGATGGAGAGATGATAGATAGATAGATTATAGATAGATGATAGATAGACAGACAGACAGACAATGTATACAAGTCAGAGAGGGAGAGGGAGAGAGACAGAGACAGAGACAGAGACAGAGTTATGAAGATAAAGAATTTATTAAGCACTTATATTCCAGGCACTATACTAAGTAGTAGGGATACAAAATACAAGCAAGTAAGAGAATCAAGCTTACACCAGACAGGTTGCTGTGATGTGGTCTGAGGTTAGTTGGGAAGAAACATACCCTGGTTTGTGGCAAAATAAGGTGAAAGCTCACCTATCAGCATCTTAGAAGGACAGTCAAAGGTTCTGGTGGGAGAAGAATGAGGAAATGATAGAGATGAGTGGGATAAGGAAGATAGTAACCATAGTACATAAGTAGATCTGTGTATGTGAATATATACACATATATGTATGCACATTAACATATACATGCCCATATGTATATTCACATGTATATATCTATGCATTACAGTTATTAAAAGCTCATATGTACAATGTACATGCATATACTTATGTAGACACCAGTGGACTCTACCTACAGATACCCTAGAGTTCTAATTTTGTGGTACAGGCATTTGGACAATAAGATAGAATATTATAAGACATAAATTATATAGGACAAATGGTAATGGTTTGGAGACAGATAAGGGAGAAATATAGACTCGCATTTTAAGGGAAAGCTTCAAGGAAGACATGGTCCTGGATACACTACTGTTAAGCAGAGGTACATACTTTTTCCTTCCACTTTTCTTTAATTCAAAAATAAATCCAAACCTGAGTTTCCATAGAGAGGTGTGTGTGTGTATATGTCTGTATATGTCTGTATTTGTGTGTGTACATATTTCAGACTCCTAGAAATTTTTCCACTGACAGTCTATGACATCAAGGGTTTTTTTTTGTTTGTTTGCTTTGTGACATGGTCTAGGCAAGAATTTGTTTTGCTTGACTAAACATATTTGTAATAGATTGTGGTTTCTTGCTTTTTCAATAGGGTGGGGGAGATGGGAGAGATGAGATTTTGGAGCTTAAAATAAAATAAAAATGATTAAAATAAGATGGCACTAATAAATTTCTACTGTGCCTGCTAAGTATTTTCTGTCACCTTGCTTCAAGCTTTATGGTATTCAGCCCATAAGTCAGCATATTACTTGATTTGAAACCTAGTTTGAAAGATAAGCACAACAGCATTTTTCTTGTCATGGAAATTGGATATAGGCTTCAAATTCACATCTATAATAAATAGATTTCATTATGACAAATTTATTTTCAGTGACTTAGTCTATTCATTCTGAATTCTTTAAACATCCTGAATGTGATCCAGCTTTGAAAGTAATTTTATCCTTTACTTTTAAACATACTAGAAGGTGGTAACCAGGGGAGTGGCCTATTATATAAAATCAGTTTTATCCTTTACAACTGAATAACTCTAATAGGAGAACCAGAAGAGAGCAGAGAGGTCCTTTAATCCAACCCCCTCCCTTTTTTAAAATATAAGGAAAATGAGGCCCAGAGAAATTAAATGATTTGCTCAATGTTAGGTAGATTTAGGATTGGAATTAAGGATGCTCCACCTGACATCAGAATCGGTGTTCTTTCCACTTCTTGATCCTGTCCTCCTTTTGGTTGGTTCTGAGATAATAGTTGTGGCTCTAGAAGATTTTCTTCAAGATTGTCCCCTATCTATAATTCTATTCCAGTTGAGACCTTAGGACGATAGATCCAAGAAAATCCAATACAAGCCCCTAGGAGTAATACCAGCTATTGGGTAACTAATCTTGCAACTGAGGGTAAGAACCAAGCATATAGGTTCATTTCCATCTCTATCTCTTCTTTCTACTCCTCCTCCTGCTCCTCCTTCTCTTCACCTCCTCTTTTTCTACCCCTTTCTCCTCCTCTTCTTCATCTTCCTTCTTCAAGTTCATCAATTTATTGAAGAGTAATAAACTACAAGTAGTTCATTTGATAGTTTTTCTGCCTTTCCCTCCCACTACCATTCTACTAAATTATTCTCATAAGAACTATACTTTTGTCCTTTTAATTCATGCCTGGGTACTCTCAGCAACTAGCAGATCAAGAAATAAGCATGTTTGTATAAGGCTTTATAAGCACCTGCTGAAAACAGCTAAACTCATGCTTTGTGTTTAATATAAATAACTGAAAACAAAATGAACAGGTCTTTGAGAAATAATTCAGGAGTTGATTTCCCCCACCTTGATGCCACAGGCAGCTTCCTTCAAGAGTAATTGTAGATACACCCACATTATTGGGGAAGAATAGACTCAATTGTGAATAGTTGACTATAATGACGAGAACAGGGAGGTGAATAAGACTGAACACTACTTTACTAGAGTTTAATATTTACTTCAATGAAACAGAAGAACTCCTGAGAGGAGAATTAATTAGATGGATTCAGGTTACCATTTTCCTCAATTTCCTCCCTATGTGTTCTTTGGGATTTCCCCTGCTGGGAATCCTACTAGGATAGAATTTGAGAGGTATTTGTAACCTTTCACAGTGTAACCGACACAGTTCTTACAAATACATATGCACACACACACACACACACACACACATATAAAATCTCTCTATATATGATTTATATATATAATTTGTATATATATATATATGATTTTTATTTACATGTATATATTCTTTTGTGAACCTTAAATACTACTTATAACTTCTAGTTATTAATATACCATGATTTATAAGCGCTATGTGGTTTAGTTGTATCTGGCTTTTTGCGACCCCATTTAGGGTTGTCTTGGCAAAGATAATGTAAGACTTTGCCATTTCCATCTCCAGTTCATTTTAGAAAGGAGGAAACTTAGAAAAATAGGGTTAAGTGACTTGCTCAAGGTCATACAGCTAGTAAGTGTCTGAGGCCAGATTTGAATTTACAAAGATGAATCTTCCTGAATCTAGACCCAGCACTCTATCTGCTGTACTACCTATGTGGTATAGAGGTGCTAGATATTCTACATTTTGTTTGTATACTGTCATTTGCATTTTTCTTTCCTTTTAGCCTGTAAGATCTTTGAAAGTAAAAACTATCTTTTGCCTTTCTTGACTTGTTGGTGCTTTTTACAGTGTTTAGCACACAGTAAAAGCTTAATAATTACTGATTTAATACTGTTATTATAACTAACAATATCAAGCCAGTTCAAGGAATTAATATCATCATTATTATGTGAGTGGCATCACTTGAATACTGTTTTTAGGGTTTCTCTGAAATAAACATCACAACTATCTCCAGACAGTATTCCTTCTAGATGTTTCTAGCATTTCCTAGTGAAAAATCTTAGAGTAACAACACTGACTAAAACACTAAAAGTTACTCAACAGATGTTTACAAACAAGATAGAAAGGGATGATAGGGATAAGGACTACATTGCGATTTAATTGACATACTAAATTTCTACATGAGGACTGTCTCTCTACCAATCCAGGTCAGGCCATGGGATGATAGGGATAAGGACTACATTGTGATTTAATTGACATACTAAATTTCTACATGAGGACTGTCTCTCTACCAATCCAGGTCAGGCCATTCTCTGCAACTTAATCTCAATGTCAGACAATAATAGAAACAAAAGCAAATAGATCTCTGGAGGCCTTTTGATATGCATAATGTACTAGCACAATCATGTCCAACTCTTTGTGACCCTGGGTCACACATCTAGTAAGTATCTGAGGCTACATTTGAATTCAGAAGAGTCATCTTTTTGACTCTAGGCCTGACACTACCCACTGTACCACCTAGCCGCCTCAGCTGGTGATAGATTGCATTTCTGCAGTTCAAGAGCCAGCATAGATAAGTTAGGAAAGGTTCATTGTCTGAAAGATGGTTGGATATTGGGCCTATATATTTTTTTTCAAACAGAAATCAAGAAAGATTCTCTATTAAGGCATATCATAGCTACATAGAATCATAGAATTTAAGATTTAAAAGAGGCCCAGGAGGACATACAGTCTAAACTTTATCTTAAAAAGATGCTTTCTACAAAATACTACTGAAATAATTACTACCCTTAAAAACCTCAGGTTAGGGAGAGCCTACTACTTTCCAAGGTATCCCCTCCTCCCACCCCCCCTTTTTTTTTTTACATTTTTGCATTTTATTTTTTCCTAAAGCAGGAAATGTTTTATGAGTAAAAGATATAGAGCTAAGAGCTACCTTAGAGGCTAACTACTCCAACATGCTCATTTTATAGATGAGGAAACAGAGACATAGTTTAAGTGACTCGCCCAAGGCCACACAGTTAATATTTGAACCCAGGTCTTCCGACTCCAAATCCATTATCCTTTCCATTGTGCCATGCTGCAGCCAAATTTGAACCCTTTTAAACTCATTATTTCCATTTTTACTCTCTGGGGCCAAGCTGGAGAAATAGAATCCCTTGCGCATATGATATATTTCTAAAATACTTGAAGACAGCTATCATATTCCAATTCCTTCACCCAGTTCTTTTCTTCTATAGGTTAACAATCCCCAATTCTTTCAGTCAATCTTCATATAACCTAAACCATCCTTATTGCCTTTATCTGAACACTCTCTATTATCAATACATTCCCTAAAATGTGGCAACCATCATAGGACACAGTACACAGAAGTGGTATGATGGGGGAATTACAATAGGACCATTGCCTCTTTCTTCCTGAATCTCCCTAAATGTAAGCGAAAAACCATATTAGATTTAATGGCTCTACTGAAATAGTATTGGCTGATATTGACACTGCAGTTCACTAAAACCCCTGGATGTCTTTGAGAAGAATTTATGTATAGTAACATCTGCCCTATCTTGTACTTAGGAAGTTGATTTTTGTAAACCAAGCATTAGACTTCATTTTTTATATCCTGTGCCATGTTTCAGTGAATTTTATCCATTTAGGTTTTCTAATCTAAGATCTTTCTGAATCTTGACTATCATCCAATGTGGTAGCTATCACTCCTAGCTTTATACATGGAGAGAATTCAATTTGTTTTTATAGGTGGAACAGTAGGTAGAGCACTGGGTCTGGGGTCAGGAAGGTCTGAATTCAAATTCAGACTCAGACAATAGTAGCTGTGTGACCCTGGGCAAGTCACTTAACCTTTGTCTGCTTCAGTTTCCTCAGCTGTAAAATGAGAATTATAATAGCATTTTCTTCTCAGGTTTGTTGTATCAAAGGAAATAATATTTCTAAAGTTCTTAGCCTAGTGCCTGGCACACAGTAGATGCTTAATAAATGTATGTTTTCTTTATTCCTTTATGGAGTTCTTCTGCTTCTTGGATAGCTAAAGTCTCTAGTTTCTGATACAAAACAGATTACTCCAATAAACTATGTTCTTTCTTAATAGTAAAGAGTATCATAGTAAGGATCTACAATATTTATTATACAAATCACAGGGAGGAGTATGAGGGAATCTTATAGAAGGAAGATTAGAAGTTGCTTCTATCCTTGGTCTTATACCTTAGAATTCTTTATGTATCTGTTGAATTGGAATTCTTATTATGAGCAGACTGTTCAACATCAGTTGAGAGGAGAGGTAAGATATTGTTTATCCTCACACCAGGGGACTCATGTTTTGGTATTCAATTTACCTTCAGTTTCTTTTCCCCTCTGGAGGGCTAGAGGGCACAGCACCAAACTCTTCTCAAAGCCTCCCTTTATAGATAGCTCATAACCTTCTGGGTACCTCCATTTTCATCAGCAACTCTGCTTGGCTTATATTCTCAGGAACATCATTCCCCACACTCCTACCCATGAATCCCAGCCTCTGTTTTTCAACTTCCTTTTGTTTATTGTCTTTCCCCATTAGATAGTAAGCTCCTTGAGAACAAGAACTGTTTCTTTTTCTTGTTTGAATTCCTAGCATTTAGCACAGTACCTAGCACATACTAGGCATTTAATAAATGTTTAGTGGATTGAATAAACTTCAATTGAACTACAGACAGAAGTTTCCACAGTTGTTAAATTAAAGTAATTCCCGTAAGTGAGCCTTAATCATTTGTTTAAACTTTTTATTTTCTCCCAACATCTTTCAATTCACTGAAAGGAAGCAGCTTTTTTGAAACATTATACCAGCCTAACTGCTGTTTTCAGATGAGCAAGACCATACAATGTTTAACATGTCCTCTTACCTGTAAAATCACATAACTTAATAAGAACCTAGAACCCATCACCAATTAATTTAGTCTTCTGTAAATGGAGAAATGGAGGGAGATGGACAAGATAGCTATGTTATTTTATTCAGGTTTTGGGTTTTGTTTTGTTTTGTTTTGCAGGGCAATGAAGGTTAAGTGACACAGCTAGTAAGTGTCAAGTGTGTGAGTCTGTATTTGAACTCAGGTCCTCCTAAATTATTTGGATCATGTTTAACATTCTCTTGGTTTCAAACAGAAATTGAGACCTAGAACATGTAGACCATGTTGGGTTTCACTCCTGTTTCAAAGCTTTAAAATCTATGAAAACTATGGCTGGGAACCCAAGAAAACTAGGCTGAAGGAAATTGAACTAAATACACAGAAATACGTTTGAGTAAACATATTTCTTTTCAAAAGAATATTAGTAAGTAGCTAAGAAAACTCAGGTCTGATAAAAGGATGCAAATGCATAAAGAAAAACAACACACATGGCCTCCTTCCTAGTAGAAGCACATTTCCTTGAATTCTCACTCACCAAGAAATGTCCTTGTCCTACCTAATTGTTTCTGTTTTGTATTTGTCTTAAAGGTCTCCACCATTAAAAGTGGTGTAATATGAGAATATGTGTTTAATGTCAAGGTTCCAGAGGTTATTAGCTTTTTGTTGTGTCATGGACACCTTTGGCAATCAAGTTAAGCCAATGGACCTCTTCTCAAAGTAATGTTGTTTTTTTAAATGAATACATTAAAATGTTATGTAGAATTACAAAGGAAACATATTTTATTGAAATACAGTTATAAAAATATTTTTAAAATCACAACCCTTAGATCAAGAAATCGTTTCATGTATAGTTGTTGTAAAAAGGATTTTGTATAGGTCGGTAGTTCAACAAAGTTTAAATACATGAAAAACAAATCAAATATGGAAGAGATGAAACAAGAATTTATTAAATTCCTACCATGTGCCAGGCATCATTCTAATTGCCTAACAAATATTATTTATTCGCTCCTCACAAGCTTGTGAAGTAGGTCCTATTGATATTTCCATTTTGTCATTGAGGAAACTGAGACAGACAGAGGTTAAGTGATTTGAACAGGGCTACAGAGCTGAAGTGTCTAGAGTCTGATTTGACCTCATGTCTGCCTGACTCTAGGCCCAGTCCTCCTATCTACTACACCACCTAACTGCCTTTAGTAATCAGATTCTAAATTGTCTAAATGTAAGCCATAACTAATATCAACTTTGACCATTGCTCATAGAATCTCCTTTTCTACTCACTAGTGCAGAAAAACAGGGCCTGTCTCCTCCCTTCCCCCAATTTGGTTAATAATTTATTTAGGGAAATATAGAACAAACTATTTCCTTCAAAGGATACTGTGGTCATATAGCTTATAGCAAATGAATTAAATTAGCAAATATAGATAGACAGTGATAGATAGATGGATGATAGATACATAATCACATAGACAGATGATAGATAGATAGATAGATAGATAGATAGATAGATAGATAGATAGATAGATAGATAGATAGATGATAGATAAAGAGAGAGCTAAAAACCCAAGAAATGTTTCCATAACTTCAAATTTCTCACACCTTTATTCCACCTATAAGAATAATGCATTTGTTTCACCAAGAAGTCTCTTCCTTCATTGAGATACTTTTCTGATACCTCATCCTGACATGATGGTACCCAGGATTCTAAAAGGCTCTATCTATGAAATTCAGCTCTGAAAAGTCCTACAAAACCACAAAGACTTTAGACGAGTTGTTGTGTCATTTATCAATGGTCATAAAGACCAGCTACAGAGGTCACCACTGGATTGTGTTCTGTGTTGTTTGTGGGAGCGCCTACACCACTGAAAACCCCAGTCATTGAAGTTAGGTTAAGTGCCCTATGTTAACTTTGATTTTATAATATCAAGGCCAAGTCTTTATAATATTTCTCCAATAACACGTATATATCTTAAAAATGATGTTAGTATAATCTTAGTAATAATCTAATAATAATAATAATAAAGTAAAACAATTTTCTCCATATCAAGTCTATTTCAAATAGACTATGCAGAAGAAAGACATAATCAGAATACCTGAATGAACTCTCCATAAATCTGCCACTTCTTTAAAACCCATTTTGTCATTCAGTCATTGTTCAGTCATGTCCAAATCTCAATTAGTTCTCTGTCAGCAAGGTTCTAGCTTAATGTCATTTATATGTATGTCATTAGTCTCTTTTGTTATACTTTTAGTTTTATGACTTTTTAGCACAGCTATTATTCCAAAGAAATGTGCAAAGGTTGTAATTCTTAAAGAACACACATCAATGACTATTAGAGATATTTCCATCATTGTTGGTATGAAAAAGACTAATTACTTTTGAGGATCATTCAAACCCACAAACAAGGACAATAACAATAAAGTGCACATGAAATTGAAGTTGAAAATTTAAAACAAGGCTAAAAACTGACAAATGATTACCATAAAATGGCCCAATTAATCCTCAGAAAATAAGCAAAGACTTTCAGAAGGACACAGCCCTGAATGGGGTTGTTACTGATTTTTCTTAAGTGTAATGTGGACTTCTTGAAGTTGAAAAAACAGTGAGAAATCCATTAAGGAAGTAACTGATCTTTTTGTGGTGCAAAGAATTAGAAATTGAAGGGATAACCATCATTTGGGGAATGACTGAACAAGCTATGATATATGATTGTGATGAATTGCTATTGTGCAATAAGAAATAATGAGCAGAATAGTTTTAGAAAAACCTGAGAAGTCTTATATGAACTTATATAAAGTGAGCAGAACCAGGAAAACATTAAACATAGTAATAGCAATATTATAATAATAATTGCCTAGGAAAGATTTGGCTAATTTAATGAAGATAACAATCCAAAACAATTCCAAAGGACCCATGACGAAAAATGCTATCTATCTCCAGAGAAAAAACTGGTGAAATCTGTGCTAATTAAAGCATATTGTTTTTCACTTTATTTTTCTTGAGGTTTTTTGTATGTGCTTTCTTTTGCAGTATGGCTAATATATAAATATATTTTGCATGGTTTCATATATATAATCAATATCTTATTGCTTTCTTTCTCAAAATGTGGTAGAGGGCCAGGAGGGGAAAAGATACATTGGAATTCAAGATTTTTGAAAACTAATGTTAATTTTTAAAAATCTGACTTGGAAATATTTAGCAAAATAAATAAAAATATATTTTAAAAAATAAAACCAGAAGGAAAGGAACAAAAAGAAACAGCTGCCAGACATTACTATTGGATTAAAAAAAACATTTATGCAAGATATTACAAAAACTATTCTACTAAAGATTGGGGAAAAGGGAATTTTTATTAATGAAACTCATGATTTTTTCATTCAAATCTATTCAGAAATTCTCAAAAGAAGTCCAGTTAAGATCTGAACATTTTTATCAGACTGGAAAATATTCACCCTACAATTTGGGGGGGATTTAAATAATTTTCCAATGGTACCAGGAGTCATCCCTATTTGAGGGAATATTGAAATATGATTAATATAGAAATATACTAACAAAAGAATTATTCTGAAATTAAATAAATTCCCAAATGTAATTAGAATGCTACTACCAGATCTTTTCCTATGACATGTACCACTGAGTTTCCAAAATACAGACAGGAAATGGAAGTGTTTCAGTGATGTGGGAAGTCCCCTGACTTATCCTCTGCAGGAAACCAATGGACTTTAATCATGTCTTTAAAAAATGGACTACTCATTAGAGGCACATAATATCCAATGTGATAAAAGTTAAGGATATTATTATTCTCACTTTTAAGATGAGAAAACTAAGATTTCAGAGAGGTTAAGTGACTTGTTCATAGCTTCACAGCTTTCTATCTTTCTTTCTCCCTCTCTCAAGAATGCTGGTATTGATATTTAAAACCTTAGATTTAAAATCCTCTTTCTGCTAAATACTACCTGAATGACCTTGTTCAAATCAATTAACTTCTCTAGACCTCATTTTCCTTATCGATAACATGAGAGGTTACACAATGTCCATGAATTGACCCAAAGACCTTCCTTCTGTAAGTCCTCTATGGTGTTCAGAGGCACAGAAAAACCAAATAACACATCAACCAAATTTGGAGAAAACTTTGCAACTGTCTAGCTTGTTTTTGTTAAGTATTTTGTCACATAGCCTTCTGCCTTCATTTGTATTAGATTACACTGCATAACCCATTGTTTTGCAATGTGCATGTGTATGTGTGTATGTGTGTTTGTATGTATGTATGTGTGCTTGTGTTTTGTATCTCTGATTGAACTCAGCATTGTGGACAGGAGCTTTATTGCATTTTTAAATAGATATTATATATTTTAAAGTAGTACCCTCTCAATAAGTGCTTATTAATTAATTTACTTATTCAGTGCCATACCAATCCGACTACCTAAAAATTATTTTATAGAGCAAGAAAGAATAATAACAAAATTCATCTGGAAAAACAAAAAATCAAGAATATTTAGGGAAATAATGAAAAAAAATTCACAGGAAGGTGGGTTAGCAGTACCAAACCTGGAGCTCTACTATAAAGCGGCAGTCATCAAAACTATCTGGTACTGGCTAAAAAATAGAGTGGAGGATCAATGGAATAGGCTAGGCTCAGGAAATGCAGTAGTAAATGACACTAGTAATGTCGTGTTTGATAAACCCAAAGACTCCAGCTTCTGGGATAGGAACTCAGTATTTGACAAAAACTGTTGGGAAAACTGGAAGATAGTATGGCAGAAATTAGGCATAGACCAACATCTTACACCTTATACTAAAATAAGGTCAAAATGGAAACATGATTTAGACATGAGGTGCTACCATAGGTAAATTAGCAGAGAAAGGAATAGTCTACCTATCAGATCTTTGGAAAGGAAAACAGTTTTTGACCAAACAAGAGATAGAGTATATTATAAAATGCAAAGTTGATGATTTTGATTACATTGAATTAAAAAAATTTTGTACAAACAGAAGCAATGCATCCAAAATTAGAAGGGAGGCAGAAAGCTGGGAAACAATTTTTGAGGCCAGTACTTCTGATAAAGGCCTCATCTCTAAATTATATAGGGAACTAAATCAAATTTATAAGAACCCAAGTCATTCCCCAATTGAGAAATGGTCAAACGATATGAACAGGCAGTTTTCTGATAAAGAAACCAAAGCTATCTATTCCCATATGAAAAAATGCTCTAAATCTCTAATGATTAGAGAGATGCAAATTAAAACAACTCTGAGGTACCACCTGACACCTATCAGATTGGCTAATATGACAAAAAAGGAAAATAATAAATGTTGGAGAAGTTGTGGGAAAATTGGAACACTAATCCATTGTTGGTGGAGCTGTGAACTTATCCAACCATTCTGTAGAGCAATTTGGAATTATGCCCAAAGGGTGATAAATCTGTGCATACCCTTTGACCCAGCAATACCACTTTTGCATCTTTTTCCCAAAGAGATCATGGAAGGGGGAAAGGGACCCACATGTACAAAAGTATTTATAGCTGCTCTTTATGTGGTGGCAAAGAATTGGAAGTTGAGGGGGTGCCCATCAACTGGGGAATGGCTGGACAAGTTGTGTTATATGAATACAATGGAATACTATTGTGCTATAAGAAACGATGAGCAGGAGGAGTTCAGAGAAACCTGGAGGGTCTTGTGTGGGCTGATGATGAGTGAGATGAGCAGAACTAGAAGAACATTGTACACAGTGACATCAGCATTGAGTGTTGATCTACTGTGATGGACTATATTCTTCTCACCAATGCAATGGCACAGAAGAGTTCCAGGGAACTCGTGATGGAAGAGGATCTCCAAATCCAGGAAAAAAAAAAAGAACTGCAGAGTATAGATGCTAAATGAACCATACTATTTCTTTTGTTTTTGATGCTGGTGTTTTTTATTCTATTTTGAGGTTTTCTATCATTGCTCTGATTTTTTTCTCTTATAACATGACTAATGCAGAAATAGGATTAATGTCATTATGTGTGTGTATATATATATATGTGTGTGTATATATATATGTATGTATATATATATATATATATATATACATATATATATATATATATATATAACCTATATCAGATTACCTGCTGTCTAGGGGAGGGGGGAGGGAGGGGAGGGAGGGGAGGGAGGGAGAAAAATTTGAAATTGTAAAGCTTGTATAAACAAAGGTTGAGAACTATCTTTACATGTAATGGAAAAAAATACTTTATTAATTTAAAAAAATAAATAAAAAAAAAGACATTTAGAATCACGGAATTTTAGTTCTCTAACTCATTTCTCCTATAGCCTTAGGTTGCCTGTTACTCATATTATTTTATTGTCATCATCTGAAGTTGATTTTAGAGAATTACAAGTATCATAGACAAAATCGGATAGCCCCCCCCCAAAAAAATTCTAGCCACCAATCAATTAGCCATGGCCACATTTACCAGGGCCATCTGATTGTCCTTCCCTATCTACTCATTCTAGATAAAGGATTGAGATGCTCTTTCATGATAATTTACTTTTTGATCCATCACTTTTTGCATAGTTCCTGGAATCTGGTAAGAGCTTAACAGAAGCTTTGTCATGCATATTATACATTCATTCATTCTTCTCTGCTCTTTAGTACTCTCAATGGATTTGTGGTCCCTATGACATTGGAATTCCTTCCACTTGTGCAGATTGCAACACCTTCAAATCTTTGCATCTTACTATATTGTTGTTGTTGTTGTTGTTTGTTTGTTTTTGTGGTACAATGAAGGTCAAGTGACTTGCCCAGGGTCACACAGCTAATAAGTGTCAAGTGTCTGAGATCAGATTTGAATTCAGATCCTCCTGTATCCAGAGCCTGTACTTTATCCACTACACCACCTAGCTGCCCCCAACATCCTACTAAAATTCTTATCCATGCTTTCTTATATATCTTCTTATATTTCATGGGAAGCAATGAAGCATTCAGACTTTCTGTTATTGTTTGCTCTCATTATGTGACCAGTTCCCTCCTTTTATTCCCAATCAAACATTTTCTGACTGGTTTTACTTATGCCACTCATGCTAAAAATGCCAATGGTAAGCAATCTATTTTCTTCCAAAACAAATTTCTCATCTCCATTCATATCTTTAATTACTTCTCATATGCAGATGACACCCGAATCATTATTCATATCTAAAAATTCTCCTCAGAGATCCAGCGCTGAGCTTCAATCCACCTGACGGATGTTTCAATAGAACCTCATGCTCAATGTGTTTAAAAGTGAACTAAACAGGGTGAAGCTAAAATGGTGGAGGAAAGGTTGTGATTCTTCAAGATCCTGACAAATCCATCCAAATACCTCCAAGAAATGCCATAACACAACTCCTGGAGCAGCAAACCCCACAAAGGAACAGAGTGAGACTATTATCCATCCGAAGATGGCTTAAATAGGCATCTTGAATTGTCTGATGTACAGGGTGAAAGAGGAGATAAGCATATGGTGCAGATCCAGCCACAGGAAGGCCACACCTCCAGAGCATCATAATCTTTAGCTTCAGCAGTTTCTTCTGAAACTTGGCTCATGGACCAGTAAGGTGGTCCAGCAGTTAGCCTGGGAGAAATAGTAGGAGAGACTTTTTTGGAGCATGGTGGTATTACTGAGGAAGCAGACTTGAGTTGCAGTGGCCCAGTGGGGAAGGGGCATAGGCACACCAAGCTTTAGACCATAGATAATCAGATTTCAATCAAGCAGATTTTTGTTTCTATGTAAAAGAGAAAGCAGGCCAGTGGTTACTTATGGGCTAGGCAGGCTGAGTATGAACCTAAACAGTACCACCTGAGACACCCTGTAGCTTGGGACAGTGCATCCTGGAAGGAGTGCTCCATGTTAATAAGGAGTTAAAAGCCAAGAAATAGTCAGGCAAGATGAGCAAGCAGAGAAAGCAGCAGACCATAGAAAGTTTCTTTGGTGGCAAGGTAGATCAAAATACATTCTCAGAAGATGATAACAAAGTCAAAGCTCCTACATCCAAAGCTTCAAGAAAAATATAAATTGGTCTCAGGCCATGGAAGTGCTTAAAAAGGACTTTGAAGAGAAAGTAAGAGAGGTACAGGGGAAAATGGAAAGAAAAATGAGAGTGATACAGGAGGGTCATAAAAAAAGTCAACAGCTTGAAAAGCCAAATTGGCCAAATGGAAAATGGTGTACATAAACTCTCTGAAGAAAATTATTGCTTAAGAATTAGGATAGAGCAAATAGAAGCTAATTACTTTAATGAGAAATCAAAATACAATAAAGCAAATCCAAATGAATAAAAAAATAGAAGGCAATATGAAATATCTCCTCAGAAAAACAGCTGACCTGGAAAATAGATCCCAGAAAGATAATTTGAAATCATTAGACTACCTGAAAACCATGACCAAAGAAAGACTTTAGACATCATCTTACAGGAAATTGTCAGGGGAAATTGCCCTGATATTCTAGAAGCAGAAGGTGAAATAGAAATTGAAAGAATCCACCAATCACCTCCATAAAGAGATCCCAAAAGGAAAACTTCCAGGAACATTATAGTAAAATTCAAGAGATCCCAGGTCAAGGAGAAAATATTGCAAGCAGCTAGAAAAAAGGAATTTAAATACTGTGGAGCTACAGTCAGGATAACACAAGATCTAGCATCTTCTATATTAAATGATTGGAGGGCATGGAATATAATATTCCAGAGGGCAAAGAAACTCAGATTACAACCAAAAATTACCTACCAAGAAAAACAGAGTCTAATCTTTCATGGGAAAAATGGGACTTCAGTGAAAAGGAGCACTTTCAAGCAATTGTGATAACAAACCTTGAACTGAATAGAAAATTTGACTTTCAAATATAAGACCCTAGAGAAGCATAAAAAGGTAAACAGAAAAAAAAATATCATAAGGGATATTAAAAGGTTAAACTGTTTACATTCCTACATGGGAAGATAATACTTCTAACGCAGAAGAAATTTCAGTATTAGAGCAATTGAAAGGAATATTCTTAGACAGATGACACAGGCGTGAATTGAATATGAAGGGATGATATCTATAAAGCTTTTATTTATCTATTTATTTATTTGCTTATCCTTGTTCTTTGTGGGGCAGGCAGGGTGGAGTGGCTTATGTCTGGAGCCAGATTTGGGTTCAGGCCTCCTGGGTCCAGTGCTGGTGCTTTGTCCACTGTGTCACCTAGCTGACCCATGATGAGATCTTTTTTTTTTTTTTTTTTTGCAGGCAATGGGGGTTAAGTGACTTGCCCAGGGTCACACAGCTAGTAAGTGTCAAGTGTCTGAGACCAGATTTGAACTCAGGTACTCCTGAATCCAGGGCCATTGCTTTAACCACTGCACCATCTATGATGAGATCTTTAAAATAAAGTTAAGGGATAAGAGGAAGGCACTGGAAGAAAGGGAAAGGGAGAGGTGGAATGGGGTAAAGTAGCTTACATAAAAGAAAGAAGAAAAGCTTATGGAGTGGGGGGGGAAGATGGGGAAGAAGCGAGGAAGTGAGTGAGTGTTACTTTCATCAAAATTGGCTCAAAGAGGGAATAACATATACATTCAAGGGGGGTATAGTAATATATTTTGCTCTGAGAGAAAGTGGGAGGGGAAGTGGATAAGGTGTAAGAGGCAAAGGAAGGGATTTCAGATTGGGAGAGGGGGCAGTAAAAAGCAAAACACTTGAGGAGGGATAGGGTGAAAGAAGATAGAAAATAGAGTAAATATTAAGGGGATGGAATAACATTGAGGGTCGTACAGTTAGAAATAGTAATTATGAAAAAATGATGAGCAGGATGCTATCAGAAGGAAATAAGAAAAATGCAAACCATCAACAGAAAAAGAACTGATGGTATCTGAATACGGATTGAAGTATAATTTTATTTGTTCCTCTTTCTAAAGTCTGTTTTCTTTCACAACCTGACTAATTTGAAGATGTTTTGCATGACTGCACATGTATGACTTATATTGTATTTCTTGATTTCTTAAAGACAGGTGAGGAGGGAGGGAGGAAGGAAATTTGGAACACAAAGTTTTAAAAAATCAATGTAAAAAAATTGTTTTTTTAACATGTAACTTGCGGAAAATTCTAAATAAATAAATTTTTATTTTAATAAAAGGAAACTAATCTTTAGCATAAATCTAAGATCCTCCCCAACTTCTTCATTTCTGTTCATAGGCTCAGTATCCTCATATTTTCTCTGATTTATAAAGTTGTAAACTTGTAGCCCTCTTTTACTCTCACATCCAACCCTTTCCTTTTTACTCAAATTTCTCTCATGTCCAACTCTTTGTGATGCCATTTGGGGTTTTCTCAGAAAAGATATTACAGTGGTTTCCCATTTCCTTCTTTTGCTCATTTTTACAGATAAAGACAGGTTTAAGTGACTTGCCCAAGGTCACATAGCTTATAATTGTCTACAGCCATATTTGAACTTGGGAATCTTTTTTGACCCCAATACTAGTACTCTATACACTCTACCACCTAGCTGCCCTTTCTCTCTCTCTGTCTCTCTGTCTCTCTCTGTCTCTCTCTATATATATATGTATACATACATACACATATACATATAGATGTATACACACATATATATGCACTACCCTTACTACATATGTATGTATGTATATTTGTGTGCATATATCTATATCTATATGTGTATATCAGTGTGTGTATGTATGTATGGTAGCACAGTAGAAAGAGCACTGGCCCTAAATTGAAAGGATCTGAATCAAAATCTTACTTTAGGCACTTACTAGCTGAGTGACCCTGGGCAAGTCACGTAACCCCCCAATTGTCTTAAAACATCAGTGGCCACCTCCAGTTGTCCTGACATATACCTTGCACCTGGACTCAAATGGCTCTGGAGGAGAAGGTGACATTGGTCATCTTGCACAGCTCTCCTTTACTTAAATCCATTTCAGTGCAAGGCATGACATCACCCCAATGTCATGGTCCTCCTTGGGAATGAAGGACAAGCATCAACATATACATACATGTATACATATACATATATGTGTGTATATTTATATATGTTTTTTCAATCTCTTATTTCTTCACACATAGACTATTATAAAAGTCTCCTAATTGATTATCCTGACTTTAAAATTATCCATCATACTAGTGCCCAATTAATCTTTATATATCACTATCATGTGACTCCTCTACTCTGGAGAATTATATGGCAACTATTGTCTCACAAATAAAGTATTAAGTACTGAATCTGGCATTAAACATCCTCTACCATATAGCTTCAGTCTATTCTTCTATCTTTTACTTCGTATTAGGATCCTTTTCTCTCCCTTATTTTTGTCTCAACCTTTCTTCTCTCTTTGCCTTTGTTCATATCTTTTCAGAATCAAGTAAGATCTCCTATATACATTCCCTTCTCTCTTCTGACGATGTCACCACTCTGATGCAGGCCCTCATTGGCTCAAGCCTGGACTATTGCAATAGCCTGCTAGGAGATCAATATTTCTCAAGTATCTCTCAGTTCAAAAATCATTCTCAACTCAGCTGGTAAATTGATTTTCTTAAAATGTAGATATTACCATATCAACACCCAATGCAATAAACTCTACTATTCCCTACAGGGTCAAATATAAAATTCTCTGGTTTTCAAAGCCCTTAAAATATGGCCTCCTCCTACATTTCCAGTCCTCTTATGTCCCTCCACATATTCTGCAATCCAGGGAAATTGTCCTCCTTGCTGTTCCTTATACTTGACACTGTTTATCCTGCCTTTGACTATTTCACTGGTTATTCCTGATGGCTAAAATGCTCTCTCTCCTTATCTTTATCTCCTAACTACCCAGAATTTCTTCAAGCTAATGTCCTACCTTCTGTAAGAAACCATTCCCACTTGTCCCCAACCATACTGCCATTGCTATAAGTCTAGCTCCAAGATACGTCATGCATATCTTGTTTGTACATAATAGTCTACATATTGTATCCCTCAATAGATGGTAAGGTCCTTATGGACAGAAGGTGTTTGGTTTTGCTTTTCCTTGTATCCCTAGTGCTTAACATGATCCTTGGTACATAGTAAATGCTTACTAAGCTCTAAGTGACTGAATGATTCAAGCACATAATAATCATCATCCTGGGTATATCTACAGGGTGCTGGGTTTTTTTCTACATCAAGTCTATCATTCGACCAAAATTTGAATGTTAGAGATAAGATTTTAGATTTTATAGATTTTTAAAAACCTTCAGATTTTAAATATGAAGGAATAGATTGCAGGTTTACCTCAAACCATTTCCAATGTTAGGAATATATTTTTCTTTATGTAACCTAAATCCACCATGATACAACTTAATCCTATTTCCTCTTGTTCTGTTGTAAATTATATAGAAATCAATCCATTACAACAATCTATTTAATAACCTTTGCCTTTCTTTCTTCAAAGGAGATCTTTTAACTCAGTGGTTCTCAAACTTATTCATTTGTTTATTCATTCCTTTATTATTTGCATTTTGTCCAGAGGCCCATCATACCACACTATTTATCTCTAATCCCTTCCTCATGACTTCAAATTAATAATGTCATGGTTTCCATTATATTCAAAAGGAAAGAGAAAACGTAACATTTCATTTTTGACCAGGGGTAAAGAGATATGGCAGAAATGGGATAAGCAGTGAGGTAGACAAAAATTATATACCTGCCTTCTCTTCAAGTCATCATCTTATATCTCTCCATTTTAAAGTCAAACTCCTAGAAAATGCTGCCTACACTCATTGCCTCTACATCATCTTTCACTACTTTCTCAATTGTTTGTAATTGAGCTTCTGTTATTACCAAGTTGTTAATGATCCCTTAACAAATAAACCAAAGGCTCTTTCTTAGTTCTCATCATCCTTCACCTCCATGCCACCCATTTTTGTTACCTTTAACTGTTTCTCCTAAATATGCATTCTCTCTCTCTCTCTCTCTCTCTCTCTCTCTCTCTCTCTCTCTCTCTCTCTCTCTCCTCCCTGTCTCTATATCTCTCTCTATCTCTGTCTCTGTCTCTATCTCTGTCTCTCTCTGTCTCTGTCTCCCTTTCCCTCTTCCTCTCCTCCTCCTCCCTCTTCCTCTCCCTTTCTTTCTCTCTATTCCCCTCCTCCTCTTCCCCTTTTCCTCCAACTCTCCTTTCCCCAGTCTTTCTCTTTCTCTCTTCCCCTTCCTTTTTGTCTCCCCCACCCGTGGCTTTCAGGACACTGTTCTCTCATGGTTCTTGTCCTACCTTAGTGATAATTCCTTCTCAGTTTTCTTTGCTGAATCATTATCCATCTCCCATCACTTTAACATAAGTATCTTGCACCCCACTCCAACCACCAAGATTCTGTCCTGGGCCAACATCTCTCCATATATACTTTCTAAGTTTATGATCACCACAACTGGAATAGGTTCATTTATTATGTTCATGCATATGAGATTGAGAATCTGTGTGTATTATATGTAAAGAACAAATCTATGCTCATGTTCACAAGAAGAAAGAGTAATAAATCCTAGACCTTAGAATTTTAGAACTTTCTTAACACAAGATTTCAGTGTGTGAATGTAATGTCTTGTTTCCTGCTGTGAAATGCAAATAAAATTCAAACATACTTGTGAAAAGTCAAATACTTTAAAATAATATCCACTCACTAGACCAGTGATTCTGATGAAGACAAAGGACATTAACTGAAGGAAATAATTTTATTTAAGAGCAGAAGCCCAAATTAATGAATATTTGCATTGTTCTCCCATAATAGGACATTTATTCAGAAGGTTATGAGTACTTCAGAAAACATTACAGATACATGATCTGTAATGAAGTTTTTGTTTTGTTTTGGTTTGGTTTGGTTTGGGGGGGTTTTTGGCAGGGCAATGAGGTTTAAGTGACTTTCCCAGGGTCACACAGCTAGTGTCAAGTGTCTGAGGCTGGATTTGAACTCACGGACTCCTGAGTCCAAGGCCAGTGCTTTATCCACTGTGCCACCTAGCTGCCCTGTAATGAAGTTTTAATGGAGACAATGATTTACTGTGATCTGGAGTTATGTTGTAAAATGCTCAGTATTCTGTTAAACCATGGAGAAAAGTAAAACTCATACTAACTTGATGCTGATAACTTATCTTTCTGAATCTTTAAAGAAAAGTATTATGGCATTATGGAAAGAATACTGGTCTGGAAGTCAGGAAATATGAGTTCTAGTCTCAGTAGGTAACTTCTAATGTGACCGGAGACAATTCAGTTTACTTTCTTGGGCCTCAGCTTCCTCATCTGTAAAATAAGGTAATAGAAATAGAGGATCTCAGAGGTCCCTTCCCACATTTGATAATGTTGGCTCTTTGTTGGAACTGCAGCAACCTAGCATAGAGTGTAGTCTTTTGATGGAAGGTGCAAGGTCTTTTTCGTGATGTAGTGATCACTTTATAGTGTAGAGATCAAATACACAGAACACAAAGTCTTGGTTCTCTCCTGGTGAGGGAAGAAGAGTTAAAGAAAAAATAGTCCACTGAAACCTTAACCTAGTTCCTTGGTGACTAAATGTTAAAACTGCGTTTAAAATAGGTTTAACCTGGATCTACTAAAGGAGATGAGGCAAAAAAGGAGGGTTTTTATTTAGAATTTATATAAAATGAAAAACCAAAGATTAAGTATCTCTACCCTTCAATCCCATCCAAAGAGTTGGTTCAAAATCTGAGATAAGTAGGTTTAATATTTAAAATTATAGAGTTTCCTAGGTGCTAAAGGACTCTTTCCTCAAACTCCTTTATATTTATCCTGTGAAAATCACACACACACACACACACACACACACACACACACACACACACACCTTCAAGCTGTCTCCTTTATTAGAATACAAGCTCCTTGAAGTCAGGAATTATGTCAGTTTTGATTTCATATCCTCAGGACTGTATCTTGAAAATAATAAGCACTAAAATACTTGTTGACTCATTGGTTGATTCCTTCATAAGTTAAGTATTTAAGAAATTTTATTAACTATTTCCAGTCAGGATGAAATCAAGAGATCTTTAAGACCAATTAACATAGAGCAACAGTTTCATGGAGTGCTCTGTAGACAGTAGGCTTCAATAACAGAGAGATATCCAGACTGTTTTGTTTTGGTTTGGTTTGGTTTTTTGGCGAGGCAATTGGGGTTAACTGACTTGTCCAGGGTCACGCAGCCAGTAAGTGTCAAATGTCTGAGGCCGGATTTGAACTCAGGCCCTCCTGAATCCAGGGCCAGTGCTCTATCCACTGCGACACCTAGCTGCCCCCATAGACTGTTTTTATAACTCTGGGTGTCACATTAGCTCATTTATTGAATCTCAGGCAGACTTTTCCCCAAAAGTCAAATATTGAATTGTGAATCTCTATTTTAATGTGATGTGATGGATTGTGAGTTCAGAGTATCCCAGGACCTGTTTCATCCATTGATGCCAAAGGATTCTGCAATTAAGTTAACCCAGACAGAAAAATACCTGTTTTCTAAAGTTAATGAACCCTAGGAAAAGATGCTTTCTGTAGTACTGCAACTGTTACATCCAAGAAAAAAAGTTATTTTTTTCCCATCTCAGTTTAATAACTCTCCTGAATTTAATGGGCATTTCCAAATCTTTCAAGAAGCTTGAAGCTCCCAATTCTTAGTCATAGATGGCATTTTCTCCCTAGGATATCCAGGAATGGAGGAAGCCCAAAAGGCAAGTGTAAGTTGCTAAGGAATAATGAATTAACCCTCTTCCCTCATCACCGCACCCCAAAGGGGAATAAACCACCTTTATTGAGAGCTTTACAAGAATTGGAAGATGCTTACAAACCTTCTTCTGCCTTACCTCCTGTGATCATTTAAAATCATATTAGAACTCAATGGAAATGGAAAACATTTCTTTCCCCATTCTGCACAAGCTACGTAGTCTTTTATATAGCATGCACTTTCTATCCTAGCATTCTCACTCCCAGACTAAAAGGCCATGTTCTTTCCTCATGGGCCTAATTTTCTAGCTTATAAATAATGTGTATTGTTTCCCTTAGGCCATGTTTCAACTCTTTACTTTGTGCATGTATGTAGTTCTGAACTGAATAGTTGTTGTTGTTGTTTAAAGCTAAGCAATATAACTTGCTGAAAATTATCACACAATTCTTACCTTGCATGCTTCTATTTGTGCATATCAATATAATGAGTATATTTTTAAGATTAAAAAATAATCCATAACCTCTTGACCAGAAAGGGTTAATATACTTTCTCAAAAACAAAACAAAACAAAAAATAATGTTTGACATTTACAGAGTAAATCACCTGCTAGAAAAAGCTAATACAGTATCTGCTATTCTATGAGCTTAGTATTTATTTAAAACCTACTATGTGGGGCAGCTAGGTGGTGCAGTGGATAGAGCACCAGCCCTGGAGTCAGGAGTACCTGAGTTCAAATCCGGCCTCAGACACTTAACACTTACTAGCTGTGTGACCTTGGGCAAGTCACTTAACCCCAATTGCCTCACTAAAAAAAAAAAAAAGAAAAAGAAAAAAACCCTACTATGTACCAGCCACTCTGCTAATTTGTGGGGAAACAAGTATAATGAATGAAACAATCCCTATCTATATACAAGGGCCTTACATTCTAGTAAAAGAGGCAACACAGATGTATGAGACTATATACAGAATAAATATGAAGCCAATAAATACAAATACATAAAAAGTAGCCAAATGCAAGTTACTTTGGAAGGGAGTTGGAGGATTCTTAGAAGTTGAGAGGATCAGTAATGGTTCCATATAGAAAATGATGTTTAAGCTATGTCACAATGGACAAGAGAAAAAAAGATTAAAAAACAATGCTGTCTACCATCAAGGAACATATTATCAGTTAAATATACCAATGTCTATAATACAAATTACAGTGAGATAAATCAGAAGAGTCAAATGAAGTGGCATGAGTAATTTCAAAAACGATAGATCACCTCTAATGGGGAGAATAATAAAGACAATAAAAAAGGGTTTGCCTGAGCAGGTACTTGAAAGAAGGGAGAATTTTGATGGAATGAGATGTGACTGAAGCCCTTTTTAAACCCAAGAATGACCTGTGTAAACATGTGGAGTCAGGAAGGTGCTTGATCAAACTTCTTCACTGCTAATCATCTAGTTCGACTAGAATGGATAGTGGGCAAAGGGGAGAGCATGAAATAAAGCTAAAAAGATAGATTAGAACAGACTGTGGTGAACCATGAGTTCTAAGGGGACAAATTTGTATTCTATCCTATCAAGCAATGGTTTCCAAATTGGTGGGTATATACCACAATGTGGAGCAAGATGCTTTCCTGGGGTAAACAAAAAAATGAGAAATGAGAAATGTAACACATCAGTTAACATAGCTTGCAGCAGCTACCTGTTTATGCTACTCTTCCCTTATTCGTGCTCAATCTATTCTGTGCTGGATAATCATATGTGTTTCTGCACTGACAGGCAGGTGGACATGGAGTTGCCCTACCCATTTTTAGTACAGGGAATGTATTCTTCTTCATGTAGACCCCCTGACATATAAGGAAATAGGCTTTCATTCTCCACCAGGGGACAGCCCTGGCAGTACAGACTGTGCTGGATGGTCAGTCATGGTGATCCTTACCAGAGGGCCGGCCAATGGGCGGGCAGTATATCATTGTCCACCTTACCCACATACCTGTGTTCCTATTCTCCCTCTCTCAACTGAACCCCCCATTCTCAGCCCTCTACTTGCACCACAGAGGTTTCTAGGAAGTAGCAGTTACTAGCAGATTCTGTTTCCTCAGGAACAGTGACTCTGACAGAGCCTGGATAATTGGAAAGGAAGGATGATTGAGACAAGACTGTGAAGGGATTTTAGATTCCAAACTGAGGAGTTTTTATTTTATCCTGGAGGCTATAAGAGGCTATTGGAGTTTTCTGAATAGGAAAGTCATATGGTTAGTCTTGGGCTTTAGGAAAATCATATTTTGGTGGTTGTTTGATAGATGGATTGAAGAGGGGAAAGACATGAGGGAGGGAGAGCAAAGAGCCTACTGCAAAAATCCAGGCAAGAGCTGATGAAGTTGGTATTCTCTGAGTAGAGAGTAGGGGATGGATATGCATATTGTGGAAGTAAAAAGGACAAGATTTTCCAGGTGAGTGGGATAAGGGAGGACAAAGATTTGAGGATCACACAGATTGTTATCCGGGATGATCAGAAGAATAGCATTTCCTCTGACTGAAATCTGGAAGTTCAGAAGAGGGGTGGGTTTGGCAGGAAAAAAAATAAGTTCAATTCAAGATATTCAGAGAAACATGAAAACTTACACAAACTGCAGCAAAATGCTGCAGAATAGAGAAGAATAATTATTATTACAGTTGTATTTAGGTAGTCTACTGGTCAGAATGCCAATATTGAAATCAGAAAAAACCTAGGTTCTTATCCTGATTCAGACATACTTAATAACTATGTAATTTACAGTAAGTTACTTAACCTCTTTCAGCCTCAGTTTCCCCATCTTTAAAATGGGGATAATAACACTTAACTTGGGGCTTTTGTGAGGATCAGGGAAATAATATATGTGAAGCACTCTGAAAACTTTAAAGAACCATATAAATCTTAGCTGTAAGAAATAAAAACTACAATGATATAAATGAAAAAATAGCTAAAAGGAAGTCATCCTCTAAGTACTTGAAAAAAACAGAAAATTCTGCAGAAAAAAATGATAAAACAATTGTCCCCTTATATCAGTGAGTGAGAAAACTATTCTAGATTAGAATATTACATTGTTGGATGCAATCATTGTAGCACTATTTTTGTCCTTTTTTTGGTAAGAAGAAAGGTTCAAGGGGCGGCTAGCTGACATAGTGCACCGGCACTGGATTCAAGAGTACCTGAGTTCAAATCCGGCCTCAGATACTTGACAATTACTAGCTGTGTGACCCTAGGCTAGTCACTTAACCCCCATTGCCCCACAAAAATAAAAAATAAAAAAGAGAAATGTTCAGTCCAGACTAGGGGTAAAATGATTGTGGTATAAAATTTATTTTAGAAAAAAAAACTTTAATAAAATGTATTAAAGCAATTTTTAAAGAAAAGAAATCGAATATGTTCTCTGATATAAATTATAACAAACCCTTCAAGAAGGATAAGGGTTGAAAGAGAAAATACTTAGAAATAACAATATATAGGTCAATGGTGATCTTGAAGAAAGCTATTTTTTATTAGAATAGAGAACCTAAGAAACCTATCACAGGAGGTGAGTAGCTAATAAGGAAACAGAGGCAGAAATCATAGAAAATGCTTTGAAGAATTCTGTAAAGGGGACCAGAAATAAGATGACAGCATGAGAGATACAGGGAATCCAGAAGGAATTTACAGCACAATTTATTCATTGAATTATAGTATCATTCATTAATAAATAGAAGAAATTCACTTCTTGAATTCCTAACATGTTCACTTGAAATAAGCTTTAAGCAAATGAAGTCATCAAAACTTATGTCTGTTATCATTATGAGGAAGTATTAGAATTCCATAGTGAATCAACATAAATCATGCCATATTATTCATTCAATTGGGATTTTTAGAAGCAGTCATATTTCCTGTATGGAAAGGAAACTAACCTTCTGCTCATCTCCTTGGTATTTTTATTATGAATTTATAATTGGATTTGTTAAAGGCTTTTTCTATTGCTGAGATGTTCTTAAGTCAGGAATTTGCCAGGAATGGGCATCTCTCAGGGCAGCCCATAGTATAGTGCAGAAATGGAGCCCTCATATTGAATGAATAATTAAGTCAGTGGTCAACCTCACATGCATATACTATTTTGAAGTTAAAATTTTCCTCCTGTAGGGTTTAAGGAATCTTTCTTTAACCCTTTCTTCTAAGTGAAATAGTCTTGTTTACTTTTTTCCCTTGATATAAGAGGTAGAGTGCTAGTGACCAATATGTTTTATTTTTATATTAAATGGACCTTCATCAAATCTTGGTTCCAATAACAATCTTATTCAGAATCATGACTATAAACAGAATTTGAAAATTACTTCATTTGATTAATTTTTAAATTCCCATTTGATCTTCATATCTGTCCTATTAATTAGACAGGGAAGATAAGGAAACTGAGACACAGAAAAGTAAAGTAACACCCAATGTCACACAAATGGTAAGAGGGAGTTCATAGTCTCAGGGTTTCCAGATCCGTATAAATGGTCTCAGTTTAGCACAATCTGTACAAGTTTATAGGAAAGACAGAATGCTTTCGTTCAAGGTAGTTCAGGGCAGCATATTATCATTGACTTACCAATTATAATAATAATATTGAATTGATTAGTAGTTCCAGAGCAAGGGTGTAAAGCTGGGGAATCAGGTAAGGGAGACTATGGAGGAGAGAGTAACTACATGAAAGCTTCAGGGCAGAAGGCAACATATTCCCTGTTACAGGAGTAGATGGATGTGAAGCATGATCTGAGACTAGCAATATATATGCATATACCAAAGGCTATTAAGCATTACATGAATGTAGAAATGCTATTAGCAAACCAAAAAAAGGAAACTAATTCAGAATTTTCCCTTAAATTACTACTTATAAATTCAAGTTGCACATCTGCTTTCAAATATTTATAGCAAATTGGCAAAATAGTTGAGGACTTTATTTGGCTTAACAGATAGATGCTTTACTTATAGAAATGAGAGCAAATTGCAGCTGAATTAACTTAAATTTCCTATTCAATTCATGAATTGTGTGGTCATCCTCATATTACATATGTAAATTGTATATAGCTCCATTCAAGGAGGTTGATGTAGGCCCCTACTTTCCCTCAACTGCTACATGAGAAAAAATATATTTGAGACAGACTTATTGAACAAAAAGTCTACAGAATTCAAACATGAAGCCAATACACGAACATTTAACTGAAGTGACAGTTAACTTTCCAATGTATATGCTCTGATGTTTCCATGGCTCTAAGATCTTGTGGGTTTGGGTACTCTCTCTATCTGTTCAATTCTTATCCATATCCTCCCTTAAACCATCCATGGTTTCTCTCCTCTCCAATCCATAGGTGTCAAATGGATATTTCTAAAGCATTGTTCTAATCACATCACTGCCCTTGCTCAATATGCTCCAACAATTCACTGTTGCCCCTGGGATAAACTATACACTCTTATTTTTGGTATTGAAAGCCCTTCATAATCTAACTCTGGCTTATCTATTTAAGCTGATAATACATTATTGCCCTTCATACACGCTATGTTTCAGCTAAAATGACCTACTTTCTGGTCCAGGAATACGGCATTCCACATTCCATCTGTCTACCTTGATTCATGTTGTCTCCAAGGCCTGGAATTTTGTCCGTCCTCATTTCTACATCTTAGAAGCCATAACTCCCATCAGGGTTCACCCCAAGTTCCATCTTCCAAAGAAAGAAAACTTTATTGATTCCTCCAGTTGTTGACATGTCTCTTCTCCTCCCAAAACTTTGTATTTTTAAAAAATAATCTCGGGGCAGCTAGGTGGCGCAGTGGATAGAGTACCGGCCCTGGATTCAGGACTACCTGGGTTCAAATTGGATCTCAGACACTTAACACTTACTAGATGTGTGACCCTGGACAAACCACTTAACCCCAATTGCCTCACCAAAAAAAAAAAAAAATCTGTACTTGTATATCTATGAATATTGTATATCTTATATTTTCCCACTAGGATGGATACTTCCTTAATGGGGGATCTGCTTTGCTTTTATATTCATATCCTCAGCATATTATATAGTACCATAGCATTGAAAATAAGTGAAAATGTGAGAATGACAGAAAGGGCAATCTGTCAGAGGAGAGAGGGTAGAATGGGATCTGACAGAGAAGAATACTTTGCAAATGCATGATTTTATGGTTTTCGTATTTCTACCGAGAAGAAGAATTACTCTTTAAGAATGTTTCCCCAATCAATAAATCCTGGTTGGGGGCAAAGGGAAAAATCATTGTATCTTAGATATAGGGTAGAGATTATTTATTTATTTTTATTATTTTAATCTTTGTATCCCCAGTGGCTGTCACATATTGGAAAGTAATAAGTACTTATTGACTGATTGATCTTAAAGATCATCTAATCTAACCTGGAGATATTAAGTGACAGTCCCAAGTTTACACAAGTAGTAAGTACAAATTTTGAATCCAGGTTCTTTGATTCCAGACCCACTGTACACAAGATGCCATGAGCCAGTAAGTTCCATGAGGGCAGACATTTTATTTAATCTAATCTTTGCTTACACAAGCACCTCAGACATTGTCTTGCAAATAGGAAATTAATAAATGTCTGCTGAATGGATCCATGTTGGAAATAGGACAAAACATTTGATAATAAATGCTTAATGAAGATAATGGAGGAAAGAGAACTAATATGGGAGAAAAATAAGAAAAGGAAGAGAAGGAGAAAGAGGAGAGAAAATCATATTAAGAAGGACAGGAAAAGAGAAAAAGAGAAGGAGAGAAACAAATCAGCAGTTCTCTACTCTATTTGGTGGCTTTGTAAATATTTTCTGAAACTGGCTTCTGTGCAATAGGATTTGAAAATTCATGTCTTAGGCTAATTGGCAGGTGTGGTTGAGTCCCTTAGGAAACAATGCATTAGAGGATGGAAAGGGAAACATTTCGCTATTATTGCAGAAATGTTTCATCTGAATTACCCAGGCAAGGTTGTTTCAAGGGTGACACCATTCAAAATGTGAAATATCAAATTATCTCAAAGCTAGGAAATTGGGTTGGGAAAATTCAACATGGAACAAACTCACATACCTCAATAAAAAAAAAACACATTATTCTAGTATTTATTCCCAAGTATATTTTGGAAAGTTTCCCTTATGCAACACCTATGCATATGTTCAGTGTTCAAAAAACACAGGTTCTCCAGCCCTATGAGGAAAATGTGGAAGGGAATGTATTTGCTTATTTTTTAAAATATATTAATGTATTTCACTTTTTAAACCACAGCCATATGGTCATAGATCTAATTCTAGAGAGGACCTCAGGGACCAGCTAGTCTAATGCCTTCAATTCCTGCTATGTGCTTTTCCTTTCAAATCTGTCCTGTTAGCAATGAAAAACAGATAAGCTACACACACACACACACACACACACACACACACACACACACACACACGTTAATATGTCTGACAGTGTAACCGATATCCTGCTTCTCATTCCCTTCTTCTGCAGGAAGTGTGGTTCCTTGTCTATATCTGGGTTATAATTAAGATGAGTTCAGTAGCCTTTTAATATTATTTACATTTGCATTATCATAGTCATTGTGGTTTGTTCTCCTCTTTCTTCTGTCTTTACTCTGAATCAATTTCCAAAAGGGAATATTTTAGGGCTGACTTTGTATGACTTCATTTTATATGTAAATTCCATATTTTGAACAGAGAGACATAAAATGCATACAGGCTTACCTTAAGAGTAACTTATACTTAGTACAGTCAGTAGAAACCATATAAACCTTTTCCTAGTACACATTGTCTTTACACAAATAAACCATCTACCTTCCTGAGACTCAATTTTTCAATGTTTTGGGAGTTGAGAGAAGGAAAATATACAAGCTTTGACAACTACTGCCTACCTTCCTTTTTTTGTCTGTGCACCTAAATATTTCTTCAGGGTGAGGTCTCTGTGAAAAGGGACTCTTTCTGAAAACAAACAAATAAGTAAATAAAGCTCTTAAAGCTAATTTTGAAATTTAGCCTTAAAACTGGTTGGAGAGGGGGCAGCTAGGTGGCACAGTGGATAAAGCACCGACCCTGGATTCAGGATTACCTGAGTTCAAATCCGGCCTCAGACACTTGACACTCACTAGCTGTGTGACCCTGGGCAAGTCACTTAACCCCCATTGCCCCACCAAAAAAAATAAAAAAATAAAAAAACTGGTTGGAGAGACAGTTTCTATGTTAAGAAGATTTGGATTCAGCGGCTGCTGCTACTACTACTACTACTACACCAGACATACACACTAATAGAGTAGCAAACTCTCAGTGCCCCAAGCAATTCTATAAGAATATAAATTGCTAAGCATTTGTAGAAGATTATCCTCATTGGGAATTCTTTATACCAATGAAATCACAGGACCTGTTGGTTTAGTAAACTCAGTTCCTCTAAATCGCACACCTAGTCACGATACCTCAGAGCACTTAGATACACTTTTGGAGGCATACAGATGTAGGCAACTAACAGGAGATAAAAGGGATGGGAATTAGGAAACTTGGGGGAATAACCCTAATGTTAAACTGAAGCTTAGATTGAATATGCTTTTATTAAACACGTACAGCCCACACAGTACTTTGATGAGGCATGTTATAGGGGTGGGAGTGGGGTAACTGTAGAGATGGATGAAATCTAATCTAATATTATAAAAAATGAGTACTGCAGGAGCAGCTAGGTGGTGCAGTGGATACAGCATTGGCCCTGGATTCAGGAGGACCTGAGTTCAAATCCAGCCTCAGACACTTGACACTTACTAGCTGTGTGACCCTGGGCAAGTCACAACCCCAATTGCCTCACCAAAAAAAAAAAAAAAATTACTGCAGCTCAGTGCCAAAATATTTGTTTCAGGTCCTTATTTCTATTTTTGATATAGTCAATAAATTTCATACAGAAAAAGCATGAATCACAGATTTGTGACTCTACCTTTTCCCTTTACTAAGAGCTGTTTTGGCACAAAATAACTATGGATTTTCTGCTTCCTGACTTGCTTCCTTATCTTAGCCATGGAACATTTCTTTCTTTTTGTGTGTCTGTGTGTGTGTGTGTGGGGGGGTAATCACTACCAAAGTACTGCTTGTCAAGCATGTCCAAGATAGCAACCCTGTTGAAGAGGCACAGCATTTTTTCCCTGTATAGGCAGATCCTATAGTATATTCTTCTGAGTTATGATCATCATTGTTTAGGAAAACCTGGAGTTTACTTTGCAGTGTTTCACTGTCCCCTTGTGTCCAATCCTGGGCTGTTTAAAATAAGACAGTGACGATTCTCAGGTTGAGTTTTGCAGTGAAGAGGAGAGAAATGTAGGATAATCCTCCTCCAACCTGTCAAAGGCCGTATCTCCCTCAATCACTAGAGAATTGAAACCCATCAGATGAGTAAAAGAATGATTTCATTTAATAAATAAGTCTGTGTGTCTGTGTGTGGTTGTATGCCCCTGTGAATCAAAGCAGAGTGAAGTAAGCAGAGCCAGAAAAGCAAGATACACAGAGACTAAAAAGCAGTTGAACTCAGATTTACTGTGATGATTAATCTTAGTCCTGAAGTTCAGACAATAGAACCTATTTCCTTGGTATTTAGGTGAGGGACCATGGAAACAAAATGTTAATGACACTGACAGATGTGGTCATTTGGGCTTTTTGTTCCAAGTCGCTCTTTTTTCTTTGTTACAAGAAACAGTAATAATACAGATATAACTCATTTTATTGTGCTTCACAGATAATTGCGTTTTTCTTTTACAATCGAAGGTTTGTGACAACCCTGTGTCCAGCAAGTCTACTGGTGCTATTTGTACAATAGCCATGTGCTCACATTGTGTCTCTGTGTCACATTTTGGTAATTCTTGAAATATTTCAAATTTTATCATCATTATCATATATGTTATGGTGATCTATGATCAGTGATCTTTGGTGTTGCTATTTAATTGCTTTGATGCATCATAAATACCATCCATATAATACATTGGACAGAATAAATGCTGTGTGTTCTGACTACTCCACCAACCAACCATTTCTCCATCTCTCTCCCTCTTTTCTTGCCTCCCTATTCCCTGAGACAGAACAATATTGAGAAAATATTACATTAACTTTTTAAAAAATGCAGATTGGCAAAGCTTGAGAGAATTGACTCCAATTTTGAAACAAGTTCTACTATGGGAAAAATGCTATCAAACAGCATCACATGCTACAGAGAAATCTTTTTTGAAAGGAAGAGTCAATCACTGTGGCATACTTTAATATTGTCTTATTATTTGGGGGCATTGGAGATAATTGAGGTTAAGTGACTTGCCCAGGGTCACACAGCCAGTGTCTAAGGCTAAATTCAAACTCAGATCCTCTTGACTCCAGGGCCAGTGCTCTATCTGCTATGCCACCTAGTTGCCTCAATTGTTTTCTTATTTTAAGAAATTGCCACAACCACCCCAACCTTCCACAACCACTATCCTGATCAGTCACTAGCCATCAAGGCAAGACCCTCCATCAGCAAAAAGATTATGACTGTCTAAAGGTTCAGGTGATGGTTAGCATTTTTAACATTAAATTATTTTTAAATTAAAGTATATACATTTTTAGAAATAATACTATTTCACTACAATAACTACAGTATAGTATACACTTAACCTTTGTATGCACTGGGAAACCAAAAAAATTGTGTGATTCACTTTATTGTGATACTCACTTTACTGTGATGGTCTGAAACGGAATCTTCAAAATCTCTGAGGTATGCCTGAAGTAGCTACCATTTATCTAGCACTTACTATGCACCAGGCACTGTGCTGAGTGTTTTATAATTTTTTTTCTCATTTGATCCTCACAATAATCCTGAGAAGTAGGTCCTATTATGATCCTCATTTTACATTTTGAGGAAAAAGAAGCAAATTAATTAAGTGACTTGGCCAAGGTCACACAGCTAGAAAGTCTGATATTAGGTTTGAATTCAGGTCAGGTCTTTCTGACTTCAGGCCCTTCAGAAACCCTCAGGTGTTGCCTAAAAGCAAAATGAAAGGTGTATGTGTTAGCTTAAAGTTAGTGGCCATCTACTCCAACCAATAACCAGAATAGAATCCCTTCTACAACATAAACAAGAAATGGTTATCTAGCTTTTGCTCTAAGACTTTCATGGAAGGTGAAAAAAACAGCTCCTTAAACAATGCTTTCCATTTTGGGACAACTCTAAATTGTTAGGAAGTTTTTTGTTTTGGTTTGGTTTGGTTTTTATTTTTTCCTGACATCATGCATAAAGTGGCCACTTTGCAAATTCCACCCATTTTCTTCCTGGGTCTACATTCCGGGGTCAAACAAAAGAAGTTTCATCCCTCTTCCCAATAATAGCCTCTTAAATACTCAAACACAGCTGTCACCTCCTCTTTAAGTCTTCTCCTTTCCAGATTAAATATCTCTAGTTCCTTCCAATGTTCCTCATCTATGGATGTTCTGCATCTTATGGAAGAGTATGGAGGAACTGTTATTTCCTTATGCATAGATGCTGTAACTCTCCTAATACATCCTAAAAATGAAGATGGGGGAACAGAATATCTATCAATATTAAGGGCTACCTCTGAAGTAAAGGTTTTATATAGTCAGAGAGAGACAGAGACATAGAGAAAAAGAGACAGAGACAGAAAGAGATGTATATATACATAGATGTATGTATATGTAGACAAGCACACATATATATCTATGTATCTGTACACACACTACATATAGTGTATTTAAATTTATGCACAAACATGTATGTTTGTATATATATACACAGAGAGAATATATACACATATGCACATCTGTATACATGCATATACAGATATGTGTATATGTACACATACACACAGTATTTTAAAATATACACAAATGTATGTACATATATTATGTACATGTATGTATATATACATATATACAAATATATGTATATACTTACATCTGTGTATGTGTACAAAATGTGTATAACTGTACAAAATCCCTTCTTCAAAGGCAGCACTTACTATCCTAGTATACCTATGTCATCTATATGTTTATCTGTATCACATCTATATCTATAGCTACCTCTTTATCAAAGACCCAGTTAACAAGACTGATCTCCTATCCTCATTTTTGGGATGTATTAGGAGAGTCAAAGCATCTACAAATAAAATGACAGTCCTCCCATACTCTGCTTTGTCAGGAGTACACTATGTTCTAAATGTGACATTTTATAGAAGATGTTAATAAAAAGCAATAATAAGATAGATGAAAATCTTTTTAAATAATTGGAGATATTTAGCCTGGAAAAGAGAATTCTTAGCTGATAACAGCTGTATTTGAGTAGTTAAAGGAAAATTATAAGTAATTGTTTTCTCTTACTTTGGATTTGATACAATCTATTACAGTCCTACCTGAACTACCCCATCATAAGGGAGAGCAACAAATTACTTTAAATACTTTTGAAACTCTTTACGTCAATTCTTGTGCACAATCTTTTAATTTGCGTTTTACCTAAAGAAACCGAGAAAATGGATAGAAGTCTAGACTGATCATTGGAAGACTAAGTACAATTTTCATCTGAGGCTCTGATCCAGTCTATTAGTATAAACTCAGGCAGAGGGGGGAGGGGGTGTATGATGAATACAGTAGTGAATCAAAGGGTATGGACATGGTAGTCACTTTCTTCTCATTCCAAATTTATTTATATATGGATGGGCTAATTCACAGCTCCATCAACAATGCGTTAGTGTGCTACTAATTTCACAACACCTCCAACATTGATTATTTCTATATTTTGTCATTTTTGCCCATTTATACTGTGTGAGATAAAACCCAGGGTTGTTCTGATATGCATTTTCCTTATTATTAGTGTTTTAGAGTATTCTGTCATATGGTTATTAATAATTTGTGATGCTTTTTTGAAAAATGTTGGTTCATATTCTTTGATCACATATATTGGTGAATGACTTTTGGCCTTATATATTGCTGTTAGTTGTCTATATATCTTGACTATCAGACCCTTATCAGAAGTATTTCAGGCAAAGATTATTTTCAGATTATTTCCCTTGTTTATGTTTGTTTCATTAATTTGTTCATTCAATCTTTTTTTTTTGGGGGGGTGAGGCAATTAGGGTTAAGTGTCAAATCTCTGAGGCTGGATTTGAACTCAGGTCCTCTGAATCCAGGGCCGGTGCTTTATCCACTGCATCACCTAGCTGCCCCCATTAATTTGTTCATATAAAACTTTTTTCAATTTCATATAATAAAATATATCAACTTTATCGTCTATAATCATCTCTTTATCCCTTCCTGGTTAAGAATTCACCCTTTATTCATTTCAAAGAATGGTATATGATATGCTTCTCTTCTAATTTGTGGTATGACATTCATTATTGTTGTCTCATACCCACTTTGAATTTATTTATGATGTGAGACAATAGTGTCAAACTCAAATAGAAACAATGACCACTAGACCTTACATAGCTATCCCTGTAGGCACATATTGACTTCGAAAACCACATATCAATATTATCTGTTATATTGTATTTTTATTTATTTTGTTAAGTGTTTTCCAATTACTTGTTACTCTGATTTAGGTGTCACTTGGGAATGTTTCAGCCATATCCCATAGACTATTTGACACCCCTGGTGTAAGATGCTTAATTTCTTGTCAATTGGTTTCTATGTTTCTTATTGTTGTGATCACTTTCCTCAGTGGAGAAGATAAAATTCAAGAGTTTGAGTACTTTTGTCTTCATTCTTTTGTCTGCTATCTTCATCTTACATTCCCCAAAGCATTAGTACTAACCCTTCTTTGATTTTTATCTTATTGCTTAAACTTGTTTTTTTAAGTTCTTTATTGTTCTTATCATTTATTATATGTAATCATTTTAGTTACATGTGACAATTTACAGGATCAGTCCTGTTGTGTTTTTTTTTAATATAACCTTAATTAATTGCCCCTATTTCTCTATATTGCGTAGTTGTCTTTTCTAAAAATCTGAGTTTGTCAATGAATTGAACGCATAATCAGATCATAGATTTGGGGTTGGAAAGGTCTTGCAGATCATTTTGTCCATTCTAATCATTTTATGAATGATCAACTAAGATCCAGAGAACTTGAATTATGGTTCCCACCTAAAAATACTACATCTTAGCTTCATGAATGTATACATAATATATACCTTTTTGTTATATAATACACCCCCACCACCCTTTCATCTGTTTTTGCTATTGAATAAGGTTTACCCTTCTGTTACTGTATCACAGTTTTAAGTCCCACATCAACAAATTTGTTTTCTGTCATTTCCTACCTATTGTATTTCATTAAGATGTCTGATTTATTTTATTAGACATGTACTGCACATTTGTGTTTAGATATCTGAGGTCCTTTTTATAAATGTTGTCTCCTGTGTTTTTTTACTAGGCATCTTCACTGATCTACTTTTTAAGTTATTTGTCTATACCATTGTATCTGAATATAACTATTATATAGTATCTGATTATAATGTGACTTTAAGTAAGCAGTTTCCTTACTTCCTACCTCTATCCCCACTCCTCATTTGTAGGTCCTATTGATCAGATCCAAAAATGGAATGGAAAGACATTTCTTAAGTGTTTAGTACATGCCAAGCATTAACGTAAGAACTGGAGATATTATTAGGAAATGGATACTGTCTCTGTTATTAAGGAGCTCTTTTCTAATTAGAAGATAGAACACATATAGGAAGGTTCAGTAGATGAGTAGATTTAAAGGTCCAGTGGTTCTTAGTGTGCAACAATAGCTTGAATAAGAAATTCTAGGATTTACAAGTAGTCCTTGGCTTCATTCTACAAGAAATTGAACATCCATCCATTAAGGACCAGCTATGTGCAGGAAGCTGGAAGGGAGAGATGGGAGGTTAAGGAATCAATTAGATTAGGAGCAAATATCTAGAAGATTGTTAATTAAAGATGATGAGTTCTGGAAAGAAGTGAGGGATACATGTATTATTGTTAGTTATAATTATCCCAAATAGACACCCCTAGATTATTCATACTCTGTGATTATTCATACAAGTCCAATATAGATTGTCCCTGGACCCCTCATCAGGGAATCACTAAAGACCAGGACTTTTACTTCTTTTTTTTCTGTGGCCAGTAATAAATGGTTTCTCTCCTGCTGACATTGCTGGATCCTGATCATCATTTCATGAAGCATTATAAGTTGTGTGTTGTTTGAAATCTAAATTGTGGGTTCTAATCTGCCCTCTATCAGTCTTGGGGGAAAGCTGGCTAAAATCACTGATAAATTCAGCAAAAGTTTAGGCTTTTAAGGATTTATGAAAGAGTAAAGACAACACATGGCATCCTGTAATGCCTGAAAAGTCTATCTACTTTCTATCTACTTTCCTTAATTTCTCTGTCTGCTTTTTCTCTGTCTCCCACCAAGCTGAAGTCCCAAATGAAAAGAGGTCCTCTCTTTTTCTCTGTCTCTCTTGCCACGCATTGGTTCCTGAACCAAAAGAGATGATCTTCCACTGCTTCTCCCAGAAGCCATCTGTGAAACAGGAAGCAGGGCCATCCACACAAACAGCTCCAAGCTAATTGGCTGATAGCTTTGATTGACATGACTACAGGTGGTTCTATAGACGTAATTTCTGGATGCCAAGTCACATGCTTTCTCCTCAGGGCGGAGCTCTGATTCTCACAATTGCTTCCTTTTCAGAGTATTGAATTCCATCCTCTGGTAATAGAATCTCATATTTATTACATAGCATCATTGTCTCAGGAGTCATTCTTTTTCCACTTATTCTCTTTGTCACATTTCATACAACCTCCTAATTCCTGACATAGTTCAGATTCCTCTTTGCTTCCTTGGCTTATTTTGCTTTTTCATTTTTTTAAAATGCAAAAACTTCTATGTGAGGTTTTTTTGTTGTGATGGTAGTAGCTATGGTTGGTTTTCTTGCCTATTTTTCCCTTTTGATGCTTGTACCAGTACCATTGACCTACAATTGGCAGGTGCTTCCCATTATTCTGTTATTGAGGATGTCTCCTGAAGAAATTCAACTCATTTAAAATTCTTGTCCTTCAGCCTTCTCATCTTTGCATAGCAGTGATCATCCTAAATCGCATGAAACACTGGAAGAATTAACTAAAGTGTAAGGGCTTATCTTTCTAAATGCTAAATAGAAACATTTTTTTTAAATCTCCCATTATTCAATGATGTGAAAACTTTCTTTATCAATAAATCAAACCATAGACTCAAGCTGAATATGCACTTGTCTTCCAAATGGCCCCAAGTTTTGATGCTGTCTTATTATCTCTTAAAGTTTATTGGATGATCTTGACATGATGAGCTCCTATATTCTCACTACATGTTACCTAGGGAAAATGACAATATAAATCTACAAGCCTTCATTAGCTGATTTGTATTACTTCCAGTAAGTGTAGGAGATAGAGTCATTCTTTACATTTTCTCTCATTTGGATTTATTGGGAAATCTGTTTTAGTTTTTTTTTTTAATTTATTTTAATGGCACAACTTCTTTCTAAAATCAGACGTTTCATTTGGAAATTTTGCTGCCCCTTTGAGTCAGCTGTCTAAAAGGTTGCTCTTCTTCCCTCTTTTTCCCTAAATAGGTAAGTCTGATCAGTTCATTTTCTTGTCTAGTAATGATATCTCTGCTCTTGGAAGGGGAAAAATGAAACAAGCAATACAAAGCCAGAACTTGAAAATGTAAGGTTCATTTTCTGCTTCAGTATATGGGTCAGACTTTGTTGAGTTTCAAATATATTAAGCTTCAGTGAAACTTCTGTTTTTTCCCAAACTCTGGGTAAGCTGGCATTACATATCAAAGTAGGATTTATTGTACTGCGTATAATCTTGTATTTATGTAATGACATAATTTTTCTTTAAGCCCTAAATCACAGATAATCCCAGAAAATATAATGAAAAGATAAAATAGAATATTTGAGGAGGAGAATGTCAGGCTCCATGCTTATTGGCTGCAAATCTCTATTGGTCATCATGATTAGACTAGCCTGAAGTTAGTAAAGTATATCCTGAATTGCTTTCCCAATAGCAATGATAGAAATAAACTAATCTAATCCCATCTTCAGCAGATCCTTTTCGACCAGTGTCTATAGCTATTCAATGGGAATAGGAAAAAGAGAGCCTATCTTTATTGGAAATGAACCAATAAAACTGGCTTCAAAAATACTATGCTTTAGTCATATGAGCCTACCAACATGTATTAAACAAAGGCAGAGCACAAGAAACTTGCATCTTTAGAAAACTACCAAAATTATATATATATATTCCAAGTAACTCAGAAAAGTGATCTTGATGTTTATTCCAGGTACAGAGCTAAGTACTGGGATAGAACAATAAAAATTAAATGATACCTGCCCTTAAGGAGTTAACATTCTATAGAGACAGAAACAGAGAAACAGAGAGATGTACATAAATAAGTATAGACAGAATATACATAAAATTAATACAAAATAGTTTGGGGAAGGAACTAGGACCTTGGGAGATCAAGAAAGACTTCACAGAGAAGGTGTTGCTTAAGCAGAATCTAGAAGGAAACAAGGAATTATAAGAGATGGAGATGAAGAAGGAATGTATTCTAGACATGGGAGATAGCCAATTTAAAGGTGTTAGTGTGAATAAAAATCATAAGAAATCCAGTTTGGCTGGACTATAGAGTATGGACAGGGAACCAATGTGTAAGAAATTTATAAAAGTAGGTTGTAGTGGGCTTTAAAAGTCAAACAGGGGCAGCTAGGTGGCGCAATGGATAGAGCACTGGCCCTGGAGTCAGGAGTACCTGAGTTCAAATCCGGCCTCAGACACTTAACACTTAGCTGTGTGACCCTGGGCAAGTCAGTTAACCCCAATTGCGTCACTAAAAAAAAAAAAAGTCAAACAGAGCAACTGATATTCCTTAAATGAGGTTGAATTTTTTTCCTCTCTTATCTTTTTTATCTAATATTAATCTATTAATGAATTGATTAGTCTCACCAATTAATTAGAGTAATAACGGGAGAGAAAAAATAAAATAAGGGAGGGAAACAAAAAATTAATTACAGACTTCCAACTCTAAGATTCTGTGAAAAATGATCTTTTCTATAATCTTATTATCTGGTTATTCAATACAATTCTCCTACTATTTATCAAGCATGGAATAATAAATGTGCCAAGCACTATCAGGCACTGAAGATACACAAAAGACCACAGCCCATGTCTCCAAGGACCATATGTTTCAAGGAGGAGGAATGGAGGAAATGTGCATAAATAAGGAAAAATAAAATATGTACCGATTAAATATAAAGTAATAGAGGAGAGAGTGACCCAAATGAAGGATGTGATTAAGTATTGTTAATGCTACTTTTTTTAATACCCTGTGATCTCATCAATGTGAGTACTCTTTTGAAAGAAGAAACACAAGGGAAAGCTAAGTGGCACAATGGATAAAGCGCTGGCCCTGGATTCAGGAGTACCTGATTTCAAATTTGGCCTCAGAAACTTGACACTTACCAGCTGTATGATACTGGGCAAGTCACTTAAGCATTATTGCCCCATGAAAAAAGAAACCAAAAATAAAATTAAAAAAAAAAGAAGCAATTCACAAGCCATCGATGCCTGCCTATCTTGTGCCATTTTTGTCCATATTTTTCCATAAATCCACCACAGGGAAGCATTCAATTTGCTGAAGGTCTTCCCCTTGTTCTATTTACCTTGTAAGCTTTCCATTGGAATTCACAAAATGTCCATTGGTTATTACTCAATCCCACTATAGGCTGGCAATGGAGAAGTGCATAGCAGGCATGAGCAAGTTTCAGCATATTGCAAAAGAGGAATCAGACAGGAGAAGCAAGTAACCAGAAAGATAAAGAAAAAAGACAGACCTTCTCTTACAAGGAGTATTAAAATCAGTCTTGCAATTCATTTCTAGGTGTAAGTAGGCTTACAGAAATATCTATGGAATCCACTGTTTTGCAAGTGGCTTTTTTAACTCCAATGCCATGATCAATGCTAGAATACATACAGGAGGAATAGGAGAAAAAAGAGGCATAATCAGAGCCACAGGTGGTGCAGCTTTCCTTCTAATCATAGACAGCAGAAAGAAAAAAATGTTATGAAGAAATGCTTTGGTGCAGGAAGAGAAGAACTCACAGAAAGTATATGGGAAGGAAGAAAAGTGTAAAACAAAAAAAAAGAAGGTACCCCTTCCTACTATACATTCATAGAGGGCAGACAATGATTAGGGATAGAGATGATACTGGCTGTTCTATAAACACTTGTTCTCACTTCATTCCCAGACACTACACCAAGATACCATCCCTGACGTAGATAGGATACAATAAAAAAAATCTAGTTAAAATAAAAAAAAGATTTTTTTGCTGGCAATTATGGTGGTTAAACTTGTTTCTTTTAGTAGTATGTCAGTGTAGGTAGTTTGCAGAATGATAGCAGTGGCTTTGATAACTATAGTCCTAGGGTATCCTTATTACCCACAAAGATGGATCTAGAGTTAGAAGCATTTTCATAGTCATACCCTCTTTGTTTTCTACATGAGGAAACTGAGGCCAAAGAAATTTAAGTGCCTTGTCCAAAAACTAATAGGTAGTAAGAATCAGAATTATTATTTTATCCCAGGTCTTCTAATTCCAGAACAAGTGTTCTTTCCATTGCTCAAAGCTGCCTCCCTTACCCTAAAAGGTTCTTTTCTGTGAGTTTTATATATTTTATGATGTGTGGCCTGGTTCCAGGAGTCAGGTCTTGACTTCAGGACATATGCTTATTATATGTATATGTGCATATTTGAAGGTCAAAATTTCTCTAGAAGGTTCTGTTGGTTTATGTTAGTCTGCGTCCAAAGGAAAAAACCCAGAAACTATGCTAAACTAACCATGATTCCCTATGACAAAAACAATGAATAATTAAACTCTCAACTCCTCCAAGTAGTGCATGGCTTATAACATATTTTTTGAGGCTGCATCTTTCCTGATTTTGAAAATATATATTGGGGAAAATAGTATTCCCTCATACCCACTACTTTCCCCATTCTGGTTATCTTATTTATTTATAAGCATTGGCTGCCTTAATTATGCTTCAGTTCTCTCTATGTGTCAGTAATAGAAAACAAGTATTGCATGGGGATTGTTAAGGGTTAAAATTCTAGCTAAACTGTCTAAAATATCTAATGAGTGGTCGCCAATAAATTATAAGCTTTAGCAAGAGTTAGACTTTTAAGCATTTATTAAGGAGAATAAGAATTTGATAAAGAGAGAGAGAAAGGCCTAGATTCCTATCTATTAAAGGGAGAGCGCATTTCTAGCTCCCTTCTCCGCCAGAGTCCAGAGGAAAGAGAGTGAGACCGAGCACCAGTCTCTTCCTTCCTCCTCCCACTAGCCCGCGTCACTTCCTGACTCCTGGTCTTGCCCTCAAAGACCTTCCCTTCATGGGCAGAACTCTTCTACAGTAAGTATCCAGCAGGTGGCGTTATTCCAATCGTTACAGGATATAATCCTTTCATAAGGTGGTAGACAGCAGCACTTTAATTTTTGAATCAGTTCCATTCTTCTAATTGTTATTTCTAGTTTTCTTTCTAAATCTGAGCAAAGGTTTCCAAATCTAGGTTCCTGCATGTGTCATCTCCATTGGATTATTAGCCAATCATCTTCTTATCACCCTCTCTAGCCCCCCCATTCAATTAGAAATTATCTTATATTTATCTTAAATATACTTTTATGTTTACATACATGCTTACATATAATGAAGCTTTTTGATGTCAGAAAACATTTTAATTTTGTCTTTGTATCTCCAGTATCTAGGAGAGTATATACAGCAGATACATTGTAAATAATTAACAATTGATTACTTATCATATGACAAATAGGAAAAGAAAATAGAAGAAAGCTACATGATGGCATTCTTCACGTCAAGTCATTAAATCCTGAATTTGAATCCTGCCTTAAGCAACTCATATGTGACCTTATGAAAATGACTTAACCTCTCTGTGCCTCAGTTTCCTTATCTGAGGGAGTAGAACTTAAAGGCCTCTAGGGTCCCTTCTGAGTCATAAACCTATGATCCTATGATTAAAGGTCAATAAACAAAAGTGTCTATGTATCTGCTAAATGTTACCCCTTCTAACCATTTATTTCCAAAGCCAGCACCCTAGTTCTAGTCTTCCATCTCTTGCTACTTGTATTACTGGTTACAACTAGCTCTTTGATTGTTTTTGTGTGTATAGTATCTTCCCTATTCAAACCATTTTACATATAGATGCTAGCAAAAACTTTCTTAAACATGATTTTATTCATAAGGCAATAATAATGGATAGTAAATTCACCTCAGTGAGGAAGATCTGGGTTCAAATCCTTCATGTAGTACTGATTGTGATTGCTTGATTCTTGATGAGTGGTTTAACTTCTTAGTACTCTCAGGAAACTTTCAATGACCATAAATTGTAGAGTGGCTTCCCATTTGCATTAGTACATAGAGTTTCTTTACTGGAACTCTTTATGACAATTCAAGCATAGTTCCAGTTCGAATATGTATTTTTTTCATTAGATCATCCTCACTTCCAAAGACAATAGTTATCTAGTACATGAAATCCAAACCACTACCTCACCAACTGTTTTATATTCTGCCTCAATATAGAACCCACACTATAGAATAAGCAAATTTATTTGACATTAGCCACAGATGCTTTCTTCCATGTAAAAGGCTGCATTGTTTCTATTTATCCTGAATTCCTCAGAGCTCCATGGAATGCTTAGCAACAGATCCAAGAAGCAGGAGTAAAATAGCAATGGGAATTGACTTTTCAATCACTGGGCCATTTTGTAGATGGTGCTATGCATACAGAGCCCTACTACTGCTACTATTCCTTTGGGTTGATAGGAGTTAATAAAACATTTTCTTGCCGAGCATTTTGAAAATGCTTATTGACCTGCAAACCTGCAAATGGTGGAAAGTACTATTTGAGAGCAGCCATTAATCTACAATTTAGGAATACAGAACCACTAGAAGATTATACTTGCCATAGCAAGATCTGTAAAAATGCATTTCCACTGACAATAAGTAAAAATAATGTGAAATTGTCCAAGGAGATTGGAGATTTATCAGACAGAGCTTTCCAGAGAAGTAAGTTTTCACCATTCTCTTCATCCGTGTTTTCAAATACATTTTTCTTCATTCTCAGATTAGGTATTCAGCACTTCAAAATTCAGATTTATAACCTCCTTGTTTTGGAGGATTGTTATTGATCAGTCAGGCCTGGAGCATACAAAACCTTTAAAAACAATATATAACTTGTTTATCAGAATACTTTAGCCCAATAAACTTGGTAAAGCTTCAATATTTACTCCTAAAAATTTACCCAGAATTTACATTTGCTCATAAAAGGACCATTTCTTTGGTCCCTTAGGATATATCTACACTGAAAGAATATTTAACTCATATTGATGACTGAAATCTTGGACTCATGAATTTAGAGCTGGAAGGACCCTTTGAGATAATCCCAGTTCAACCTCTCATTTTAAAGATAAGGAAACCAAGATACAGAAATGGTAAGTAATTTGCTCAAGCTCACATTTGTAATTAGTTGCTGAATCAAGATTTGAACTTATATCTTCTCCAAAATCATAATTCTCAGTGTACTTATTTTCCTTCCTTTTTCCTCCCAAACCAGGACAAAGAGATAAATTCTATAGAACTATTCCATGGGTGGGTTCACACAGTATAAGATGTGTCCTAATGAGTTAGCAAAAGTCCCTGAGATCAGTGATGAATTTCAGTCCAGGTCTAATCATTGCTTAATCCACATCTAGAAAGTCTATGGACTTGGAACATATACTTCTGTTCCAAGCCAAAGTCACCATGTGAACTTGTTAACTTTGAATGAATAAATGGATTTTTTAAAAACTCACTTATTAAAGGCTGTGTGACTTATTACTGTGTGACAGGAAATTTGGTAGCTTCTAGATTTCAAAAAAAAATAGTTTCTACCCTCAATGAACTTACATTTTACTAGGAGGAAATAAATACTGGGAAGTAATGACTGGGGAAGAGGGGAGGGGTTTGGCCTAGAAGGGGACACAGTTACTGAATGGAGACATGGAAGAGTTAATGATGATTGACACACCCTCTCCAGAAGTAAACGTAATTTTGATTTAAGTAGTTTCTAGAGCAAAACCAGAAAGTGGTAGAGTATGGATTCTGCATCAGTGGAGCAGATGACAACAGCAGGCTGAAGTGAAAGTATAGACTTTATCCTATTCCAAGGGGATAGATGTATACTTTTGGTGTTGAGGGAGAATGAGCAAGAAAGAGTAAGTAAATCAATTAATCAACAGGCATTGATTAAGCAGCCAGGTGCTGGGCCTAGAGTCAGGAAGATTCATGAGTTCAAATCTAGCCTCAGACACTTACTATCTATGGCACTTACAACCTGGGCAAGTCACTTCACCCTGTTTGCCTCAGTTTCCTCATCTGTAAAATAACCTGGAGAAAGAAATGGCAAATCTTTGCCAAGAAAACTGCAAATGAGGTCAAAAAAAGAGTTGGACATGACTGAAAAACAGCAACATCAATTAAGTACTTATGCCCTGTGCTAAGCAGTGAATACACAAAGAAAGGAAAAACAGTCCTTGTTCTTAAGAAACCTACATTCTAGGGGAGGAGACATTATGTAGATCCACTCCCTACCCAAAATCCTTTCTTTACTGGAGGTTATATCATACTTAGAGAGAAATGATAGCTCACTAAAAATCATACCTTTTCTATTCTGCTTAGAGTCAGATGAATAGGCTCAGTTATATTTTGAGGTTCCTTCTAACATATATATCTGGAGCTTAAAGGCACCTCAGGGGCCATCTGTTCTAACCACCTGATATTACAGATAAGAAAAGTGAGGCTCAGTGTTGTTAGGTGACTTTGCCAAAGGTCACATTAGTGAAGTGTGTCAATGGTAGCAACTGATCCTGTCTTCTAAGATAGGATAAACTAATTTATATTTACATATTGGACTTCATTTTAATGTTTTAGTTTAAAGGTATGCTTAATTTGGCTTCTTTAATTTTCCTTAGATTTTAAAGAATTTTAAAATTTAGGAAATTTCTTAGTAAATTGTTATTAGTTTGAAATAGAATCTGTATGCATCTATATATAGGTATCAATTAGTATTTGAAATTCTTTCCTGTCCCATGCACATACCTTGCTATTCCCATCTATACCTTATTCAAACCATACCATATCCAAAGCTTATGGAGAATCACAATTAAGGCAAAGAGATCTGATATTTGTCCCAGATCTAAGACTATCTAGGGGAATTCACTTGTTCCTATGGTTGGCTCCAGCCTGATGTCCCTGTGTTTCACAGTTCTCTGTTAGTCCAGACCATACAATGCAAAGTACAAAACATTCCCATCACTTTGGCATCCATATCCTAGAGTCCACATTCCCCTACTACCACCTTTATCTGTCCCCAACACCTCTTCCCTGAATTTGGGGGAATAAGCTAGACTCCCTGAGAAATGGGTTGCCTCCTTTCCTGGTTTGACTATCCTCCACTAGGACTGACTTATTTATAGAGGGCCTCATATATGCCTAAACACATTTCAGCTGAGTATTTATTGGGTAGAAATGTTTAAAATAAGTCTCTTTTAAGATGTAGCTAAATCCACTTCTACCAAAAATATTTGTACTTGATCATATATTTTAATATGACCTACCCTTCCTTAGGATAGAGATAGTTTTTGTTTTGCCATTATATCCCCAGCATTCAAACCAATGCCTTGCTCATGAATGGTGCAGAATAAATTATTATGGAACTAAATTGAAGTGAATTCATGCCTTCTTATGCACATAGTATGTTCTAATTTGTATTATTATGTGTGTATATCATATAGTATATAAGATTCTAAGCTCCATGAGGAAAGTGACTGTCCTATATGTTACTCATTTTTCATCTTCCCTAGTCTTTGTTATAATGCTGTGCCACTAGGACAGAAGTTCTTAACCTGGGGTCTGTTTTTTTTTTTCCAAATTGATACTTGTATTTTAAAATAATTGGTTTCTTTTGTAATCTTGCATATTTTATTTTGTTCACTTAAAATCATTATTCTGAAAAGGAATTCACTGGTTTCGCTAGACTGTCTAAGGCATTAATGACACAAAACTGCTTAAGAATACCAACCTAGTAGTTGTTAGTCAACAAAATTTTAAGTTCCTAGCATGTGATAGGCACTATGCTAAGCACTGGGGATACAAAGAAAAACAAAAGGCAGTCCCTACCCTCAAGAACGCCAAAATTTAGTGGGGTAAGACAATGCATAAAAGGAAGCTTAAAAGGAGAGTAGGCATGATGAAGTATGCATGATGGAGTGCAGCTGGATGGGAAATGAGGAGATATCTATCCTCAGTGGCCTCTGAAAGTAGAAGATCTGAGAAGACTTCTGCACTATACATCCTTCACCCTTTACAATCAGAGGGAGGGATGAGCCCCTGAGTTTCAGGGTTCATGTGATCTTGCAAGATGATGAAATTCTAAAGTGTGTGATGAAATACATGAAGGTTGCCTTGTTGGAAGTTCTTTGTCAAGATTTGTCAAACATACTCATTGCATTCTCACCTGGATAGATAAGAAGTTTAAGACATGATTATCCCTTCTTTAATTAGCTTTAGATGGGAGGGGATTGAGAAAGGTTGCATGATTACTACACACATATAATAAGAAAATGCTAACATGTGTGGTAGTAATTATATAATAGAGAATTTTAAAAAGGAAATGGCAGTGTAGGCAGGAAACAAGAAAGCTTCTTAGAGGAGGGTGCCTGGATTGATCCTTGAAAGATAGGTCTGAATGGGATAGAATATGATTGAGTTGAAACATAGCCTTGTAAATTGGAATAGTATTTCTAGAAGAAATCAAAGAAATATGCCTGACTACATTGAAGGATGCATTAAAAGGAGTGATGGGAGAACTACATAGAGGCATTTAAACTTGAAAAGTTAGAACATGGCAAAATATTTTTGATGTTCTTAAGCAGATTCACAAGATGGTAAAAGTAACAGAGCATATGTCAATGCATAGTGGCCTCTCAATGAGCCATTTAAAGCAACACTAGCAATGACAATTGAATTTCTCCTAAGCCACCTTGACACTGTAAAGTTTAACCCAGATGTGACATTTCACATATTTTATATATACATCCTTACCTCTAAAACTCTTAGAAATGCTGCATATGGTTAGGTTAACCAACTGCAGAAAAAGCAGCCAAGTATTTATCCCTCTGCTTCATTGTATGCATAGAACAGACTCAGAAAATCTTTAAAAATGAAACAATAAGAAAAAAACTTCTTCTACCAGCAAAAAATCCTAATAATTTTTAGGGATCTCTCTTTTAAAAATTAAGTGCCTACCCAGAAGAGTTCCAGGGAACTCGTGATGGAAGAGGATCTCCAAAACCAGAAAAAAAAAAAAGAACTGCGGAGTATAGATGCTAAATGAACCATACTATTTCTTTTGTGTTTGATGCTGTTGTTTTTTTTCTATTTAGAGGTTATCCATCATTGCTCTGATTTTTTTTTCTCTTATAACATGACTAATGCAGAGATAGGATTAATGTTATTATGTGTGTGTGTGGGTATATATATATATATATATATATATATATATATATATATAAAAAACCTATATCAGATTACCTGCTGTCTAGGGGAGGGGGGAGGGAAGGGAGGGAGGGAGAAAAATCTGAAATTGTAAAGCTTGTATAAACAAAGGTTGAGAACTATCTTTACATGTAATGGAAAAAAATAAAATACTTTATTAATTAAAAAAAATTAAGTGCCTACCACATATGCTGGTTACTAAGAATACAAAAAGGATTTATGGTTTAGTTGTACAGATTTATGATTTCTAAATGCAATGCCAAATAAATGATACAGATATTAAATACTACAAGAGTGCAGAGGAAGAATCCATAGGGATGGGTCTGAGCAACAGATGTGGAGTCTGACAAAATCTTCATGGAACCTTTGCCAAACCTTGAAGAAAGAACATGGCAACAGAAAAACGGAGGAATACATTTTTAGAATGAGGGAAAACATATGAGCAAAAGTAAAAATGTGCATGGCATAAATCTCAGTACAATTAATAGTTTGGATAGAGTGGAAGCATATAGGAGAAGTTGAAATTCAAGAAAATGGTTAGGGCCATAAGATGGAGATCTCTGAATGCTGAGACAATGGAGTGTTTTTTCTATAAGTGATATAAAATCACTGAAAATCATAAAGCAATATTTAAGCCTGGAATAAATTTAGAGATAATCTAATCCAACCTCTTCATCTTTCAGGTGAGGAAATGTATATACGAAAGGTCCACATAGGGAATGAGTAGCAGAACTGGGATTCAAAATCACATTCTTTAACCTAATTCAGTCCTCTTTCCCCCCAAATTATTCAAACAATGGGAAGCTACTGAAGGTTCTTAAATACATATTTTATTGTCTTCATTTTATAGCCCAAATGGATATTATAAAGTTATGTGTCAAACAAAAGTCACACAGCTAGTATCAGAGTCAGTTCATAACCCCAACTCAGAAGATCAATAGAAGACTAGATAAGAAATAACCCTAAACAAATTAACTCAGTGAACAATTCAGTAAATCTAAGAATATAAATTACTTGAAGGATTCCATTTTTGACAAATGCTGCTGATAAGACTAGAAAGAAGTTGCATGGGAATTAGAGGAAGAACAACATCTTATACAACATACCACAATATGCTCTGAATGGATATTCAATATATATTAAACGTCATATTTTTTAAAAATACAAGGGAATCAAAAGTTACCTTTCTTACCTATAGCAAGGGAAGAGATTCTTAATAAAATAAGGGCTATAGGTGATCATAAAAGTTAAAATAGCAATTTATATTTTATAAAATTGAAAAGTATTTGCATGAAAAAGTCAGTCATCTTTTTTTTTAATCAGCACAAAACAATTTTGTTCATTCCAGCTTTACAATAACACTTGAGGTCTGAAAGGCCCTTTCATTTCTATTTTTTTTTTCATTATTTCTCCTGAGAGCACAAAGTCTATTTGTGCTCCACGAATTAATTTTGCTCTTTATCTAGTTCTATAAAATATCTCTTTGGTTGTTTGTTATAGCACTAAATCTGTAAGTTAATTAGTGTGATATTATAATTTTATTATAATGGAGTAGTCCAACCATGAGCAATGAATAACCCTGCAAATATTCTTTCATTATTTTCTTTGAGTGTTTCATAATTATATTTATATAAGTCTTGACTACAACTTGGTAAATTAATTCTTAGTTACTTTATATATTTTGTAGTTCTCTTGAATAGGTCTTCCCTTTATTTTTTCTCATGGATTTTATTGTCTAAAGAAATTATGCTGATTATTCTGGATATCTTTTCTATTTCTTTTATTGAAGTTATTAATCCTTATTTAGGTTCTTTTCTAATTCTCTAGGTTTCTTTGCTGATTCTTCCTGTCACCAAAAAATAAGGATCATTTTGGCTCCTCTCTGCCTTTTTTATACCTTTTAATTTTTTGCCTTACTGGTATTATCATTTGTAGAAGTCTATCAAATAACAGCAGAGAAAGGTAGAATTCCTTTTTCTTATATTTTCTTCGAGTTGGCTCATTGCGAATAATATTCACTTTTGTATTAGGTATATACTTTTATGATATGAAATGGCCCTTCTCTGAATTTGTTTTCAAAGACCAGGGAACATGAAAGATCATCTTTATGCATAGAGAGGAAGTAGTCAGGAGAAAAGGATGGAAGAAGAAAGAGAGAAATAGAAATAGAAACAGATATATATGAATTCAAAGAGAGGCAGAGTTAGAGATAAAAAAACAGGAACACACATAGAGACAGAAACAGAGACACAGAAACAGAAACAAGGAGATAGAGACAGACAGAGAAACAGAAATAGAGAGAAGGGAAGAAAGAGAGAAGGAAAAGGATAAGAAGGAGGAAGAGAGAGTTTGAAGATTTGCAAATGGTGGACTTAGTCTTGGAAATAATGATTAATTCTTTGAGAGATGAAAGAAGGAGGAGTATAGGAGTGAGAGTATAATAATATTGTGATAGTGAGATGGAAGCATGATTACTGAGTTGCTGAGTAACTTTAAAATGATGAAAAAGAAGAATAAAGTTCTCATTGGATATTATTAGTATTAATATGCTATTATTTGTATTATAGTACTTTGTGGTTTCCAAATATTTTCCTCACCATGATCCTGTAGGAAATGCCTTGAGGACATATAGAGTAAGGAGATAGCCACACATCCCTTATATTCCCAGATCAGTTAGCATTCATTCCACCAAGGTAAGAAAACTTCCCCTTCCCTAAGACCAGGTTTGGACTTGACAGAGCTACTGTCCTTTCTGACTGCTCATCTAGACTCTTTTGTTTGTTTGTTTGTTTGTTTGTTTTAGTGAGGCAATTGGGGTTAAGTGACTTGCCCAGGGTCACACAGCTGGTAAGTGTTAAGTGTCTGAGGCCGGATTTGAACTCAGGTACTCCTGACTCCAGGGCCGGTGCTCTATCCACTGCACCACCTAGCTGTCCCTCATCTAGATTCTTGATCCAAGATAAAGGTGTCTCTCAACTATCTCCATTAATTTTGATTGGAGCTCCCAAGAAGCTGGGGAAAATAAGAAGCTCACCCTGATCTGGTTGAGTCCCCTATTAGTAGATATCTTCAAGACAAGACTATGATAGAGGAGATTCCTGATCAACTATGGGATGGGATTGATAATCTCCATGGTCCCTTTCATCTCTTTAGACCCAATAATTCTACTAAATCATTGCCATTTTACCTAAGGTAAAAAAAAAGTCAGACCATTACAAACATGAACAGGAAGCAACACTGCTGTCTAAAATCTGTCTGATTTTCTAATTCTAGATTTCTCAATGTGATTTTGGTGCCCACTAGTTGCTAGAGCTTAGCTTTCTTTCACCTTTCATCCTTTCATCATTATAAAATACTGGCTTAAGCATGATGCTTTCTGTTTTAGCTCCCACTTCTCTATTTTCCTTGATACTGGCGATATTGTCCCCTCAATATAGAAACTAAACTCTAAGACAAATTGACATCTGTGATTCATATAGAAGGTAAATTCCTTGAGGGCAGGGACCAACCATTTCTTTATCTTTGTATCATTAGCACCTTACATATAACAGGCACCTAAGAAATGTTTGTTAAATTTAATGGAATTATTAAAGAAAATGAATTAAACATGTTAAGATAGATATATAGATATATATATATACATTAAACATAAACACATTAAATGAATATTTTATATGTAATATAAATTATGTTAATAATGTACTAAATATATTTATGTGTAATTTATGCTAAGCTAATACAGTAATGATTAGGTTGGTAATGATAATATACTTAGATTTCTGAACTCTAGGGTTATTAAAAGCTTTCTGCTGTCCTTTTCAGCACTTTATCTTTTGAATACTTTCATTTCATTGTTTGTCCACAGATTGTTTAGAACTGATGAGAGACCAACCAAGCAAATCCCAACAACACCTGCAACAATCCCTAAGAGGCATGTATTTGGAGAACATCAGACCCAAGAGAAGAGCTCTATCTTTGCTTTTCTTAATGACAATGATTGCAACTCAACTAAAATTCATCACAAGAGCTTTCATTTTATCATTTAGTCCAATCTGACTCTGGTACTTTTGGTGGATGCAGGGATAAATTTCAGAGCAAATAGCATCATCTAACAACTGGCTTTGTTTTCATGGGGCAATGAAGGTTAAGTGACTTGACCAGGGTCACACAGCTAGTTAAGTGTCAGGTGTCTGAGGCTGGATTTGAACTCAGGTCCTTCTGAATCCAAGGTCAGTGCTTTATCCACTGCACCACCTAGCTGCCCCCATGACTGTCTTTTTATGAACTACAGAGGTACATGAAAAACAAAAAGGAAGTGACATTTTTTTTCTTATGTAGAATCATTTTTATCTTGTGCTATTCTGTACTTTTCTGATTTCAAATTCTGGATGTATATGAACTCTATATAAAGGAATCTTTCTATGATTAAGGAATTATATATATATATATATATATATATACACACACATACACACACACACACACATATATATATATATGTGTGTGTGTGTGTGTGTGTGTATGTGTGTGTGTGTGTATGCCAGCCTTAGAAACATGTGAAATATCTTGAGACCCAGGCATGGTCAAGGAAGTTTTAGAAGATAGGCTGTGATATGAAATTTGAAGAATAAATTTCAAAGCTACCATGTCAGATGTTAAATTCTGTAGTCAACAATTAGTAACTTCTATTTCTATAAACAGCCAAAGGAATGTTTGTAAAAAAAGCATATGGGGCATTTTTGAGGCACATTGAGAAATACGTTTAAAATGTCTTGATTTATTAAAAAAGATGAAGGCATGAAGCACTTGGAGAGTAGTTAAATAAGCTCACTGACCTAAGAGAAAAGCAATAGACTTACCCATCATCCAGAGAATGTATATAATTGTCAATCTAGAGATGGGATCCTCTGACATCGTTTAGTTCTACCCACTCAATTTATAGATGAGAAAACTGAGGCCCAGAGGGACTAAATGATTTGCTGAAATTCAATCAGTTAGGAGGCATTGTAAGAGTGTTATTTGAATCCAAGCTCTCTAACTCCAGAGCCAGTGCTCTTACCACTTTCCCACACTGTGGCATGCAACAAATTGAATTAGATAATTTATATAAAACCATTTAGAAAACTCCAACATTATATAAATTAAAAGAGATCATTGTTACTATTGTTTGATATCAAATATATTTAATGACAAATGGACATCCCTCAAAAAATACCAGAGTTCCTGACTACTACTCTCTAGTACACAAGCCAAAGATAATATAAAGTCTGTGTAATTTCAGTCATGTTTCCCTCCATTGCCATTAATTTATGAAAACTAAACTATTATGAAATTTATCCTCTACCATAAAATTTAGTATAATATCATAAGCTTAGCAAACTAGTCTCTCATGCAGGAAATGGTAAGATGATATATAGAGGGAATATTTCTACTAAAATGAAAGACTAAAGAGTTTGTAGTTCAGTACTCAATAGTGTGTGTCTTCAAATACATAGATTGATTGATTAGTGTGTATAGATACATTGCAATAGTTGCTTCTCTATGCCTAATTTTATTCATGTTTTAGTAGGGTTGGGTACTGAATTGCCTGGACATTTCTTACAACTTTGGTATAATATTCATTGATGTGTAAATACTAATGCAATACTAGCAATGGCTGATATTAAAAACAAAAAAAAACCAAAAACAAGAAAAATGTTTTTTCCCTTGAACTGCTTAATCTGTATAACAAAATAAATTAACATTTTACTTCATCTGGATATTTCATGTTTAATTTTTTTTCAAGTCACTTAACCTCTTTGGGCCTCAGTTTGTTCATCTATAAATTGAGGGGGTTGGACTAGATACGCTCTAAGATCCTATCAGCTCTAAATCTATGATTCTATGAACCTCACATGGCCAGAGATTGAAATTCCCTGAAGAATAAACAGTAGCATCAAAAGAATGACATCTAAACAAGATTATTGCTTTGACTACATAAAGCAGGAAATCCAGATCAAGGGTCTGATTTATATATTTTTTTAGAGTTCTACTACTGAAATTCAAATTAGAAAACAAAATACATTTATCATTAAAATAATAAAATGAATGGATTGATCATGCATAAACTTTACTTTTAAATGGTATAGTACCTTTTAGAAGGATTCCTATTTAGAGTGAAATTGACAGCACTACCAATCTACTCACAACAAAAACCAAGAATATAAGATGTAGAAAGTATCATAGATAAGAAAATTGAGACCCAAAGAGCCTTACATCTAAATACACACATAAATGTATGGTTATATGTATATATATATATATATATGTGTGTGTGTGTGTGTGTATGTATATGGAATATGTATATATATATATGGAATATGTAACATTCTGATTTTGTATGGTACATTGTTGTATACATATATGCATACATATATATTTCACATATACATATATATCTACACATGCATGCACATATATATTTATATAAACTTCCTATGTCCCCTGGTACCTAACACACTGTGCTATACACATTATATACTTTGTTATGGTGGAACTAAAATGAAATCACATGAAATAAAGTATAGGTAATAAAAAAAACAAATATTTTTTCACCAGCATATTGCTACTTGCTTCTCCTAATCTTTGAAGGCTTCTTAAACTAACAGTTTGTTTCTTATGTGATTTCACCTTCATTTTCATCCAGAAAAATGAAGCTACTTCTCCATGAAATAGATGACTAGGATATTGAATATTTTTCTCAAAACATTTAAAATTTAGCTAGTGCCCATATGGCCCAAACTAATTTTCTTATGATGCGCATCAATTTTTTTCTGGAATGGATTTTCTTGATAAGCTATAGCAGATGTCTAGGATCCATAATAATAAATCAGGCAAATAAAATGATTAAAATATTCAAGTTACTATTTTTCTTATGTTACAAAGTCTATGAATAATTTGAAAATTCACTGTAGTTTACATTCCCATCTTGTTTTCCTTTTCAAATGGAGCTTTGCTGTACAACACTATTTACTAGGATATGTATAGATAGGTAGGGACCTGTGATTGTACTGATACAGGGAACTCCCATATGAGGATTTCTTTCTAGGTCAGCACTTTCTTTGAGAAAGATTTGTAGGCTGACTATTCTTCCAGATTCTTTTCCTTGTTTTCTTAGAGAGAATGACTGATTGCTTTGAGGTCTCAAGTATCCTTTAGAATTCAAAGGATTAAAATTTTACTTAGCAATAATTCTTTTATAATTCTATCATTTGTTTTCCCCTAGATATACTTTTCAAATATTTCACAAATAATAACTGCCTCTCAGATATTAGAAGAAGCAGTGAGTTAATTGGCAGGTTATGGTAATTATTGGATTAATAACTGAAAATGTTCAATATCATGGGAGATCCTTCTCAGATGAAAATGAGAATGAATTTTAAATTAGTCTTCATGGTTCATTTATTAGAAATGGAAGGGACTTTATATGTCATCTAATTCCACCCTTGCCTACAGCATGAATCCCTTCTTCAATATTTCTTACAAATGATTGAACAGATCAAGGATTTCCAATGACAAAGCACTTATGACTTATCAAGATAGCATATTTCATTTTTGGACAATGATGTATCCCTATAGCTCCCATTCATTGTTATTAGTTCTGGCCTCTATGACTAATCAGAGTAGATATAAGAATAATATACTTAGTAAGAATAAATATACTACCTCATCTATGCAATAAACTGCTATACTCTCAAAGATATCTAGCATGTTGTACCTACATTTTCTTTTCCATGAGGCAAAACTGATTCTCATATGTCATGAGAGGCAATGTGGTACTCAATACCAAGTCAACCTCAGGCCAACAATTGAGAAAGGAAGGAAGGAATGAAGAAAGAAAGAAAGGAAGGAAGGCAAAAAGAAAGGATGGAAGGAAGGGAGGAAGGAAGGGAAGAAGGGAGGAAGGAAGGAAGGAAGGAAGGAAGGAAGGAAGGAAGGAAGGAAGGAAGGAAGGAAGGAAGGAAGGAAGGAAGGAAGGAAGGGAGTAAAGAAGGAAAACAAAACAGGAAGAAAGTGGTTAAAAAAACAAGTGAGGAAAGAAATAAAAAGATAAAGGAGTATTGATGAAGAGAAAGAAAGGAAGGAAGACAGAAAAGAAGAAAGAAAGGAAGAAAGCAAGGAAGATACTGGACCATATTATCTCCTGTCTCCTCTTTTATGAAATCTCTTCCATCAAAATATTTTACTGCTTTAGGTAGGCTTTCTTATATACTCCAGAGGTGTCAGTTGCTGGTGGTAGTGGTAGGGATGATAAGTCCCATCTCCACAAAGGTCGTTCCCCTTTTTGATGACTGTAAGGGTTGGTTTGCAAGTAGGGCCAGTGGTTTGGGGAGTATTGCTATTCTTGGACTTATCATGTTCCTGTCCATTTCCATTTCATTCCCTCTTTGCTGCTCCAAGTCATTTAACAAGGGGATATGAAAAGTCTGTTATCTGTGACAGGTTCTATGGGGCAATATGGGGCAAAGTTAGGAACAGTTATCTATAAAGGTCTAATTTCGGGGAAAGGAGGAGACCCTAACTATTTAAGGGCAAAAAAGATAAATAATTAAAACTATCCAGGTGCTCAAGAGAATAAATGTTTTAAACAGGAATATTCTTGGAGAGGTATCTCTTTGGTTAAACTGTTTAGCCATTCACAGGACAATGGCCCTGGAATGTTTCCTGTAGTCGCAAGTCAAAAGTGTGGTGTATATAGAAGCTATATTAGGTGAGGGAGAGTGGGAGAGAAAAATGCATAAATTTCTTGTGAAGGAGCCTAATATGAATTATTAACACAACTAAATATGAATGTGTATATATCTATCTGCACATACATACACATACATATACATATACACCCACCCTCTATAGAAAGCAATATCAATGTATTTGCATTTCCAGAGTATGGATGACATTTGGAGATACCAAAATTCCAAATAACAAACTCTTTCACATGCTCATATTAGAAGAAGAGTCATAGCAACCACAAACCAGAGACCATGAAAGGGATTGCAGCAGCCAGAGATTAGTGGGATCTATAACATTAATCTCCTGGCTTTCTCAGTCATCCTTCCAAATGATAATGCTATATTATCTTTTCAATTATTGATTGGTAATAGTCTTCAATTTACTCACATCCACTGTAAATATTTACATTGTCCTTTGAGTAACCTCCAATTTCAATTATTTTGAAGCTGTAAAGTTCTGTGATTTTATCACCCAAAAATATTAACGCTAACAAAGATGAATCTTTTTTTTTCAAGGAAGAAGTTTGGGTGTCATGAAAAAATACTGAATTATTTTCTAGTTACTGTCCAACCTGCTCTCCTCATCCTATGTAGAGGCAGTTAGCTAATTCAATGAAGATAGTGCTGGGCCTGCAGTCAGGAAGATCTGAGTCCAAATTCAGCCTTAGACAGTTTTTAGCTGTGCAACCCTGGATAAATCACTTAATCTCTTTTTTTTTTTTTTTTTTGGTGAGGCAATTTGGGTTAAGTGACTTGCCCGGGGTCACACAGCTAGTAAGTGTTAAGTGTCTGAGGCCGGATTTGAACTCAGGTCCTCCTGACTCCAGGACCGGTGCTCTATCCACTGAGCCACCTAGCTGCCCCCCAAAATCACTTAATCTCTGATGCCTCAGTTTCCATATCTGTAAAATAGGGATCATAATATCACTCATATCCCAGGGTTTTTGTGAGGATCATATTATGGGCCTCAGTCAATATTAATAATCAGAGGACCATCAGAACCATCTTTATCATTACGCTTTTCATGAAATCACATATGTGTATGAGAGATATTTTATTGGAGGATAGCCTTTAAGATGACATTTTGCACTATGAAATACTTTGCTTTTATATAGTTGACAAAAAATAGAATGGCATATTATATCCTCCAAACACTTTGGTCAATGATGTGATTGTGAAAACATATTCTAAAGTTGAATAAAAAATTAGAAAAGATAGCATGTATGTATGTATGTATATATATATATATACATTTTTAGATAATTTTATTTTTTTATAAAATTGGAAGTGCAGCAAACAGGTTGGAAGTTGTCAGTACTGTTTTGATCATATATCTGATGATAATGAATAACACCTATGATTTTTAAGATTTTCATTGAACTCTTTTGGTGTTCCTTCATAGGAATCTCCTTCCTCCCCACTAACTGAATCTGTCTTTGTGAACAAAGGGAAATAATTAACCCAAAGTATCTGATAGGAAGCCTATGTCTGAAAATGTTGTATAATAGTGCATCTTTGTAGTCCCTCATCTCTGCATAAAAGAGTATCTATGATTCATTTACAGTTTTCTGGGAGATTCACTATTTTTTTTTCTGAATTCTGCTTCCTTTTATGATTTATACATTTCCATTGTTATAAGCCATTATATGTCTTAATTTTGCTTATTTTACTTTGCATCAGTTCACGTGAATCTTTATAAACTTTTCAAAATTCTTGATGTTTATGATTTCTCATTGCATAATAATATTTTATTATATTCCTATAGCATATTTGTTGTTTTTTCATCCAGCCATTCCTCAACTGGCAGATCCCTTCCTTGTTTCCAAATATTTGTGACCACAAAGGATTCCATCATAAATTTTTGCTCTATAGTGGACATTTGTGTTGATTATTGATCTTTTTTCCTTTCAATGGTCTACAAGTATCTTGTTTCATTCCAATCCAGACTATGAACCAACATATTAACATAAGTTATGCCTGGTTTACAATAAATTTCATGGTTTGCTCCATAACTTTTTTCCCATATTTGCATATGGACTCCATAACTATGTTTTAACAGTCAATAGTACCTAATGATGGTTAGAAAGTCAAATGTCCGTTACAGACTGTTTCCTTCCCCTTAAAGTAACATTCATTTCCATACCTAAAAGCATAATTACTAGACCAATTGACAAACTGACTAGGAAAATTAAACCACTGGTTCTCAACTTTCCACAATACAGACTATGTAGCTTTTAAACAGTAGATTGTAATTTTCTAATAGAATCAAATGATTCTTAGTTGTTGCACAGAGAAAATGAAGAAAAGATGGGCCTAAATAAGCATGGTGGCACGAGTCTATAATCCTTGCTCTTGAAGGGGGCAAAGACTAGTGAATCACTTGAATTTGAGAATCTGAGCTTTAGTAGAGCTAAAGTGATTACGTTTCCACGTTAAAATGGCACCAATATGTTGAGATTTCTAGGAGCAGAGGATCACCAGACTGCCTAAAGAGGGCCAAACTGACCCTCATTTAAAAAATAGAGCAGGTTAAAGATTCTTTATGGATCAGGAGTGGGATCAAGTTCTTGTGTGGCTGTTGTACTTCTAGTCTGAGTAACAGGGAGACCTAGTCTTAAAAAATAAATAAATACCAATTAAATGTAAAAATGAAGGACCTGGGAAAACTCCATATAACTGTAAGGAATTAATTATGGTTTGAGGTTTTCATAACCCTATCTTTGCTTTATGATGGTCAGACTGAAAAAAACATAAGCTTGGAAAGCCTAAGAGAAGATAGGTGTATACTTTGGGAGATAATTGAACAAACAAGAGGAACTCTGACTACAGGGAACATTTATTGAGACTAAGTAACCAATAGCTCCCCCATCCCCACACGGGCCTGGCCAGATTATAATGGGGACAGCCCATGTGAGTGTGCTGAGCCAATTGGAGACTCAACATGGCTTAAAACCACCCCTTCCTGTGGGAGAGACTGTTACAGGCAGTTGGAGGAAGAGGGCAAGGGGAGTTTTCTGAGAGGCAGTTAGAGAGTGTGCTAAGGAAAACTAGGAGGGAAGGTAGACAGTTAGAGGAGCTGTTGGTGTTTGACCTTTGGACCAAAACAGAAGAGACTCCACAGCTAATTCTCCTTAGAGCTACAGATTTTGAGTGTTGGTGAGTTTGTGTTTTTGAGGCAAAGCTATATCTTCAGAGCTAGCTGGTCTGGAGGCAAGTTCGAGTGCCTGGGGCCTTTTTACCCCAGAGATTTAGACCTTATTCCTAGCTCTATTAACCTCACTTGTGTTTTAAATTTGTTCCCATTAATAAACCTGTTTTGTTTTTGAAAGAGGCTGTTTCTTTTCTTACCCCAATACTACAGCAAGCCGCCCAATTAACTCTTCCCATACTAAATTTGGCCCTTTACATAACAAACACTAAAGACCTACTTTGTGCAAAGCATTTTCCTTGGAACTGGAAAATCAATAATTAATGCATCACTCAAAAGAGACATGGGTGGAGGAAAAAAGAACTTAGAGAAACATTTTAATCTGTTCCATTTTAGAACTTCTTTCCAGAGCTTGAGCTTCCTTGAATAATGAGTGAGTGAGCAGTAAGTCACCTGAGTCACTACATCTAGCTGATCCCATAGCAAACCACATTTCATATCTGATTTAGTCATCCATCTATGGGATCTTGTCATCTTTCCTGGCAGCACAGCTATATCCCTCCTCACCCTACTTTCCAACCTTTCACCTATCAGGCATAGTATTTAAAGCAAAACCACCACTGTTACTGGAATGGACATGACAACTGACTGTCCTATGGATCAATTTCCCAGCTTTCCATGTCCCCAGTTCCCCAAAACACCCCTCCCCTATGACCATTATCCTATATTTGTTACCTGTCCCTATTATAGTGTAAACTATTTGAAAGTAGGAATTGTTTCATTTTCCTTATTTTATAGCTAATACTTAACACAGTGCCTTGCAAATAGAAAACATTTATTATTTTTATCATTAATGCATTCATTCATTCATCTTATACCATATACCACAATGTTTCAAATAGAGATTATACTTAAGTATTAGAGGTCACATCATAAAAGTGATAACAACAAAAACAAAGAGTAGAAAGAAGTGCCTTTCATTACTAAGGCTAAGGGGAGTATATTATAGAGGATATCAAATGAAAAAATGAATAATTTCTATTATGTAAAAGGAAAAAAAATGTTGCATGAAACAAATTAATATAAGCAGAATAAGAAGAGAAGGTATCTAGTGGATAAAAATATTTGCCTCAAATATAGCAAGTAAAAGTCTGATGGTCAAGATATATAGGAATCTAATGAAAATATATGGCTGACTGTCATTCTCCAATGGATGAGTAGTCAAAGAATGGAAAACAAAGAATTCTCAAAAAAAAAAAATCAAGCCATTAACCATGTAAACAATAGTTCCTAATCACAAATAATAGGAGAAATGGAAACCAAAACAACTTTAAGGATTCCTCTCAAACCTAGCAAATTTTAAAAGATAACAAAAAATGAAATAGTTAATATTGTAGGGACTGAAAAAAAGACAATCACATTAATTCATAGTTGGTATAATTATGAATTGGTCAATCCCTTCCTGAAAGTAATTTGCAATTATGCTTTTCAAAGTGACTAAAACTTCCATATCTTTTGCACCAAAGATCCTACTGCTAAGCATATATCCCAAGGAGATTAAAGAAGATGGGAAGAAAGGCCTAATATACATTGAAATTTCAAGAGCTGAACTTATGATTGTCATATAATTAAAAACAAAATAGAGTGGGGAATGCCTAAAAATTGTGATACATGAATGTAACTATATATCATTTCACTCTAAGAAATGATGAATAAAAAAATTCAGAGAAAAATGTTATGAACTGTTTTCAACTGTAGTAAGTAGAACCAGGAAATCAATATACACAATGATAGAGAGATGGATAGTTAGATACAGATAATAGATGGATAAATAGAATATTACTATCAATAGGGCTATTATTTTGTATAAGATATTATGATATAGGATGGGAATACAACTCAAAACCAAAACAAAACAAAACCAATTCAAGGAGTTTGTAAGGAATTGAGAAGCATGATGTGACTACACCAGAGGGGCAAAGAAAAGAAGCAGTTTAGGAGTTAAAGGCTGGCCTCAGTTTTAAAGAGAGTATAGCCCTTCCCCCTAGCTCCTGTCTCACTGCTCTCTCTGGCCCGTTAGCACCCTCTACCCATGGCCACCCTCAGTGTCCACCCTGAAGCCCAAGCCAAGGTAGATTTGTTCAGAAAGGAGTTATGTTCTCAGGCAGAGCTCCTACTTGGATCTTTCCTACTCCTATTTCTCCAAGATTTCAGAGCTGGATGAGTTCTTAAAGGACCCATCTCTGAATGAAGCTGATTTGAGTATCCTAAAGGCTCCCCTGGACATCCCAGTCCCTGAACCAGCCAAAGAAAAAGAGAAGGAAGAGCGTCAGAAACAGGAAGAGGATGATAAAGATGGAAAAAAAAGATGAGGAAGATAAAGCTCCTCCTTGTGGGCCTATGAACAGCAATGAGAAGCTTGTGGCCCTTCTGGGGTGCTTGAAGTCTGAGATCAAAGATGTGAAAGAACAGCTCAACCTTGTCTCCATATGGCTGCAGCTAGAGGTGCCCCGAATTGAGGATGGAAACAACTTTGGAGTAGCTGTCCTGGAGAAGGTATTTGAGCTGATTACTTCACTCAGAACTAAGCTGGATGGCTTCCACACCCAGATCTCAAAGAACTTCTCTGAAAGGGGTGATGCAGTGGCTAAAACAGCCAAGCAACCACATGTGGGTGACTACCAACAGCTGGCTCGTGAGCTGGATAAAGCACAGCATGGAGAGATAAGACTGATGGTCAGGGAGATCCAAAATACTTATGCTGTATTATATGACATCATCCTGAAGAACTTTGAGAAGATCAAGAAGCCCAGGGGAGACATAAAGGGAATGATCTATTGAAAAATGGAGCCTTGCCTTCTGTCTCCATCACCCCTTCACAAGGATTATCTATTTTACCACAATCTAGCTTACATTGAGAGAGAGAGAGAGAGAGAGAGAGAGAGAGAGAGAGAGAGAGAGAGAGAGAGAGAGAGAGAGAGAGAGAATAGATGGCATGGGTGATTCCTCAAATGGAGGGTCAGGGAAGAAATCACCAATAAGTGGGAAGGTAGCATTGTAGAGTCATTGCCTATGTGGGAAGAAGGCTGTTAGTGAAGAAATGGAAATGTGATCTGGACTATCATGGGCTGGTTGGGGTTTTAACAGAGAATGTCTGATTTTCTCACTTCTACAAATGGCAATTTGGGGAGAAAATCACCATTAAAAGAAAAAAGGCCTTAAGGGTGGAAGAATGACAAGAAAAACAAATAATCTGGATATTATGATGGCCAAGAAAGTTGGTCCTGGCCATGGAAAAGAGTTGAGAAAATGTACTAGATAGAAAAAAATTACAAAACTGTGCTGAATGAGTCCATGACAAATTATATTGCATTAACCTCCATGTAGCAAGGTAACCTTTCACACTTCCTTAATTCATTCACTATCCTACAACTACTCTGGTGAAGGCTGTCATCAACTCACAACAGGATTATTTCAAAAGTCTTCTTGTTAGTCTTCTTGCCATAATTCTTTCCCTACTCTAGTCCATCCTTCATTCAGCTATCAAAATAGAGGCCTTATTGTATTACTTGAGCACTTCCTGTCTTTCCAGTCTTTTTGGACCTAACTTCCCTCCGTGTACCCTGAGATACAGTGACAATGTATCCTTGTTTTCTTTTGCAGCAGATATTGGACCTCCCAATTCATTACATTTTTAGTGCTTCTCCTCTATGCCTAGAACTCTCCACCACATTTCTGTCTCATAGATTCCATGGTTTCTTTCAAGTATCTGCTAAAATTCTACCTTTATTCAAAAAGTCTTTTTGAGCCCTCCTTAATCTTAATGTTTTATCTCTATATGATCCCCAATTTATCTTGAACATATCTTGCATGTACATAGTTGTTTGTGTCTTCTCTCCCATTAGATCATGAACTCCTAGAGAGCAGGGATTTTTTTTTTCCTTATCTTTATTCTGAATGATTAGCCCAGGACCTAGTATATATGAAGCATTGAAAAAAAGCTTGTTTTTATTCTGCTATGTTACAGAAATGCTTGTTTAATTTCATAAATTAAAAAGAAAATAAAGAAAAAAAGGAAAATGAAGACCTGGGTTAGAAAAAAAATTTTTTAAATGTTTGTTGACTAACTGATTTCTGTTATTTACCTTGGTGGTGGATTATGGATGTGAAATATTGACAATATAATCAACCTAGATTGATGGGTCTGTTGGTTTTTCCTCACTGCTTTTTTAAAATAGCAATTATAAGGGATGACTCCATGAGACAATATGGATGTAGAGGAAGGGACTATTTCACAATAGATAAAGTGTACAAAATGTACAATGGATGTTTAAAAATAAAGAAATGAAAATTATGTAGAACAATATTAAATAATACTCCAAATTATTAGTAACAAAAAATGCAAGTTAAAACAATTCTAGTTTCTCCTCAAATCCAGTATATTAACAATGATCTTTGTTTTGTGGGGCTTTTTTTTAACTTGACCTCTGATTTCATCATTATAGGGAGTTCATAGTAAGGAACTTCTACCAGTGTCTACCAGCAACCAATCAGCAACTTAAAGTCTTTGTTGTTTAGGGTTGTGAGAGGCTAAGTGACCCTGGAGTCACCAAACCAGTATGTGAAACAGGAAAGGTTAAAACTAGGTCTTTTCATATGCCAGGTTAGTTCTCTAACTGTTATGCTATGTTGTCTTCTGGAAAAATCCCATTTTGGTGTAAGAGTTTTGATGAGTTCTGACATAATCCTTTGACAATGCAGAAGATAGATGAGATATTTCCAACAAGGAAACTTGATAGTGTAGGTAACATTTGAGCTGGGTCTTTGGTGTCCTCTCTGTGCTTAAGACCACAGTTTGATTATTGCAGAGTTAAATGCATAGGACTTTTACTGAGGACACAAATGACACAGAAAAGTACAAATGCAAATACACTCATGTTACCAGACTACTCAGAGTTTCACTGTTATGCCTAATTGAGGTCTAACGTGGCTTTTTTGCTTTCTTATTACCACATTCAGTTCCATACCATAGTATAAGGGGCAGCTTAGAGACATAAGTCTGGAGACTTGGTCCCTGTAAGCTCTGCCTACTATACTGCCTACAGTCGGCCTTGGAGTGTGAGAAAATCTGCCATTCTCATTTAGGCACTCTTCAGAGCTTAGTATGGTGCCTGACACATAGTAGGTGCTTAATAAATATTGACTGATTGGTTAAGACTATTGGCAGCAGGGCCTGCCTTCCTGATCCCACAGGTCAATTGGCTTATTCCCCTCATTGAAATGATAAGAGGGATATTTTGAAAAAATGTGCTTCATTAGTCAAGAGCTTGGAAACTGACAAAGTAGTGTCATTGGGTAGTCATCCATTTCAGTGAGACAGACTCCTGATTACTGCCCATCAAATGTAGAAGCTAGGACCTGCAAATCAAAGTAGGTAAGCATGATGAAGTTCATCAGTCTTGGAAACCTGGGCTATATGTTTTGCCAGACCTCAATCAACTATAGAACTCCATCTCCCAAGTAGTAGTCAATAGCTCTCTCTTCCTTCTCCTGTGGTATGAAGAGCAGTATGGCTGCTGACTCAGGAGAGAATCTATCCCTTGATAACGAGTTGCTCACTAACTTACCAGTTCATGAGCTGATATTCTTTATAAATGACTAGAGGGAAATAGGAGAGTAAAAAGTCTTTGTAACACATTGATTACACTGTCCTCATTTATACCATCATACTTAATCAATCTCATGACAATGCTTCTCAAACTGTGGATACATATATACTGTAAAATTACTAGAACTAATGACTATAGCCTGTGTAATTTAATGCACTTCCTTTTTAAGGCTTTTCATAATCCCCTTTTGGTACTAGTGAATTCTATTCTCCCCCATATCCCATCATGAAATTACTTTTGTGCTTACTGTGCATATATTTCCTATTTGCTTGCACAAACAAATATAGTTTTATCTCAAAAGAAACTAATCTCCTTGAGGTCAAGGATGGTTCTGTTTCAATTTTTATATCCCCAGAACCTACCACTCAGTATCTAGCATATAATAGGGATTATTTTTTTGAATGATAGTTTGTTTCCCTACCCACTCACCCACCCCTTTTGCTATCAATATATGTTTCTATTCTTTTGTGAACTGCAACCTTATTTGTCTTATGTGCAGGTGCCCTTCAGTTTCTTCTCTATGATGGCTATGACTACTTCTTTTCATCTCTATTTCTACTAAATATTTGGTTTTTGTAATGTTTATATATAAATTCATAATCCTCATATTGCTCTACAAATATTCAAAAGGTTTAGAGCCACCCATCAAATAAAAATTTAGAAATGTTTAAGTATCATATGAAATGAAAAACAGTGGAAAGCATTGCATTGTAATGCAAAAAGTTCATTAAAAAGTACATTATTTTTATTTTTCAATACAATTGACATTGGGGGTTTACTGTATCAGTTTTCTCTGGTCCATTACAATTAATTATTTAATATTTTCCCCAACTAGAAAAAAATGTCATTTGTCTAATGAGAAAAAGTAGAAGAGTTTGTTCATATAAGTATGCTTTTACCAAATGTTCTTTCTTTATCCTAATTGAGAAAGAACACAAAGAAAACCTGTACTTCACTCTATTTCATCTAATCTTCAATAATAAACTTATTTTTTCCACATTAATATTAAGGCTAAGTACAGTATGAAATACTGACTTGATTCTCTTAGACAAAGCCATTCTGTAGTGATCTTAGGACTTTGTTTATAAAGGAAGAGTATTTTAAAAGATTCTTTAAAAGTAGAATTAATTTAATGTCTATGAGTATAATGGCTGTATTCTCCAAACTCAAGGATCACACTGTTCCTTGGGTTAAATGAAGAGGTTAATATTTATATCAAGTCCCTATCCAAGATATTCCCTACCAAAATACCAAAAAAGCAAAAACTTTAAATCAAATGGCAAGGAAGTTAAATAATTCATATTAGCAATATATATATAATAGATAGAAAAAGCAATGAAATGATGTTCAGCCCTCTAGTGAATCACAGACATGCTGCTGAGGAGACAGTAGCTCATAGGAAAACACCCCTAGTACAGCAATGTGCAACTCAATGATATCACCCAACACAGATAGCAATAATTTTCAGCACCTGATGCTGACAGGTTTGAGTACAGACACAGGCTTAAGAACAAAACTCTTGGATATATGCATTGTTTATGTTGTCCCTTCTCTGTCACATGTACCTAGACACATGTGTTCCCTATATTTATGCCCTGTCTAATATGTATCCCTGACTACATAATAATTTCCCTTTTCCACTTGTGGTGTTTGAATTAATGGGAAATGTATTGTTTTATATGTGTTGGTGGTGGAGGAAGGAGAAAGGGAATTCCCTTGCCAATTATTTTGCTGTATTGTTTAATTATTTTATTTTTCACTATTATGGTACTGTTGTAAGGATTCAGAGCTACAGTTTTTCTTAAGTGGACTCCAAAGAAGCTTTTATAGGTCCTGCAATCAAGGAATACCTGGAATACACATACGTATACACACACACAATGCATTACAGTCACAAAGTACAATAAGACTTGAGATGAGGTGATTACTTCTTGACTGAAGAAATAAAGGAAGACTTCATAGAAAAGATATCTTTGAACCTGGTCTTGAAATATAGATAGAACGCATAAGCAATGGAGGTGGTTAGTGAAGATTCTAAGTGAATGGAATGAGAAAAAAAGGCAGAAAAACCAAGTACTGGTTTGAGGAAAGGCAAATCACACAATTTGACTGCAGCATCAGATATGACATATGTTTTCTAGGCAGCCTGGGGTTGAAATGTGAGGTACCTTGCAAAGAACTTGAAAAGAAGTTTAGACTTTATCTTTATAGAAAGCCACTGATTTTTTGTTTGTTTTTTGTTTTGTTTTGTTTTGTTTTGTTTTTAGTGAGGCAATTGGGGTTAAGTGACTTGCCCAGGGTCACACAGCTAGTAAATGTCAAGTGTCTGAGGCCAGATTTGAACTCAGGTACTCCTAACTCCAGGGCCAGTGCTCTATCCACTGCGCCACCTAGCTGCCCCGAAAGCCACTGATTTTTAAAATCAGGAATTATTGTATTCACAGCATTGGATTAACCAAACTACTCTCATAGCAATATGTAGGATTAATTAAAAAGGGAAGAGGGAGGTGAAAATGGCTGAACAGTTGGAGAAGTAAAATGGCTAAGTGGATGAAGGGAATAAGAGAGATTTTGAGTTTGGGAAAATAATGATGTTATTGATGTTTATTATATCACAACATTTATTTGCATGTTAACCTGGAAATTTTATTAAGCCTACTTCTTTTGAAACTACAAAATTCCTTTAACCACAGATTTGCCATGTGTGTTTGATGTTTGTGGTAAAAGGAGATGATAATGTGAAAACCAGCTTCTCTGGGAAAACAATCACTAGACCTACCTAAGGAACAGATTTCCTTTTTTGTTGGTTTTTATTTTAGTACCTATCGCCATGCTAACATGGCACTCAGATAAATCATACAGTCTATTGGTTACTTGCTAAATTGAAGTTATCACATCCATTGAGAACAATAGGTCCAGAGAAGAGATGATAGGTTCCAAAAAATGCTGACCTGGGACATAATTTCATTTATAAAAATAAAAGCACTCCTGGAGTGCTAGAGACCTAGCATGGGATATTTCAAAATCACCTGAATATTTCATCTTGCTCTTATCATGTAGCTGCTGACACATTTGTCTTTTGGGGGTGGGGGGGACTATTATGTTGCACTAATAAACAACCAAAAAAAACCACATCCCTTGAATGGTCCTCAATTTAATCACTGTGTAGCTAGCCAGCCCCACTGAATTATTGTTACATACATTTTTGCAGCACTATAAAATGCTTTCATCACTGGATGAAGGGCTATAAATGATAGAATGCCATTTTTCTTTATTTTATGCTTTTTTAAGGCCTTTTAGCAAAAAAAAAAAAAAAAAGGTCTGATGTGATGGTTTCCCCTCTTTTGATGGAGCCATTTTTCCCCCACCACCCTTTAAAACACTTGATGAAAGATGGTTTCAGGAACATCTCCACAATGGCCTTAAAATAAAAATTATTAAAACTGTGAAGAGTAATACTGCATCAGAGTTGCTCTGTCTGCAGCTTTTCCATATACCACATAAAAACACCTGAATTGTGATGTTTATACCACAGGAGCTACATTACTGTGAAAGGCAGTAGAACAAGCCCAAAGCAAAGGTACAATGTGGAAACAAATTAATTGAAACTGATAAGAACATTCCAAATTCAGGCCATAATCATGCACAGAAAAAATAAATTAGAATTTATGTATATTTTTTTTCTTTATGAGGCTAAGTAAGTTTCTTCAGGGCACTGTCTAGTCCATTTCCACATGCCTCCCCTACAATGGCCTTTGCTGAGGTTTCCAGCAAATCCAGATGACTATGACTAAGGGTTTAGTATTACATGTTATTAAATAGGATGAGGTTTCAAAAGCCTTCACTCATAAGCTTAACACTTCCACCTTCCAAAATCCGGATTACATTCTGCATCCCTTGCCAAAATTGGACTTAATCCAGACTCACATCTGTTGCTGCAATCCTACTAAAAAAAAAAAGTGATAAAGCCATCTTTGAAGAGCTATATCTAGAAGGTTGTTTCACCTATTTCTATACTGCAAAATCAGAATGAAGCTTCTATGTCCTGTAACAATATATATAAACTACATGCACATTTATGCTGATAATATATGCATTTAAACTATACATATACCAATTATACCTATATTAACTATACTTCCACCTATATCTATACCTAGACACATAGATATGCCTACAACTAAATATGAGAAAGAGGAAGTATGTAGTGGCTAGAGAGTAATCTTTCAAGTCAGAAAGACCTGGGTGCATGTCACACCTTGCAAAAAGAGGCAGATTTTATATCTGCCCAAAGATGTGAAGAGGAAGGGGGTGGGAAAAACATGCTGTCTTCTGCCTGAGGTGGTTTTTAAGTTAGGGACTCCCAAAACCTCTGTGCAAAACACCTATTCCACACTCTCCAAACCCTGAAAAAACAAAAACTAATTTAGGCCAGTAGGGAAAGAAAGAAAGGAGACATAAGGAAGGAATTGTGGACAGGGATTGACATAAATCAACAGAGTCCTAAAACTAGAAGGAAAAATTAGTGCCAAAGAAGTTACAAAGATTAAAAGGTAAAGAATTTGATATGTAACCCAAAATGACATATACTGCAAACCTAAGCTTTACCAAATGAAAAATGAGGAGTCCTCTATGGAAAAGGTATTTCAGGCATTCCTGAAAATAAAAGGGGAGGAGATAGAGAGGGGTAAATAAAATTTTTGACATGTAAATATTCAAATGAGAAACCCAAGAAAGATAAATAACAAAAATTACCAAGGAAAACATGAATAATTAAACAAATGACCTCAAGTTTAGAGGTGTTTTGTTTTGTTTTTTAAAAGAGAAATACAAAGAAAGAAAATAAAAGCAGTGATGATGATAGAAAGCACACAAAAAGAGAAGGATGTTAATGTAATTCAAAAGAAAGGAAGAATGAAGATGGAAGAGCGAAAATAGAGCATAGCCCCTTACTGTTGAATTAATGCATTTGTTGTTGTTTAGTCAATTTCACTGAGTTTTCCTGGAGTTTTGTTGACGAAGACACTGGAATGGTTTGCCGTTGCCTTCACCAGCTCATTTTGCTGATGAGCAAAATGAGGAAAATGGGATTAAGTGACTTGCCCAGAGCCACACAGCTAATAAGTATCTAAGGACAAATTTGAATTCCCATCTTCCTGACTCCAAGCCTGTGCTTTATCGCCACTGCATTACCATGTCAGTGTATTATGTGGGGCTAAATTATAGGAGTGCATTCATCTTTGGGGTGGAAAGAGGGGAGGTAGCTGACAGAGGTGAATAAATGACATTCTTTGTCAATATTCTTTGTTAAATCTTTGGATAAATAGAGAGGGGATGATGATGCCTGTGAACTTTCAGAAATAAAAGATGCAGGAGAATGGGATCAGAGGCAGAAGGGTTTTAAACTTGGAGAATGAAAGAAGAATCTCAGCTCAATGAAAGGAAGGGACTCAAATGAAAAGCACTCCCTTGAGAAACAGATATACACCTGTGATTGGCAATGGAGGTTTCTGGGGGAATAGGTGCATTGTTGCATAACTTTTGCTATGCCTCCAAGAATAACATTCAGGGGCAGCTAGGTGGTGCAGTGGATAGAGCACTGGCCCTGGAGTCAGGAGTGCCTGAGTTCAAATCCAGCCTCAGACACTTAATACTTACTAGCTGTGTGACCCTGGGCAAGTCATTAACCCCAACTGCCTCACTAAAAAAAAAAAAAAGAATAACATTCAGTCTCCAGAAAAAGCATATGAAAGATCCTAGGAGCAGCCAACATACAGAATGGTATGGAGAGGGGTTGTCTAGGGGAGGTATGGACACAAGGATAATATGTCATGGCTAATAGGAAAGAGAATTAAATGGCAATAATTGGGACAGGGCAATTTTTAACATGGGGCATGGCTTTTCTCCCTATGAATTGATACTTATAAGAGGGAGAGATGTTGAAAAATGTCATGGGAAAGGCCGGGAGAACAACTTTCATTCAGGATTCTCCTGACTCAATTTCCCCAATATGGCACATGGAATGGAAACTGTCCCACCTGGAAGATTTTAAGCCTAGCCCACTGCAATTGGCTATCTATACAACTTCTGTCTGAAGTGGACATAAAGTTTAGGGAATAATTATTCCCTGAGGGCTTCATTCCCCCTTCTTTTCTGATAAACATGTCATGTGATCAGCATGAACACAATATTGAATCTTCATCCCCTAGATTAATGTTGCAATATCTGAGTTACTATAATGAGATGCAGGTATAAGCTTTAAACTATTTAACATAGAAATTCTAGTCCTTATTGTATTCTAAACAATAACACACACAGTCCAATTAGAGTTAGAACAGTCTTTTATTTGGCCCTAGGAAAAGCGACAGAGAGGAAGGTCAGAGACCTAGCCTCTCCAGGAGGAAGAAGAACAGTTCAAAAGCACTTCCTCAAAAGACAGCAGGAGGGCCAAGGCTTTTTATAGAGGATAGATGGGGTGGTGGGGGTCGGGGGTGGGTTGAAGGGGGGGTGGGGCTTGACAAGGGATACTGAAACAATTGGTGTTACATTCCCTGGGCTCTGGGGTCAATGGGTACAGGCTTTGGGGCAGGGATAATGCTGTCCTCTGGGATTATCTCTGTCTCCTGGCTCCAGCCAGACAATAGCACACATGGTTAACATTTGTCTTCACATTATCTGGCAGATCAGTCATTTTTCACAGGAGGAGCTTCTTAGGCCCTGCTGCTTCTTTGATTTTGTTTCTCATAGAAAATATTGCTTCTGATTGATTTTAGGCCTATGTCATTCTAAGCCCATGTTTTCTCCCCCCTTTCTATATCTAACCAAAAAGGGGGTGAAAGTCCATCTCCTGTAACTGCTTCAGGCTAAGCAGGGTTGTAGAACTGTTTTTAGATCACAGGGGGAGGAGTAGAAATCTTTGCATGCCTGGTGCATAGGGTGAGGAGATGTATAGATAATTCTTGAGCCTAGGTAAAACAACCAAAGGCAAGAGGTTAAAGAGACAAGGGCCAAAACTCAAAAGGACAAGAACAGATGCTTTTACTCCATGAGAAACAGAGTGAGATTAAAGAAGTAATAAAAAAGAATAAAAAATAAGAATAAGGTAATAAAATGTCAAATTAGATAGGTAGGGATGAGAAAAAAGGAAATAAATACTTATTACAAATACAAAATGATATGGGGGAAATGGGGTACGGGTTGGGGTAGGGGTTGGGGTTCTTAGGAATTCCTCTTTAAAGAATTACACCCTCTTGCACACAAAAGTAGTTAGAATAAGGTGATAGTTTATTTAGGAGCAAGGGAAGGGAAGGGTGGGGAGGGAAACCATGAAAGAAATCCTTGGACTTCTCATGGGGAGATTGGCATAAAGCGCATGGCTCAGAGGTACCAAATCTCCTCGAACAGGAGACTGGAAGGTACTTTTATAGAGGACTGATGGGGGTGGACCATCTGCCAGTGAAAAGTTCCTTTAGTGAGGGAGGACCATCGCCCACTGGTGGTAGCTGGGGGAATTGGGTGAGGAGTGGAGGACCATCCCCCACTGGTAGTGACTAGATGAATTGGGTGAGGGGTGGCTACAGATATCGCTTCAGGACACAAAGGCCACAGCCACACCCAAATTTATCTCCCCAGGGTAAGGGAGACCAGAATGAAGGGTGGGAATTGGAAGCTAGCTCAGTCTGATTTGGTTCAGCTTATCTCTCTAGGCGTTATCTGTCCTCTGGTTTAGTTTCTCAAGGAGAAGGTTCCTTGGTGTGCCCCAGAGAAATTCTGGGGTGCTCTGCACCCCATGACAAAAACAAAATAATCCTAATTAACAAAAATAAATTGAAGGAAAGGAAAAGAGATTTTGGACTAACCAGTGGGGGGGGGGCGGGGCTGAAGAGAAACAAATATTTTAAATGAATAAAAGAATAAAAAACTAATCAATAATTTAAATGAATCCCCCAAACAGAAAAAGGTTTGACAAATTTCTCTTGGGTAATGAAGGTGAATTGGAAGCCATAAAGTCTACAGAACTGAATTTTTTTCAAAATGAAGGTTGTCTCTTTGAAAAGACTAAAAGAACTGATGAACATTTAACTAACCTGAATTTAAAAGAATAGGGAAGAAAATCAAAGGAATAAAATATAAAATAAAAAAGGCCAAATTGCTAAAAACTCGGAATAAAAAAGAATCATCAGAGCCTACTAAACACAGTTATAGGCCAACAAAACTGAGAATTCAAAAGAAAAATAGGATTATATACAAAAAAAACCTAAATTAATGGAACACCAAATAGAGATCTTATATAATCCAATCTCAGAAAAAGGGAATTGAACTAATTGTAAAGGAACTACTAAAACAGAGGGAGGGAGGCAGTATGGGGGAAAAAAAGAAAAAAAAATCTGACTCAAATAAATCTACAAGAGAATTCTATCAAACTAAAAAATAATAATAATCCATATAGCATATAAATTATTCCTAAAAATTGAAAAAACCCTGCACCAAATTCATTTTAGGAGGCAAATATTGTGTTAATATTAGAATTGAATAAGGATAAAAAAGCAAACAGGAGAAATGGAAAGAGGGAGGAGAAAGAAAGAACAATATCAATAATGAGTAATGCTTCAAAAGTCTAAAATAAAATCCTGGCAAAAAATTAGAGCAATTTATCCAAAAACTAATTCACTATATCAATGTTGCAAATATAATTTCACATTAGGAAAACAATGTAATTAATCATATTAAAATAAACCCTCCCATGCTACATGATTACATCAATAGATACAGAAAAAGTCTGACAAAATTGCTTCTTGTTGTAGTAAAAATCAATGAGAAATTCCATGGGGGAAGTTTATAATAATTTAAATAACATTTGGTTCAATTTAATCTCATCTCAATCCAACAAAGATTTATTAAATCCTGGCTAGAAGATGTGTCATGGTGCTGTGCAAAGTTCTGAAACAGAGGACTTTCTTTCTAATTCTGACTCTGCCACTTACTTGGGCAAATCTCAACTTCCTTGGGACTCAGTTCTAGGGCTCAATCTCTGTTCAACATGCAGTGCTAGGCAGTGGGGAGAGAGATAGATATAACATGACTATGTTTTCAAGAAGCTTCCAATCTAATATCTCTTGTTCTTATAATATTCTAAGACACAAGGAAGGGAGGTTGTTGTGGATCTTCTAAAATAAGTGACAGTGGCAAATCTTAAATTATGAGTTACAGATGAGTTAGTTCCCAAGGGACAATAGTAGAGGGATGCTCCACACTGGAAGTTTTTATGTTAGTTTGTTAGTGTGGTTACTAGACTAGTGAAATCATGTGTTCCAGACCACACCTCCTTTACCTGCCATTTCTCTCTCCCTACTTTTCTGCCCCACAACAATTTGGTTTCAAGGACTTTATCTGATGTGAATTTGGGCAAACTGCTTAATGTCTCAGTGCATCCAACTCTAAAGTAAGAGTTCTTAATTGTGGAGCCTAGGTTAAGGATCCAGACCTGTGCATAGCTCTCAGAGGGTCCATGACCTTGTATAGGGTAAAAAATTACTTAATTTCACTAATCTGAAGTGAAATACAGCATTTCTTTCAATTATTTAAGAACATTCTTCCAAAAAGGGATCCATAGACTTCACCAGCTTACCAAAGGAGTCCATAACAAAAAAAGTTAAGAACCCATGCTCTAGGGGCAGCTAGGTGGTTCAGTGGATAAAGCACTGGCCCTGGATTCAGAAGGACCTGAGTTCAAATCCAGCCCCAGACACTTGACACTTACTAGTTGTGTGACCCTGAGCAAGTCACTTAACCCTCACTGCCCCACCAAAAAAAAAAAATCTATGTTCTCCAGGCCATAAATTAATTACAAAAGAGTTGCCAAGCTATATCAGTATAGGGAATTTCCAGACTAGATGTTCTTTACACCAATGAAATCACAGAACTGAACCACCCCCAAAAAGATAGGGCTTACATTTTCCCATTAATACACTGTAAAGCTACATAGACTTGTTTCTGAATGATTAAACTCTGTCACATAAAAAAAGAAGCTTCCAATCTAATGGTAGAAAAGGAATTATGAGACTTCAAATTAAAATGATTTCATGAGAGGTCATAGAAAAGCTGTCACATAGACTCCAACAAATACCTGACTCAATCACATAGACAACAGCAAATAATAATTTAAAGTCCCTGAAAGACCAATGATAAAATAACCTAAAAAGAAGCTAAGTATGCAGCCTAATGCTGGATACTCAGTCCAGATTTAGTGGGAGTACCATTAAGAATACAAACATGATAGGACCAAACAACCCATTTGAGAGAGCTACAAAAGCCAAGGTTAAGCACAAAATTTCAAACTAAAAACTAAAGCTAAAAAAAGTGTGTGCACAGAAGAAAACACCAGACACAATACAGAAATATGGATTAGAGAAGCCAAAATCATAAACACAGAAATTGAAAGGGGACAAATATTGGAATATTTAGACTACATAGCAGAAATAGTTGGGCAGGATGGAAAAACTTGGTTTGTCCATAAATGCAAAAGAGCAAAATATTTTTAATGTAAATACAGTAAAGTGAAAGAAAACCAAGAAAAAGATAAACAAATGTTAATAATTCTAAAAGAACACACACAGAAGCAAAAGGCATTAATCACAAACAGGATAGAGGCAATTTAAATGTCATATGACAAATCAAAAAGCCTGAATATCCTAATATAGAAAATAGTTCAAGAACATTGCCCAGTACTTGTGATCATAGAGACAAAATACTCACTTAAAAGAGGAAGAGAGACAACAAAAAACCCTAATTAAAAATACTATAGAGAAAATAACAACAATAAAAAACCTCTCAGGTTGGATCCATGAACACAGTGGTGTTCTTTCCCAGTTCTCTCTATTCCTTATACAGTAGCTGAGTACTGCAGTATGAGCCAAAGCAAACTTCTATCTTTTAGTTTTCCATGGCACTGAGGGAAGATGGTAGAGTTGAGTTCTCTTTTAAGACCATAGGTTAGATTGTGTAGCCCTGCCAAAACATGGTGAGAGGTGAAAAAGTGGGTATATATTAGAGGTTAAAAATTAGCCTCCTTTGTTATTAATTCATTGGGTTTTTACCTATTGGTGTTCTTGGTAAACCAGATCATGGAGACAGTTGAAATTTCTTTATGTCTTGTACTTGATTCCATTTTTGAGAGGTTAAAGAGGTCATAAAGATCAGAGGAAAAATCTAGTTCTCCATTGTGTTTGTCACATGCCCTAGAAAGGTTTGCCTCAGTCATTTACTATCCGTGTGACACTATGCATGTCTCTTAACTTCTAGGTGCCTCAGCTTCTTCAGCTACATAATAAGCAAGGATGAATTCTTAAACTGAACAAGTGAGAGACAATTACAAAGATAATATGATTTTGATTACATGAAATAAAAGGTTTTGCATAAACAAAATTCATGTATCTAACATAAAAAAGGTCACCTAAAAATGGTCACCTAAAAAGCAATCTTTGTTTCAATATCTATGATAAGCATTTAATGTGAATTATAAATAGACAACAGCAATATTTCAACAAAAGCTATTCTATAGTAGATAGTGATCAAATTTATGAAGAGAGTTCTTAAGAAAATTGCAAATTATTAATAACTATATGAAAGAATACTCTAAATGACTACTAATAATAGAAATGCAAGTCAAAATAAGCCAAAGATTTTACCACAAACTCAGAAAATGTAAAAAGATGATGAAGAATGGGAAGAGTAAATATAGGTGGGGTTGTGAAAAGACAGACACACTGATGCATGATAGTGGTGATGTGAATCATGAATTGGCATCACCATTCTTGAAAGCAATTCAGAATTCTGCAAATTGAATTGCTAATTTGTTCATAACCTTTTACTCAAATATTGCATTGCTATGCCTATAGGGGAAGCTCTAAATTATTTTAAAATAGAATATATTAATGACATCCATTTTTAAAAGAATTTGTGTGTATGTGTGTATGTATGCGAGTGAATGTGTGCGTGTGAAGAAAGCCCACAGATAGTAAACTATTTGGAAGGCATCCTAATGTGCTTAGCAGAGTGCCCAGAATATGCTATGTACTTAATAATGTTTTTGCTGATTGATTGATTGATTGATCCCATAATCCCATAACAATAGTAGAATTTTTGCAGCTTGTTGCCAGTCTATAAAATGGCCCAGAGAATAATTGGAGCCCTACAATTATAGTATATCAAAACTATCTATTTCCTACCAGACTCCCTGGGAGGAAAGAAGAGAGGAGTAATAGCCAAATAAATGCACTACCAAAAAAAGCTTAATAAAAAAAGATGGCCCACTCACCAATTGCAGAGAGATTATACTTGATAGATAACACCTTAGATGACAAAGTGCCATATGAAGACAATTAAGTTTTTGTTTATACTTGTGGTAAGAGCAGTGTTTTGTTTTGTTTTGTTTTGTTTTGTTTTGTTTACAACTGTTGTCATGTTTACTGTTGCTACTTTTGGCGGCCCCACATGTGTAGAAGGTAGGAAGGGTAGTAGGGAGATTTTGGGGGAAGAACAGTAGGCCCTTTATATTTAGGTATAACTACCAGCCCCCAATCTCTGTTTGGGACTTATTTCCTTTTCCATTCTTCCTAGCTCTTTTCTCTCCTTTCTTCTTCCCTCCTGGAGTTCTAATACCACAACAAAAAGCAATGTTAAGTCCTGTGTTTATAGCTTAAAGAGGTAGTTTCTTTTCCTAAGATTCTAAGGATTACAAAGACCCAGCCAAGTATTAGTGTCATACATTTTATCTGAGCTTCTACTATTCTACAGCAATGCATTCCTGACTTACCTGACTAGTTTCTCTGTTGACCGGAGGCAGAGGGTAGTAGTTTTTCATATGTTGACAGCCTGCCTACACCATCTACTAACTCAGGATTGGGACAGTAAATCAGTATATCTTTGAATGCTAACAGACAACTAGGTAATCCTCAAGCTCAAGAGAATATAGTAGAATATAGTAGAAGTTCCAAACCTATTAGGCTGGTAGTCGTTTCCTTAATATTTTTAGGTGAAAGAAGAGAACTGTTTCACCATATAACTAAATAATGTCCATTAATGTGATGTGGTTTTTGTTCACATCCGCAACATCTGCTCTTATGTGTTGAATAGGGAATATGCATTTGCTACATCAATATCTTTTCTTTTTTTGTATTATGCCCCTTTGCTAAATCTGTTTGTATGCAATGATATGTGCATGCTATTTCTGTATATGTATATGGCAGGTTTCTATAAGTGAACTATGTATTTGTGACATTCTGATATGAGCTGATATGGTGTGAATATCATGCAGTAGGTATGTAAATGTGTATTTCATTATGTGGTTGTGTTAAGGGTTAAAATTCTAGCTAGTCTGTCTAAAATATCTAATGAGTGGTCGCCAATCAATTACAAGCTTTAGCAAGAGTTAGACTTTTAAGCATTTATTAAGGAGAATAAGAATTTGGTAAAGAGAGAGAGAAAGGCCTAGATTCCTATCTATTAAAGGGAGAGCACATTTCTAGCTCCCTTCTCCGCCAGCGTCCTCAGGAAAGAGCCCGAGACTGAGCGCCAGTCTCTTCCTCCCTCCTCCCACTAGTCCGCGTCACTTCCTGACTCCTGAAGAAAAGACTCCTGGTCTTGCCCTCAAAGACCTTCCCTTCATGGGCAGAACTCTTCTACAGTAAGTATCCAGCAGGTGGCGTTATTCCAATCGTTACAGTCCCCCCTGTTGTTCCTCAAGAAACAAAATGTTTCCTTGACGGAACAGTAAAAAGAATATAATAACTATTGCTAACTAATAATATGTGAACAACAATATAGAAAAGGAAGAGAGGAAAGTTTTGTCCAGAGGGGCGATTTTTTTTTTTTGTCCTCATGAACCGACGCTTTGACGTTAGTCTTGCAAAGGGAGGGCCTCTGCAGAGAATACATGTTACAGATGGTGTATATTATAACAGAAAGAGAAAAAAAAAACAACAAATCAAAACTGTTCATTTAAAGTCTCTGAAAGTCTTTTCTTAGATGTCCTCTAGGTGTAGTCGTGGAATGGAAGTCTTTTCAGGGGTTGATGTGTGGATGCTGGTAATCAGCCAGGAAAATTTCCTACAAAATTGAGCTTAACACAACTTTAAAATAGCTTTGTCAATAATCAAATCAAACAATGAAAGTTCTCAAAAACATGTCTAAGGGAATACAGAATCTTAGTTGTTAACACGTGAAACATACAATAAAACAAAAATTGAACCATTCTTTAAAATTATATTATTATTATAGTCCCCCCCTTATGGAGAGTAATTGAGAAGACAATTGCTGCGATATTAATTTTTTAAAAATAATTTTTATCTTTGTTTTATCACTTTTTGCATCATCTGCCTAATTATCCTCATGCCATTATGAGAAATTAAAAAATCTAATATAATTGGTAACAGGTGTCAAGGCCAAATTCAACACTGTATTTATCATGACACCTGAGATAATTATGGGGGTTACCATAAAAGAACAGAGAAATGATGAGATATGAGCATTCCTACACTTGAGCAATATATACTGCCCATGCAGTATGCCAGGCTTAAAATAGGTGGATGGAATATATGTCCATGCCACCGAACATATTGGAGGAAACTGAGTCAGACTTAATCAGATGCATGGGATTGAAATGGTCCATGGCATCAGGCATATAGGAGGGAGCATAGAAGCCAGGTGTAGAAGTGAGATGGGTGGGATCAATACTTCCAGCCATCTGTACAATATTGTGGGGAAAAAGAGAATAAAATATTAAACCAAGAGAATCCAACCTCAACATTTGTCAAAAGCCGTTCCCTCGGCCATACCTTGACTTCATGTATGTCTCCCCTCATGTGACAGTTCAGTGTCTGCTCTTGCATGTATTCCTCTTGTGATTGGATGGCATCTTGGCCAACTGGCATCTGATAACTCAGAATAAAGGCAATTAATGTCTTAAATGATAAGTTCCCATAATCCAAGTCTCATATGGATTTAAAAATTGAGGATAATAAATGATTGCAAAAAATGTGAATACATCTTGACTCAGAACACAATATATAATTATGCAACAATTTCAAATAATACCCCTTTTTTTAACTTAGTATACAATTACTTTTTTGAAAAATCTGAACATATTTAAATACAAGTTAAAGCACAACACAATCTCAAAGACAACTTTTACAAATGTTCCCCTCTTTTTTTTTTTTTTGGAATATGCTTATCAAAAATAATACTTCTAGAATCAATTTACACTTGCCATGGCAAACAATTTGCCAGGGAAATGCTTTAAAGAGTTTGATCAAATAATCAGTTGAGAAAAAAAAAAACAAAAACAAACAACTCAGAATATGGGAGCACAATACTCCTAGAATTAACATTGTATTATGAAATCAAAACCATGTTGCAATGTTTCAAAATTAGATAGACAAATGAATAGAAGAAAATACACATGGAACAATAAAATACAGTGAAATTCAAACTAAGGAAATCTAAATGAATATGAACTTAATATCAATAAGAGTATTATAAAATATAAACTTGATCACATGACTATAAAAAGCTTTTACAAATATTCTCCTTGTTTTAGAAACTAAGTATAAGACACAATCTCAAAAGCATTAAAATCTCTATGAAAATAAACCCATACCATTAATTTCAAAATGTATATGTAATAGCATAGAAATCCTATGTAACCTCTGAACTGATACTATTAATAATCTGAGTGAATTTAGAACACTTTTGATTCCGATATCTAAAATCCCCAATACTCATATCAATACCTTGCTGCTTACTTCTACATTTCTGTAAAATATATACACTTCCATGGCAAAAGAAGCGGAGTCTTGAACTATGTTGATGATTGTCATTCTTATTCGGCTTAAGTTTTTCTTCTTTAACCCCTCTATATTGTCTGTCAGTCTTTTCACCATACAAATGCTTTATAAGATTACTAATTAAAGACAAAAGCAGGTTAGCAAAATTATGAACAAATCGAGCATATCTGGAATTTAAAGGGTTTTCTAAGGTTGTCTCAGAAGCACAGCCAGGCCGGGGAAGGGCTGAGCCTGAAGCTGCAAATGCAGGTAGAAAAAGTTGAGCATGCGTACCAGATCTCTGGACTTCCCAGGCAGGGGAAGCTATGGGCTTGGCCATAGGAGGAGTAGAGGGTGGGGTCTGGAGAGGAGGGGAGGGACCAGAGCAATTTGAATCAGACTTGATTTTGAACTCAGGCCTGGATTCCTCTTCCCCCACTTTGCCTCCAGGTGCTAGGGGATTAAAAGCTTCTAGAGGGTGGGTCATTGCCTCCAGGCATGCAAAATTAGAGCAACAATTACTGTTAGAACTGGGAAAAGCTGCAGGAATCTCTTCAGGTTTCCCTGAAAAAGCATGGTTGGGAGAGGGAGAGATATTTCCTTGTGTGAGTAAGTTGCTGGCTCTTCTAACAAAAATAAAAAGAAAAATAGAAAATCCACAAAAACAAAGCATTAACATGATCTTATCTCCCATTTGTCTGGTTAAACAGACTAAAATCAAAAATAGGGTAATTAGGGAGTTTAAAAGGTCCATTCGAAAAAATTTAAAGGAAAACACAGCCAGTACACCAGTACTTAGCAGTTAAAGGGAGAGGGAGGGGAAATTTCTTACCCAACCAGTATATCAGAAGAAGACTGAGGTTTAGCTTTCCTCTTCGTGGTCAGCCATCTGTTAAGGGTTAAAATTCTAGCTAGTCTGTCTAAAATATCTAATGAGTGGTCGCCAATCAATTACAAGCTTTAGCAAGAGTTAGACTTTTAAGCATTTATTAAGGAGAATAAGAATTTGGTAAAGAGAGAGAGAAAGGCCTAGATTCCTATCTATTAAAGGGAGAGCACATTTCTAGCTCCCTTCTCCGCCAGCGTCCTCAGGAAAGAGCCCGAGACTGAGCGCCAGTCTCTTCCTTCCTCCTCCCGCTAGTTCGCGTCACTTCCTGACTCCTGAAGAAAAGACTCCTGGTCTTGCCCTCAAAGACCTTCCCTTCATGGGCAGAACTCTTCTACAGTAAGTATCCAGCAGGTGGCGTTATTCCAATCGTTACAGTTGTGAGTCAAGTATTTGAAAATGGCATATTGTCATCTGAGTCCTGAGTTATCTCAATTTAACTGAACATTTTTAGACAGGCTTTTCCACAAGTGAAGTAAGTCCCAGGATAGACACATGCTAACTCCCTGAAACTTGGAAAGGAATTGAGCCCTTGCTTGGAGTTGCTGACAAGCAGAGAGGAACTTTGAATCCAAGTACTTGAGAGTTGTGTTCTTCAATCTCCAGTACATGAGTCTGAAAAGAATGGAAAAAAGTTACGTGTTCTTAGCATGAATTAGTATTTTATGTATTTGTTTTTGTTTGTTTTTCCTATTGTAATGAGAAAAGAATTGTATATAGCTATGCCATTTTTCTGTGAGTAAACTGCACTGACATGCAATAGGATAAGAAAAAGAGGCCATTTATTTTTTCAATGGATGTCAAGATTCTTATTAGATATATCTACACACTCTAAACCTTTAGGCTGATATGATGAGCTTTGCCACTTAACAAAGAAGCCAAGTAGTTTCATTTTCTGAGATGCATAAAATACTTGGTATTAGCTGAAAGTACCTTCTGGTATTGGTTGGATAGCCTAGAGATAAACATCTGATAGACAGAACTTGTACCTTATCCTAAGTAGGGTCAAGTACTTAGTTACCTATGCCCTCTATTGATTAAATTTTCAAACTAGGAAATCATACTGTAAAAATCATAGTGCAAAAATCTCACAAAAATGCATTTCTTTGTTAAACAGAAGTGAAAGTCTGAAGAACAAAATATAAATATTAAAGTCTGAGATTATTTCCTGTATCTGTTTTTTAAAATAAAAATCAAATAATTTCTTTTATTGTCTATCTTTAAGCAGCATTATATGAGAACTCATTGTTTTCATTTCTTCCATGACAATTCATTGGAGATAACTGTTACCTAAGAACTAGCATATGAGAAGAAGTTCCTGGCTTCTCTAAAAAGAGAATTGGGAAAGAATTTATCACTGCCACAAATTTGTCTTTAAACACTTAAAAAATTTTTCCTAGAAATTTCCTTAAAAATTGCTAAAAATTATGATGGCCTATACATTCTCAGCCTGTTGTATGTTCTGTGAAAGGCTCCTTCAAAATATTAGTAAAGCATTCTTTACAAACATATCTTTCATTCAATGACCCTCTCCCCCCACCCCACCCCACAATTCCAAGCCCCAGCACCAAACTTTAGTTTGTACCAGCAGTAATACACTTTAGAGGAGTGCTTTTATCTCATAAATCAGCAGATGAGTTTTCATCAGAACAGTTCCACTTAAACATGGATTTCCTCTGCCCATTTGTGGAATGAAACTATATTCAGTCTCAAGTAAAAGGATAAATACTTAGCAAATTAGAGATTGTGTTTATTTACAAGATCTAGTGTAAGAAAAAGATGGTATTGACTTTGCTCTCTCTAGTTCAGAGCTTAACTTTCTCTGATTTTTTTGTCCTAAATAATGCACAGAACCAAGAGAATGCATAGCTGATATTTCAGAATTATTTGCATCTATAAAAATTTAATTATAGGAACTATGTCCATTGAATTTCAATATCACCATGCGTTGTTTGATTTTTCAGAACTACACAACCCCACTAAGTCAGACTAATTGGGAGGAAAGTTTCATTTGCAAATTCTTTCAAAAGAAACACAGCTTTATTACTTTCAAGTATGTATCATAATAGGAATAGGACTAACCAATGTGAAGAAGGAATGGCCTTGCTCTAATGAGCAGAAACAAATTCTTTGTAATTAGTACAAGAGATGGTTTAAAGTAATGAATGCTACTGAAATGGTTGGAAAGTTTGTTCTCTGAAGTGTTTAAACATCCCCCTGTAGATTTGGTGTAAACTATTTATTTAGTAAATCTTTCTTTCCCTACAGTACAAAAATCGATTTGAGTCTTGAACTCATCTGAAATATCAAAAATTCTGAATTAGTTAGGCTTAAATTAATGAAGTATGAATGGCAATGTAAATATTACCATAAAATATCCAGTTGGGGATGGAGGTGAAGGGGTAAGAGTGACTAGGATTATTTTTTTTTATACAATCTTCCAAATAAAATAATGAAAGGGGGTATTTTACCCTCTTTTCTTCCCTTGTAAACATGAGTTACCTGAGAAATAGTATTCTATATTACAAATATGTTCTCTCCTGTAATAGTTTCTTTCTTCATTACTTGAAGTCATGTATGTTTTATAAAATTCGGAAATGTTTATATCATCTCACTTTGAATCACAGAATCCCTTCACTAATGCCAGTCTTGTCAGTCTAGTCTCTCTTGTTTTAATGACATAAACATATTCATAGGAATGTATTTTAGAAAAAATAATAAAATGTTTTAGAATTTCCATTTTCCCAATGTGTGTAATGCTTTTTAAAAGTCAAAAATTATAATATGATTACAAATATAAGACAACTTCCTCTACTTCTCACCAATGTGAAAGTGGTACCTTGATATGCTTGACACCCTTCCTCCCATTATGCAGTTAACCAGAACAACTGTATAAGGCCTGGCCACATCCTCCACCCCTGGAATTCCTCACACACACACCCTCCCTTTCAGAGCGGGCCTTTCTAAGCCTATTTCTTGTCTGCCTTTGTTTAAACTGTATAAAAACCTTTGCAATCTAATTGCATGGGTCCTATTTGGCAATAGGCTGGATAACACCCTTGAACATATTAGATTTTTTTCCCCTGCTTAATAAAATTTTTCATTTTTACAGGCGTTGTCTTTCTCTGGTTTCTTTCTCTTTTTGGAAGAAAGGGATTTAAATCTCAGGAACTGGCCATTTGGCTCTCCAGTCTTCCCCTTTGTGGAAAGAGAGATTTAAATTCCATTAAAAGAGGGGGCAGCTGGGTAGTACAGTGGATAAAGTACCGGCCCTAGATTCAGGAGGATCTGGGTTCAAATATGACCTCATACACTTGACACTTACTAGTTGTGTGATCCTGCCAGGCAACAAATATTGGAATTACCTCTTGGAATTGAGTCCTATAAAATACTAAATAATTATTCATATTGTCCCATGATACAATAATATTGCTATATATAGAATTATAGATCTAATACGAGAAGGAACATCATAAGCTATCTCATTTTAGGACCTAGATTTAAAAGATATCATAGGTTGAGACCTGGGAAGCACCTGAGCAGCTATCTAGTCCAATACTTTAGTTGAATAGACAAGAAAACAGAGACCTAGGGAGACTGAGTGACTTGCCTGGGGCCATACATGTACTGTTAGAGGCTAGTTTTGAACCCCGATCTTCCTTCCAGTATACCATGTTGCTGACTATTACAATAGCCTCACTGTACTATTCAGTAAAATGAAATTAACAGTTAGTGATTGAGTACTTAGTATATGAAAATCATACTAATTGCTGAAGTATTAAAGATAAATGCATTATCATCTTTTCAAGAAGCTTTCACTTAAATAAGGAAAAGACAAGTACATAAATAATTATGATGCATACCGTAGCTCAACTTTGAAGAAAGGAATAGACTTCAATAGGTTTTGAGACTGAGTAGTTATGCCATAGTGGCATGCATAAGAACCACCATACAAACATAAATAAGTGCTCATTTATATAAAATGTGACTTTTTAAGTCATGATTTGAGTTTTGGTGGAAGGAAAATGTGGTAAGGTAAAAAGAAATCAGACTATAGATTAATACATTAATTTATCAACAAGTATATATTAATAGTGACTAATGTACATCAGCCATTGTGGTATTCTGAAGATACAAAGATAAAAATAAAAGTTCTTTCTCTCATGGAATTTGCATTTTTTAAGAAGATGGGGCTCCTCACAAAAGTACATAATGCCAAAAAGAATATTATGGAAGTAAAAGATCCAAAGAAAATGCTACAGAGCATTTGAAATATGAAAGAAAACTATAAAGCATTGCAGTAGTACAGAAATGTGGTAATAAGAATCTGACCAAGACAATAATTAGAATAGAAAGGAGGGATGCAAGAAATATTGAAGAGTTAAGAAGATTTGGGAACTGATTGGATAGGAGAAGTGAGCAGAAGAAAACCTAAGAGTACTTAGAATAATGGCACCACAAATATAAATACTGAAGTCAGAAAGAAGAGCAAGTATAGGGAAAATGATGTTGAACTCAGCTTTAGAGATGTTGGTATTAAGGTGTAAATTAGATGTTTAGGTGAATAGTTCCCCTAGGTAATGCAAATATAGGTCTATAGTGCAGAAGAGATAGCATGACAAGAGATACAGATCTAGGAACAATAAGCATGAAAATATCTGTTGAATCCCTGGGAATAAATATAATTCCCAAGGTACAGAATAGAAATAAGAGAAGAGAGTTAAAGATACTAGGTCGTAGAATGTTTGCAGGTAAGGGTAAGTAACTCTATATGGGAAAACAAACAAACTGCCTCCTTATTATTCATCCTAATACTATCATTGGTGTTTCATTTTGTCTTTGGTTGATTTAATATGGTGACGAAGGTCCTAAAAGCCACAGATTTTGTTTTTAAATTATCCACCACTGAGTAGTGTCATTCCCTAGTAGATTCTGGAATAAATCAGTGCCAGGTAACATATAAGAATAATTAGTTGTGCACAGAAATCTTAACTAGTACACATACAGGTTTGAAACATTTGATTCGTGTGGGCAGAGTAGGGAGAAAGATTCACTATATTTAAATGCCTTTAAATCCTAGTAGTATAGCAAATAATAGCACAAACTACAATTTTAAAGTGTTTTTTCAATAGCAGCGACTGAAGTACATTGATTTCTATTATTCATTAGTATTCTTTCACAGCTGTATTAAGATCTACTTGACTGTTCACAAATAGTATCACTTGAAATTTCCAAATTAAATCATTACCATGTCCATCAAACATCTTTGAAAACGTAAATGCAGCAATAGAAGCTGATTGTCTAAGTCTCCAAAGCCACTAAAAGAAAAGAACTTAACATGGATGATTCTATTGTATTTTCTCATAGAAATGGGAATCATTTTATTACAATATGAATTTTTTTTTGCAGGGCAATGAGGGTTAAGTGACTTGCCCAGAGTCACACAGCTAGTACATGTCAAGTGTCTGAGGCCAGTCTTGAACTCAGGTCCTCCTGAATCCAGGGCTGGTGCTTTATCCACTGCTCCATCTAGCTGTCCCTACAATATTCAAGTGTATTCCTCATAAAAATATGTGCAAGTTTAAAAAATAATCATATATCAAGAACTTTTTTAGTTTTCATATCCACTTCAAGAGGCATCTATTAAGCATTTACCATATACATAAGCATTGGAAATCCAGAGACAAATATAACGTGGTCCCTGTCCTTAAGGAACTTACATTCTACTGAAGATAATAAAATCATCATATGTTATTCAATTCTCATAATCCTTTTACTCTCTTTTGAGAAGAAAAATCAGAAATTTTTTGTATAAAATCCCAATGTCATTCATGAGATTGCTTTCTTTCCCTTATAGGCAGTCAGTGGTTCATATTATCATGAAATCATATATTTAGAACTGAAATTTTAATTCTAAATGATATCAAAGATCATGTAGTCCAACCTACTTGTTTCAAAAAGGCTTTTTTTTTTAATTTGGGGAGATCTTTTTTTTACATTGTACAAGTGAAAATTTGTATCAAGGTCTCAAGGAAGGAGGAAACCAGGGCTCAGGTAAGGGAAGTGACAAGTCAAAGTTCACAGCTTTGGAGGTGTACTCCAAATTCAGTGATCTTTCCATTATACCGTGGTGCTCCCTAGATAATTCCACCAAACATGGTCCCAAATACCTACAGATGTCATAATACAATGGAAATAAAATCAACATGAATAGGAATATACTCTCTAGAATAATAAAATGGACCTGTAATCATATTAATTGGGGAGTAACTTCCATGCCACAATGAAGCATTAGAGATTGGGGTGTACAAGAACTCAAGTTCTTCCACATCATAGAGAATTTATAAAGCTTAAGGTGAATAACATACTCACAAAAAAAAAAAAACATACTCACTCATGAAAGAATTAAAGGAGAATAAAGAGCAGTAGTCAATACTTAATTTAAATTCTTATTTACTTTTTTTTTTGGTGGTATTGTTTTGGGTTTTTTTGGTAGGGCAATGGGGGTTAAATGACTTGCCCAGGGTCACACAGCTAGTAAGTGTCAAGTGTCTGAGGCTGGATTCGAACTCAGGTCCTTCTGAATCTAAGGCCGGTGCTTTATCCACTATACCACCTAGCTGCCCCAGTACTTAATTTAAAAGAAATGGCTGGGGGGATAAGGAAGAAGGAAGAGAATTTGGAACACGAAATTTAAAAAATTGATGTTACAATTTGTTTTTACATGTAAGGTGGGAAAAATTTGAAATAAATAAATATATTTTTAAAAATGGTAGACAGTAAGTTCAGAGAGAGAGAGAGAGAAATATTGCAATAAAGAGGTTGGCCTGCTGAAATAGGTTATCCATTCTGAAGGATACTGCGTGGGACATAAAGTTGTCTAGGTATGATGGAATCAAATTATGAAAAATTTGGAATGACAGTGGAAGAAATGGCCTTATCTAACTGGCTCTGTCCAGATGGGTTTAGCTGCTTCTTCTACTGCTCAGACTCCTGCCTGGCACTTTCCCTTCTCCAGCTTTAGGACCCAATTGGTACTAGAATTTACAGACAACTCTATATGCCAATTCATGCTTATTTACATAGGCATAGTCTTCCTGACATTCTTGCCAGGAAGGCAGAAACAATTAGGTAGCACAGTGGATAGAGTGCTGGGTCTGGAAGCAGGAAGACCTAAATTTAAATTAGGCTTTAGATACTTAGTACTTGTGTGACCTTGGACAAGCAAATTAATCTATGCCTGTCTGAGTTTCTCCATCTGTAAAATGGGAATAACAATCGTAGCATTGACCTCTTAGCTTTGTTTTGAGGATAAAAGAACATTTGTAAAGTACTTATCATAGTGTCTGGCATATAGTAGGTGCTTAATAAATGCCTGTTTCCATCCTTCTTTCCTTTCTTTCCTCTTTTTTTCTTCTTTCCTTCCTTCTAGTCTTCCTTCCTTTTTTTTCTTTCTGAGATGAAATAACTTACTAGTAACAGAGAAATTGCAAAGCATTATGAAAGTATAAAATGTTCAACAAAATGAGAAGTTCTGTCTAGATGTTGAAGAAAATGAAGTAGCTTTGAATGGCACAAAGGAAAAAAAAATCTCCCTTTCCATTGACCTCAATAAATTGGAATCTCTTTCATTTAATTGGTCAAGATAGTCCTATTGTCCAAGTTTCTCACTGCAATCTCCTTACTACAGAAAGCCATTGAAATGATAATTTTATCACCTGGAAAGTATCTTATCACCTTCACCAGTATACTACAGCACCAAAGCCAGCTTCACTTCTTAGGTATTGAATCCAATTTGTTTTTTATAAGGCAAGTTTTTATTGGCAGATAAATGTGCTTTTAGATGAACTGGAGAATGCAAGGGCAATGATATTCAGGGTGCTTTATCGACTGCAAGCTTTACTGCTTTGGAGATACAAGTTGCTGACCTAATAAAACAGAAACTTACAAAATTCCTTTAATAAAAATTCAAGATTTTACAGCCAAACTGCATTTTCCATTCCAAATGCAATCATGACATGTAATTGTCACCATAATCCTACATGTGAGTAAGTACACATATATAATACTAGAATATAGTACCATGTTTTGGAATGCTCATTATGAATACTGGATGCTTCATCTCTTAAATCTTCATCTCTCCCACAATTTTGGCGGTGGAGGGAAAGGTCTAGGGTGGGATTAGAGGGTTAAACAAAAGTTGGGATTTCATCTATCTGGAGAAGTTCAAAAATGGGAACTCCTTTCTCTACTCTAGATAAACAATTCCTCAATAATTTAAGGGGGATGAGAGGAGGGGATGAGAGACTAAGTGATTTGCATAGTGTCATGGGGTGCAGAGCACTCCAGAAGTTTTCTGGGGCACATCAAGGAACTTTCTCCTTGAGAAACTAAACCAGAGGACAGATAACGCCTAGAGAGATAAGCAGAACCAAATCGGACTGAGCTAGCTTCTGATTCCCACCCTTCATTCTGGTCTCCCTTGGGTGTGGCTGTGGCCTTTGTGTCCTGAAGAGAGAGCCACCCCTCAGAATTCCTCTAGTCACTACCAGTGGGGGATGGTCCTCCACTCCTCACCCAATTTCCCCAGCTACCACCAGTGGGGGATGGTCCTCCCTCACTAAAGGAACTTTCCACAGTCAAATGGTGACCCCTCCCCCCATCAGTCTTCTATAAAAGTACCTTCCAGTCACCTGTTGGGGAGATTTGGTACCTCTGAGCCATGTGCTTTCTGCCTATCTCCCCATGAGAAGTCCAAGGATTTCTTTCATGGTTTCCCTCCCCCCACCCTTCCCTTCCCTTGCTCCTAAATAAACTACCACCTTATTCTAACTACTTTTGTGTGCAAGAGGGTGTAATTATTTAAAGAGGAATTCCTAAGAACCCCAACCCCTAACCCCAATTTAGCTAGTACAGTATATGTCAAACATAATGCTTAAACCTACTTCAAGGGGTCTCTGGACATGATGCCGTGCTATTTCTCACAATATATTTCTTTTTAGTTCATTTGCCCTAGATCTAGATCATCTGTATAAGAAGTTTTTCCTGAGGAAATTTCCTCTTCCAATGCAGATAAGCACCTGCTCTGAAAATTATATTATTAGAGTTTCCTGGGGCACTCAGGAGTTGACTTTAGCTAGATCACATTGTCAGTACCAGAAATGGTACTCAAACCCAGTCTATCCTGACTCTAAAACACAACATTATGATATCTGAAAGCACATTTTAATATTAATGAACTATAAAAAAATGGTTAATTTTCCTATGATACATCCTTAAGGATCATCTTTACCCTGTTTCAGATTTCGTTTATCCATACTCTGAGTCTACTATCAGCACAGTGCCTCTCCATGTTGTCACCTGCCTATCATCTTAACTTCAGATCAGTCAAACTTGTGATTCAAGTATTCTTTAGGAATCAAGGGTCAAAGTTTAAAAATTTGCTATCATTTAGAAAGACACTCAGCATGAATTTCTACTAATGGAGACTTGGGAATTTTCTCCAAAGAGTCTTCCCAGCCACTGCCCCATTACCTGTGATGGTAATCATTTTTCAGTCAGACTAAGCTTTTACTAAACTGTCATTAAAATAAAAGGTCTGGAAAAATCACATTACTTGACCAAAAGGCTTAAGACCTCTTCGAAAACTGAATGTTATCATGACATATTTAGGTTTCCTTGAAGGATTGATTGTAATTAGCCATGAAAAAAAATCTTGATCTCAAATGGCAGAGACATTTATTTCTAAGATTGTGTTTTCTAAATGAAGGATCATTTCCTGTCATTTAGGGATTTTGTAAATAAAAAAGCAACACAATGTTTCAGCTGCCACAGAATTTACACAAAAATGTTAACTAGAGGTCCTTTAATGAATGAATATTGGTCACACACTAAGTTCTATAACTGAATAAGCACACACATATGTAATCTCACTATTTAGATAATTTTGCTAATTTGGGTGATGTATATTTTAGAATCTCCTTACTAATATTAATGTGCATGAAATTTTTCTGGATGAAATTACATAGTTCTTAGAAAAGAAGGGTCTGTGTTAGCTCTGTTCAAGGGTTTTCATGCAGGATAGATACAATGCTTGTTCTGATTGACCTGAGAGAAAAACTAGGACTAATGCATAGAAGTCAAAAAGTAGCAAATTTAGGTTATATTAATTACATGTAGGGAAGAATGTTCTGACAATTAGAGCTATCCCAGAGTTTAATTGGATGCCTCAAAAGAAATAGATTCCCTCTTATTTGAAGTCTTTAAGCACAGGCTATATAAATATGATTAGGTACTAGATATGGGACTAGGTCTGTGATTTCATTAATATAGGAAATTTCCCGGTGAGGAGGAAACTCTTGCTATTGGTACAGATCATTAACTCCTCTGAAACTTATAGTGTTAAAGCATTGCCTAAAGCTCTGAGTTGATATTTCCCCATGGTAAAAATGTATTTCCCATCTTTGATGTTTCCAAATAGTACCTGGATGATTACTTTTGTTTGATTTTATCTGGAGATTAATATTTCAGGTATGGGCTGGACTAGATGACATCTGAGATGTATTTCCAAACCTAATTCTATTTGGACCCTGCTCCTTTTTTTGTTTGTTTGTTTTGGGGGTTTTTTCATTTCTGTTTTTGTTTGGTTTTGTTTGTTTGTTTGTTTTTGTGGGGCAATGAGGGTTAAGTGACTTGCCCAGGGTCACACAGCTAGTAAGTGTCAAGTGTCTGAGGCTGGATTTGAACTTAGGTCCTCCTGAATCCAGGGCCACTGCTTTATCTACTATACAACCTAGCTGCCCTCATTTATATATGTGTGTGTGTGTATGTGTGTGTATATTAATGTTTTCTATGCAGAAACTTTTCAGTTTCAAATTCTTTCTGTTATAAACACAGTATCAATTTTCTTTCAGTTTACTCTAGACGTTTATTCTTTGATTCATGACCCTTAAAATTATCTACGCTCTCTCTCTTTTCTCTGTATTCTTCATTTTATCAAAGCATCCAAAGTCACCATTCTAGGATCTGCTTCCTAGGTGTTTTCTGCCACTACTTTGTTTTTTTGTTTTTTTAGTAAGGCAATTGGGGTTAAGTGACTTGCCCAGGGTCACACAGCTAGTAAGTGTTAAGTGTCTGAGGCCAGATTTGAACTCAGGTACTCCTGAATCCAGGGCCAGTGCTCTATCCATTGCGCCATCTAGCTGCCCCTGCCACTGCTTTGTGTGGCCTGAACCATGGATTTCTTTTTTTTGCATTATGCCTCACTTCCAGAAAAAAGAAAATTTCTGAGGGTGTCCAAGAGGCCACTGACTCATGGTAAGTCCACTACCCAACCCTGACCCTGATTATGCAGCTCACCATTCATATATACCATCTTTTGCTAATCTTGTTCCCCCTACATATGCCCAGAAATTTTTTTGCTGGTCCATGCCCTTCTGCTCCTCGAAGCACCAGTTGTCCCTAGGGCTTCCATCTCCCTTGTCTCTGTGCTCCAGGACAAATAGATTTTTTTAAGCACCAAAACCCTTAGGCTTCATCCAGGGTAAGGTCCTTCTCTTCAACCACTCCTCCATAGGTTTTTCTCTTCCTGAAACCACAGAGGTCATCATCCCCTCATTAATAGCCCTTGATTTGAAGGGGGCACATAATTCACTCATCTCTATACCCCTGTTCACCTCTCCCACCTTTTATGTACCCTTCCATTTTGCAATGTAGTAAAAAAAAAAAAAAGCATCGTAGGAAGGATGTCACCAGATTCTATCCATAATACTCCATTTATTGTTACTTCTACAAGATTACTACCTTTGCCTTTGTTTCTACTTTTCATCTGTAGCTCTGCTTGGTTTCAACTCCACAGAATAGGAACAAGATGACTCCAAATATCATTCCCCTGCTGCCAGTTTGGTCTTGGATACTTAAACCCTTCCTACTGTTCTCAGCCTTTTCTCCTCTCTGATTTGGAAGACTGGGCAATACAGCAGTGAAACTCTTCCCAAAGCTTTCCTTCATAGTGATCTGAGATCTGAATTTTTGAAGTAACTCCACTTTCCATCAGTAATTTTTCTTGAATTGGACTCCATAGAACAGAAAACTTCTGGCCCCCCTACCCTTGCTTTTCAGCTTTGTTTATTGTCTTCATTTTAGATTGTAGGTTTCTTGGAGACAAGGACTGTTTCTTTTTTCTTATTTGTATACCCCAGTACTTAGCACAGTGTTTGGCACGTAGTAGGTCTTTAATAATTGTTTATTAAATCTAATTGAAATTGATCTGTCTCCTAGTGTACATTTAGGAAGAAATCTCAGTGATCTTTCTGTTGCTACTCTGTTACTATGAATGCCATTTATTTATTCACTCATCCTGCATTTCTCTTGTTTGAATTGTTCAAGAGGCATATAATCTCTTCAGGTTTTCTTTTCTTTCTAAAAATGCTTCAAATGTTTCTTTATTATTAAACATACATATTTTTTTTTTGTCCTGCATGGTTAAGCTCAGATTTGCAGGATAACTCACCCTGCACTACATCCTGAGCTTCATTATTCTTTAGTACACATTATTGCATTTGTTCCTCCTTTTTCTAGTGGGTACAGAATAGTCGTGAATTATGCTTCCATTATGGTGTTAAGATTTTGCTTGTTTTTTCTTTTTTTGTTTGTTTGTTTTTTGTCCTGTCATGTTTTTCTGGGAGACCTATGATCTTTAGTTTGTCTCTGATTATCCTGTCTCCAAGGTCCATATGTTTGCTTGCATAGTGAGAATATTTTCTTTTAATGTTATTGCTTTTTCTTTTTTTCTTCTAGGATGTGCTTCATTTCTGCGTATTTACATTCCCAGTCCATTGCTCTCTGTTTTGTTCCTTTGGTGAAGCTTGCCATTGTAGACTGAAGTTTTTTTCTATTCAGTTCATTATTTTTAGTGTGCAGGACACAAATTTTGTTCTCATAATTTTCATTTCTCTTTAAACCACTTAGGAATAGCATGCTGTTGTTTCACATTCTCCTGAAATTCCAGAGTGTTCCAGAGTCATCAGGTTTAGGAAACTTTTCCTCTATTTGGCAATAGTTATTTATATATACCTGAACTAATTTACTGGATCTGTAGGTCATATTGCCTTCAATTGTTACTGTTTTTCCTGTTGATTTATCTGTTCATATTCAAGGTCTTTGAGTTTTCTTATTCCTGAAATCTTTGGTGCTCTCAGTCTTTACCCCCTTATTTTTCTTATCATTCATTTCCTGAATCACTCTCCTCAGGATATGCCAGCCTAAGTCTGTGACTCTAGTGACTTTTGGTAGGTCAGAATTGGCCCTACCTGTATGTTGTCCTTTTTTCCATTTGTCTCAGCCACTTCCATATACCTGGTGTCCTGGGCTGCTGACCTGCCCTATTCCCTCTGTTCTTTAGTTCACGGACTTGGTACAGGCAACTCAGAGCCTATTTTCACCAGTACTGGCAGCTCAGAACTATGAAGCGCTGGTACTTCTAGGTTGTTGCCCCTGTCAACCTTTTGCTCCTGAATGGCTATGACCAAACTGGATTTGAAGGCCTGAGTAAACTTTCACAGCCTGGAGCCAGGGTCTCCATGGCACTGGAAAGAGTGTAGGAGGACCAGTGTACAGGGGTAGGTTTTGACATAGTCATCAGCGATGTGCCCAGAACTGTTAGTGCAACATTATTAGCCATAGCATTGGAGGAAGGAGAGGGATGTTGAGAGAGCTCAGTGTCAATGAACATCAGTTTCTGTTGTTTTGTTTTTGTTTTTGTTTTTTTAACATGTTTCAGTTTCTATGTGTCCTAAACCACGTAGACAGCTGAAGGTGCTTTATCTTTGGCACACAACTTCTGTTTTAGAGACATTTGCAAGGTTGGGGACATCTGAGAAAATGTCTAGTCTGTTTTGTTGCTTACGTGACCAACAAGTTGAGTGGACATTTATTAATGATTTCTTAACTAAATATTTATGAAGTGACTTTCCCAAAGAAATTGAGAGAGCATGTGTCAGGAACAGGACTTGAATCGAGATTTTCTTGGGTTCAAGGTCAGCTCTCCACCCACCACTGCCTCTACTCTTGACAGATATTATGTAATATAGAGGCAGTCCTTTTGCACATACTTTAGATTAAATCACCTTTGAGAATTCTTCCAAACCTAACAGTTTGTGATGGTGTCATTTTTTTAAGGAATTTGTTTTAAAGGAAATTAATTTCTCATATTAATTATATATAATTATTTTAGTTCCTTTATGAGTAAGTCCACTCTGTATATTTAAACATTAAGTAAAAATAATTTTAAAATTATTTATACACTTGTAACCAGCAATCAACTGCTTTTTTGTTCATTTATGTAGTTACAATACTCCATAACATTTACATTTATCAAGAAAAAAAAAAACTAACTGAGCAGGACAACATGTAGCTGTAACTAACGCCAATTCATTTTTTTTAATACTGAAAAAATGCCCTTCTACTCAACAAGGATATTTAATGCCTTGGTTCCATTGAAATGGAGTGTGAGCCAAAGTGTCTACAAAGATCATTATAAAGGAAATCAAATATTTTATGCAGAAATCTACATCGGTGAAAGGCATAAAGAATATATATTTTTAAAATAATGAAGAATCATTGATAGATAATATAATAATGTGTATTTATTTGAAAGTTGCATATTCTCTATTAACTTGAAAATTATATGTTTGTGTATTTTTCTTTGCAGGGTAATGATGGTTAAGTGACTTGCCCAGGGTCACATGGCTAGTAAGTGTCAAGTGTCTAAGGCCTCATTTGAACCCAGGTCCTCCTGAATCTAAGGACAGTGCTTTATCCACTGTACCACCTAGCTGTCCCACACCTAGCTGCCCCTATATGTGTATTTTTAAAGAGAAAAATAACTTCTCTTGAGGAGCTTATATTCGTATTAGAAATTAAATGGGTGCGACAGCTAGGTGGTGCAGTGGATAAAGTCACAGAGATTATGGGTGGAACTGTAGGACAATGGATATTCATATTCTTTTCAGTAGAATTGCTAGCACTGGTTTGACTAATGTTACCAAAGTAAGAAAAAAAAGTGGGGGGGATGGTAGCAATAGAGATTATTGTTGCTGTTGTTTAAACTTTCTTTTTTTGTTTTGTGGGACAATGAGGGTCAAGTGACTTGTCCAGGGTCACACAGCTAGTAAATGTCAAGTGTCTGAGACCGAATTTGAACTCAGGTTCTCCTGAATCTAAGGCCGGTGCTTTACCCACTGCACTATCTAGCTGCCTTTGTTTAACTTTCATTTTCAAGGAGGACCAATGACATCATAGGGTGATGTCTTGACTTGTATTTGAAATGGATTTAAGTGATGCAGAGTTGCACAGTTATCAGCCTGTCTCTCCTAGTCATTGAAGTCTAGAGGCAAGACAAAAGTCAGGATGACTGGCAATGGTCTGGGATACAGTGGATGACTTTGACATCTTTGATGTCAGACAAAGCTCTAAGTGCTCCAGAGCACCTGCTTCAGCCACCTTCGTGGCCATTGGAACGAATTGTTCTCATGTTTCCATTCTACCTGAAGGGAAGTTGTCACGGATGGGTTTAAGGCCTGTTGGTTGCCCTCGACCTCGTTTAGCCTGGGAGCTGAGAAAGTTTTACCTGGGTATAGCCATTGCACATGCTTCTTGGGCACAGGTAAAAGTTGGGTGACTAGTTGGATACCAAAGGTGAATGAATAGCCCTGAAAAGCGCTCAGCAAGCCCTCACACCAGAGGTGCTAGTCTTCCCTTAATACCCTTAACGCTCTCAGTGGCAAGGCAGATGGTGAAACAATAGGGTTCTACTGTTTTCCTGGTGGATAGCTTCATATGATGTGAAGCATTATCTGGGGCCAGCTAGAAATACTAAGGTAGGTGATTTTTCACTTCTTCACCCATTCTTATATCTCAGCAATAGATCAGAGTGATAAAACTAAGTAGAAAAATTTCCCATCTTTCCCCACCCTAGGTTAGTCATTGATCTTAAAAATATTGGTACTAAGGATCACCGTTCCTGATTAGAATGTCTTTTTGGTGCCTCAAACTCAACTTATCCAAGATCCAACTTATCTTTCCATAAAGTTTGTGATTCCTTCTGACTTCTCTAATTTTTATTAAGACCCATGTTCAAATCCTCAGTGATATTTTAGATTCTTTCCTCTCCATTACTTCTCATGTCTCATTAGGTATCAATCAAGTTCTATTGATTCCACTTCAATAAGGATTCTCACCTCCATCACTCAGATCTATTCCTATTTCCATCAGCCTCATACAGAACCTCATTACCCCTTACTTGAACCATTGCAGTAATTCATTCTTCATACTTTTATCAAATTATTCTTCATTTGTGAATATAAATGAGTTTGATGATGTCTTTCCTCTGCTTAAAAATCTCTAGTGGCTCCCTATTACCAATGATAATATTTCATATTTCAAATCTCCTGATAGTCACATATATCAGTTGGCATTACTTTACCTTTCCGACCTCCTTTCTTCCAGCTCAACTCCATACATTCTATGCATTTTGAACTAGACTGTTTTTGTTTTGTTTTGTTTTTATCGTAGGAACATGGGCTTCCTTGTCTTGATTCTGGGTCTTTACTCATGCTGTTCATTTTGCCTAGAATGCCTCTATATCTGCTGAATTCATAAACTCATCCTTTAAAAATCAATTCAAATGCTGTCTCCCCTTTTAAATATTTCCTGGTTTGACTTGCTGGTATCCATTTTATACCCCTTGTACCTCACATAGCATTCTAACAAACTTAACATGCATTTAAAAACAATTATAGCTATGTATATATGAATGTATGTATATGTATGTATTTATATTGCCCTATTTAGAATATAAACTCCTTGAGGGCAGGGTTAGGTTTTTGGCTATAATTTGATATTTTATCTAGAACCTAGAATTGTAAACAATTCCAGATTAATTTCATAGTATTCTCCTTTAAGAAGTCTCTGTTCTTAACAATCTGACATCCTTGTTGCTCTCCCAATTCAACATTCCATCTGACCTGTGGACCTTTGAACTGCTTGTTTTACATGCCTCAATTGTTCTTTCTTTAGAATGTCTCTTATTAGAGGCAAACGTCCTTGGTCTTTACCATGGAAAACTTGGAATAAGGACAGGATTGAGGGACCAGCTCCTCTACCTGTCGGCTTCTTCCCAGAGAGTCTCTCTCTTTCCAGGGACCTCTCCGTGAACAGCCCCTGGAATTGCATGTGTCCTTTCTGGAAGCCAAAAGCAAGGGATCTTTCCTTTGAGGAGCTTTCACCAACTCCTCCCTATAGGGATCATTGAGTAATCTTTCTTTTCACCAAGGATGAGTCTTATGCAAATGGAAAGCTTTATCCCTGGGTTACATTCACATAGGAAATACATATTAATTTTGTATAAGGATAAAGAACTAGGAGCTGGAAAGGTCATGGAAAGTCTCATGCAACAGGCAGCACTTAAATTGAGATTTGAAGGAAGATTGGGATTCTGAGATTAAGAGATGAAGTAGGGGGGCAGCTAGGTGGCACAGTGGACAAAGCACCAGCCCTGGATTCAAGAGTACCTGAGTTCAAATCCAGCCTCAGACACTTGACACTTACTAGCTGTGTGACCCTGGGCAAGTCACTTAAACTCCATTGCCCTGAAAAAAAAAAAGAAAAAAAAAAGATGAAGTGGGAGTGCATCACATGTATGGGAGACAGCCTGTGCAAAAGAATGGAGTCAAAGAGAGGAATTATTGTGTATGGGGAAAAGCAAATTGGTCAGTTTGCCTGGATCATAGAGTGTTTTAGGGTAAAAATATATAATAAATCTGGGAAGTCAGGTTGGGGCCCAGTTGTGAAGGCCTTTGAATGCTAAACAAAATGCTTTCCTTCATTCAAGATTCAATTCAAGTACTTCTACAGAAAGCCATTCTGAATGCCTTAGTTCTAAATACTCTCTTCCTTCTCAAATTACATGTTATATTTATTTATCTATCTAAATTTTATCCATGCAGTTGAATGTAAAATATTTAGGCACAGGTGCTATTTTTCTTTAAGTCTTTGTATTCTGAGCCTCTAGCACAGGCCCTTTCTCATTTTTTTTTTCAGTAGGGAGTAGAGGTAGGATGAAAGGATAGAAGAAGACTTTACATTTCACCACTGTAAAAACTCTTTTTAAAAAGAATAATAAACATTTTAATTTAAAGTTTTGAGTTCCAAATATTTTCCCTCCTTCCCTCCCTCCACTCCCCCCCTCCTGAGGCAGTAAACAATCAGATATAGGTTACATATGTGCAATTGTGTAAAATATTACCATATTAATCATGAACAAACTCTTAATATAGAAACTTTCTCCACTAATGAAGATCAGCAACTTATCAGTAAATTAAGGTCCAAGATAATTGCCTGCCTGGGAAGCAGAGATTAAGTGACTTGTAGTGAATCTATTGTACCCTTTTCCAAAGCCAGTTTATATGGAATCCTGGGAAGAGCATTGAACTTAGAAGTATGTTTCCTTATCTTTTTCTTACTCATCACGAAGCCTTTTGAGGATCTAGTGAAGCCTAAGAACCTCTTCTCAGAATAATGTTCTTAAATACATATGATAAAATGAACAGGATTTTAAAAAAACAAATTATATTAAAATCTGAATATAAAAATATTAAGTTCCTGAACACCAGCTTAAAAATCTCTAACTTAGAATCATAGGAATTGAATTCAAATCCTGGTTCTGTTACTCACCTGTAGCCTCTGTAACCTTGGACACACCCATTAACCTCTCTCAGCATTAGATAAATGAGGAGATTGGACTTGGTAACCTCAGAAGTCTGTTTACTTCTAGATCAAAGCTTCTCTGTCTGCTATGCCATACTACCTCTTCCTTATATATTTTAAGCACTTGCTCAGCTGTGTCCAACTCTCTGTAACCCCATTTGGGGTTTTCTTGGCAGAGATACTGGAGTGATTTGCTATTGCCTTCTCCAACTAACTTTACAGATGAGTAACTGAGGCTAATAGGTTTAAGTGACTTGCCCAAGGTCACACAGGAAATATCTGAGGCTGGATTTGAACTCACAAAGATGAGTCTTTCTGACTCAAGCCCAGCACTCTATCCTCTGAACCATCTAGCTGCCTCCTTCTAAGCATTTAATAAATGTTTATTAAAGTGAATTCCTCCTTTGCTATTCATACATACAATCATCCTAAGAAGCACAGGCTGAGTTAAAAGGGCTTTTAGAACTTGTCTACTCCAACCCCTTCATTTTATACATGAGAAAACTGGAATCCAGAAAGGTTGGGCCAGGAGCATTTGTCCTGTTCCTGGGCTGATGTCTCCAGGGCTAGATAGTGGAGGTTTGCTCAGCATCAGCCCTGTTTGCTATTACTTTTCTCCTCCCCATAGTTTACTGTTCTGATGCTGAAGTAGTTACCTGAAAGTTTCAAAGAGAACACAGTGAGCTTGTAAGAGGAAAGGTACTCCATCAATCCACTAATAAGTAAATATTTGATGATCTGTACAGAGCTCGTCAGCCATGTCCTATCTGTCAGCAGGTATAAAATCAACGGGATAGGAAATCAAGTGACCCAAAGGGAGTCACTACCAGCCCCATTATAAATATGGAAGGCACAAGTCAGCAATAATTGGATCATTCCTGGATCATGTCCTTAGGTTCCAACTTTCCTTGTTCCTCTTTATTAAAGCCCCTCCTTTGCAGCAAGAGACATGTACACTTTCATTATTGGTGTGTGTGCTCTAAAAGCTGTTTTCAGTACAGCAGCTGTAGAGCAATTCACAGTGGGAAGAGAGAATCATCCATCTTCTCTTCTTTTTGATGGAAGAAGAGGAGTTTTATTATCCTCCATGTTTCTATTGAGAGTCAAGACCAAAATTTATATGTTTTGTGCCTCCAAATCTTGCACCCTTCTACTTCCCTGTTGAGGCATTAAATTCTTCTAGATGAAAAAAGATAACTTATAGGAACATCCATACTAGCAATATAGGGACTTGTCTTCCTCTCTCAACAACTCGTGGGATGTTTAGACAAGGGAGGAATAGACATAGCACAGATCCAAGATAATATAATATGCTCCATATGTGTTCAATTTTATTAATTTTATGCCCTCATCTTAGTTAATATAATGTGCACCAGATAAGGCATATAAGATTTTATCCTCTAGAGTAACTAAAAATATCACAAACAAAGAAATAGAAATAGAGGATGTGATGAGTGGAACAGAATAAGCACACAGCACAGAGAAGCAAATAGACACAGGAGCTAAGTGTTTGATAAACCCCAAATTTTGACTACTGAGATTCACTATTCAACAAAATACTGCTACAAAAACTGAAAGCAGTTCTTCAGAAACTAGGTATAGATGAGAAAATCTTAACTTGGAGTCTGATTTTATTTCTATTCTAGCTAAATATTTAAATAATTATTTCAACAAAATTAGTTTCCTTTGTAATCTTATTTTATTTATGTTAATTCTATATATTCTGAGAGGAGATCTAAAGGCCTTACCAGACTGCCAAAGAGATCTATGATACAATATGTTTAAGATTGCCTGGTCTTCACCATAATCTTACAACTTATACCAAAATGATACCTGAAATAATATCTGAAACTATATATTACTTAGACATAAAGTGAAACATAATAAATAAAATAAAAAACCAAGAAATTATCTTTAATATTAATAGAGAGGCATATGGTCCATGACCAAACTAGAAATAAAGGAATTACTGAAGATAAAATAGATAATATAAAATTATTTTTGTACCCACAAAGTGAACGCCATTAAAAGTAGAAGGGAAGGAGGTAAAAGAGGAAAGTATTTGAAGAAAATTTCTCTGATATGGGTATTATATCCAAAATATATACAGAAGAGATTCAAATTTAAAAGAAAAAGAGTACTAACCCAACCAATAAAAGAAATCTAGGCTATCATCAACTAATTTAAAAAATACTCAAGTCAGTAGTGTCAAATTAAAGCAGAATGGGGTCACTAAAACTTACATAAAGATCCCTCAATAATGCATTTTGAATTGGAAAATGGCATTATTACTATCTGTTTTACTATATTTTTATTACATTTGTTAAATATTCCCAATTACATTTTAATCTGATTTGAGCTGCATTCAGTGTGGCACACAGGGGCATGCTTGACATCTCCAAAAATTAGAGAAATAAATACAAATTAAAACAACTCTGAAGTTCCACTTCATACCTATCAGATTGGCAAAGATGACAAAAATGGAAAATGACAATTGTTGGAGGAGGGGCTATGGGGAATCAAGACTATAATGCATCATTGGTTGAACTGTGGATTGGATTAGCCATTCTGCAAAACAAATAGGAAAGAAAAGAAAAGAAAGAAAATAGGATCATTGTGGCATCCTTTTTCAAAGAGGAGAAGAGAGGTAAAGAGAGAAGAGGGGAAGAAAAGTGGAGGGAGAGAACAGGGACTGAGAACCACCAATAAGAAGGACATTTTTGAGAACTGCAGGATGAACTTGGTTTTTAGTATTTTTCCCCAATTACATATAAAAACAATTTAACAACCATTTTTAAACTCTCCCTTCTTCCTCCCCTTTGAGAAGGTAAACAATTTGGTAGTTTATACATATGTAGTCATGAAAAACATTTTCCATATTAGTCATGTTGTAAAAGAAAACAGACAAAAAAGCCTCAATTAAAATAAAGTAAAAAAATATGCTTCAATCTGTATTCAGACACTGTCAGTTCATTATCTGGGGATGGATAGAATTTTTCGTCATAAGTTTTCAGAGTTGTCTTGGATCAATGTATTGCTGAGAATAGCCAATTGACAGCTGATCAAGTTACAATATTGCTGTTACTTTTTACACAGTTCATTTCACTTTGCATCAGTTTATGTAAGTCTTTCCAGGTTTTTCTGAGAGCAAGCTGCTCATCATTTCTTATAGCACAATAGTATTCCATCATTATCACTGGCCACAATTTGTTCCACCATTACCCAATAGATGGGCATTCCCTCAATTTCCAATCCTTTGCCAACAGAAAAGAACTGCTATAAATATTTTTGTACCTATAGGTCCTCTTCCTTTTTTAATGTCTTTTTGGATACAGAGCTAGTAGTTGTATGGCTAGGTCAAAGAGTATGCATGGTTTTATCGTCCTTTGGGCATAGTTCCAAATTGCTCTACAGAATGTCTTTTATTTTTATAATTTTGACTCAGTTTTCTGTAAGTTTGAGAAATAAGACCTTTATCAGAGAAAGCCACTTCAATTTTTTTCAGAGTTAATATTGCTATCTGTATCTCCCTCCATCCTATTCCCTCCTACTCCCCCTCCACTGAGGATGAATTTATATTAACAGAATCAAGCTGTATATCACCAAGATCCACAGTTCCATGTAAAACTACCTATTTTTGTTTAATCTTTGCCATTACCACCTCATTTTCCATATCCTTTTCATGTTAAAAAGTCTTTTCATATGATCTTCAGGAGATGTTATAGCCAGTCCTACCAATTTGGTAATAATAATGATGATAACTCCGACTGACAGAAATTTACAATAAACTTCAAAGTACTTTCAAATAAGTTATCTATTTCAATTCTGACATTGTCTCTAATGTGACAATATGTATTTATATACATATATATGTGCACACACGATATATGATTTTTTTTATTTGGTATCTGGTAAGTTTTTCAAAAATTGGAAAGAAAAACAAATCAAGTAATAGACGAAGAAGAGCAAAATTAAAGAGTTGAATCTTTTTCATTGGTGATTTTCATTAATAGTTATTCTTCTAATAAACGTAAATCCAAATTTCAATCAACTAGATTGTAAACTTTCTATAGGTCAGAACTGTCTCAAGTCACCTAGCTCATTAAATTTCAATTATATGCCAGCATTGCACTGAGAACTGAGAATGGAAAGGAATGCAGAAAATAGCCCCTGCCTTCAAGAAGCTCACAGTTTAATGAGGGAAACGACATGCAAGTAGTTGTTGTGGTAGAAATTTTGAGAGTCTGTATTCTGAGCAAAAGTCAATTTATTAGTAATGCTAGCAATTATTAATAAATGGGTAAATGGCTTCTCAAGAACCAAAGACTTAGAATAGGGATTACAGATTTCTTTTACAAAAGAAAAAGAGGAACAATAAAATTACAGAATCTTGAGTAACTTGTTTTGATAAATTTCTGATCGGTTTGGCATTTCCCAAGATTAGAATGAGGAACTTGAATGGACGATTTGCAATATTGAGCTTCTGGGCATGTTGTGGGTATAACAGCATTTGGGAGCATAGCAATCATCAAACTCTCTAATTGACTGTGGTATTACATTGCTTACAATTGATATAGAATTTTTAAGCTAGCTTGGAGGTGAGTCACTCACGATAAGCATGGTTGAGAGTGTTAACTTAGACTACCACAAAGTGAGGAGCTTGCCATGCCTGCTCAGCTCTTCAGGAACATAGCTCAGCTACACAGAAATTCAGGGTCTATAGAAAAGAGGAACTTAATCTCTTACTAAAGTGATTATGTATGTCTTAATCTAAAAGCTATCTGAATTAGGTTTTATAAGCTAAAATAAATCAATAAGATAATCAATATTAACTTAATTAAGAATTGTTTCTTTCAATTCCCCCCTTTGATTCGAAGTAATCTAATTTCTCATAGATCACTTAAGCAAACTACCAAATTGCTTCAATTGGCCCAAGGTTTTTATCACCCATTGTCCTAAAAGGTTTGTTTGATTTTGCATGGTTAGTCAGTTGTCCAATTTCTACTAATAAGTCTTTGGATACTTCAATTGAAGTAACTAAAGTCTTGAAAGTCTCAGTTCCTAAGTTTGGGGATTTATCATCATCTAAAGTATTCAGGGATACTTCCAGTATAACTCTCTTACATCCATACTTCCTGGAAACATATCTTAAACCTGCATGCCAAACATTTTTTTTTTTTTTTTGCAGGGCAATGGGGGTTAAGTGACTTGCCCAGGGTCACACAGCTAGTAAGTGTCAAGTGTCTGAGGCCGGATTTGAACTCAAGTACTCCTGACTCCAGGGCTGGTGCTTTATCCACTGTACCACCTAGCCACCCCCCCCCAAACAATTTTTGATTAACTTTATTGATTATATAATTATTGGGGGGTTTTTGGTTTGGGTTTTGATTTTTTGGTTTTGTGTTTGTTTGTTTTTTTAGTGAGGCAATTGGGGTTAAGTGACTTGCCCAGGGTCACACAGCTAGTAATTGTTAAGTGTCTGAGGCTGCATTTGAACTCAGGTACTCCTGACTCCAGGGCCAGTGCTCTATTCACTGCACCATCTAGCTGCCCCTATTGGGGGTTTTTAAATACAAAAGCAGGCCATTTTCCCAGTGTACCATTCTAAAATAGACTTTATAGCTCATAGATGTAATGATTCCATCATGAAAACTAAAAGCAATGTCCCCACACCTCATGCATTTCAGAATAAACTAAGGTTTAGATGGTTGATAACTTGGAGATGGTTTCTCATGAGTCTTAGGAGGCAAGTCCTCTACAGGATAGGATGAAGAGGCCCAGTTGAGGTCCAAGGCAGAAGAGCTATTGGATGACTTGAAGTTTCTGGAAGTATCTTTAACACTAATGTAGTTTTTGTGTACCTTCTAAGAAAAAGGGAGACTTATATAGTTATCTCAAAGTACTTTAACATGATTAAGCACTTATTGTAGAAAAATTAACAAAAGTGAGACTTCAGTCCTAAAGTCTATATCTATAAAATAAACTATGAACTTAAAGTATTAGACATACATAGGATCAGGGGGAACCACACCCATATATATGGGTTCAACATCATGAAGTAGCATAATTTTTGTTGGACTCATTAAAGCAAAAAAAAAAATGCATTACAAAGGCTAGAACAGCAATTTATATAAATCCAGGTTAGGATTATACAACCCAGAACAAAAAGAGTCCATTTCATCAGCATGCAAAAAATACTTCTTCAAGAACCAAGGGGCCAGCTAGGTGGCTCAGTGGATAAAACACCAGCCCTGGATTCAGGAGGACCTGAGTTCAAATCTGGCCTCAGATGCTTGATACCTCTAGCTTTGTGACCCTGGGCAAGTCACTCAACCCTCATTCCCCCGCAAAACAACAACAACCACAAAACAAACAAAACAAAACAAAGCCAAGAAGGATCCCACTATGAACCAAAGCTAGATGCTGTTATATGAATTTCATTTGCAATGCATTCAGTATCCATCATGAGTTTTTGTAGATTATAGTGATTCATGATAACTTTACTAATGTAGCTGTGTGCCCCTGGGCAAGTCACTTACCCTAGTTTGCCTCTGTTTTCTCATTTCTAAAATAAGGTAGAGAAGGAAAATGGAATGACAAACCACTCCAGTATCTTTGTCCAAAATGGGGTCATGAAGAGTCAGACATGACAAACAACTGAATGACAGTGACTGCAATAAGTATCTAACCACTGACCAGGTTATTTAAAAAAATATGGGGAATTTCTGCACTTGACGCCACATTAGTTACAATATGAATGCTGTTGTTAGAGGGAGGATTAATCCTATTCTCCAAAGTACCATTAAACCATTAATTTTGTATAGTTATTCCAGTTGAATGTTCCTGTCTCATCAGTTGAGTTTAGCCAGCAAACAATTCCTCCTCTTGTATTTGAACTGCTTTTTTGTGCTGTTATTATGCTTTATATGAGAACTTCCATTCATACAGACCAGGCCTACATTTCCATCTTGTGGTTGTGTACAGCTACCACCATCTTTACTTTAGTCTTGAGGCTAGATTTGAATGGAAATCTTAGTATTACTACCTGCAGGAATCATATAACTACTACTTTGGCCAACTTCTAAGACAAGCACCTATTTGTTCTGTCTCTGCCACAGTAATACATGCCAGGTCTCAGCTCAAAACCTGGAGTAACAATGGATAGTAACAGCAAAATGAAAAGGAGAACATGAGAAAGAGTGGTTTGGGGTCCTGGTCCTGTTCTATCTGTCCTACAATTATAATGCTAAAGACTACAAGGCCTAATGCAAATGGTACATCAAAAATTATCCATTCTCCTATGAACATTTGATTTCTACTTCTCTCATCATAAGAGTTAATGCTGGGGGGCGGCTAGGTGGCGCAGTGGATAAAGCACCAGCCCTGGATTCAGGAGTACCTGAGTTCAAATCCGGCCTCAGACACTTGACACTTACCAGCTGTGTGACCCTGGGCAAGTCACTTAACCCCCATTGCCCCGCAAAAAAAAAAAAAAAAAAGAGTTAATGCTGCTTCTCAGGGAAGTGGATGAAAAAGATAATACTAAAACTGTAAGGGAAATTAAAGTAAACATTAAGCGAGCCTAAACCTAGTCTTGTAATGCAAATTAAAATAAACTTAAGTGTCCCTGTCCCAACCAGAAACAGGTTGAATGCATGAGAAGTGTACCCATTTGTCCTTTTCTCTGATCTTGATTGCAATTGGGTTGGTCAGCAGACCCTACAAAATGCATGGATTTTTATTGTGACATAGCTCATACAAATAAGAGATGCATATACAGAATAAATTATAGATAATCTCAGAGGGAAGGCACTAACATTGAGGACTGAGAAAAGATTCTTACAGAAGGTGAGATTTTAGCTAAGATTTGAAGGAATCCAGGAATATGAGAGAGAAGATGGCAGACTTTGAGGACAGCCAATGTAGACCAGAAATGTCATGTTTCATGAGAGGAACAGTAAGGACACCGGAGTTGCCTGTATTATAATAGATAGAATGTAAAGTCCTTGAGAGTACTGATAGCTTCCTTTTTTTCCTTTAAATCCTGAGCACCCAGTACAAGGGTTAAAACATAGTAGGAACTTATTAAATCTGTCTTGATTGAATAAATTATAGATGAATAAATGAAAAAATACACATATTAAGAACTTACTTCTAAGCCCTGTGCTAAGCATTGGGTATACACAGTCAAAAAACAACACAAGCTCTGCCCTCAAGGAGGTAATAGTTTAATAAGTGAAGACAAATGTATAGAAGTGGTAACCAGAGATGAGAGTCCAAGGAAGTCATAAGCATGGTAGAAATCAATAAACAAGCAAAAAGTCAGGTTCTTTGTGACGTTGAGGACCACAAGAGTCAGAAATCAGTCTAATAGACAGGCATAAGGAAAAACAAATACAGGAAATGTGTCCTTGTATCTGATTAGGCAATTAATATCTAAGAGATATACAGGTACTACAGAGGAAGAGGCAACAGAAGAGAAATGTCTGAATTGAGAAAACTTTGATTATTGAAGTAACTCTTGGTCAGATACCTTAGCTTTCATTAACTACCTATAAAGACAAGAATTAATATCCCAATAGAGCTAGTTTAAGATGCAGGTAGAAGGGGAATAAAGTAAGTTGGGGAGGCTGGCTGGATGCAGAGTGCAGATTCCCTTCACAATTTGCCATGGTTACCCTTTTCTTCCAATGATTGAACTCTGATTTTTATTTGATGCAAATAGTTGCCCCATTCTGACTGAACCCAACTAGAGATTCATATAAACTCAGGGGAATTTTGAAACAAACATTCAATCTAGTTGTGAATCCAGTGAAGTGAAGGAGAGATATTTCACCACAAAGCTATTTGTTCATAGAGATGCATACACCAATTCACTGACCCCTGTCAATCTCAATCTTCCTCTAGTTGTCCAATTATAATAGTCTTTTTATTAGATCAGAAGCCCAGGCATCTGATACTTCGATAACTTCACTGGAAAGCCCAGATTCCTCTACAACCATTCAAACATGGTTTGTTCTCCATTCCATCACTTCAATCAGGAAACACCTCAGTAAGTCTGATTTGTCAAGACCAACAGGGTTGACAGCTAATCCTCTATCACATTCAAGTTCAATTTGAAAGAGTAATGCTTCTTTATCTACTTTAGGAATTTGTCATTACCACCTCATCTTCCATATCCCTTACAGGTAAAAATTCCTTTCATGTCAGCCTCAGTGAGGCACCGTAGTCAGTCCTGCCAACTCGACAATAATAATAACTCAGACTGACATAGTGATTTACAACAAACTGCAAAGTATTTTCAAATAAGTTATCTATTTCAATACTCACAATGTCTTTGATGTGAGTCCCAATGTCATAGGGTGGTAGAGTATAGATTTAGATGGAAAAGATCTTAGAAGCCATAAAATCTAACCCCTTTATTTACAACTGAAAAAACTGAGGCTGAGATAGAGAGGATAAGTGACTTGCCTAGGCCACAGAGTCTGCAGGTGTCTGAGGCAGTATTTAATTTTTTAAATAATAAACATTTTTATTTATAGTTTTGGGTTCCAATTTTTATCCCTCCTTCCATCCCTCCTCTGCCCCTCCTGAGGGGCAATCAGATATGTTATACATGCATGATTGTGTAAAACATTACCATATTAGTCATTTTGTATAAGAAAACTTGAATAAAAGAAAAGACGAAAGTGAAAAATAGCATGCTTCAGTCTGTGTTCCATCAATATCAGTTCTTTCTTTGCAGATGGATAGTATGCTTGATCAATAGTCCTTTGGGATTGTCTTGGATCATTGTATTGTTGAGAATAGTTACGTCTTTCACAGTTCTTCATCAAACAATATTGCTGTCCTCTGTGCACAATGTTCTGTCAGTTCTGCTCTCTTCACTATACTTAATTCATATAAGCCTTTCCAGGCCTTTCTGAAATCATCCTGTTTGCCATTTCTTATAGCACAATAATATTGCATCATCACCATTTACCACAGCTTGTTTAGCCATTCCCCAATTGATGAGCATGCCTTTGATTTCCAATTCTTAGCCACCACAAAAAGAGTTGCAAGAAATATTTTTGTACAACTAGGTCTTTTTCTCTTTTTGGTGATGTCTTTGGGATATAAACCTAGCTGTGGTGTTGCTAGATCAAAGGTTATGCACAGTTCTATAACCCTTTGGACATAGTTCAAATTGCTTTCCAGAATGGTTGGATCTTCTCGAGGCAGAATTTAAATCCAAGTATTCCTGATTCTAAGTCCAGTGTTCCTTTGTACCATCCAGATCTCTTCACTACTAGTTGGAGTACAACCTAACTCAAAACGATAAGCTTTTTTCAATCAGATTCATGAATGTGAAAATCAATAAATCAATAAACATTAAGCAACAGGACAGGGGATACAAAAAAGAGGGAAAAGACAGTCCCTGCCTTCTAGGAGCTTACAATCTTATGGTGAATATGGTAGATGCAATTCTAGTCACATAAGCTCATTTTCATTAATATACCAGGGCAGGTTGTTCCTAAACCTAGAATTAATTCCCTCCTAACCTCTGCCTCTTATCATACCTATTTTCCTCCAAAGCTTAATTCAAATGCTCCTTCCTATGGAAAGCCCCACCCCAAATGCTACTGCCTCTGAGGTTACTTTGAATTAATTTTGTATATATTCTAATGCATGTATGCCTATATTTCATCTCCCCAATAAAATGAATGCCCTTTGAGGGTAGGGATTATTTCAGTGTTTTTTTTTTTTATACAATCTATAATAGAATTCATATGTTCTAACTTACTCCTATGCACTCTTCTTTACCAAGACAGACCCCCTCTCTTGTGTCTTTACTCTTTCATTTTCACTTTTTACCACAATCCTTTATGATCCACCCTTCAAAATTAATGGATTTTTCCTGTGACTATTCTCTCCCTGACTCTGCCCTCCCCACCTTGAACTAATCTTCTGTCTTCTCCTCTTTCTCAATTTAATGTATTCACCAAATAAATTATTTTTGTGTACAATATACATTCTAATTTTATTTATGTCAGAAAAGAGTAGAGATAATGAGATACACATGCCTCTGCCTGACCCTTTCTTCCGCATTTATATGTTGTTCTTTTCATGTGCCCCATTGTATTGAATAGTAAGTTCTTCCTCTTTCCTTATTTGCTTCCTAGTATATTATTCTTCTGTTTCTCTTCTTCTCAAAACCGATAAAATAGAATCAAACCACACCCAGGCCCATATTATTTATTATTTATGCATATTATTTAACTCCCTTTGAAGATGATGAGGTTCCAAGGAGACACTAGTTTCTTTTTCCACTAATAGAATATTAACACTTCCTCTTCATTTATCCTCTTCTAAATGTTCAAATGTATTCAACTTTCTAGGTTACTTGACTTCTTTGTTTGTGTTTCAAATTTTCTACACACATTTGTTTTTTATTTTCATTAGGAATGTTTGAAGGCTCTTAATTTAATTAAATCTATTTCCAACCTGGAGTATTATCCTTACTTTTTCAGGGCAAGTTACTCTGGATTATGTGTTTTGGATTATTGCATTATTGGATTTCCCTTCTTTAGGGTAGTTACAGTATAGTCTTGCTTGATCCTGACTCTAGTTCTTTAATAATGTTTATTTTTTAGCTATTTCCAATATTTTTTCCAATTGATTTGGAAGTCCTGGTTTTTAGTTATTATACTTTTGAGTGTTTTCAGTTTGGGGTTGTTTTCCAGTGGTGCTCTACTATACCATATTTTCTTTTTGCTCTTTGATTCTAATAGTTATGGGCAGTTTTTTGTTAATGATGCCACTTATTCAATCAGCCAGTCAATCAGTAAGCATCTACTAAGCACATACTGGACATCAGGGTGGCACTGTGGATAGGTACTATGTTTGGAATCAGTAAGACAAATCTTCCTGAGTCCAAATCTGGCCTTATGCTCATATTAGCTGTGTGTTTCTAGACAAGTTATTTAACCCTGTTTGCCTCAGTTCCTCATCTCTAAAATGAGCTGGAGAAGGAAACTGCAAACCACTTCAATACGTTTGTTAAGAAAACCCCTAATGGAGTCACGAAGAGTAAGACACAACTGAACAATAAAGCACTGTGCTAAGTGAGTGGTGGATTTCTTGAAATATGCTATCCAGGGTTTTTGTTTATCATTTCCATGGAGCCTGATAATTGTTAAAGTCTCTCTCCTCGATCTATTTTAGGGAAGTTCATTTTGATAGTGGATGCCTGAATATTATCTCCTATTTTTCAATCCTTTGATTTTATTCTAATATTTCTCCTTATCTCATGGACTCTTATTAAATTTCTATCCCTATTCTACTTTTCAGAAAGTATTGTACTTGGGTAAAGTTTTATGGCTTCTATTCTGAACTATTTATTATGCCTCTTTTTTTTCTCCAGGGCTCTAGTTTCATTTATAATTTCTTTTTTTTTTTTGTATCTTGCTTTACTTCTTTTAGACCATTTTATAGTACTTGTTGACGAGCCATTTTTTTAAACTCTGGCATTTATGTACCTATTGTGGAGTTATTATCTTGTTCTGAGTTTTTCTCTTAGGCTTCTCTTAAATAAAACTATTTTTTTTTTCATTTCCAGCCTCAGTTCTTGGATTGGATTTAGTAAAAGTCCAATCTTTGCCCTTTCTAACACTTTTGGATGGATTAGGTATGCCTTGTTATCCAAAACCTTTCTGTAGTATGGATGTCATTGCTGTTCTGAATGTGTTGCCTGGTTTTAGTCCTCAAACTCTTCTTTAATAGCTGGCTTCTCTTTCCATATTCTGCTGGTCCATTGTGGTTGCTGGCCTTGGCTTCTGTCTACTTTTCTTGAAGAGTCCTCATTCATAAGTTGTTTCAATCCCCTACTTTAGCTCAGATAGACTTCAGTGAGAAGATGGAGATCTTGCTGGTCTCAAGCCTCCTACAAGACCTCTACCCCCACCACATATACTCACACTAACATGAAAACCCATGTTCTGAGTTATTCTTCTGCTGTGCTTCTGAGTGTCCTAAGAAATGTCTACCTGCACAATGAGTTATACATGTACTCTCTTTCCTTCCTTTCTATTCTGATAGGTTAGGCCTAAAATTTGGCATTAGACCTTGATGATCAGTGCTCCCACTGGCTTAAACTCCCTCCTGGTGTGGCCTTATTCAGAGCTTCTGTTATTCCTTTCCCAGAGATGGCAGGCTTCAGGTCTATTTATCCAGACTTGGTCTTGCTTCCTTGATGCCACCCTGCTCCTAGTACTGCCAGAGTTTGTATCTGTTTACCAGAGTTCCTTTGGTATCCATGGTGTGACTTTTTTTCCCCAAGACAATACCAGCTTCTGTCCTTCTTTTCATGTTGTTCAAGATTCATTAGAGGAACATATTTCTGCTTCTCTTTCTTTGTTTTACTATTTTATCTGGGATTATTTTTAAACATTTGCTGGAGTATAGGTAGACTTTTCTTTAAACTTTCATGTCACCATCTCAACTGGATATCTAATTGTTGCTTTTAAAAGAGCAAAGCTATTTCACTATTGACTGCATAGGTCAGTTTCAGGGAAGAAGTATCTATCTCCTTCGACCAAAGATGGCAAGAGACGCTTTAAAATGTTTAAGTCACTTTGAAAAGAAGAAACAGTCATGGAATCATTGGAAACATGGAGTGTTGGAATTTGTACTGTTATGTATTAATAGTGTAAGGGTGGTATTCCACTCCACAAATCCAATTAATGTAATTATAGAGAGGCTAGGCCAGAGACATCAAACACATGGCCTAGCTGTGGTCTGAATAAGACTAAAAGGGAAATATAAAATATTTGACAAAATAAACAAAAATACAAGAAAACATAGAAAATATGTTGGTTTGAAGTCTTTGAAGGCTTTGTAAGGCCCACAAGAATCCGTATGGCCTCATTTCTATTCATTTGATAGCACGCTCTTTTGACTCCAGAAATATAAACTAAGTGGGAAGAAGTCCTTAATCAATTGTGGAGGGGAGAAATATTTTGATTATTGGATTGATTCAAATGATACAGCACAGGAATGTATTCAACTCAACCAATTAGCATTTGGAGATTTTATTGGACCTGGATGAAAGAATCAGACATACTTCTAGAACTATCTACTTCTTAACAACCCAAATAGGAATCAAATATTCCAGCAGGAACATTCCAGCACCAGTGAGTGTAATGATGATTCAGAGAATTGCCCCTGGGGAAGAAGGATTGATTTCTCTCTCTTCTCACAATTGATGAGAGGATGATTTTGTCAACTTTGAAAGGTCAGAAGATTTGAATTTCCCATCAACTTCAGTAGCAGTGTTCCCAGAGGAGCAGTGGCTGGTGGCAATGACTACATCTGGAGCTGAGAGACATAACAAGGACAAACTAGAAACACTGAGGAATAGCCATTTTAGTACTTTACAAGGACACTGACCTTTGGAATCCAACAAAGAGCTACACCTAATTGAAACTTCATGTGTATTCCACAGAGGTTAAAAAAAAATAAAGACTTCTAGTAACCGTGAGTTACAATTTTGCCACATATGTTCTCTAAGCTTAAGCTCAATTTCTCCCATGGGCTCTCTGTGTATTTGTGAGAGAGTGGGTCCTATACTTTTGGAGCGATGGATCTTTGTACCAATTCCTTCTTATTGTACTATCTCAATAAATACTCTTTTCCTAAACAAAACAAAAACAAAAAAACAAAAAATCATATTGGCTCACAATACAGTGGATTGGGGTTCATGCATAATAGTTCTTGAAAAACTCAGCTCCTTAAGGTTATCCCTCTAGAATGTTTAGTGGAGAGGTCAGCTACCCACTGACATTGAGCCCACCAGTACAAGGAGACAGGGGCATTGAGTAAAGTAACACCAGAAAAGGCACTATAATACAATGTTTTGATACTTTGTACTTGATCTTTAAAAATATCTAAACTGCTTATTTTGAAACTCAACAACATTCTCCTGGGAAAATATTGCTATAGAAGAATCCTTTTCTAATTATTACATGTTAGAACAAACTCCTGTTTATCCAAAAAAACTACAGAGGCCAAATGTCCACAAATATTTTCCAATATAGAATAATGATGGTCTATGTTCATGATGATGCTGGACAATAATAGCCCTAATGCTCAATAAGAAGAAAGGAGGCCAAAACTAAGATATATCCTATGTGTGGATTTGTGTTATGTTGTTTTATTTTATTTTAATTCTTTGAAAATTGGTGATATTCTTGTGTAACCATTGTCATTAATAATGGAATCAATTTTATAACTATATTGCAAACAGTACTATATAAAAGCATTTTAACAATCATCTCACAACCGTATTGGTCATTTTATTAGTGAATATAATTGAAATCTGGCGTGTTGTTTTTTTCTTGTTTTAGTGTTAACTTCATTTATGTCCTGTTAATCATTAACTGTATTCTCTTAGTATTGCATGCTTTGCTCTGGATCAATTTTTTGAAGATTTGTTATACTATTTTCTGAATTCTTTGTATTCATCATTCTTTACAGTGCAATAATATTCAACTGCATTCATATGTTGCTCACAGTGGGTTCAGTCATTTCCAAATCAATAGCTACATATTTTATTTCCACCTTTTGTTTTATTTCTATTATCAGTAATGCTTCTATGAATGTTTGGTGTATTTGTCATCTTTCTATGATTGGACTTCTTAAGATACTAAGCCAAAAAGAGATATTTGGATGTGAACAGCTGAGTCACATTAATTGGAATTATTCCAAGTTCTTTTCAAGAATAGTCAAAGCCATTGAAGCATGTTGTGTTTTTTGAACTTTCTTTGTATTTCTTGATTTTTATTATTGTTGGGTGCTTTGATTTCGTTTTTGTTTTTGTCTCATGGCTCATATGGAAATATATTTTGCATAATTCCACATGAAAAATTGATATCACATTGCTTGCCTTTCCAGCATGTCAGGAAAGAGTAGAAGGGAGGGAGATAATTTGGAACTTGTTTTTCTTGTTTTGGGGGGGGGGTTTACAAAATGAATGTCAAAAATAAATGAAAAATGAAAAAAAGAATGGTCAAAGCCACTCACAACTTCATCAACAGTGTATTACTGTATTTGTCTTCTCATAGCCTCTATAAACATTGGTTATATCCAACATTTATCATATATGTCAATTTGATGGGTATCTGGAAACTTCAATGTTGGATTTCTTTAGCATTAGTGATTTGGAGTATTTTTATATGGACATTGATAGTATATATTCTTCTTTACAAAATGTTCACATTCTTTTACCACTTAAAATGTAGAATTACTGATCATAAATCTGTCAATTCTCTATAGACTTTTGGTATTAGACTCTTATCATGGATATTTTGTACACATGTTATAGTTCAACACACAAACTAGCTTCTTCAGTAGGAATGATTTTATCTCTCCTCTTTTGCTGAAAAGTTTTTTTTTTATTGATTGTTATGATTAGCTTTATAGGATATGTTATTTTCCTTTGTATCTCCAAATATTGTATACTACTCTTTAATTTTGGAAAATAGGTCATCTACTATGATTTGAACAGGTTTTTCTTGATGTGTGAAAGGTCTCCTGGGTCCTTGAAAAATTTTGTTTAATGTTGAAGTTCTGGAACTTTACCAAAACATTTCTGGATGAGTTTATATTGGGGTTTCTATTGCTGATCTGTGCTTTGCCCTCTTTTTATGGTACTTGAATTATTCTTGTATGAATTCCTGAAGTAAAACATTCAGGTTTTTTATTTCATCATCTTTTGTTTTGTTCTGTTTTCTTAGGAGGCAACAATGCTAAGATGTTCTTATCATATTCTGTCTACAAGGAGAGCTGCTTTGGCTTAGAGGTAATTCAATTGTTCTTATCTTCTTTTGATCATGTTATATTTATTCATTGATAGCTATATTTTTAGTTTAAAATCCTTCAATTTCTCTTCTAGAAAAACCACTATTTTAAAGAAATTTTCCATTTTATCATTTGTTCTAAATTTTTTATACTTTTTTTTTTGCTTTTTTGTGTTCTCTTTGAAAGTTCTTATTTCCATCTTTACCTCTTCCATTATTTATGTTATTATTATAAACTACTCTACCAATCCTTGAAGATAATCATTTTCATTTTGGAGGATCTTATTGTCATTGCTTGAAATTTTTCCCTTCTTATATAGGTTTTTCACATTGGCATCTTTTACTTCACAGAATTTATTCATTATGTTGAGCCTCTTTTTATAGTCATTAATTTTTTAAATCTCATAAATTTTTACTGTAAGATTTTCCTGATATTGAATTCTTTCCTATTTATATTTTGTCATTCTTTTACCTTATTTGAAATGTTTCTTGTTATATTATAAGATGGTGGGGAAGGAGGCTTAAAAATTATCCTTGACTTAGCCATCTTGACAGAAGATTGTATCATGTACTTTCTTACATATTGCTATGAATGTGGGTAGGGGATATTGGTGGGGGGTTGAAGGGAAACTGGCTCCTTAACTAGATAATAAACATTTCAAAACAATGGACTCTGCTTTTATTTCCCAACTCCTTCTATGACACAGCATCATGAAATAATGGCAGGTGGTATATGCTTAATAAAACACCTATTCAGTTAAATTGAAATGAAGCATCCCCATAATCCAAGCCAGAAACAACAAATGTCTGAACTATCTGTGTTGAATTTTGTTGAGAAAGATTCGGGCTGTCTGTGCTTGGCAGAAGTGTTTAAAATGGTCCCCTATTCATTGAATCCAAACTGGTCACCCCTAGCCTAATCTCAGTAATCACATACATACTGTAAATCTCTCTGCTTGACCTTAATTTAATGAAGAACATATGGAAAGTAGGACAGACTATTGGCTGCAGCATTTGGTCCAAGGGCACAATCTGCATTCGAACTCCCATTCCTCTGCCTCTGTGTATATCACATCTCAAAGGCGTGGTGGTGGAGAAGCGAAATGTTCATTTATGTGCAAATGACCCTCAAAATGCTTCCTCAGATGCTATATTGAACTGCCCTTTGGTGTTCCAAGTTAACACCCCACACTCTTTCTCATGCTCTAACAAGTACAGTATAATGTATATTTTTTTCTGACCGGGACTCAGTAATCATAGGTTTTGAATCTATTTTAATACACATTTTCCTGTTATATTAAGTCTGGAAAGTATAGCTGAAAGTGGATTTTAAAGTAAGTTTTCTAGCTAGAAGGCAAAAAGTACTCTGTTTTTTTGTTGTTGTTGTTGTTGTCATTTTGTTTTTGTTTTTTGTTTTTTTGTTTTTTGCTGGCTATAACTCATCTGGCCTGTGAATCTTATTTGGAATAAGTCACCTTCCTTACCCCAAATTGGGATATTAATATAGCCCTATTAGGACACTGTATGCAAACTCCAAATGCAAAAGGTCAAGGATCTATTGTGAATGATTGCTTAAACTGTGAGATGCCTATTGACAGCTCTTCTTTATTTATTCATCTTCTCTAAAATATAGTCATTCTTCCTGTCAAGCTCTCAAATTAAATTATGTTAAATCATTCATTTCTTCTTGGCCTTTATCCCCAGTAGTCTAGGATAACTCACAGAATACAGTATCCCAGCATTCTAATGCCTGTATTAATTTAATAGCAAAAATAAATAGGATATCTAAATCAAAATAGAATGTAAATCTGCATCAACTTCACTTGATCTATCATTAAAAAAAAGTTGACAATTTACTTTAGGTGCCACTTACTACATGAAGACTTTATTTTCCCATTTTATGCTCTCCCCACCTAAATTATTTTATAGTATTTTGGTACATATTACAAGATGTATAAGTTTGAGTACAGGAACTATTTAATTTTGTCTTTACATCCTCCAAAGCTGGTAAAGAACTTGGTACATAATAGGCACTTAATAAGTGTTTATTGTATTAAATTTAATTGAATAGTTTCAAGGACACCAAAATCTAATTGTGCATTAAAAAACTGCATCTTTAAAGGGGGAAAGGTTTCTTTTCATAGAAGGGCAACAATGAAAATAATAATAATAATAAAATACTAGCTCCAGTTAACATTAGGAATAGAATAAGATTCAATTAGGTAAGAAAAAACTGATGAACATGTGCAATGAAAGAAAATGAATGAAGGTTTTTCCTTAAAACTGGGAATGTAAAAATGGCAGTTAGAGTTGTATTTACATAGCACCCAGTAATTCAGTGGTTGATTTGATTAAGGTAGAAAGCAAGATAAGATCATTCTGATCAGAAATTACACTGGGAAAACCAAACTGTTCATTTTTACTATTCACCCTGATCAAATTCTCAGTCAAGTTCTGGCAAGACTAGATAACCTCTGAGATCCTTTTCAAATCCGAGAATATGAGTCTTTGAAAACAATCAGGCAATTGTCAGATCACTATAATGCAAACTCAGGTCCCAGAGTTTCACATACCTGTCCTATAGTTCAGATAGTCATGGACCCATAGAGGTATCTCTATTTTTCTCATCATAATAACAATATCAGCATCAATACAACAGTGTGACATTAAGTGAAAAACAAGAAAAAATAAGAATGTTGTTCCCCAGAGAAGAAAATTAACTATGGTAAAATTTTTAGTTCTTCTTTCTCTAGCAAAAGATCAGTGGCCCTCAATGACTGACCAATAACCCAGGTTTGGCTTTTTGTGGCCTTTCCTGTGACAGATATGGAATCCAGGTTTCAGATTTGAGTCTAATGTGAAGCAGAGCGAGAGAAGCAATGACCCAAGCAGCACTTCTCATCCTGACTGACACACTTGAGAAAGCACTAGGATCTTCCTAAGGCAATGAACTGAAGCCACTTTCTTAAGGATATCCTTGCTTATGCTGTCAAATAGATCACAAAAGAAAAGCCAAAAAAAATAATTATTTGCAAATGATATCAAAGCATGCATAGTGATAGCAATGTCAATGGTTAGCAATTTATTTTATTTTTTAGAATCTTTTAAAATGTTTTTATTGATATCTTTTTTAATTATAAAAGTATTTTATTATTTTCCAGTTACATGTAGAGATAGTTTTCAACATTTGTTTTTATAAGATTTCTAGTTTCAAATTATCCCCCTCCCTCCATTCCCTCCCCCCTCCCCAAGATAGGAAGTAATATGATATAGGTTATATATGTACAATCACATTAAACCTATTTCTGCATTAGTCATATAATGAGAGAAGAATCAGAGCAAAAAGGAAAAACCTCAAAAAAAGAAAAACAACAGCACCAAAACCAAAATACATAGTATGGTTCAATCTGAATCAATATTCCACAGTGTGTTTTTTTCTGGGTTTGGAGAGCCTTTTCCATCATGAGTCCTTTGGAACATTCTTGGACAATTGTATTGCTGAGAAGAATTAAGTCTATCACAGTTGATCAACACATAATGTTGATGATACTGTGTACAATGTTCTCCTGGTTCTGCTCATCTCATTCATCATCAGTTCATGCAAGTCCTTCCAGGTTTCTCTGAACTCCTCCTGCTCATCATTTCTTAAAGCACAGTAGTATTCCATTACATTCATATACCACAACTTGATCAGCCATTCCCCAGTTGATGGGTAGCCCCTCAATTTCCAATTCCTTGACACCACAAAAAGAGCAGCTATAAATATTTTTGTACATGTGGGTCCTTTTCCCTCTTTTATGATCTCTTTGGGAAAAAGACACAATAGTGGTATTGCTGGGTCAAAGGGTATGCACAGCTTTATAGTCCTTTGGGCATAATTGCAAGAAATTTATCTTAATAGCTGTTTTGTGGCCTTATACTAATATTAGACAGAATCATAATAGTTGATTATAATAGTATGGTGTAATAATTATAATGGACCAATGAAGTAATGTGTTAGTTTTGCTAATACTGCAGAAATTAAACTAGAACGTCAAAAAGTCCTTCCAAGGCACATCAATTGTGTGTCTCATCCACTCACTGATTAAGTGGTTCTTCAGCTCTGACAAAGGGACAGATCAATAGCCCAAGACTTCTCTCATGCAGTCCCTTGAGCATCTCCAGTGGCTGTAATAATACTTGGTCCCTTCTAGTGCCTATTTTCCTTTCACTTAATCTAAACTCTCTTTGCTATAACTTCGGCCTATTATTCTTTATTCTGTCCTTATCAACTAACACAATGATTGCTCCTTATCCTCTTTATAACATCCCTTTATAGACTTGCAGGGTTATCATTTCTCCCTTCAGTCTTGTTTTCTCTATCCAAACAAAGCCATCTCCTCTAAACTCAACTCATATTTTCCAAACTTTTATGGGCTTTGCAGCTTACTATGAGTCCAGTGGTGAATGTATATCTTTTCCCTTCTTCCTTAAGATACGGTACTCCAAATTTGTATTTAGACTCTCTCACTAAAAAAAAAAAATAAATTTAAAGTAAATATTAAGATTAATGTTTTATGGTTTGTCCTTTGTTTTCAAAGAGGATCAGTGACATGATGAGTGATGCCTTGAATTGTGCATGAATTGGATTGAAGTGAGGCAGAGGTGCACAAAGTCATCAGCCTCACTCTTCCAGAGTCATTTAAGTCCAGCTGCAGAAAAAAATACCAATATGACAGGTGGAAGCCCAGAATGTAGTGGATACTCTTAGTGTCTTTGATGGCTGACCAAGCTATAAACCCTTCATAATGCCTGCTTCAGCCACTTTCATGACTGTTGAAACAAACTGTTCTCATCTACCCATTCAGCGAGAGAAGTCCTCACATACATGGGGTAAAAATCCCCATAACTGACTGACTGTTAAGTTTGAGGTCTGTCGGTTATGGTGTGGCCACTGCATTGCTACAGTTACTTGGAGACACAGGTGTTGATTAATTAAATGATAATCCAACCCCATCTTTTGACAAATGGAAAAACTGGAACTCAGAGATCTTAAATGATTTGTCTGATATACAAGTTGTGACAGAGTCAAGCAAATAATAATGCTATCAGGTCCTGACATAAGGTTATGGTGTACCATTCCTGAAACTCTTGGAATTCTGGATACCAAAAGGAAGAAATTAATTACTGCACTTGTTTTATGGAATCATTAATGTTTGCAAATATAGCTCTATTACAGGGTAAGATTGAAGAGATATAAATACATATATGCATGCCCATATAGAAATGTGTGTATACAGACAGACACATGATATATACCTTTGTGTATATGTCATATGCTATAATTGCCAGAGATTTTCATGGGGGATCGAAGATTAGTTTTGTTGTTGTTGTTGTTCCATTGTGTTCAATTCTTTATGACGCATTTGAGGTTTTCTTGGCAAAGATACTGGAGTAAGTTGCTTCTCCAATTCATTTTACAGATGAGGAAACTGAGGCAAACAGGGTTAAGTACTTGTCAAGTGTTACACAGCTAGTGTCTCAGTAAGGGGAAGAGAGAGAAGGGGAGCATCCTCCGCATTTAGCATAGTGCTTGGCATAAAATAAATAATTCGCAAATGTTGTTGACAGACTGACTAAACTCTATAGAGGTTAAATCACTTTTAAAAGGTCACACAGTTTCAGTGTTTGAACCGAGGCCTTTTGACTGCAGAGCAAGTAGTTTTTTCCTGGAGTTCTCTTCTCTGAGAGCTGCTGAGGACTGGACATCAAATCCTTGCAGGACTGGCTTTTTGTAGCAAAAGCCTTTAGAACTGGAGCCTGCTTTTGGATACAAATCTGTTTGAATGCCCTACTCCTCTTTTTATTTTATTTTCCTTATCGCTCCTTGATTCCTGTTTCTGAGAGATAGTATGGTATATTAGAGAAAGATCTGGAGAGCACCGAGGCAGAAGAATTGAATTTAAATCCCAGCCCCCAATATTTATGAAACTGTATGACTGGGTAAATCACTTACCCTCCTTTGTTCTCGGTTTCTTCATTTTTGTAAAGTTGGTACCTGCACTAATTAATCTTATGCAACTTTTGTAAGGAAAGTGCTGCTTCTCCAGGTACAAGCTCTTATGAAAAAATTTTTGATGTTTATGCTTATTATTTTAAAAAAGTAAAACAAGTAAATCCACAAAAAAAGTTGATTTGGGGGTATTTAATAAAAATTAGTCATTTGTGTGAATTGACTACCTCATTTTCCTACTTCATACTTTATTAGAGCAAGTAGCATTTCTTTCCCCCAAGAGATTTAAAATATATGCCTATTTTATAATGTTTATTAGGCCAACCTTATCTACCTGACAAGACTTAGAAGTAGCCTGATGGATGAATTCCTTTAAAGATATATAAAGCAACCTCGTTTTCATCCTTTTTTTAACCTAACAATATGCATCTGAAATCTGGCAGAAGCTTCTGTCAAATTGAACTATTGAACTTGGGGTGCTAAAAGTCCCTCCCCGGGCAAGAGATTTAAATCATTTTCAAAGTTAATTTCCTGCTCCCAGATGGAGAACAAATCCAATCGGGTTTACTTCATTCTTCTGAAGAACAGGAAAATGTCAGTTGCATACTCAAAGGGAGAGATTCTAGGAGCAGGCAGTCTGTAGGCATACAATATAGCAGACAAAGAAAGTGATTCTTAAATCTAATGGATGGACTCATTCTGAATCTGAATGCAGATTTCAATTTAATCTAGTCAAGTCTCTAAGTCTCTCTTTCCAACCTATTTCTTTTCAAAGATTACGTCCTGTTTACAAGTGGCAATAAACATGTGTATCTCTAAAATCATGTTCATTTGAAAGGAAGAAAAGCCTTTTCCTGGATCACAGAGGGAGTCTGAATAACATGCTTGAGCTTTCTCAGAGTGAAATGAGGTTGAGAACCTTTCAAAGCACATTAGAACTTGGGGTATTGGCAGAAACTTGCTCTCAGCTCTAGCTTAAAAATAAGACAGGATGAGTTAACATTTGAATTACCAAATAATAGAAGTATGGAAAGAAAGAAAAAAAAAACCAGGGTTCACGTTCTTCATTTAAGAGCCGTTGGAATCTATTTAAAGCTATGTTTCTATAGACCTGTTAGAAATGATTCATGTCAGCTGTCAGGTAGACATCGAGTTCTTACATCTCTCAATTGTGTACTTTCCCAGTAACAAAAGTGTATCCAGCATAGTAGCAGATATATCATTAGGGCTCCTTGGAGCAGGTTAACACAAGCTGGGCATTTCTCTACCACATGTAGCTTTGCTGTTGAAGTAAAGCAAAACAATATGTTACACTTTGAAATATCAGTGATTTTCTCAAGTAACCAATTTCCCCTTATCTTTGCTTTAAGGGGCGAATTATCATCAAAATCAACAATGCAAAGAAAATATTTTGGAGAGGTTTGAAATAGACTTAGAGAACTGTATTCTAAAGCTATTATCTCATTCTGTACGGAGGAGAATGGCTGGACTGGTGCATCATGTGGTAAAATAGAGAATGGGGAAGAGAGACAGTTAGAGACAGAGAATTCTATTTAAGGTCAAAAGACCTGGTTTTAGAATTATGTCCTCCATGTTCTTGCTGTTGCTTTTGTCATTGTTGTGAACCTCGGGCAAATTGTTTCATTTCTCATTTTTCTCATCTGGTAAATAAGGAAGGGAATGCCTGTGATAGTTACAATACAGGATTACTTGCTGTATCAACTAAGATTTCATGAGTAAATACCTTTGTGAGCTAGAAAACTTTTATACAGAGTGTCCCCAAAGCCTTAGTGAAGTTTTAATTTTGAATAATTTGAAACAGCATCAACACCTTGGGAACACCATATTTAGTAGCCTACATATTGTAAATAAATGTTTGTTGTCCTTGTCAAGGTGAAGGATAAACTTTTGAAATTAAAATAACTAAACACCAAGGCATATTGAGTAATGATGCAGAGTAAAGAGGAATTGGAGGTTCAAATCCCACCCCTGACCCTTACTTTCTACGGGATCATGGACAAGTCACTTAACCTCTATCTCAATTTCTGCATCTGCAAAGTGAGGATAATAATACCTGTAATATACATACATACATGCATGCATATACATATATACACAAATATATATATATATATCATATACATATATGTATATCTCAGAGGGATGTTGTGAGGCACAAGTAATATGTTTATAAAACAATTTTCAAACTTTTGAGCACTAAATAAATGATGTTCTTGTTATTATCAATACCTAACACAAAAATAGTGAACCTTCAGGTATTTTTATGTTTAAAATAATTCTATCTTTTTTTAAACATCACCTTCATTTCCAAATATATCCCACCTTTTGCATTGCCAGGTGGGCCAACCCTTTAACAGTGAATGAATAAAGAAAAGGGAAAAGTAGTTCAGTAAATACAACTAAAAACATCAATTCATCCTGATGGTAGTTTCCATACCAAGTCATCTACTTCTTCAAAGAAGAAAGGAGGCACAATTTTTTGAATTCTTCCCCAGGCACTCTTTTTTTTTTTTTTTTAGTGAGGCAATTGGGGTTAAGTGACTTGCCCAGGGTCACACAGCTAGTAAGTGTTAAGTGTCTGAGGCCGGATTTGTACTCAGGTACTCCTGACTCCAGGGCCAGTGCTCTATCCACTTCGCCACCTAGCTGCCCCTCCCAGGCACTCTTTCAAGTAAATCATGAATTGTTAACCTTTTTAGAGTCATGGATTCCTTTAGCACTCTGATGAATCCTATGGACCCATTCTCAGAATAATGTTTTTACATGCAAAAACCAAAATATATATGATTACAAAGGAAGCTTTTTATTTTGAAATATAATTATAATTTTTCTTTTCAAAAAATCAACAACCCTAGGTTAAGAACCTCTATTTTAAATACTAGTTCAGCAGTGTTTAAAGTAAGACTGGTGGTCACCCTCCATGGCCTGCTCCTAAGTGTGCTCAGCACAATCAGAACTAAATTGTTTGTGCCTGATGGGCAAAATCCTCATAATCAACTGCAATGGAAATGGACAGATCTTATATTGTGAATCAGCAGTTTCTGTTTTTCCATACGGTACTGATGCCTTGTAACTGGGTCAGCTTGAGTTTGGGGGTTAGAATGGGAGATGTGCTTCTCATTAGTCAGTTAAGAGTTGGAGTTAGGCAAGCAGATTTCACTGTTAAACTCTGTCTCCATCTCTCCTTAAAAGCTTCTTTCTTTCCAAGGAAGACTGAAAACAAGAGTGTTTTGGTTTGGTTTGGTTTTTTCCTTCTTTATTATAAGCATTTGGAAATTCTTTGCAGTAGGAAAAAGAAAACAAAACAAAAAACCTCCTTGACAATGAGAACTATGCCATTTTTTTTCTCTATATCACCAGCACTGAGCACAATACCTGGCACATAATAGCTACCTAGTAGATGTTTGTGGAATCGAATGAAATTTGGAAGTTCAGAAGTGACTACAACTGAAGGTAAAAGCTATTGAAATCTGTATCTTAAGTTTGGTGAAAGGAACAATTACTACTCACTCACTCTTTCAAAAAATCAATATTAAGCATTTATTTAGTGCCTACTATGTGTTAGGCATTATCCTAAGTTCTGGGGATACAATGAAAGGGAAAAACAATAACAAAAAGAGTCTGCTCTCAAGGAGCTCCAGCTTTAATGCAAAAAAACTATGAACAACAAGATTCATAAAAAAATAAATTGGAGGGGCAGCTAGGTGGTGCATTGGATAGAGCACCGGTCCTGGAGTCAGGAGGACCTGAGTTCAAATCCAGCCTCACACACTTGACACTTACTATCTGTGTGACACTGGGCAAGTCACTTAACCCTCATTGCCCTAAAACAAACAAACAAAAAAGATTGGGAAAGGCTTTTTTTCAGAAAGTGGAATTGTAGGTGAGAGTTGAAGGAAGCCAAAAAAATCTAGGAGGCAAAGGTGAGAAGTTAGAGAGTTCCCAGGATGAGGGGCAGCCAAGGAAAATGTCACAAGTAGAGATGGAGTATCTTGTGAGAGGAACCAGCAAGTAGGAGAGTGTCACTGAATTACCATATTTATAAGAGGGAGTAAGTGTCAGAAAAATGGAAAAGGAGGAAATAACCAGGTTATGAAGGGTTTTAAAAGCCAAACAAAGGATTTTATATTTGATCTTGTAAGTAATAGAGAACCACTGAACTTTATCAAATGGGGGGTGGTGATACCATGGTTAGACTTGAGCTTTAGAAAGATCATTTGACAGTTGAGTGGAAGATGCATTGTAGTGATTAAAGACTTGAAGCAGGGAGACCACCCAGCAAGCTATTACAATAGGAGAGGCAAGAGGTGATAAGGGCTTACATAAGTGTACTGACAGTGTCAGAGGAGAGAAAGGAGAGGGGACCTATGGGAGAGATGTTACAAAGGTAGAACGGACAAAACTTGACAACTGTAATTTATTCAATCAATATGATTGAGTATCTATTATGTGTAACACAATTTTTCAAATATTGTAAGAAAATAAAAAGTTGAATGCAGCAGGTTCTGCCCTTGATGAGTAGTGCTACCTCACATCAATCATTAAATCTCAACTTCACAAGTTTGGAATCCTCCATATGTTTATAATTATCTGACTAGAAAATGAGGTCAAAAATAAAAATCTCCATAACAGAATTATGTTGAGTCTGAGATACATGGCAAGGTGTAGTAAGCTAAAATTAAGGAGTGATAGGAAGCAATGTGGTGAGTTTCCTTCCACAAACTTCACCAGACATATCTAGAAAATGCACCAGAATAAATTCAGTATGGAAAATCCAGAAAAGGTTATAGTGAGTCTGGTGCAGGGTAACAGAGGCAAACAGAGAGGTAACCCAGCAGGACATCACATGGAGTATACTCTAGTGACCAGGGAAAGGCTATGTGCTAGGGCAAGAGGACAAGGTCACCTTCAGACCCATACTGGCGGACTGTGGCACAAGTGAGAACTAGAAGTTTTGTCACTCACTACCTCGTTTCTCATCATAGAACAAGGGTAGAAATACACAGGGAAGGGTCTTTCCCATGTAGGGTGGCCCTGGGCTGTATATGAGAAATGAAGAAGTTCAGAAGCCAGCAACAACAGTGTGGTTCTTACCTCAAACTGAGACCAAAGTCTATTTTTTTTCAATGTCTATTTCTAGCATCTAACCCAGCCTACAGAGGAATAACAGAGAAAAATGACAGACTTCTATGAAAGCATATGATTCTTCTATTTTGAAACAAGAGAGCTTTCTAGTTGGCTGATAAGGGCAGAGTTCAGCAGTATTCTACTACTGCCCAGATTCTAATCCAAGGTCAGGAACTTATAGATGTCAGACCAGGGAGACAGCAATCAAGCTTTGTCATAGATCAGATTACTTTGGGAGCCCTGGAAGCTTACAGGTTCCTAATGGTTCCCTGAGATTCTGGAATATCATAATATTCAATACAACTAAAAAAGTAGAAATAGGACCAACCAAGACCTTCCTTCTCTCCAGAAGTGTTGCAAAGACCAATAATTTAGTCATTTTCAGTTATGTCTGACTCTTCTTGACCCCATTTGGGATTTCCTTGGAAAAGATACTGGAGAGGTTTGCCATTTCCTTCTCTAGCTCATTTTGCAGATTAGGAAACTGAAGCAAACAGGATTAAATGATTTACCCACGGTCATACCTCTAGTGAGTGTTTGAGGCTAGATTTGAACTTAGCTATTCTTAAGTTCAGGCCTATCACTCTATCCAATGTACCACCTAGCTGCACCAGAAACCAGCCCTAATGTCAAATTAGAAGTCAGAAAGTAAGCTGGCAAAAAGGAAATCAAAAATAAAGAACCCTATCATAGGGAGCTATTATGGTGGCAGGGAAACTCAAGACAAATAGAAAAGTAAGGAATAACTCAAAACTTCTACAAACAATGTTGCAGAGAAAAATACAGCTTAACTGCAAACTCAACTAGAATCCCTGGAAGAGATGGAGGAAGATCTGAAAAATAAAATAATTGAAAAATGGTTTGCTTGGTTTTTATAACTGTTTGAATAAAAAGCTAAAAAAGAAATGAGAGCTAAGGAAGACATTATTGGAAAGGGGTTTAATAGCTTGGCATAAGAAGTACATAACTTTTCCCAAGAAATAAATTTCCTGAAAACTAGAATGCAATAAACAGAAGTAAATAAATTCATGAGGCAACAAGAAATATTAAAACAAAGGCAAAAGGTTAAAAACCAGAAGAAAATGTAAGGTATCTCATAGTAGAAACAATGAAAACACATCAAAGAGAAAAAAAATTAAGAATAAATTGATAAACAACTTCATGACAAAAAACCCAAGAAATTGTATTTCAAGAAAAAATGAAAAGAAGATTGCCCAGATCTCCTACAACCATAAGGCAACATGGAAATAGAAAGAATCCACTGGTCATCTACTGAAAGAAACCCTACATGAAAACTCCAGGGTGCACAATAGCCCAAACCCAATGCTTCCAGGTAAAAGAAAAAATACATATTGCAAGCAACCCGGAAGAAAGAAATCAAGTACCACGGAGCCACAGTCAGGATCATACATTGTCACTAAAATAAAGTGGAGAACTTGGAATATGATATTCCTGAAGGAAAGAATATAGGCTTACATCCAAAAATAATTTACCCAACAAAACTTGTATAATTCTATAGGGGAAAAATAAACCTTCAATGAAATAGAGGACTTCCAAGCATTCCTCATGAAAAATTCAGAGTTTCATAGAAACTTTGAAATTCAAACATAGGAGTGTTTGAAACATAAAATGGGGTATGAGATGCACAATGATAAAGGACTAAAAAAAGATAAACTGCTTACATTAAATATGGGATACAAATACATGTGTCCCCTCAAAAGCCTATCACCATCAGAAGTCACAGAGGGAATCTAAGTCGACAAGGTCTGGTAGTGGTTCTGTTATGTCCTGATGAACTTAAGAAAATAATAGGAAAAAAAGGGGATTAGGAAAAAACAGGGGGGAAGAGTGAGAGGAAAGGAAGGTAAGAAGAAATGATCTCATATAATCAGGGTACACAAGTAGACATCTATCTATACAAAGAAAGAGGAAGATATGAGAGTGCTAACTGACAAAGGCCTCACTTTTTTTTTCTTTTTTTTTTTTGTCAAGACAATGAGGGTTAAGTGACTTGTCCACATTCACACAGCTAGTAAGTAACAAGTGTATGAGGCTGGATTTGAACTCAGGTACTCCTGAACCCAGGGCCAGTGCTTTATCCACTGAACCACCTAGATGACCCCGCAAAGGCCTCACTCTTATCTGAACTGACCGAAAGAAGGAAAAATACATATACACAGCTGGGCATAGAAACTAGGAGGGAAAGGGGAGAAGGGGAAGAGGAAATTTGAAGGAGGATAGATTAATGGAGGGATTAGTCCTATGTAAAATAAATTCTAACTATGTACAAAAACATTTATACTTGTTTTTGAGTAGCAAAAATGGGAATCTGAGAGTGTACCCATAAACTGAGAAATGGATGAACAAGTTATGGTATATACATATGATGGGATTCTATTTTGTTGAATTCCTATCACTGTGATAAACAATTAGGATTCCATAGGACTAACGATGAAGCATGCCACCTATTTCCTGATAGAGAATGCAGACTATGGCAAATATTTTTTTTTTGGACATAGCCAATCTAGATCCTGGTTTTGGAGGATAATATATGTTTGTTGTAATGGGTAATAACAAAGTTTATAATTTGCCCAGGTCATACAAGTCATTATAGGCACTTGGATGAAGAGGCTACAGTCCTGGACTTGAAATCAGGAAATTATAGGTTCAATACACAATTATGTCAGAAACTTTGTGAGCCTCAGTTTCCTTATCTGTGAAAAAGACTAATACTTGTCCTGCTTGTCTCACAGGACTATAGCAAAGATCAAATGAGAGGAGAAACTGATTGTGAAAATATTTTTGTAAACACTACAAAACATTCTTTCAATCTGTTTTTATTGTTAAAAGTTTTCCGTATAGATATTTTAGTTCAACGACATTATAAACAGCAGAAACTTAATAAATGTTTGTTGGCTTCAATTGAATTCATAACACTGGCTTAGGTACAGAAAAGACTAGATGTCTAATACTCCTTAATTAAGAGTTCTAGATTTATACTTGGGAGATGTGGGACAATTATGCCTTGTCTGACCTTGAAAAGTCACTTAAACTATCTAGGCCTCAATTTTTAACCCTTTGTAAGGCAGGGTAATATCTAAGGTCCTTCCCAGCTCTAGGTCATATGATCTTATGATTCCCTAACAACAGAGTCTTGCTGGAATGCCTGTTGGGACATATAATTATCTAGGAAATAGCTAGCATCAAAGGATTATTAACAATGGATAACTATTTATTCCTAACCTTTTTTCATTCAACTGAAAGCTAATCAAAATTGTCAATAAAGTTTCAGAGACAACTTATCATAGATCCCAGATAAACAGAATGATAGGTCATCTAAACCTGCAGGAGCACACAGAGGATGAAAAAGTGAATGAACATCACACATAGCTATTAAATATTGGAAGTTTAAGAGTATCTGTAGCATTCCTTGACATTATCTCCATCTCTATTTTTAGATGAGATAGATAGAGGTCAATAAATATGGATAGCTATAGCTATATTACTACCATTGGACTATGTGTATATATGCATATGTGTGTTTGTGTGGGGAGAGAGAGAGAGAGAGAGAGAGAGAGAGAAAACTTAGAATGCTCTGAGAAAGGATCACTGTTACCTCATGAATTGATGTTCTTAGGTTATGCATCCCAGTGAAAAATATGTAATTGGGCAATTAGAATAAAGCATTATGCATGAATTTCAATGAAGATAAAACAATTTAAACATGGGTATCAATCCATTGTATATTCTTTAAGAAAGATACAGGAAAGAAGATAAAACGTAAAGCAAAAATTAAAGAATTTAACTTCCCTTGACATGGTCCTGACTGACTTCCTTATTTCTGTTTGACAATTATTATCATCTTAATGTATAGTTGCTAACCTGCTCCTACCCTTCCCTTCCCTTGAATCTGAATGCTCAGCAGCTCTAATCATATCCTGTAGTAGTAGATGATGTTGTTTACATGCTGACCCAGATGCTCTTGTGCTTTGAGGCTTAAAGCATCAGAGAAAAGCAGATCCTTCCCTTAGGATTTGAGTCTTTGAGAACTGTTCACACCCTGTAGTTTATCTGCTGACCCAGCTGCTCTTGTGCTTTGAGGCTTGAAGTATCAGAGGTAAGCATGAATAGGCCACTTCAGATGTGGAAGAATTGTAAACTTCTAGAATGCTGGAACCAAAAGTTTTCATTTTACTGACTGTTGTACTTAGGTTATCTCCTTATGCCCTTAGCTATTCATGCTGGGATAGATAAAAAGCCTTGTTTCCCAGGTGACCCATACCAATACTACTAGAATGGTGGTACTAGAATTTCTGGTCTCCTTGTGAATTTGTAATAAGGTCAAAATCATCCCTCTTCAAATCCACTTTATATCTGTTTTATGTCTTCTTTCTATCCTCTGTTTGTGATAGCTTAATCAATATTACATAGGATCAAAGATTTAGGGCTGCAAGTAACCTCTTTGAATGTTATCCAACATAATATCCTCATTTCATGGATGAACAAACTGAGGCCCATAGAGGTTGTGTTAAAGTTACATAAGTAGAAAGTGGCAAGTACAGGGCCCAAATCCTACTATAAATCCATCCTTCTTTCTATTGCATTATGATGCCTTTATTTTTTGTCATTTTTGTCAGAAATTCTAGTATCAGGCTTGTTAAAATCTCTTTTTAAGAGTCTAAATCTTTTATCTCATCAAAATATATTAAGGGATATGTCCAGGATCCCACAGATAGCAAGTGTCTTAGGGCATATTTGAATTTGGGTAGATGAGTCTCCCTGACTTCAGGCCCCAGCATTTTATCTACTTCACCACCTATCTTCCTCTAGAAGGTATAAAAACTCAGTAAAGCATCGCAAGGAGTCTTTGAGTATTCAAAGCAATAGTTTTCCCATATGAGTGGTCATCCCCTAGAGTATAGCTGAATTACTTCACAAATTCCTAAGGTTTGGAATTAAGTTCAGTGAATTTCTGTTACTCCAAAGACACCCATGCTTCTTCAGGACTTCATAATAATCTCCATCAGCCAGTCCATGGAAGCCTTTCATCAAAAGACTGACCACTAGTTAATGTATTTTTTTTGGCCACAATAACTCATGAAACCATTTAGTAAGGTTTGGAGGCCTTGCATTCTGAGTCAGTGAAGGTAATGGCCACAGTGAAAATAATCACAGATCTTTTATAGTCTTGAAGGAGATAAATGATGTAGAAATAAATGAAGGAACAATCACTTCAGTAGTTTGCCTAAATAGAAAAGAAATTTATCTTCTGGAGAGGTGATATGCCAGTGTAAGTGTTTTATAGAGAATATCTAGTAAGCATGTGAGCCAAATACACATTGCATAATAATCTTGGATACAATTTCACTTAAAAATTCAACTTTTCAATTAAAAGGAAAAAAGAAGAAAAGCCTAAAATTTATCTCCTTAAAGATTAGCATCAAAGTTTGGGGTACTGAGCTGGAAAATAGTACAACCACTATTTCATTCACATAATTAGTCAGAGATTAAACATGAGACTAGTTATAGCTACCATGAGTACCATTGAACTAGCAGAATCTGTTTGGAAGAAAAGTGCTTTTATTTAGGGAGAAATTAGCTGGACAAGAGAATACATGTCCCCTAGACAGGAAGTATTAAGTTGAGGGGGAAAGAAGGATGCTAATTGAAAGCTAAGATGAACAGTATTTAAAATGATCTCATAAACTTGAAACAATAAGAAAGATCCAATACAATTCCAGTAATTTAATAAAGGTAAAATTAAAGCCTGAACTGAGGTTCAAAATATCAATTCTATAAATACAAGATTTACTAGGCATGGCTTTATTATTTTCATATGTAAAATACTTGGTAGGGTTTTAGTTGACCCTGAGCTCAACATCAGCCAAGTGTATAATGCAGCTGCTAACAAATCTAATGAAAGTTTATTCTGCTTCCATTAGATAATATAGTGTACTTCATTATACTTTCCTTTGATTCTTCATTGTGTCATGGAGGTAAACATGGCATAAGGTTTATGCAAGTGAAGCACAAGCTCTCTGATCCTACCAAAATGGAAAGGCTTCCAGAATAGAATAGGTGATAGAGTATTATTTATGGATCAGAATACCATGCCTCAGAGAGGCAGGTTCCTTGCCCGACATTTGGCTATCAGGTATTAAACTTTGTTTTTGCATACTACTCATTAAGCTGTCTGTTAACTTGTAAAAGGTATCAACATGCACATTAGTAGGGGGAAAAACTGATGAGCTCATGGGTCATTTTAATCACTAAAGATAAAGATTAGAAACAATCTTGCCGTTCATATTCACATCTGAGGAAATTTTGCTTGAATTGCAAGAATATCATAAGTACTTTCAAAAACTGCTATTTGGAGGAGAGATTGGACTTATTTTGCTTGTAAACAGAGGGGAGAACTTGGAACAATAAGAGGCAGATTTCAGCTGAAGGTGAGGAAGAGGAAGCATAGTGTCCTATAATGAGCACTGAATAAGGAATCAACAGACCAAGATTTAAATCCTTGTTCTACTACTGCCTATCTGTATAACACTGAAAATTCATTTAAATTTTTTGGCCTTTGGTTTCCTCATCTTTAAGATAAGGGGATGGGAATAGGTGCTCTTTAAGGTGTCTTTCAACTCCAAGTCCATAATTCCATAATTATTAGAGTCCCCTTGAAGTTGAAAGGACTACTTGGGTAGGTAATGGATTCTCATTTTTATCTTTTTTTTTAATTGATACTTTCTGTTTTTTACATCACCTTTATTTCCAAATGTAGCCCCCTTCTACTTGCTTCAGCAAGAATCCCTTGTAACCATGATTTTTAAAAGAGAAAAAAAGCGGGGGCGGCTAGGTGGCGCAGTGGATAAAGCACCGGCCCTGGATTCAGGAATACCTGAGTTCAAATCCGGCCTCAGACACTTGACACTTACTAGCTGTGTGACCCCGGGCAAGTCACTTAACCCCCATTGCCCCGCAAAAAAAAAGGAAAAAAAAAAAAAAGAAAAAAAAAGAGAAAAAAAAGCAGTTCATCAAAGGCAATGAATACATCATAAGTAATGTTCCATATTTGTGGTTGCCCACTTCTGCAAGGACGTGAGAGAGGTGAATTTTCTCAATTCTCCAATGAGTTCTCTTTCAGGAATTTTTAAAAAAATATGAACCAATGACTACTTCTTAGAGATGTTATAGAGGAGAATTCCTGTTCAGATACTAGCTGGACTACATAAACTCCAAGGTATCCTCCAAATATGATTCTATTGTTCTAATTATAAAATGACTGTTATGGTTTCTATTGCTACCGCAACAGGCTCAATCAATAGAACATCCATATAGTCAATTCGTGCTCCCCACTGTCACCACTTCCTCCCTAGAGATACACTAATTAGACAGAATGGCTGAAATTTTCAAGGATCATTGCACATAGTGTTCAATGTATGTAAAAGGTTTCTACTGCTGCAGAAAGCCAGCATTACAATGAGACCCACAGGCAAATAGGCTCTGTTCTTTGTTTTGAGAAATGGCTGTGAACCTTTTATCTAACAAACAAAACACTAAATAAAGAAATCTAGTGCACTTAGAAATGAAAAAAACAGAATATCAGCCATGTATAAATCTGTGAACACCAGGGGTATGTGAATATGAGCAGATAATTCAATCATGCCTCCTATTAGAGTCCATTCCCATCCCTCAATTCCTGGTTGCTAGTGCCTTTCCTTACAAAGGTACCTTTTGACTTCTGGGGGTGGAGCCAAGATGGCAGAGAGAAGCTAGGAACTTTCCTGAGCTTTCCCATATTTCCCTCAAAAACAACATTAAATCAAGCCTCTAAACAGATTCTGGGACTACAGAACCTACAAAAAGAGAGACAAAATCCTCCTCCGTGAGATAATTTAGAAGACTTCAGAAAAGGTCTATCTCACCTGGGTGAAAGAGGGAGGCTCAGGACCACTCCTCTCAGCTGGCAGCTCACCTCCACAAAGCTCGGCTCAGTGAGCAGCTCTCTCAGCATAGGTAAACTCAGTGGGCAGCTCAACACTGTTGCAAATCAACACAGCTGAGAGTAGGGCAGCTGAGATTAGGGAAGCTAAGAGGAGGGAAGCTAAGAACGGGGCAGCTGAGAGCAGTAAGAAGCTGGCAACCGTGAACCCTGTGTCCCAGGAGCAGACTTCAAATTGATAAGTTCAAAAATAACGGGGCAGCTAGATGGTGCAGTGGATAAAGCACCGGCCCTGGATTCAGGAGTACCTGAGTTCAAATCTGGCCTCAGACGCTTGACACTTACTAGCTGTGTGACCTTGGGCAAGTCACTTAACCCCCATTGCCCCACAAAATTTAAAAAAAAAAATAGCCTACAACATGAGCAAGAAACAAAAAAGGACCCTTACCATTGACAACTTCTATGGTGAAAGGGAAGACCAAAACTCAAATGCAGATGAGTTGGTCAAAACGCCCACAAGTGAAGACTCAAGAGGGAAGATGATCTTGTCTCAAGACCAAAAACCCTTCTTTGAAGAGCTAAAAAAAGACTTTTAAAAACAAAATAAGAGAGGTAGAAGAAAAAGTGGAAAAAGAAATAAAAGAAATGAAAGTTACACTGCAAAAAGAAGCACAAAAAATGACTGAGGAAAACAATTCTTTAAAAAAATACAATTGGCCAAATGAGAGAAAAAATTGGTCAAACAGAAAAAGAAGTACAAAAGCTTACTGTGGAAAATAACACCTTAAATATTAAAATTGAGCAGATGGAAGCTGATAACTCCATGAGACAACAAGAATCTGATGAGCAGAATCAAAAGACAAAAAATAGAAGAAAATGCGAAATACCTCACTGGAAAAACAACTGACCTGGAAAATAGGTCCAGGAGAGATAATCTGAGAATTATTTTACTACCTGAAAGCCATGATCAAGAAAAGAGACTAGACATCATATTCCAGGAAATTATTAAGGAGAACTGCTCTGAAATTGTAGAATCTGAGGATAAAATCATCATTGAAAGAATCCACCAAATGCCTCCTGAAAGAGACCCCAAAAGGAACACTTCAAGGAATATTGTAGCCAAACTCCAGAATTATCAGGTGAAGGAGAAAATACTCCAAGCAGTCAGAAAGAAACCATATAAATACCATGGAGCCACAGTCAGGATTGCACAGGACCTAGCAGCTTCAACATTAAAGGATTACAGGGCCTGGAATAAGATATACAGGAAGGCAAAGGAGCTTGGATTACAACCCATGATCAACTAACCAGAAAAACTGAGCATTTTATTTCAGAGAAAAAGATAGACATTCAATGAACTAGGGAATGAACTTCCTGAGAAAAAGACCAGAACTGAACGGAAAATCTGATCTCCAAATACAAGACTCTAGAGAAATATAAAGAGGTAAACGAGGGGGAGAAAAGAGTTGTTCAATGATATTAAACAGCTTGAGTCCGTATGAGGGAGGATAATACTTTTAACTCTCAAGATCTGTTCTCTGTAAAGGTATTGTTATTAAATCAATTTTGATGTGATGATATAAAGAAACTTAAGGGGCAGAAGAAAAGAAGACTAGGAGGAGGAGAGGAAGGGAGAGCTGGAATAGGGTTAATTATATCATTTGAAGAGGCACAAAAAGAACCCATTACAGGGAAGAAGGGAGGGGTGGGCATTGTTGCAACCTTACTCTCATCAGATTTGGTTCAGGGAGAGAAAAAAATACACTCCTATTTGTATAAAGAAACTTAGCTTACTCTTTAAGGAAACAAAAGGGGAAGGGGGGAAAGGGTGGCATTAATAGAAGGGAGGGCACAAGTGGGGGTAAAAGGTGGCAAGAAAAAGAAGGGAAGCTGATAAAAGGGAGGGCAGATTGAGGAAAGAAGTGGTCAGAAGCAAAACACTGGTCAAGTGGAATAGGGGGAAAGAAGGAAAAATAGAGTACAAAGGGGAAAAGAAGATGGAGGGAAATAAACAGTTAATAATTTTAACTGTGACTGTGAATGGGATAAACTCTCCCTTAAAACGGAAGCAAATTGCAGAGTGGATTAAAAACCAGAATCCTATAATATGCTGTTTACAAGAAACACATATGAAGCAGAGAGATACACACAGAGTAAAGGTAAAAGGCTGGAGAAATATATATATATGCTTCAGCTAAAGTAACAAAAGCAGGGGTAGCAATCCTTATCTTGGACAAAGCAAAGGCAAAAATAGATCTAATTAAAAGAGATAAGGAAGGAAACTACATCTTACTAAAAGGAACTATAGATGAAGTAATATCAATATTAAACATGTATGCGCCAAGTGGTACATCATCCATATTCTTCGAAGAGAAGTTAAATGAGTTACAAGAGGAAATAGACAGTAATACTTTACTAGTGGGGGATATGAATCTTCCCCTCTCAGAATTAGATAAATCTAGCCACTAAATAGATAAGAAAGAAGTGATAGAGGTGAATAGAATACCAGAAAAGTTAGACATGATAGATGTCTGGAGAAAATTGAATGGGGATAGAAAGGAATATATATTTTCTCAGTAATGCATGGCACATTTTCAAAAATTGACCATGTATTAGGGTGCAAAAGCATCACAGGCAAATGTAGAAAGGCAGAAATAGTAAAAGCATCCTTCTTAGGTCATGATGCAATAAAAATTACATGTAATAAAGAGTCATGGAAAGGTATACTGAAAATCAATTGGAAACTAAATAATTTCATTCTAAAGAATGAGTGGGTCAAACAACACATCATAGAAACAATCAATAACTTTATCCAAGAGAATGACAATAATGAGACAATATACCAAAATCTATGGCATGCAGCCAAAGCAGTGCTTGGGGAAATTTTATAGCTCTAACTGCTTACATGAATAAAAAAGAGAAAGAGGAGATCAATGAATTGGGCATGCAACTTAAAGAGCTAGAAAGAGAATAAATTAGGAATCCCCAATTAAATACCAAATTAGAAATGCTGAAAATTAAAGGAGATATTAATAACATTGAAAGCAAGAAAACTATAGAATTAATCAATAAAACTATGGGGGGCGGCTAGGTGGCACAGTGGATAAAGCACCGACCCTGGATTCAGGAGTACCTGAGTTCAAATCCAGTCTCAGACACTTTACACTTACTATCTGTGTGACCCTGGGCAAGTCACTTAACCCCCATTGCCCCTCAAAAAAATAAAATAAAATAAAACTATGAGCTGGTTTTATGAAAAAAATCCAATAAAATAGATAAACCACTGGTTAATTTGATTTAAAAAAGAAAGAAGAAAACCAAATTACCAGTATCAAAAATGAAAGGGGTGACCTTACCACCAATGAAGTGGAAATTAAAGCAATAATTAGGAACTATTTTGCCCAAATGTATGTCAATAAATTTGACAATCTAAATGAAATGGATATTTACAAAAATACAAACTTCCCAGGTTAACTGAAAAGGAAATAAAATCTTTAAATAAGCCCATTTTAGAAAAAGAAATTTAACAAGCCATTAATGAACTCCCTAAGAAAAAGTCCCCAGGGCCAAATAGGTTTACAGGTGAATTCTACCAAACACTTAAAGAATAATTAATTCCAATATTATACAAATTATTTGGGAAAATAGGTGAAGAAGGAGTTCTACCAATTTTTTTTATGATGCAAATATAGTGGTTATACCAAAATCAGGGAGAGCAAAAATGGAAAAAGAAAATTATAGACCAATTTCCCTAATGAATATTGATGCTAAAATCTTAAACAAGATATTAGCAAGGAGATTACAGCAAGTGATCACCAGGATAATACAGTATGACCAGGTGGGATTTATACCAGGAATGCAGGGCTGGTTCAACATTAGGAAAACTATTAACATAATCAACCACATCAATAAGAAAACTAACCAAAATCATATGATTATCTCAATAGATGCAGAGAAATCTTTTGACAAAATACAGCACCCATTCCTAATAAAAACACTACAGAGCTTAGGAATAGGTGGAGCTTTCCTTAAAATAATAAACAGTATCTACTGTGGTAAAAATTATTTGGGGTAAAGATTAATATTCCTGTTTTTAGCTAACTCATTTGGGAAGTGCCTCCCCTGGCCCACCCCAAGAATACAAAGGCAGCTTTTTGAAGGACATCCCCTTTTGGGGGAGGGGACATTGAATGCTCCTGGAAGAGAGGCAGTATACTTCTGGTACAGGAGCTGCCTTCTTTCTTTCTGCTTGGGCCCTTGAGGTGCTGGTTCTTGATCTGGCAGGCTGTTCAGGCTTGGGTGAGTTAATGATGGAAAACCCTAAATTCCTTTGAACTAGCTTAATTGGGAATGGTCTGGAATTGCAAAGGTTAAGTTTAGAGTTAATAATATTCATCTATATTTCCATTTTCCTATTTCCTTATCTTTGATTTTTATTAGTTTTATTAGTTTCACCTTTGTTGTTTAATTAATTCTCAAGTAATAAAATCTGATCCTTTTGTAAACTAAAGCTTAGAGGCTCCTTTCTTATTGGCCTGGGAGAAATATCTAAAAAGGCAGTTCAGAACAGAGGGTGAACCTAAAAGGTCCCTCATATTCCCGGGACCTCAATATTAAGTTGAGTCACCCAAATAACACTCTGTATATGAAATTTTGGCCCTAACACTACCTAAACCCATCAGGAAGCATTATATGTAATGGAGATAAGTTAGAGGCCTTCCCAATAAGATCAGGGGTGAAATAGGGATATTCATTATCACCTCTATTATTTAATATTGTACTAAAAATGTTAGCTTTAGCAATCAGAGAAGAAAAAAGAATTAAGGGAATTAGAATAGGCAAGGAGGAAACAAAACTATCACTCTTTGCAGATGATATGATGGTATACTTAGAGAATCCTAGAGAATCAACTCCAAAATTACCTGAAACAATTAACAACTTTAGCAAAGTAGCAGGATATAAAATAAATCCACATAAATCATCAGCATTTCTATACATGACCAACAAAGTCCAGCAGCAAGAGATAGAAAGAGAAATCCCATTTAAAATAATGGTAGATAATATAAAATACCTGGGAATCTACTTGCCAAGACAAACCCAGGAACTCTATGAACACAATTACAAAACACTTTTAACACAAATCAAATCAGATCTAAATAATTGGAAAGATATCAATTGCTCATGGATAGGCTGAGTTCATATAATAAAAATGACAATTCTACCTAAATTAATGTACTTATTCAATGCCATACCAACCAGATTACCTAAAAATTATTTTATAGAGCTAGAAAAAATAATAACAAAATTCATCTGGAAAAACAAAAACTCAAGAATATCAAGCAAAATAATGGCAAAAAAATGCACAGGAAGGTGGGTTAGCTGTACCAAATCAGGAGCTCTACTATAAAGCAGCAGTCATCAAAACAAATAGAGTGGAGGACCAATGGAATAGGCTAGGCACAGGAGACACAGTAGTAACTGACATTAGTAATGTACTGTTTGATAAACCCAAAGACACCAGCTTCTGGGATAGGAATTCAGTATTTGACAAAAACTGCTGGGCAAACTGCAAGATAGCATGGCAGAAATAGGCATAGAGCAACATTTGACACCTTATACTAACATAAGGTCAAAATGGGTACATGATTTAGACATAAGAGGTGATATCATAGGTAAATTAGGAGAAGAAGGAATAGTCTACCTTTCAGATCTTTGGAAAGGAGAGCAGTTTATGACCAAACAAGAGATAGAGAATATTATGAAATGCAAAATGGATGATTTTGATTATATTAAATTAAAAAGGTTTTGTACAAATAGAAGCAATGCAGCTAAAATTAGAAGGGAGGCAGAAAGCTGGGAAACAATTTTACAGCCAATACTTCTGATAAAGGCCTCATTTCTAAAATATATAGGGAACGAAATCAAATTTACAAGAATCCAAGTCATTCCCCAATTGAGAAATGGTCAAAGGAAACGAACAGGCAGTTTTCTGATGAAGAAATCAAAGCTATCTATTGCCATATGAAAAAATGCTGTGAATCACCATTGATTAGAAAGATGCAAATTAAAACAACTCTGAGGTACCACCTGACACATATCAGATTGGCTAATATGACAAAAAAGGAAAATAATAAATGTTGGAGAAGCTGTGGAAAAATTGAAACACTAATGCATTGTTGGTGGAACTGTAAACTGATCCAACCATTCTGGAAAACAATTTGGAATTATGCCCAAAGGGCTATAAAGCTGTGCATACCCTTTGACCCAGCAATACCACTTTTGGATCTTTTTCCCAAAGAGATCATAAAAGAGGCAAAAGGACCCACATGTACAAAAATACTTATAGCTGTTCTTTTTGTAGTGTCAAGGAATTGGAAATTGAGGGGCTACCCATCAATTGGAGAATGGCTGATCAAGTTGTGGTATATGAATATAATGGAATTCTATTGTGCTGTAAGAAACGATGAGCAGGTGGATTTCAGAGAAACCTGGATGGACTTGCATGAACTGATGATGAGTGAGATGAGCAGAACCAGGAGAACATTGTACACAGTATCATCAACATTATGTGTTGATCAACTGTGATAGATTTGATTCCTCTTGCCAATCCAATGGTACAAGAAATTTCCAAAGGACTCATGATGGAAAAGGCTCTCCAAATCCAGAAAAAAAAAAAAAAAAAAGGAACTGTGGAATATGGATGCTGATTGGACCATACTATTTCTTTTGTTTTTGGTGCTGTTGGTTTTCTGTTTTGAGGTTTTTCCTTTTTGCTCTGATTCTTCTCTTATAACATGACTAATGCAGAAATATGTTTAATGTTATGTATATATATATATATATATATATATATATATATATATATATATATATATATATATATATATATATATATATATATAACCTATATCAGATTACCTGCTGTCTAGGCGAGGGGGAAGGGAGAGAGAAAAATTTGAAATTGGAAATATTATGTAAACAAATGTCAAAAACTATTTCTACATGTAACTGGAAAATAATAAAATACTTTTATTTAAAAAAAAAAAAACAAAGGTACCTTCAATTCCTAGCAGCTAGGAGGTACAGTGGTTAGGGCACTGGCCCTGAAATTGGGAGGATCTGAGTTCAAATATAATCTCAGATACTTACTAGCTGTGTGACCATGGGTAAGTCATTTAACCCCTATTTTCTTAAAAATCTGGGGCCATCTCCAGTCTTCCTTATGTATATCTTGCCACTGGACCCTTCCTCATTTAAGTCCAATTCCCTGCAAGTCATGACATCATCAGGATCTCATTGTCTTCTTCAAGAAAGAAGGAAAAACAAGATATATTCCAATGAATCTTCATAGTCTTAATCAATTGTTATCTAATTCATAAACTTTGAGTAATTGCCTAAACTTAAATGCACGCATGTACACACTCATATATACCACAACTACTTTTCATTCCTATAAGATCCTAGAGGGCAGGAAATGCTTTTGTTTTTTCCTGGTAACTCCAGTATTTAGCAAGGTGCCTTATAACATAGACTGTAACCCCACATGGGTAAATTCCATTCACTGCAGGTCACTACTTTTCTGCAACTTAGAGAATTGCTTAGAGCCTAGATTTTTAGACTGTGGGTCATAACCCCATGTGGGGTTGTGCAACTGAGTATGGGGATTGCAAAAATTTTGGCAACAGTAAAATATTATGTATACCTATTTTGTATACCTATATACTTGGAGTAACATAAAAATTTCTCAGGTGAAAAGGGGTTGTGAGTGGAAAAAGTTTAAGAAGCCCTTGCTTAGAGTACTGAGAGTCTCAATGATTTGTCCAAGGTCATGGAGTCATCATGTGACAGAGACAGGACTTGTATTCGCTCTTTCTGTCTCCCCAGGGCTGGCTTTTTATCCCCTACATAATGGATACCACTCACTGAGCACAGAGTAAACAGTTAAAAATGCATCAACAATGAAACTCACACTTCCTCAGTCCATCCTGCCTATAGGGTACCTCCCTACCTCTCATTAGAGAGGGTAGAGGTGAACCTTTCCCAGCTCTCCCATCTAAAGTGGAGGTACAGGGCAGTCATCTCATAATTTCTCATGAGGATAGAGGATTTGAGCATGATCTCTACCACCTAACCACTCTACCTCTACACACCCTACTTTCCAACTTCTTCTTTTTTTTTTTTTTTAGTGAGGCAATTGGGGTTAAGTGACTTGCCCAGGGTCACACAGCTAGCAAGTGCTAAGTGTCTGAGGCTGGATTTGAACTCAGGTACTATCCACTGCGCCACCTAGCTGCCCCTTCAACTTCTTTTTATGTTTTGCCTTTTCTCATTAGATTATGAACTCCTTGAAGGCAGGGGCTGTCTTTTTTTGTATCCCTAGCTTTATTACAGTTTCTATAGTGTAGGTACTTAATAAATGTTAATTGACTATTGATTATTAATGACTAGTTTCTATGGAAGCCTTCTTTTATTCTATGGCAATTTTTATCACAAATTAAAGTCATTAAAATAATAGAGTTTTTCTCATAATCCAGGTAGCTAGCACATAAAACTGCATTGGCATTTTGCAAGCACAGTTTCATTTTGCACTAGAGAATATAACCACTTCTGATTACATACATACATACACACATACATGCATACACATATATACATACAATACACACATACACACATACTTGTGTGTGTGTGTACTAAAACATTTAATCCTGGGAGCTAGAGAATAAAAGAGAGGCAGGATATTTGATGTCCCTTCACAAAAAACAAGTCACTGTATCTTTTTAACATATCTACTCTAATCTTCATCAGTAGAAAAATTGGCAGTTATATAAAGCTAACATTTGAGATTAAAAAAACATTTTGCATGGATTATCTCATGTATTTGGTATCATTATCATTATCCCAATTTTACAGGTGAAGAAACTGAAGCTTACTGCAGTGAACATACTTGCCTAAGATCATACAACTGGTGGGTGGTAGAGCCCTACTCAAACCCAGATCTTCCAGTGACAAGTTTTGTGCCTTCTACATTTCAATAAGTGATATCTTAAGTTCTATAATCTATTTGTAACAGTTTATCATTATATTTTGTTAATAATTTCTTCTGAATTATAACAATTACACATAGGAGAAAGCTTTATATATGGTAATATTTTATGTTTTATATATGATAAGCTTTTATAATAAGTTAAATAATTTCTTCCCTCTGTTCCCAACATAATAAAAATAGTTTTGGCATATGAAATAATTAGAATACATGTAATCTATCCTAAACCCCCAGGGATAAAGAGACTATTTTCTTTCAAAATCATCTTAAAAGAATTTTCTCCCCATCTGTCTTTTGCCTCTTAAAGCTAGATTTCTACAGGGTCAGCCTTAGAGAAGCAGCTCAGTGTGGTAGAAAGGGCATTGGATTTGAAGTCAGAAGGCCTGTGCTTAAGTCCCAGAGATGCTGTTTTATAACTATGTGCTTTTTTTTTTTGGAGAAATTTATAAAGGGGTTTATTAACACACCAAGGCAGAATGGATTTAAACCAAGCACTGCTTTTATGGACAGGAGTAAAAATCTTCCACATAAGGTCAAAGGTAGTTTGACTGTATCATGTAACCATGAGGAAGAAGGATTAATGCCATCTCAGTTCCTCTCTAAGTATTTTAATTGGATCAAATCTCAGATGAGGAGATGGGGTCAGTAAGCATGTGTGCCAATTACTGCCACATATTAATTATGAGGAGATGGGATTTTAGGAAGGAAATATAACTAGAACAGTTGCAGGACCACCTTTTCCTATAGGACCACCCTCTCTGAAGTCAAGCAAAGTCAAAACATTGTTTCAGAATGACTGCATTAGTGACTGATTTTATACAATATTCTCCCTTTGGTGCCACATCGACATCACTCCTCTATCTTCAACTGCATCGACAATCTCTGCTAATTGTACCAAATCAATTTGAGTAAGCAATATTGTCTATAAGCTAGGAGACTTAAATTTACAACAGGAAATAAATGTGCAGTGACCATGAGTATTACAAAAATCATAATCCCATCTTTCCTTCAATGTCAAAAAGTTGAATAGATGTAGATAACCAGTGTCATGATCTCATATATCTCTTAAGGAGACAAACCTTGCTAAATAGACTCTGTAGGTAAACTAAGTAAAGTTACAGATTAAACTATTCAGAGGGCTCACCATGTACTAATTTGAGAGAATAGATTTGCATATCACCAAAGTAACCAAGAAAATTCTGTAAATGTAAATACCATGAAATAAAAGGCCAAAATCATATAATAATCATCATCAATATTAAATAACGTTGTCTCCTTCTAGCCTGGCAATTCACTCCAAATATCCATTTAACAGGATGCCCCATGCAGTCATCTGGTCCCTGGAACATTTTCCCCTTGCACATTCTGTAATAGGCCTCATCCTTAGGGAAGCTCTAAAGGGGAACTCTTTTTAGCATATCTGCTTCTCTGGTTCCAAGTTAATTGCAGAAATTCTTAGGTAATTCTGCTAAAATCTGCCAGTAACAAGACACAATACCAATCTTCCAAATTTGGTTTTCCAGTAACTAGTTCATATGGTGAGAACTAACTCAAACCTTATGGATCTAATCCTATTAACAACAGAGCTATAAAAACAACAAATTGGGAATCCATAATTCACCTGGGACTTTAGAGGATTTCAGTTCTCAAATACCATTTGCCATTTCTATTTTTACCCAAATTCTGTATCTGATATGTACAATGTCATTAAGAATCTAAAGAATCTTTAAAAATAGAACAAAAGACACTGGGGCCTGACTTGTAAAATCAGTCATTTTGTCTCTTTATATCAGCAGACAAGGACTTCAAAATAGGAAAAAAATAATTCAAAAAATTTTAAAGTATTAATATAATTTTGTATACCTAAACCTTACTTCAATTTTTAGAATTTAATTCTAAAACATGTCATGCCTGTGTATCACACTAGAAACATTTGGAAGCCGATCAAATATATAGCCTACTTATCAGATACCTAACAGTCTAATCATGTTGTTTTCTCAAAGTTTACCACTCCATTAAACTTTTAAAAACTTGCATATCTTTGTCTTATTCCCTCTTTTTAAGGATACACACACACACACACACACACAGATATATTCCTCATGTCTTCTTCAAAGGATGTGGTACTTTAAGGACTGAATTTTATGCATAACTATAATTATTAGCATGACTATAACTATATTTTGGGGGTTATTTGATTGGTATGGCACTGAATAAGTAAATTAATTTAGATAGATTTGTCATTATTATATTGGCTCTGCCTATCCATGACCATTGAATATTTCTCCATTTGGTTAGATCTAACTCTGTTTGGAATGTGTTTTGCAATTATGTTCATATAGTTCTTGCATTTGTCTTGGTAAGTAGACTCCCAAGTATCTGATATTGTCTGCAGTTCCCTTAAATGGAATTGTTCTTTCCCTTCCTGCTGGATTTTGTTTGTAATGTATGGAAATGTTGGTTTATGTGGGTTTATTTTATGTCCTGCCACTTTGCTGAAGTTGCTAATTATTTTGACTAGGTTTTTAGTTGATTCTCTAGGATTCTCTATGTATACCATTATACTATCTGCAAAGAATCATAGTTTTATTTGCTCATTTCTTATTTTAATTCTTTCAATTTCTTTTTTCTTGCCCCACATTTCCCCTCTATTACAAAAGTTCTTCATTTCATACCTCACTGATGTGAGGTAATTTTCCCTATTCATCCTCTCCCTTCTCCCTTTTACCACTGTATCCCTCTTTCTCACCCCTTAATTATATTTTTGAAATTATTTCCCTTTTATTCATTAAATACCGGTGCCCCATTTGTTTACTCCTTGTAACTTCTCAAATAATGATAAAGTTCTTAGAAATTATAATTATCTTTTTTTTTTTTACAGGACAATGAGGGTTAAGCAACTTGCACAGGGTCACACAGCTAGTAAGTGTCAAGTGTCTGAGGCCAAATTTGAACTCAAGTCCTCCTGAATAGAGGGCTGGTGCTTTATCCACTGTGCTACCTAGTTGCCCTATAATTATCTTTTTATCATGTAAGAATGTAAAGAGTTTATCTTTATTGAATTCTCTATGATTTTTCTTTTCCGTTTACCTTTTTGTGCTTTTCTTGAGTTTTGTATTTGAAAGTCAAATTTTCTATTCAGCTCTGTTCTTTGCATCAGGAATGCTTGAAAGTCCTCTATTTCATTAGATATCTATTCTCCCCCTCAATAATTATACTCAGTTTCACTGGATAGGTTATTCTTTTATTGTAATCTTAGCTCATTTGCCTTCTGGAATATGATATTCCAAGCCATCTGATCCTTTAGTATGGAATCTGCCAAATCTTGTGCGATCCTGACTGCTTCATGATATTTGAATTGTTTCCTTCTAGATACCTGCAATATTCTCTCCTTAACCAGGGAAATCTGGAATTGGGTTATAATAAAATATAACAATATAGAAATGTTATGTCTAGGATCTTTTCTTTCTTTCTTTGGATCGTGGGTTTCAAGTAGTCAAATAATTCTGAAAATATATCTCATTCGTCTATTTTCCAAGCCAATTGTTTTTCCAATGAGATATTTCCCATTTTCTACTTTTTTTTATTCTTTTGATTTTGCTTTATTTTCTCTTGGTGTTTCATGGAGTCATTGCTTTCCATTTATCCATTTTTTTTAAGGAAAAATTTCTTTTTAAGGTGTTCTTCTCTCCAGTGGATTTTTGTGCGTTTTTTTTTTTACTATTTAGTCAATTTTATTTTCAAAAGTATTATTTTCTTTAGTATTTTTGTGCCTCTTTTGCCAAACTATTCACATTTTTAAAATATATTTTCTTATTCCAATCTTATTTCTTTTCCCAATTTTTCTGCTATGACTCTTATCTTTCAAAACCTTTTTAAGCTTTTCTAGAGGTTCTTGTTCCTCTATCCAATTCACATTTTTGTTTGAGGCTTTGCTTGTAGGGACTTTGACATCATTGTCTTCTAGGTTTGTATCTTGATCTTTCCTGTTACCATAGTAACTCATTACAGTCAGTTTCTTTTTTGTTGTTTGCTCATTTTTCCCAGCCCACTTCTTGACTTTTAACTTTGTGTTAAAATTAGGCTCTTCTTATGGAATGGAAGGGGCACTGTCCTCACCTTCAGACCTATCTTGCTGCTGTTTTCAGAGCTAGTCCTGAATAGGTTTTTGGTGCTTCCAAGGTAGTTTGATCTGAGAAGATGTATGGTCACTGCTCTCCTGATTTATGCTCTGTTTTTTACCCAGGAAGGGACATAGTTCTCCTGTAGCCATCAACACTAACATTCCTCCTGGCGTTCCCCTTTATTTTGTAGTTGAGACCAGGGTCCCTACTCTTATGAGTGACCATAAGCATTCCTCCCCACCCTGTAACCATTACCAGAATCCCTGCTCCCTTGAGACCACAAGTGCTATTGGCTATTTTGGTCCAGATAACCATGATCCAGAACTGCATATGACCAATGCAATGGGATCCTGAACCTAGCACCAGCAAAAGTTCCCCTGCAATCTCCTTCTTACCAGTCTTTTTTTTTTTTTTTACTTCACTACCACCCCTAACACTCAATGGCTGAGAGCTCTAGAAGCGGTTGTTGCTGCCAATGCATGGACCTATTAGGCCCACTGTTATCCTGCTAGAGCATGACCTATGCTACATTGTCTGCCCTATACTCCAGGACCACCTAACCACCAACATGATTAGATAGACTTTTCATAGTGACCTCCCAAGTTGTCCTGGGATAGAAAATTATTTCACTTAAATTTTTATTGATTCTTCTACTCCAGAATTTGATTTGCAATATTATTTCAGGGTTGTTTTGAGAGAGGGCTTGGCTAAGGTCTTCTCTACTTCATAATCTTACTATATTTTTTAATTATATCCTACTCTGATATTTCATTGAATCTCTCCTGTATAGATGTCTTTATACAAAACAAACTTTTACTTCTGGAGTTGCATAGTCTTTTTCAATTTAGGTAACAACTACTGCTTTACATAAATAATTAAATTCTATGGAATCATTTCAAACTAGTTTTAGTTCTACTTATTCTCTAGTAGATAAAATCAACTTCTATTAAAACAAAAGTACTACACTCCAGGAAGGGGAGAGTTGGGTGCTTTTGGCATTCAATCTTTTTTGTTTGTTTGTTTTTTGGGGTTTTTTGTGAGGCAATTGGGGTCAAGTGACTTGCCCAGGGTCACACAGCTAGTACGTGTTAAGTGTCTGCAGCCAGATTTGAACTCAGGTCCTCCTGAATCCAGGGCCGGTGCTCTATCCACTGTGCCACCTAGCTGCCCCTTGGCATTCAATCTTAACCCTAGCTGCAAACCTCTGAAAAATTCACTAAGATGTTTTAGCAGTTAAAAAAATCTTTGAACTATAATTTGGTAATTTACAGAGAAAATATTACATTTTGGTTACAAATTTTAGGCTCTGGTTCCTAATGCCATAAATTTCTGCAAACTAGGAAAAAAATTCCTTGCTTTTCAAAAAAAAAAAAAATCTCTTCAATCTCCAATCTCGCCAAAATTGTGAGGGCAGACAGAAGAATCTCAGTTACTAATAGTTAGGAAAGCTATCTTTAGACTCCACCCTTCTAAACTTCCTTTCTATGCTTGTCTAATAGCAATTATTTCACCCATTCTCATCTGTGCTGGACATTCCCTGTCAAACTTTCTCTCTTATTTTTTTTCTTTTCACAAGCTTTTAATAGCCAGTCTAATAGGGAGATAATAAGAGACTAACTCTTTGCCAACCATATATTGGTACTAGCATCCTATTACCCTTTCTGTTCATGGGCAATCTAATGTTGGGTAATGACCTATACTCAACAACTCCACTTTTCTGCATGCACCTGTACTTTTTCTTCATGCACAAATGAGAAAGAATCAGTTTGGGTTTATGACTTATTTTTCTTTATCCTTCCTGTGTTTGGGAGAGTTAAATTCTCCAACCACTACATGGCTAACTAACTGCCAGGGGGAGTCTGCTCTGACCCACAATTAGGCAAAGACATGAGTGCCAGCTGTGGAGGTGGAGTAGGCTCATTCACAGTGATAGTCATGGGTAAAGGCGCCCTTGAAAAAGTGTCCAGGCTGGCTCACCATATTGTCAAAAAGAAAATTCTATGTTTGGGCCTTCATCTTAATTAAAGCAAAACTCAGGAAGAAAATGTTAAAAAAAAGAATTTAATAACATACTAAGGCAGAATGCATTGGTGTACTAGGCACTGGGCCTACCCAAGTTATGTGCTTTTGAAGAAAACATTTAACTTCATGGATACTAATTTCCATTATAAAGTAGAGATACTAATACATACCCAAATTGCCTCACAGAACTGTTGTCAGAATCAAGTGATCTGCTAACAGGAAAAGCATTTTGAAAACTTTAAAAGTTTTTTTGGGGGGCAGCTAGGTGGCGCAATGGATAAAGCAGCGGCCCTGAATTCAAGAGGACCTGAGTTCAAATCCGATCTCAGACACTTGACATTTACTAGCTGTGTGACCCTGGGCAAGTCACTTCACCCTCATTGCCACACCAAAAAAAAAACAAAAACAAAAACAAACAAACAAAAAGTTTTCTGGGTTTTTTAAATATATGAAACCAGCATTAAAAGACTATTTGCATAAGATTCTCTTCATTGGTGATTATTCTATGTGTGTGTGTGTGTGTGAAGAGTCATGTTGGCATGACTTCCCCTCCCCTGTACAATGACTATTTCCTTGCTTGTATCTATATATCTTTATCTATATCCTTATAAATAGCTATATCTATATAATCTATATCTATGTCTTTTTGTACTCATTTATTATTATCAGTCCCCCTCATTTCCCCTCCCCAACTAAACCATAAAAATAATATTTAAAAAAAAGTTTTACACCTGTTATTTCAATTGATTCTCATAATAGCGCTGTGAAGTAATCATAACCCCCATTTCACATATGGGGAAAATGTGGCAGAGAGAAGTTAAGTAACTTGTCCATGTGGTTTTTATGGGGAGATTGAATTTGAACTCAGGTCTTTCTCATTCCAATGACAAAATTCCATCCACTGTGACACCTAGCTTCCATAAAATCTTCCCTAATAACCTTAGCTGAAAATGATCTCTCCTTTATCAAGTCTCTTATTTGACTTTGTGCAGATCTCTTCTCTGCACATAACATATTCTACTTTATATCACAGTTATTTATATATTTGTCCTTTACCCCATTAGGATTATAAACCTGGAGCTAGAACCAGTCCATTCAATAAATATTTATGAAGTCCTTACTACGTGACAGGCATTGATACCCACTGTGAGAGCATCTAGTACAACCCCTTCATTTTAAAAATAATTATTTCTTCCTCCCCAATTATATGTTTTAAAAAAAACATTTTAACATTATTTTTGGCTACTGTTTGGGTTTGCTTTTTTTTTTTTTTGGTTTGAGTTAGAAATTATATCCTTCTTTATTTCTGTCATTTCTCCCTCAGATGGTAAGCAATCTGATATATTATACATGTGTAATTATGTAAAACATTTCCATATTAGTCATTTTGTGGAAGAAAATGAGGAAAAAAACCCCAGAAAGTGAAAAATAGTATGTTTTGGTCTGCATTCAGACACCATCAGTTCTTTCTCTGGAGGAGGATAGCATTTTTCATTTTAAGTCCTTTGGGATTGTCTTGGATCATTGTATTGCTGTGAAGAGCTATCATTCATAGTTGTTTACTGTACAATATCACTGTTACTGTATACAATATTCTCCTGGTTCTGTTCACTTCTGTATCAGTTCATGTTAGTCTTTCCTAGTTTTTTTTTCCCTAAAATCATTAAGCTCATCATTTTTTATAATATAGTAATATTCCGGGGGCAGCTAGGTGGTGCAGTGGATAAAGCACCGGCCCTGGATTCAGGAGGACCTGAGTTCAAATTTGACCTCAGACACTTTACACTTACTAGCTGTGTGACCCTGGGCAAGGCACCTAACCTTCATTGCCCCACCAAAAAAAAATTCCATTATAATCATATATCACTTGTTCAGTCATTCCAAAATTGATGAGCTGTTATAAATATTTTTGTGCAAATAGCTTCTTTCCCTCCCTGTCTTTTTAAGTTTTAAGATACAGACCTAGTAATGGTATTTCCAGATCAAAGGGTATGCATAGTTTTATAGCCCTCTTGGAATAGTTCCAAATTATTCTCCATATTGATCGCATCAGTTCACATCTCTACCAACAATGCATTAGTGTCCCAGTTTTCCCACATCCCTTCCAATATTTATCATTTCCTTTTTGTTGTTGCTGTCATATCAGCCAATTTGATGCAACCCCTTCATTTTTTAAGTAAGGAAACTGTTACAAATGGATGTTCAGTAATTTGTTTATGGCCATATGGACATTAAGCATGAGGTAAAATTTGAAATATAGCAAGTCCTCTTTTCACTGTACCCCCAATGACTTTTAATCAGCAAAGTCAATCCAAAGTTGACTTGATTGAAACCATACCTACCTGAGAGCCTGGCCTTCAGCGGGTGTGTTTTCTGAACTCTGACCTCAGCAAGTTCTTCTCATGGACTGTCCTCAAGTCCAGTGAACCAATGGATTTGGGTGATGCTGGCCAATTAGCTTGGAGCAGTGTGTAGAGATCACCTCTTGTCCGGACCGGCAGGAAGCTTCCACTCACAGAGACATAGGGACTTCCTCTTTTTGGCCTGAGATTTGTCGGTAGTGGCACCTTTTTCTCTCTCCTCTCTTTTCCTAGCTAGGCTTTCCTAACTTTCTGAGCCATGTGCTCTTTACTAATATCTATTATACTTTAGTAAATTCTTAATGCCCCAAAACTGGTGCTAAAGCTTCTAATTTATAAGTAGCAACATATTAGAAACCCCAGCTAATTTTCCCCCAACTTGGGAAGGAAATAAGACAATCACCTATAATTTTTAATGCCACAATATATACTCAGATATATGTACACTCATATATAGATAGATAGATAGATATACTCAAATATAGAGATATGTGTGTGTGTGTGTATACACACACATACATACATATACACACTCATACTGGGTAGATACTGCAGCAATTGAAGTTGAAGTGATCAATCATTTGTGTGGGTCTTATCTGAAATATTGGTTGCTTTCTTGACCTTGCATATACTGAGTGATAGAGGAGAGACAAGTAGATATGATAAATTAATATACATGATAGAGGATGCTGAAAAAGAATATCCAATCTGCTCCAAATGTGATAGGATTATAGGTATAGATCTATTGACTTTAAGAACAAAAACAAGTTTTGGCTCCCAAAGCATTTTCACATATTAAATAATCACAAGACATTTTCATCCAATGTGTTAACATTCCATTAGGAACCTTTCTGGGTGCTCCATAATGCATAGTGATACAAGGCTGGCTTTGTAAATGCTGACTATGTTCTCTTGCTAGTGGCAATACATCATTGGCTATTCAAAGGTGAGCCACTCACATAAAAATAGATGGAGTTTTTAATGTGATAGAATGTGCCAATTACAATGGTATTAGACTCTTGCCCATACAGCAGTCCAAGTTTCAATGTACAACAAAATTAACTCAGACAGACTTTCATGACTCCACATTTTTCAGTTCCTTCTGAGTTGCCACACCCCCTGGGAATCAGTCTAGCTTTAAATGACTAAAACTATGAGGTTTCTACCCCTTCCCCTGGGAAACTAATGTACAGTCTAATAGACTGTTAGGAAATTGTCCCTGATATGCAGCCTACATTTTCTTTTCCTTAATTGCATCCCATTACTACACACTAAACAATTCTTCTTCCTCCTTTATATCCTACAGATTCTTGTCTAGGGCCATTGCAATATGGCCAGGTTTTATAAATGGAATTGTCTTTGTCCTTTGTTTCTATTGTAAGAGAAGCTTTTTATTATGTAGCCATTACCTTGCTTTTCTCTGGCTTCCTTTTGGTATCAACTTTTCAGATAATACCATTTATTGAACGTGGTCAGACCAGAGTCATATAGGGAAGAAGTGCATTCTCTTGTTCAAAATTAAGCTCAAATAAAATTTATCTTATTTTAGTAAAAAAAATTAGCAACGAACTAGACCATGCTCTAGAGATGTAAAGATCAAAGCAAAACATTCATAGCCCTCAAAGAGCTTATGTTCTCTTGGAAAAAGGAGTGAATACACAACTTATACACAAATGAATAAATACAAGTATATACAAAGTAACCTTAAGGAGAGAAGTAGTAATGGGTGGAATGGGGAATCTGTCATAAAGGAGGTGTGCTTTGAAGGAAACCAGAGATCCTAAGAGACAGAATGGAGAAGGGAGAAGGGAAAATGGAAGGAAAGGGAAAAAAATAAGCATATATATATATATATATATATATGGAGAGAGAGAGAGAGAGAGAGATAACCTACTGTATTCTATTTGCTTTACAAATATAAACTTATTTGATCTTTATAACAACCCTGAGAGGGAGGTGATATTATCTCCATTTTGCAACAGAACAAACAGAGACACAACATAGATTAAGTGATTTGTATAGGGCAGCGAGGTGGCGCAGTGGACAGAGCACCTGGAGCACCTGCCCTGGAGTCAGGAGGACCTGAGTTCAAATCCAGCCTCAGACACTTAACACTTACTAGCTGTGTGACCCTAGGCAAGTCACTTAACCCCAATTGCCTCACCCAAAAAAAAAGTGATTTGTATTAGAGCTGGTAGGTGTCTGAGGTTGAATTTGAATTCAAGTCTTCCTGACTCCGGCACCACTTCCCTATCTACTTTGTTGCCTGCCGGCTTACCTAAATTGGCACCTGCCTTTGCAGCTTTATAACTCAGATTATAGGATCACAGAGTTAAAGTGGAGAATGACCTTTGGGGTTATCTATTCCCTTTATAATTGAGGATCCTGAAACCCACAGAGGTTAAGTGAATTGAGCAAAATCACATACATAGCAGAGACAAGCTAGGAACCCAGGGTCACTGACTCCAAATTTAAAACTTTTTATTTTGTCTTGTCACTGGACTTTGATGATTCTGGAAGAGAGTGAAGCTGATGACTTTGTGCAGCTCAGCCTCATTTAAATCCAATTCACACAGAACTCAAGATATCACCCTCAAGGTGTCATTGTTCCTCTTCAAAAACAAAGGACAAACAATAAGAACTTGTTTTTGTTTTGTTTTGTTTTTCTGTAGCAGGCTAATATCCTGTTACCATGCCTGTTCTCTAACAAAACAGTCCTAGTCTCAATTTTTCTTGCTTCTGACTTTGTATAATAATCACTATTTTTTTCTTAGATATCAAAAGATTCCTTTATTTAAATTTCATTTTTATTTTTATTATGGGGTTCTTTATATAGAATCCAGGACCTTGTCATCTGTGAAGAAAGATACATCAAATTCTAAGAACTTTGTGGGAAGGAATTCTCTTTTAATCATAGCTCACCCAAAATAAAAGTTTACTTTTAATATTGAGCAAGGAGATAGTTCAAAACAAAAGAATTTAATGAAATAGCACAGTAATAAAATAACAACAGAACATTACTGTCTCTAAACTTGGGATATCACTCTCAAACAAATATATTAGTTCTCAGTGGATTGAGTGGATATGAATGGATAATGTATCATATAATGAACATATATGTCACATGGTGTGTCAGGGAAACAAATGCAAGTATGTGAAATAGACTCTGATCTGGTTGAGCTTATATTCTAATGGGAGAAGATAATACATGCATGTGAAAGAACTATTATAACTGGACCCTAATCTGTAAACTTTCTATGACTGCCTTAGCTGTAATTAGCTGGCTCAGCATCTGACTGTGGGGCTTTAGGCTGTTAGTTGCCTAAGCCAGTCTGTAAGGACCATTTAAAAAATATCCCCCAACTGCTTCTTCCAAATTGATAAGAAAAAGATTAGGAGGGGCAGCTAGGTGGCACAGTGGATAGAGCACTGGCCCTGGATTCAGGAGGACCTGAGTTCAAATCCAGCCTCAGACACTTAACACTTATTAGCTGTGTGACCCTGGGCAAGTCACTTAACCCCAATTGCCTTACCAAAAAAAAAAAAAAAAAGATTAGGAAGCCTTTTTTCAATTACATAAAAACAGGGTTTATTGAGGTGAACCAATTTAGAAATAAGAATAGAAGTAGGATAATATGACCTGACTGCATTTTAATTTTCTCTCTGCCACCATGAAATCTCCTCCCATATCTCTCGCCTGTGGATGTGACTGGCCACTGCCAATGCCACTTACAAACCCTGAACCGAGTCTCCTTTCTCAATCCTCCCTGCTGACCCCTTTCTCAATCTTCCCCTTTCACTGTCAGCCACGCCCACTCTCTGTAGCATCACTCTTTACTCCTCTGCCCACTCCTTCACTCTTCCTCCCCCTGTGTCTCTATCCCCCAGGCTATATAACCCTTTTTGTTTTTTTTCAGAAACCTTGGGCTGGCTGGGCCACCCACACATGCCAAACTAATGCGTTGTTGTTGCCATCAGGGCCAGGCCCAGGGCTGGCTAGGGCACTAAGCCTTTGTGTTGGGCAGGCCTGGAGCTGGGTGGGGGTGGGGGGTTGGGCGGAGGAAGCTAGTGAACTAGTGTGTGCCTGAGGCCCTCCGTGCACATCCCTGCTGAGTGGGGCATGGGTGCACAAGGCTTACATGCCTGGGACGGTTTCATGGAGAGCAGTCACACTGGGGGAGGGGCGGCCCATTCGGGGCTGCTTACACATGAGAGCCTAGAGAGCAGTGTTGGGAGATATGTCTGTGGAGGCACATTTTGGAAATAGCCATGAAGTGAGGTGGAGCCCTAGTTTGGGCAAAATAAGGCAAAAATTCACTATGATATCCTAGTGATCCAGGGTTAGTATTCGAGGTTATGTTGGAAGGGGGATATGGAACATGGCTGTATTAGAAATGTTATGGAACAGAAATGACAGGGATGTAGGGTTTGGTCAGATATGAAACATACATGGGGAACACATAAAAAGAGGATTCACATGAAAGGCCACACATGAAAAAGGGTAGCTGGGCCTGAAGTTAGGAAGACCTGAGTTCAAATCTAGCTTCAGGCACTTACTATCTATGTGACCCTTGACAAATTACTTAACTGTTTGCCTCAGTTTACTTGTCTGTAAAATGAGCTGGAGAAGTAAAAGGAAAAACATTCCAATATAGTTGCCAAGAAAACCCCAAATGGGGTCACAAAGAGTTGGACACAACTGAAATGGCTGAACAATAACAAAAACATTGGATGCTATAGGTGTCTTTCCATGATACTGTTTCCCTATTCTCTGTTAGACTTGCTCCCCATCACATATTACATCTCCAATGAACTCTGCTGAGCATTCCTACTGAGACATTTTATCTCTGTCACTTTCCCCTGAGTATCATGTTTCTCATCCACCTTATCCTTAGCTATACAGATATATTCAGTGGCACCTAATGTTGCAATGGTTAATAAACATTTTATGCAGTAGTAGGTGTGGGAGGTAGAATAGAGGAATTCTTTTGTTTCTATTAACCTGTTTTTCAGCTGACAGCTATGAAATATTTCCCCTTAACCAGTCTGTACCAGAAGTTGCAGATGCTCAAGCTATGATTGCATTCCTCTCTGGGCCTGATTCTGGACTTCTTTCTCTGTCATAGTACCTTCTTGCCCAACCACTCTCCTCAAGTTGGTTTTTCAGGTCCCTTTTATGTATTTTCTTCCCCTATTAGAATGTACGCTCCTTGAGGGTAGGAATTGTCTTTCTTTTTTTATTCTATCTGTATTCATATGGGTTAGCACAATGCCTGGCAGTAGTAAGTGCTTAATAATTATTTGGGGGGTTTGTTTGGGGTTTTGTTTGGTGAGGCAATTGGGGTTAAGTGACTTGCCCAGGGTCACACAGCCAATAAGTAAGTGTTAAGTGTCTGAGGCTGGATTTGACCTGAGGTCCTCCTGACTCCAGGGCCAGTGCTCTATCCACTGCACTAACTAGATGCACCTTAATAATTATTTTTGACTTTGCATTTACTCTTTAAAAGGTTTTCACCTCTATTAGCTCCTCTGATTTCTTCACTTCAACTCTCATCTGATTTATGGTCAGAAAAAAATTTAGTTCTTAGTTTTCATATGGCCCTTGGCTTAGCTCTACTTTCTCAAATGGAAAGGGAATTAACTAAAGCTGTGTTCTTTTTCACACCCACCCCATCATTCAGTTCTTTTTTATGCAAATCATAAGGCAAGGCTAGTTTCAGCTGCTATCCCTTACCCTAAACCATGAATCAAGAAATGGTCTTTATCAGGTCTCTCTTTATTGCTGTTTCACCCTCACAAATATTTCAATAGATCATAGCTTGTATGAAAAATTTTCAATGAATGTGAAGATTAGCTTCTTTTTAACTGCCAATAAAACATGTCCTAAAACAAACCCAACAGTATCTCCAAAAAAACCTAAGCCTATTATTAAAACCCATTATTTCCATTTTTATGACACATTAAGTACTCTTTATTAGGCTCTCAACTGTGAGCAGTTGGTGCTATAAGTAGTAAGCTCAGTCTCTATGTTATGGACTAGAGGTTTTCATTTTATCATTCACATCAGAGACACACCCATACAAAACATACTGACACATGTTATGGGGATCTGAGAGACCAAGTTAATATGTATTTATTTGTATTTTGTAAAAAGCTCAGTATAGGATTGTTTTTGCATTATAGGAAATCTTCAATGCCTTTAGAAAAGAGGAAGTATGGAAATAGTATTGCTTTTGCACATATTGGTTTTTTGGGGTTTTTTGTTTGGTTTTTTTTGGTGAGACAGTTGGGGTTAAGTGACTTGCCTAGGATTACACAGCTAGTAAGTGTTAAGTGTCTGAGACCAGATTTGAACTGAGGTCCTCCTGACTCCAGGGCTGATGCTCTATTCACTGAGCCACCTAGCTGCCCCACATATATTGTTTTACACAAAAAAGGACAAAAACATGCTAACTGCCTTTAAGGAATATATTCCAATGGGGAAACCAAAAACTAAAGAAGTTGCTCAGATTCACACAATTAAGAAGGGGAAGAGTGAGACAAAACAATCCAAGGTTTCTAACCTCAGAACTAGTCATTTTTGGGGGGGGGGGCGGAGCAGGCAATAAGGGTTAAGTGACTTGCTCAGGGTCACACAGCTAGTAAGTGTCAAGTGTCTGAGGCCAAATTTGAACTCAGGTCCTCCTGAATCCAGGGCCAGTGTTTTATCCACTGTGCCACCCAGCTGCCCCCATGAACCAGTCCTTTTTTGACTACACCATGCTGGACCATTGTTGATTACAAATAATTCCAATATCATTTAGTACCTGTTGCCTCCATTCTGAGATAACAAGTAGCCTAGGAATTATTCACTAAGTTGATTAAATAACAACACTAATGATTCTACAATTACAGTTATCATATTGGTCAAACCCTACTCTATTTCATGGCCATAGAACCTGACCAACCATGATACCATAATTTCAATGTCCATTCCATAACTTTCATGCACATAAATCCTGCCCTACAACAATGACTGTTTCCAGTTAGTCATAAGGATAATACAGAGGTAATACATAAGGATAAATTGGCATAAATCTAACACCATGACTATAGAAGAAAAAAATCCTGATACATTCATATCATATCTAATTGATAGTCACATGACCTCTACATATAAAGTACAACACAATTCCAGAAGAGCAATGAAATAGACAAAATGATAATTATATACACTTACTAATTCAAGCTTTGCCATTAACTAGCTAAGAGATGTTGGGTGATTTTACTTCTCTGGGACTCAGTTTCCTCATCTGCAAAATGAGGAAAGGTTTGAACAATACAATTTTTTTTTTTTTTTGGTGAGGCAATTGGGGTTAAGTGACTTGCCCTGGGTCACACAGCTAGTAAGTGTTAAGTGTCTGAGGCCAAATTTGAACTCAGGTACTCCTGAATCCAGGGCCGGTGCTCTATCCACTGCGCCATCTAGCTGCCCAAACAATACAATTTTTAAGGTACCTTCCAGTACTATGAGTCTAAGATATGAGCCCCCAGAGCTATATTGTCTATGATTTACCTTCACTGATTGGAAATTGAGTCTCTGTACCCTTGAAACCATTTTTTAGAATTAGTCAACCCACATCAAATTCCTTTAGGACATGAGTTGCCTTCACATTCATCAGTGTCCTGTCCACTGTACTATATTATTTCTGATAAAAGAATATGTTCTGGATCCCTGAATTTACAGAAAGATGGAGGGGGAGATAAATATTTATAAAGCACTTGTTATGTGTCAGGAACAATGCTAGGCACTAAGTATTATCTCATTTGATCAGATAGTCAACAAAATACCATAAAAACAGTAAAAACAAATGGTAAAGTAATAAATGGATTCAGACCCAAGGCTCAATTTCCTTTGAATCCATCCCGATTTTCTTTAGTCCAGGACTATGAAGATTAATACTTAGTTGTATGTTTTGTGTCTTCATTTGCTCCTTGTTTGCTTGTTTTTTCTTTCAATTCCATTTCCTTCTATACTGGTAAGAGATTTAAGATAATTACCGAATGTCTCAGTTAAATTCATTACTCAATTCCCTAAAGGTTCTAGAACCTATGGCCTCTGGCTGTGCTGACTTTTATATTTTTACTTAATATATAGCTACTTTTCCAAGTATTCCCTCTGGACCCCTCATGAACAGACTTTATTGGCAAGGGCTTGATTACTTCCTAATTCTCTATCTTTCTTTTTCCCTACTAAAGGCTAATTTTTAAGTAAGGAAAAAGTAGTTTGAGACACAAATATTTTTGGTCTTTCCCCAACTAGGAACTTGATGTGAACTTTTAGAAAGCACTTTACAACATATTTGTGGGAACATAAAAACACATCTGATTACATACGTGCATATATATACACACATCTATCAGAAGTTTTATGTATATATGAATATATAATACATGTGTATATAGTCAATACATGTACAAATGTATATTAATAAATTAATAACATCATGTGTACAATGTTTAATTAACCTATACCTATATACACATACATATATGCATATGAATACACATGATATATTATTATGTAAATACACACAAGTAAACTCCATATTTATATATTGTGAACACATACATGTGCGTGTACATATATACACAAATATATACATATATACACACATAAACATACACACATGTTTAGTTATGTAGTTATATATAGTTATCCCTTCCAAATCATGGGGGTTAGGGACATAGCAACCCTGTAATGTGGAAAATCTGCATACAAAGTTTGGACTTTCTGTTGTACTAAAGAAGTCTGAATTATTATAGTATTAAAAGATGAAATATGTTGATATTATGCAATACTATACACATATTTTTGCATTTCTGGGTTTCTAAACATTTTGGCATTCACGTGTCCTCTGTGGCTTCCACAAAACTTTCCCAAAATTCCCAATTAACTTCTTATGTTGAGCCAAGATACATCAAATTGTGATGGGGAAAGTTATGATAGAGAAGGAAGAATGTGTGTGTGTGTGTGTGTGTGTGTGTGTGTGTGTGTGTGTGAGAGAGAGAGAGAGAGAGAGAGAGAGAGAGAGAGAGAGAAAGAGAGAGACTGATGATTTCATCCCTACACCAGTTATAGAGAACTCCCAATGAGGAAATGCCTCATCAACATCAATTGACAATCGCTTTGCAATTTATAGTCTTGGAGAATTTCCTGGGACATTGAGAGGTTAAGTGACTTCAGCAATATCACACAACCAGTATACTTCAGAGGTGGGACTTCCTGATTCTAAGATGCTAATGTTATCCATCAAACAAACACACATATGTTTTTATGACTATAAATATAGTACAGTTCTATGATTTCCTTTATATCAGGAATGCTTGATATAGAAACTTTCTTCTTTGGTACACACTGGCAACTTGTTTGCTTCTCATAATTTTTAGTTGCCTAGGGTAGTGAAAATTTAAGGGGCTTATCCATGACAGTATAGCTAATATGTGGCAGAAACATGACATGAATCTAATTCTACCTGACTCCAAATCTCTCTCTCTCTCTCTCTCTCTCTCTCTGTTTCTGTGTCTCTCTATCTCTCCCTCTGTCAATGTCTCTCTATCTCTGTCTCTGTGTCTCTCTCTGTGTCTCTGTCTCTGTCTCTGTCTCTCTCTCTCCCCCACCCGCTGTCTCTGTCTCTCTCCCCTTCCTACCTTTCCTTTTCTTTTTATTTCACCTTAGTGGGTGTTTTCTTTGGGCTACCAAAAGGGCATAATTTATTCCACAATTGATAAATGGACAAAGAATACAAATAATCAAATTTCAGAGGAAGAAAACTAAGTTAGCTGTAGCCATATAAAAGTACTCTAAATCACTTATAATTAGAAAGATACAAATTAAAATAACTCTGAGGTACCAGCTCACACTGATCATATTGGCTAAGTTGACCAAAAAAAGAAAACTGATAAATGCTATAGGGGTTATTTTAAAAGTTATATTGTAATTCACTGTTGGTGGAGTTGTAAACTGGTCCATCCATTCTGGAAAACAATTTGGAACTATTCCCTAAAAATTATTAAATTGTGCATATCCTTTGAACCAACAATAACTCTATCAGGTCTATTTCTTAAAGAAATAAAAGAAAAATAGAAAAAGAACCCATATGTACAAAAATATTTACATCAGCTCTTTTTGTGGTGGCAAAGAACTGTAGACTAAAAGGATTTCAATCAATTGGGGAATGGCTGAAAAATATGGTATATTAATACATACCATATATAACTGTTTTAATAATCCTCTCAGAGGAAATTCAGATACAAGCATAACAAATATTCAAATCATTCTGGATTCTTCCTCCTATATCATTTATCAATGGGTATACTATCTATACTTTTTCCTCTTCCACCTCTCCATATATTTTACAAACTACTTTAAATCTCTACATTTTTTTATATTGAAGAAAATTTTTTAAATTTTCATTTAACATAAATTTTACATACATGTGTATTTATATACATAAAATTGTAAATATATTCAAAAAATAAACAAAACTTGCCCACTATATGTTTTATACACTAGACCTTAAACTCATAATGATCAGTGCAAAATTTCTGTTTTTATTTAAAGAAAATTGGATGTGTTTAAGTATCTCTACTCTCCCATAGAATTCCCAAATTGAATGTTCGGTTTGTCCCCATTCCTCATGGCAAAGAATACCGTGTCATTGTCATCATCATCATCAACAACAACAACATATATGAGAACCACTATACTAGGCAATGAAAAATTAATTGTGGTTAATTTTCTTCTTAATTGAAACAATTAAATTAACTCTTAGTTATACTATTTCCTTTTTCCCAAGATGTTCACCAAGCTTTTCTCTTGTCTCTCAGACTTGGGACAGGACCATCCAACATGTTGTGCTTGGATCAAAAAAGACACTGTTTTCCATAAGCATAAGAGAATTGCAATAGCTCAAAAGAAATATGAGATGCATGTGGACTACTTCTGCCCATCTGTGGAAGAGCCACACTGTACCTTGACCATAGTGATGTCATTTCAGTTCTCTTCAAGCATGTAGTACAACAACCAACCAATCAGTCCTATAGCAACTTTTCCATTATTCTTCAATACATTCTTCAGACATTGATTTTACACAGTTTTCTACATTCTGTTTTTACCTTTGAAAATTAGTCATATGGCCAAATTATGTATGCTAAAAATCTGTTCATCAGCAATGAAAATTTCAAAATAATATCTAGATTGTGTCCATTATTATGTGAATGAATTTAGAAAATCCATTCTTGGTGACCTTGGGGAGATTGAAAGAAGATATTAGATATTCTTTATTTTACTGTCAAAATAAGATGATGAATCTAAGAATTAAGCTAAATTTTTTAAATATTAAGACTATGAGGGATTATGTTATAGGTTTGGGGTTTTGTTTGTTTTTCTTTAAACAAAAACACCATGATTAGCTTTTGGTGCTTCAAGATGATCAAGATATTTATTCATTCATTCAAATAATTAAAAGCTTATTGTTGAGGGGCAGCTAGGTGGCGCAGTGGATAGAGCACTGGCCCTGGAGTCAGGAGTACCTGGGTTCAAATCCGGCCTCAGACACTTAACACTTACTAGCTGTGTGACTCTGGGCAAGTCACTTAACCCCAATTGCCTCATTTAAAAAACAAAACAAAACAAAACAAAAAAGCTTATTGTTGGCAAAGAACATGAGGAAATATACTCAAAGCACTAAATTCTATTAATTAATTAGTAAATTAATTAAGAAGAAGAGAGATCTGTGATTTCACTGGTGTAAAAAAGGAAACCTGGTATGCAAATTCTGCCCACTGATTTTGGTTGGAAACTTAAAATCTTAGAAGATTGTCTAAGGATAATAAGAGGTTTAGTCTTGCCTGTGTGGTATGTTCAGGGAGGACTAGTACCTCTGGTATGTGGGTCTGCAAAACTCTTCAGCGCTTCTCATCCACCTTTGGTGTTCATCTATCACCCAACTCTCACTTGTTGCTCCAAGAAACTGTAGCATTACCAGAAGCCAAATCCCAGTAAAACCACCTTGCCAGACAGTCTAAACCAGGAGAAGGTTAACCAAAAGGCCTCAAACCCATAAGTGAGGTAGGAGGATGTCTACACCAAGCATGTGAAGACTTCCCCAGATAGAATGGATAAATTAGAAAGAAAATTTTCCAATAGGCATCAAAACACGTGAAGCAAGGTGCTGTGGAGTACATAGAGTTTGGTAAGACATCTAAGATGCCAAGGTCATCCACTGCATCCTTTGCTTTTGCCAGTCATCTTGATTTTCATTTTGCCACTGGATTTCAATGACCCTGGAAGAGAGAGTGAGGGTGACAACTTTGCACAACCTTACTTCACTTATATTCAATTTACATTCAAGTCAGGACATCACTCCTTTGTGATGTCATTGGTCCTCTTCAAAAATGAAGGAGGAATAACTTTCCTCTGGTCACATAGCTACCATGTTTAAGAGTTGGGACTTAAATCTTATCTTTCTCATGAGATGTACTATATACAAAGTAATAGCAATATTGTAAGATGATCATCTGTGAATGACATGGCTATTCTCAGCAACGCAATGATCCAAGACAATTCTGAAGGACTTATAAAGAATGGGATCCATGTCCGAAGAAAGAACTGATTGTGTCTGAATGCAGATTGAAGCATATTTTTTTTAGTTTCTTTTTCTTAATTTTTTTTTTGTCTATTTTCTTTTACAACTTGACTAATGTGGAAATGTTTTGCATGACTACACATGTACAACTTATATTGACTTGCTTGCATTCTTGGGGCGGGGGGAGAGGAAAAGAATTTGGAACACAAAGTTTCTAAAATGGGTATTAAAATTGTTTCTTACATGTAATTGGGGAGAAAATAAAATTCTAAATAAATGGAAAAATGTTTTTAAAAAGATGATCATTCTCACTCCAAGCCTCATTCTTTATTTATTCTACCACCTAACATCTCAAAAGTTGTTAATATGTTTATAAAATATATATTTTAAAATACAGTTACATATTTTATAAATGTAGAATCTTTCACTGAGAAGACTTCAAATTTCTCATGGGCACCACTGTGTTCTTCACTAGATGATATCCCTGGCCATTTCAACATGTACACAACTTTGAACCAAATATTTGTAGTATTTGATAGCAGCTCTTTACTCCTTAAAGATAAGGGGAGAAATAAAATCAATTGATAGGCGCCCTGATGTCCTCAAATTAAGCCATTTGTTTCATACTGATGTCAACTGATAAAAATCTTATACAATCATGAATATTTAACTTTTTATTAGAGAAAGACAATTGTGAGGATGGGGGGGGTGGGAGAGAGAGAGAGAAATGAGGAAGGAAGAACTGAGAAGAAAGAAGAGCATGAGACAGGATAATTCATTTTGGGGTCAATAATCAGATAATAGATCTCTAGAAGAATCTAATTAGGCTCTGGTGTTTCATGTTAGGAAAATCAATTTAACAATCTGGGGGTTGGGGGAAGTTGTCTTGGGAGTCCATTGTTCAGATATGACTGCTGATATTTACTGTCTCTTTGACCTTAATGAATTCACTGACCTTCCCACAACCCCAGTTTCCACATTCCCAAATGAAAGGGTTGGACAATATGGCCTTTGGTGCCTTTTGCAGGTCTTACTCTATTGATCTTATGATACACTAGCACATGAAACCTTTGAATTTTGAAAACTGAAGCATGAAGGCAAAGTATGTTTGAAAAAATTCAACAAATCTAAGAATTTGTTGAGTTGGCTGAATTTAAGTCAATGACAAGGTGAGAGCAGGTATCTTTTTTATTTATTTTTAAAATTTTCTAGTTACATGTAGAGACAGTTTTCAACATTTGTTTTTATAAGATTTCTAGTTTCAAATTTTTCTCCCTCCCTTCCCTCCCTCCCCCCTCCACAAGAGAGCAAGTAATCTGATATAGGTTATATCTGTACAATCACACTAAACATATCTCTGCATTAGCCATGCTGTGAAAGAAGAATCAAAGCAAAAAGGAAAACAAAAAAAGTAGAATTAATATGGTTCATTCTACATCTAGATTCCACAGTTCTTTTTTTCTGGATTTGGAGAGCATTTTCCATCCTGAGTCCTTTGGAACTATCTTGGACCATTGTATTGCTGAGAAGAGTCAAGTCTATCACAGTTGATCAACACAGAATGTTGTTGATACTGTGTATAATGTTCTCCTGCTTCTGCTTATCTTACTCAGCATCAGTTCATGTGAGTCCTTCCAGATTTCTCTGAAATCTGCTTGCTCATCATTTCTTCACATTGATTTTTTTTTAAAACTTCGTGTTCTAAATTTTCTTCCTCCTCCTCCCTCAAACCTCCCTATGGAATCGAGCAATTCAATATAAGTTATTCATGTGCAGTTATGCCAAGCATCTTCACATTAGTCAAGTTGTGAAAGAAAATAGACAGAAAAACTTTAGAAAGAGGAACTAACAAATAAAATGATACTTCAATCTGTATTCAAATACCATCAATTCTTCCTGTGTTGATGGCTTGCATTTTTCATGTGATTTCCTGATGGCATTCTGCTCATCATTTCTTTCACAGTTACTATTGCTAATTGTATTAGCCTTCATCCTATTGCCTCCCCTTGATATTTACTCTTTTTTTTCTATCTTCTTTCACCCTATCCCTCCTCAAAAGTGTTTTGCTTTTTACTGCCCCCTGCCCCAATCTGCCCTCCCTTCCTTCACCTCTCCCCACCCTTTTCCCCTTTCCCACTAACTTTTCTTCAGGGTAAAATATATTACTATACCTACTTGAGTGTTTATGTTATTCCCTCTTTGAGCCAGTTCTGATGAAAGTAAGGCTCACTCACTCCCCTGCTCCTTCCCCATTTCCCCCTCCACTCCATAAGCTTTTTCTTGTTTCTTTTGTGTGAGTTTTTTTAGACCCTTCCATCTCTCCCTTGCCCTTTCTTCCAGTGTATTTCTCTTACACCTTAACTTTATTTTAAAGATGTTGTCATGGGTCTGCTAGGTGACACATTGGACAAAGCACCAGTCCTGGACCCAGGAGGCACCAGTCCAAATCCAGCCCCAGACATAAGCCACCCCACCCTGCCTGCCCCACAAAAAACAAGGATATATGCTTTACAGACATCATCCCTTCATAATCAATTCACACCTGTTCCCTCTAAATATATTCCTTTCAGCTTCCCTAATACTGGGAAAAATCTTATGAGTTAGAAGTATCATCTTCCCATGTAGAAATGTAAGCAGTTTAATCTTTTAATATACCTCATGATTTCTTTTTCCTGTTTATGTTTTTATGCTTCTCTGGGGTCTTGTATTTGAAAGTCAAATTTTCTATTCAGTTCAAGTCTTTCCATCACAAATGCCTGAAAGTCCTCTTTTGAATTGAAGTCCCATTTTTCCCCTGAAAGATTACACTCAGTCTTCCTGGGTAGGTGATTTTAGGTTGTAGTCCTAGTTCCTTTACCCTCCAAAAAATCATATTCCATGCCCTCCAGTCCTTTAATTTAGAAGCTGTTTTATCCTGACTCTGGCTCCACAGTATTTGAATTCCTTTTTTCTAGCTGCTTACAATATTTTCTTCTTGACCTGAGAGCTCTGGAATTTGGCTATAATATTCCTGGAAGTTTTCCTTTTGGGGTCACTTTCTGGAATTGATCAGTGGATTCTTTTGATTTCTATTTTTACCTTCTGCTTCTAGATATCAGGGCAATTTTCCCTGACAATCTATTGGAAGGTGTTGTCTAAACTCTTATTTTGTCCATGGTTTTCAGATAGGCAAATGATTTTCAAATTATCTCTCCTGGATCTGTTTTCCAGGTCAGCTGTTTTTCCAAGGAGATATTTCATATTGCCCTCTATCTTTTTATTCAACTGGATTTGCTTTACTGTGTCTTGGTTTCTCATAAAGTCACTAGCTTCCATTTGTTGAATCTTAATTCTTAGGGATTATTTTCTTCAGAGAGCTTTTTTATCTCCTTTTCCTTTTGGCTTTTCAAGCTGTTGACTTTTTCCTCATGACTCTCCTACTTTGCTCTCATTTCTCTTTCCATTCTTTCCTCCCTCTCTCTAAAGCTTCCTTCTATCTCTCCTACTTTGTCTTCAAAGTCCCTTTTGAGTACTTCCATGGCCTGAGACCAATTCATATTTTTCTTGGAAGCTTTGGATGTTGGAGCTTGTATTTTGTGATTATCTTTTTTCTGAGGGTGTATTCTGGTCTAGCCTTCCCCCCAAAAGGCTGTCTATTGTCTGCTGTTTTCTTTGCTGACTAATCTCAAGCTGGAAGTAGATGTCTGATTGAAATTTGATTCTCTATGGTAGGAAGCTTGGAGTGCCTGTGCTCCTCCCCCACTGGGCCTCCACCACTCGATTTGGTCCACTGGTTCAGAACCAGGGTGCTTCACCCCAACTCCAGCAGAGACTATAGCCAATTCACCCAAGCTAACCACCAAACTCCCTCACTGGTCCATGAGCCAAGTCTCAGAAGAAGCCATTGGCACTAAAGACTTGAAGGCATCTGTTCCTGGCTGGGTCTGGGCCATGCACTGAGCTCCTCACTCAGCCTGAGCAGCAGGTGATCTCAATTGTCATTTTTGGCAGGAAAATAGTTTCACTCTGTTCTTATGTGAGTTAAGCTGCTCTGTTTTTTTGTTTTTGTTTTTTTAATGGCATTATTTGGGAGTGAGTAGATGGGTTTATTGGGAGCTTGCGGGAGTCACAGCCTCTCCTCCACCATCTTGGCTCTGCCCTACAGAGAGCAGGTATCTTTTTTTTTTTTTTTTTTTTTTTTTTTTTTTTAGTGAGGCGATTGGGGTTAAGTGACTTGCCCAGGGTCACACAGCTAGTAAGTGTTAAGTGTCTGAGGCCAGATTTGAACTCAGGTACTCCTGACTCCAGGGCGCCGGTGCTCTATCCACTGCGCCACCTAGCTGCCCCCGAGAGCAGGTATCTTCATAGAGAACACCCTGTAGTAAATAAAACCTGAGATACAGATTATTAATAATCAATTTATTAATTACACTAACCAATAATCAATACATTGATGGTCAGTGGTTTCTCTCTTAACCAAAGAAGCCAAGAAAAGCTCTGAAACACCTTAAATCTGGTCGTGTTCCTTCTGATAGGGAAATCCCCTGTAAACTGAAAGTCCACCCTGATTAGTAAACATTTAATGAAGAAGTAGGCTAGGAAATCTTTAGCTCCTCCTGCTGAGAATATGGTTTAATCCTGAGACTCAGCAGCCTCCAAGCATCTGGGCAGGGGAAACCATCCAAACCTCTCTGGCTAATTTTCCCCTTCATGAGCTTATGGTCACCCTAAATTCTAAAGGAGGGCTCAAGGACAGGACTCCATTCCTCCAGGGAAAGAACTCATCTGGACTGGATTCTATTTATACTATAAAAAGAAATCAGATTTCCCAGTAGGGTGGGGCCCAGATGACTTGAACAGTACTAGAAGACTTCTAACATTCTTTAGGAGAAGAGAGACTTTTCTCCAAGATAGTCTTTTTACAGGGAAGGGAATAATATGAATTATTATTAATAATCAAATGATACAGCATGAAAATTAATTTCTCTCAATGCCATTGTCTATATTTCAAACTATGTTCCTCTCCAGCTGATTTCTCTGTCTATTTGAACACAGACATCACTTTAAAGCATATGTTTGTGGCATCCGATAGAAGCTGTTTACTCTAATAAGGTAAGGGAATAAATAAAATCAATTGGTAGGAGCCCTGATATCCTTTAACACAAAACAAACACCTTCTATTTATACCATGAGTCGCTAGGTTTTCTTTTCATTTATTTATCATTATATATCACCTAAGTAACAATATTAATTAGTTAAATTCAGTTGTTAAAAGAATTCTTTTGTTTTCCACTCATGTATTCTTATATTCTTATAGCTTTAAATATCATCTCAATGAAAAGCTCAACCCCAGAAGCATCTTTTTTTTTTTTTTTGGTGTAGGGCAATGAGGGTTAAGTGACTTGCCCAGGGTCACACAGCTAGTTAAGTGTCAAGTGTCTGAGTCCAGATTTGATCTCAGGTCCTCCTGAATCCAGAGCTGATGATTTATCTACTGGGGAACCCAGGGGAACTTACCCCAGAAGCATCTTAAAAAAAACAAAAGCTGAAATATAATTCTAAACATAGATAGATAGATAGATAGATAGATAGATAGATAGATAGATAGATAGATAGATAGATAGATAGAGATATAATATATATATATATATATATATATATTCTTTTTTTCCTGAAATTAAATCAGTCACAAACTGTTTGTCTGATGTTTCCACTCAGCCATACTTTATAGTCACCACTGTTTTGTAACAGTCTAATTAGCTGATTAATTAAGCTCATTAGAAAATAGTGCTAATAAGGCAATAATTACATGTACACTTAAACAAGTTAGTCCAACGCTACTCCAAGAACATAGACAACCCTCTTGTTATCCTGAATGTCTTTATAGGCCATCAATGGATAGAAGTTATGTTCCAAGATAGATTAAAGTAGATCCTCTACTCTGGTCCTGCAAAGACAAATCAAAGCAGTTCCCACTAAAGTTCAGTAATATCATCCTAATATTTAGTTCAGGACATCTAATGGAATATAAATGCTTAATAGCAGGAAATGTTTCATTTTTTTTTCCTTTGTGCCACTATCACCTGGAACATGGCCTGGTACATAGCAAGCAATTATTAAATTTTATTAATTGATTGATCAGCTTAATATATAAAGGAATCAAGGAAGTATAAGACAAAATAGAAATGAGGCAGGTTTTAATTTCAGCACTTTAATTCCAGCCATGGACTTAAAGTCAATATGTACCAGAGATTATTATTTTATGCCAATAAATGTATTTTTCCATGTTTTCTTATTTTGGCACTAAGGCCCTCATTTTCATTACTTCTACACCTTTTGAAATCTTTATTTTCCTTCAAGGTTCAGCACAAATATAAACTCCTGAATGTTCTTTTCCTCCTAGTAGTGCCTTATTTTTACTTAGCCATGCATACTTTGTATCCCTTTCCTTACCATAGTGATGCAGGAGGCAAAAAAAAAAAAGGGTTAACAGAAAAACCTAAGACCCAAGTTTTAATTCAGATTTTAACTCCAAAAGGGAGTTAGACACCAGTTAATGGGTAACTTAAAAGTCAGGATGCTAGGTTCTCTTACCCACAGAAATCAGTACCCATAATGGGAACAGAGGGAGCTAAGCTGTGAAGACCTTAAAAAGACAGGGTATAGATATTCTAATGAAAAATGCGAAACTAGCCATGGCAAACAGAAAGAGACATGTGCAGAAAAGGCCAAATTTGTCCCCAGGTTCACCTTATGATGTGTAAACCCCAAAAACACACTTCCATTGAAAAAGGTACCTGCCTCAGGGGTTGGTTTAGGACCCCAGGAACTCCAGATTAGGATAAGTCCCCCCCCCCATACCTCCCAAAGGTGGAGAATATTATAATGAGAAGGACAGGCCCTCCCCTGTACCTCCCCAAATTGGAGATTATTATAATGAGACTGATAATCAATTTATCCATACTATAAATATAACTGGCATTCAGTTCACTATTTGCAAGGTACCTTTCCACTATTCTGGTTCTCTCCCTGTGGTCATTCACGCTATTGCAATAAAACTTGGGAAAGTGAGTCACTGAGTCTTATAATTCTTTTGGGACAACTCATGATCAATTTGACCCAAATTCCGTCCCACATCAATAGGATATAAGCTCCTTGAGGTGAGAGACCTGTTTTTGACTCCTCTATAAAGATTAAAAATATGAGAGACATAGTTTCTGGACCATTTAATCATTTTACTAATATGGGCAGCAGGATATTAATAAAATGAGGTCTATGGCAGTCTCTCTCAGACCAAAGACCTTTTCCTCAGGGTTGGGTCTTGCTTCATATATGCTTTCCACTATAGAAGGACCATCAGAAAGCAATTGAATTTAACTGGTTAACATCATTCAAATCTATTTGGTTGACATGCTTAAAATGAAGTGGGTTTGGGGCAGCTGGGTGGCGCAGTGGATAGAATACCGTCTTGGAATCAGGAGGACCTGAGTTCAAATCCAGCCTCAGACACTTGACACTTATACTAGCTGTGTGACCCTGGGCAAATCACTTAACCCTCATTGCCCCACCAAAAAAAAAAAAAAAATGAAGTGGGTTCTATGAAATTACCTCAGAAAAAAGAATGTAAGACAGACACACACACACACACACACACACACACACACACACACCCCAAGCTGATCAGTACAAAATATTTTCCTTCTAGGTGTGGTTTAATCTCAGTGGTGATGTACTTGGGCTGTCTATGAAAAGGTCTCCACCCATTACTCCTTTGTGAGACTGGGTTAGTTTGAGCCAGATAAATCTTACCTTCAAGGATTTAGACTTTGAGTGGGAGAAGGAGAAAGGACTAAAAAAGAAGGAGAGATCACTGGGTCCCCCAAAATATTGATAAAGGGTTGGGACCTATCAAGGAATTTGAGATAATTAAAGTTTAAGCTGGCCAGCTAAACTAAAAGACATGAGTCTGGGGTAACTCTCCTTGAGAAACTAAGCTATCAGGACTGACATACCTAAGAAGTAAGGGAGATAAGCATATTAGGCATGGCTACTGCCTGATAGGCACCAGGGGACAAAGATAACTCCAGAAGTCAAGACCACCACACATCATTCAAGCTTTCCCCACCCCTAAAGGGAACTTTCCATTTTCAGGTGGTCATTCCACCCTTCTTCTACCACATCTACCATCTATAAAAGCTTTTGCCTTTCTTCTATTCAAGGAGAAATGTGCCTCAGAGAATCATGTGATCTCTAAGCCTTTTTCTCCCCTGGAGAGAAGTCCCTTTCTCTAGCAGCTAAATAAAAGACCATTTTATTCTAATTGGATTTGTGTATGAGAGGGTATAATTCTTTAAAAAGGAATACATAGGGGGCAGCTAGATGGTGCAGTGGTTAAAGCACTGGCCCTGGATTCAGGAGGACCTGAGTTCAAATCCGACCTCAGACACTTGACACTTGCTAGCTGTGTGGCCCTGGGCAAGTCACTTAAACCCCATTGCCCAGCAAAAAAACAAAACAAAAACAAACAAACAAACAAAAAGGAATTCCTGAATACCCTCACCACCTATTTTCCCCATGACAATATCAATTGTTAATAATTATTTCTCATACTTCTTATCCCTAGTACTTAATATAGGGTAGGTATTTGATAAATATTTCTTGTTGTTGAATAAAACTTTATGACTTCAGAGTCATCTTTGACTCCTCCCTTTAACTGGCTCTCATATTCAATCAGTTGATCTCGTTATTTTTGCTTTTAATCTGCCTCCAGAATATACCGACTCCCCTCCTTCTATTTTTATGATCACCATTCTAGGTCCTTACCATGGACTGCCTAAATTATTACAGGTCTTAAAGCTTCTTCCACCCTCTTTTCAAAGTCATCCTATAAACCTCAGCCAGAATTATCTGCCTGAAATAAAATATTGATAATGTTCCTCCCCTTTCAAAAAATAAACAAACAAAAACACTTTCATGGATCTCCATTGCATATTAAGTTCAGTCAATATTTGTGGTCTTCCAAAGACCAGGTTTAGCTTAATCTTATTTCTCTCCAGTCCATGAATCTTCCACTCCATTCACATTGTTAACACCAGCCAAGAACCTCAGGCTAAACTTTCTTCCCTTTGTACTTTGGCCTTCACCCTTTCTTAGAATTCCCTACAACATGCTCTCATAATCTATTTCCTCCTTTAAGACTTTTCCCATTGCACTGTCCACAGAGATCTCTTTCATCAATCTTACCATCCATTAATCAAAAAGCAGTTATTTATTAAGCTTAGGAAGTAGCAGAATATGAGAACAAAGAATTAAACAATCTCTAATAACAAGGGGCTTATACACTAACTATTGTTATTTCCTATTGTTTTGTCACTCTCAAAGAGGACCATGACATTTGGGTGATGTCATGACTTGCAGCGAATTGGATTTAAGTAAGGGAGGGCTGTTCAAGGTCACCAACCTCACTTTCTCTTCCAGAGCCATCTAAATCCATTGGCAAGATACACACACACACACACACACACACACACACACACACACACACACACACACACACACATATATATTAGGATGACTGGAGATGGTTCTGGATGTTTAAGGCAATTGGAGTTAAGTGACTTACCCAGGTTCACACAGCTAGTAAGTTTCTGAGGTCAGATTTCAACTCAGGTCCTCACAACTTCAGGGCCAGTGCTCTATCCACTGCACCACCTAGCTACCCATTATAGAAATAGAAAAATCTGAACACATGGCACTAATGGTCTACTCTTCTCATGTGGCACTTATAATAATTCAGCTTTACAGAGTATTAAATTTTATAAGATACATTTACATTAAGAAAGCATTTCTCCTCATAATAGCTCTGTGATTTAGTGCAAGTATAATTATACCCATTTTATAGAAGAATAAACTAAAGTTCAGAGAGATTTACATGCCTTGATCATTTAATCATAGGCTTCCAACATGTCTTCTGATTCCAAAATCAATATTCTTTCATATTCTTATACTGCCTTTCACATCAAGACTGATTATTATAATCTTTTCGTTCCCCAAATTTTGATGCTATTATTTATCTCCATTTTACAGATGAGGAAACTGAGGCTGACATAATTTAAATGCCTTCTCTTGAAGAAAAAAGGAATTAAGGGAAGTAGAATAGGCAAGGAGAAGACAAAACAATCACTCTTTGCAGATGATATGATGGTATACTTAGAGAATCCTAAAGAATCAACTAAAAAATTACTTCTACTTGAAAAAATTAACAACTTTAGCAAAGTTGCAGGATATAAAATAAATCTACATAAATCATGAGCATTTCTATACATGACCAACAAAGCTCAGCAACAATAGATAGAAAAAGAAATTCCATTTAAGGTAACTGTAGACAATATAAAATACTTGGGAGTCTACCTACCAAGACAAACTCAGGAACTCTATGAACACAATTACAAAACACTTTCCACACAAATCAAATCAAATCCAAACAATATGAAAAATATCAATTGCTCATGGATAGGCAGAGCTAATATAATAAAAATAACAGGTCTACCTGAACTAATTTACTTATTCAGTGCCATACCAATCAGACTACCTAAAAATTATTTTATAGAGCTAGAAAAAATAATTACAAAATTCATCTGGAAGAACAAAAGGTCAAGAATATCAAGGGAACTAATAAAAACAAATACACAGGAATGTGGGCCAGCTGTATCAAATCTGAATCTATACTATAAAGAGGCAGTCATCAAAACTATTAGAAATTTCTATTATCAACGTAGAAAAAAAGTAGAAGTTTGCCATTATAATAGTGGATATATTAGTTATTAGATTAATATTAAAGCATCTGAATTACTGTAATAAGCTGTTGTTTTGGTTTGAGTTTGTTGTCATTCCATGGCCTAAGCAAGAGTTAAATTAATGTTTGAACATGTCATATGTACAAGATTCAATTCCTGAAGTATTTCATTCTTTCATAGTGATGTGAGTATAATTAGACAAATATAAACAAGCCTGTGAAACAAAGATGCAAATCTATTAAGTTGGGAGGTTAAAAAAATATATGCCTTCTCTTGTCTTCTCCAGAGTCACTGGCTCCAAGTTCAACACTCTATCCACCATACTACTTAGCTACTTTTCCTTGGCAATTGACCCAGCCCAAGTAAAAAGTCCCCAAAATCCTTGTGTAGATTTAAATTTTGATAGCTTAAGGTTTAAAATTGCACTAAGACTGTGATCACCCTGTATAAACAAAGGATTTACTTAGCAGTTAGGATTGAGATATTAAATGTAGGGCAAGGATATATGGTGATAAATCAGACCTAATAATAGCTGCAGGCAATGGATAGACTCACTATGTCTCTGTACCCACCTTGTCCCTGGTAAAGCTTGTGCCAGGTTCTAATGTTAATAGCTAGTAGAAGGTGAGGGTCTCACCAAGACAGAGGAGCAACTGTTCTCTCCCTGCCATTGCTTTTATTCCCAAATGTTGGATACCACATTGGGTTTGCTTGTGCAATAATCAAGATAGGGTCTATATGACTTGAGGCATGTCCATTTTCCATTTTACAACCTTGTCCACTGGCCCCCCAATTAAATTCGTACTATGCCCATTGGCCTAAAGATAGTTATCTATATATAGCAATTCACCTCAGTGGAGGTTGCAACAAAGCACATTATAATATAGTACCTATAGAACATATAGAAATCTTTCTTGTAAGAGTATATTTCACAATATAATAGATGAAAATTTTATTAAAAGAGTTAAAAATTATCATGTGACCTGGGCAAGACAGTAAAATAGATGTTTTATGCCACCTCAGAAACTCAAAAACTTCAGAAAGAAATATTTAACAAAGAGTAACAAGCTAAATTCATAAGGCATAAAGAAACTTTGTCTATAGTTAAAACACATGAAATAATTTCAGAGAAGTTCTAAATGCTTTGAAATCTCAATCGGTGTCTTTATTCCCTGCCAAACCACTCTTCATGAAATAAGAACAAGCAACCTAATAGTTTTGTGATCTAGGGTCCATGTTTAGGGATACCTTTCTAGTGCTCCCCAAAGCAGTATTTCAAATTAAGCCCCATATTACCCCCACTAGATGGCAAAAATGACCAAAAAATGGAATGGTGAATGTTGGTGGGTTAATCAGTCAGTCAACAAGCATTTATTAAGCATTTAGTATGTGTCACTGTACTAAACTCTGGTGGTGTAAAAGAAAGGGGGGGAAAAACCCCATGGTCCCTTACTTCAAGGATCTCACATTCTAAGAGGGGAGACGACATGAAAATAACTATGTATATACAAGATATATACAGTATGAATGGAAAGGGTCTTGTAGAACATGGGATGTGAACTGAATCTTGAAGAATTCAGGAAAGCCAGGAGGTGGAAATAAGAAGAGAGCATTCCAGGAATGAAGGGCAGCCAGTGAAAAGGAAAAGATTTGGGAGATTGAATTTCATATGCAAGTAATATCAAGAAAACTAGTGTCCCTGGATCATAGAGTATGTGGAAGGACATAAGTATAAGAAAATTAGGAAGGTAAGAAGGCGTCCTATTGTGAAGAGTATTAAATGCCAAACAGAGGAGTTTACATTTATTATAAATATAATAGGAAACCATTGGTAAAAATCAATTCAGTAGAAGAGTAATAGGATCAAATGTACTCTTTAGGAAAAGTACTTGGGGAACTAGGTGGAGAATAGATTGGATTTAAGAAAAGCTTGAGTCAGGGAGACCAATTAGAATGTTATAACAATATTCCAAGTGAGAGGGGATAAACATATAAAAAGGTTCGGGGCAGGGGGCAGCTAGGTGGCACAGTGGATAAGGCAGTGGTCCTGGAGTCAGGAGTCCCTGAGTTCAAATACAGCCTCAGACACTTGACACTTACTAGCTGTGTGACCCTGGGCAAGTCACTTAATCTTCATTGCCTCACCCCTACCCCTCCAAAAAAGAAAAAAGATGCTGTGAAGGTAAAGATGACAAGAATGGGCAACAGATTAGATACATGGGGTCAGCATAAATGAGGAATTGAGGAAATCATAAAGGTTGTAAGCCTGGGTGACTGGGAAGATGAATATAAAACAGAAGTTCAGAAGAGAGAAAGGGTTGGGAAAGGAGGTATAATATGTCCTATTGATTTCAGACATGTAGGGTTTGAGATATCTATTGGATATCCAATTCAAGATAGATGAAAGGTAACTGGTGATATGAGACAAGTTTAGGAAAGGATAGGTAGTCTTAGAATAGTTAGATTTTAGAAATACCTGCATAATGACTGATAATTAAACATGAAGTAGCTGATGAGATCACCAAAGAAGATAATACATAAGGTGAAGAGAAGAGGACCCCATTACCCAGCCATGGATAATACATCAAGAATGAGATGGATTAAGATTCAGCAAAAGGAGACTGAGAAAGAGCTATAAGAAATGTAGGAAAAGAATCAAGAGAGAACAGTATCATGAAAACCTATCTGGTAAAAAGTATTCAGAAGATCAAAGGATGCAAAAAAAAAAAATGAGGATTGAGGAAAAAGTCATTGAATTTGGCAATTAAGAGATGACTGGAGGGGGGGGGAGTGGATAAAGCACCAGCCCTAGATTCAGGAGTACCTGAGTTAAAATCCGGCCTCAGACTCTTGACACTTACTAGCTGTGTGACCCTGGGCAAGTCACTTAACCCCCATTGCCCCGCAAAAAAAAAAAAAAAAGATGACTGGTAACTTTGGAGAGAAGGAACAGGGTTAGCTGCATTTTATATTTAGATTAGATAATGATTTTGAACTTATTTTGACATCTAACATAAGGACAAATCTGGATTTTTCCCCAAACTGTTAAAAGGGTTGCCAGCAATTCTTATTCTACAGGAAGTCTTGTATAAAATTCAGTATAAAATATAATAAGATTAAAATCCAGACTGCAAAGGATTGAGAAGAGAATGAAAGAAGTGGTGGCATTGACCATAACTCATTTTAATAATAACAATAATAATAGCTAACATTTAAATTGTGCTATGTGCCAGGCAGTATGTGAAATGCTTTACAATTATTTCATTTGATACTCAGCAATTCTATGTGATCGGTGCTATCGTTACCTCCAGTTTACAGATGAGGAAACTGAGGCAAACAGATTAAGTATTCACACTGCTCTTAAGTGTCTGTGGATCCATTTGAGTTCAGGTCTTCCCCACTCCAGGCCTGGTGCTCTATCCACTTCTGCACCTCGCTACTGCTATTTTCTTGAGGAATTTAGCCATGAAAGGGAATAGAGATATAGGATGATAGCTGATGAGAAAGATTGGATAAAGTGAAGGTTTTTTATGGATGGGGATGTTTCTAGGCAACAGGAAGGTAGCCTGTAGATAGGAAGAGATTGCAGATTAATGGGAAAGTACAATGATAGAGATAGTAATCTTCTGGAGAAGACTTAATGGAATGGGATTCAGGGAACATGAAGAGAGGTGTTCCTTGATAAGAACAAGAGCTATCTCTTCATATAAAAAGGTAGTGAAGAAGAAAATAATGAAAGAACCCATACAAATGATGCCATGAGGAGGAGAGGAGAAATGGAGATCTTGAAAAATGGCTTTGAGTTGGTTTTGTTTGTTTGTTTATTAGTGAAGTATGAAGCAAATTCCTTAGCTGAGGGAGAAATTGGAAAAAGTATGGGTTTATTGAAAAGGGAAGAAAAGGTATGAGAGAAACACCAGAGTAAATGAATAGTGAATCAATTCGGGAGGGTTTGTGGAAAAGTAGGCACACTAATTGAGGAAGTTAGGTGGCACAGGGGGTAGAGTGCTGGGCTTGGAGTCAGAAAGACTCATTTTTATGAGGGGCTTGGCCTTTTCTGCGCATGTCTCTTTCTGATTCCCTTGGCTAGTTTCAAAACACCTTCATTTTTCATTTATTCCTTGTCTAAGTTTCTATAGCCTGTCATTTTATTTAAGGTCTTCATGGCCTCTCTCCCTCTGTTCCCGTTATGGGTACTGATTTATGTGGGTAAGAGAACTTAGCATCCTGACGTGTAAGTTATCCATTAACTGAGGTCTGAATCCCTCTTAGTGCTCATATCTGAATTAAAGCTTGGAACTTAGGTTTTTCTGTTAACCCCTTTTTTGCCTCCTACATCACTATGATTGTGGAACACTAAATATTATGTCAGCTTTTTCATTATGATGGTAAGTTTGGTTCAAGTTTTACCCTCTTTTGAATTCTTTATTATAAGAAATAAGGGGGAAAGGGACCCACATGTACAAAAATATTTATAGCTGCTCTTTACGTGGTAGCAAGGAATTGGAAGTTGAGGGGGTGCCCATCCATTGGGGAATGGCTGGACAAGTTGTGGTATATGAATACAATGGAATACTATTGTGCTGTAAGAAATGATGAGCAGGAGAAGTTCAGAGAAACATGGAGGGTCTTACGTGAGCTGATGATGAGTGAGATGAGCAGAACCAGAAGAACATTGTACACTGTAACGATTGGAATAACGCCACCTGCTGGATACTTACTGTAGAAGAGTTCTGCCCATGAAGCGAAGGTCTTTGAGGGCAAGACCAGGAGTCTTTTCTTTGGCATCAGGAAGTGACGCGGACTAGTGGGAGGAGGAAGGAAGAGACTGGTGCTCGGTCTCGCTCTCTTTCCTTTGGACTCTGGTGGAGAAGGGAGCTAGAAATGCGTTCTCTCTTTAATAGATAGGAATCTAGGCCTTTTTCTCTCTCTTTACCAAATTCTTATTCTCCTTAATAAATGCTTAAAAGTCTAACTCTTGCCAAAGCTTATAATTTATTGGCGACCACTCATTAGATATTTTAGACAGTTTAGCTAGAATTTTAGCCCTTAACAACACAGTATCATCAACATTGAGTGTTGACCTACTGTGATGGACTATATTCTTCTCACCAATGCAATGGTACAGAAGAGTTCCAGGGAACTCATGATAGAAGAGGATCTCCAAATCCAAGAAAAAAAAAAAAAGAACTGTGGAGTATAGATGCTGATTGAACCATACTATTTCTTTTGTTTTGGGTGCTGTTGTTTTTTTTTTTCTATTTTGAGGTTTTGCGTCACTGCTCTGATTTTTTCTCTTGTAACAGGATTAATGCAGAAATAGGATTAATGTTATTATGTATATATATATGTGTGTGTATATCTATATCTAGATCTAGATCTAGATATAGATCTAGATCTAGATATAGATATAACCTATATCAGATTACCTGCTGTCTAGGGGAGGGGGGGAGGGAGGGGAGGGAGGGAGAAAAATCTGAAATTGTAAAGCTTGTATAAACAAAAGTTGAGAACTATCTTTACATGTAACGGAAAAAATAAAATACCTTATATGTAAAAAAAAAGAAAAAAAAAAGAAATAACTAACTCTCTTGCATGGTGTGGTGTTTAAAATTATATATGGTTGCCCTATTTCTGTCCCAAGTTTTAGGGAAACTTAGCTGGGGTTCCTAATATAGTGCTACTTATAAATTAAAGGCTTTAGCACCAGTTTTAGGCATTAAACATTTATTAAAGCATATTAAATATTAGTAAAGAGAGAACATGTGGCTCAGAAAGTTCAGAAGGGCCTATCTAAGAGACAGGAGAGCTAGAGCTCAGCGTGGCTACCTCCTCCTCCAAGTCCTGTACCAAGAGCACATCTCCAAGGGTCCTTCCTTTCTTCCAGTCTGCAGGAGAGGTGGCCCTTCTACACTGCTCAAAGCTAATTGGCTAGCATCATTCAAATCTATTGGTTTACTGGACTTGAGAGTGGTCCATGGGCAGAACGTTCTGAGGTGAGAGTTCGGAGGACAGACCCTCTGAGGGGCAAGGCTTTCGGGCAGGTGTGGTTTTAAGTGAGTTTTTTAGCAAGATCAATCTACATTTCCTTTGAAATTCTCCTGACTCTGGGCTGGCCTTAAGAAAGGCCAGGCAAGGCTCTCTGGGTTAAGCCCTATGCTGCTGCCTCTGGGAGTCCGGAAAACCATTATTTTCTCACAAGAGGAAAAGAAGAGAGATACACTGGGGAATATAAGTGTTAGAAAATCAAAAGATAGCAATAAATGTTTTTTTTTAATTTTTTGTTTTTTTAACATAAGAGAAAGAAATTTAGAGTTATAAACACCAGCAATGAGGAAGCAAAATTATCCTAATATAAAAAGAAAATGAGCGATTACTTAGAAAACTCCAGAGAATCAACAAATTAGTCAGACAATAGTTTCACTGATATAACAATATAAAATAAAAACAAAAAATCCAATAATATTTCTATATAGCAATAACAATCTAAAATGAAATAGCTGAAAATTAAAATCTCATCCAAAATAACCCCAAAATGCATAAAATATCTGAAAAAACAGTCCACTAAGACACACTCAAGATTTATATAAATATAATTGCAAAATAATATTTTCACAATTACAGAGTGACAAATGATTAAAGAAACATTCACTACTAGTAGTTGGGTTGCACTATTATAATAACAATGTCAACACTACTTAAATGAATTTATAAATATATTGCTGCATACCAATTCCACTACCAAAGGAGATACTTTGTAGATCTAGTCAATGTTATTACAAAATTCAATTAAACAAAAGTATAGAATCACAAGTAATTTTTTTTGAAGAATAAAGCATTTCCAAATATCAAATTGTGCTACAAATCAGTAATGATCAAAACTCTTTGGTACTAGTTTAAAAACACAAAAGTAAATCAGTGAATAAAATAAATAAACAAGACTTAAATGCAATGGAATTCAATAGTACAATATTTGATTCATAAGAACATAAACTAAGGGTGAAAGGACTCTCCTATAGAATAGGTACTGCTAGCAACCCTTGTACACAGTTTGGTGGGGGGGGGAGGGACTAGATTTATTCTTATGCTATATAGCAAAATAAGTTCAAAATTGATATCTAATCTAAATATAAAATATCACAAAGTAAAAAGATAAAAGAAAAAGAAACAATAAGACAGTTTAATGGATTTTTCATATCTTTAGCTAAGGGGAGAAGTCTTAAAGATGACAAAAGATAAAATAGGTAATTTTGATGATAATAAAATTTAAACACTTTTTGCCTAAGCAATGCAGCAAAGATAGGAAGGCAGGCTATAAATTGGAGCGGGAAAGATTATTTGTACTAAATACTTTTGAGAAAAGGCTGTTATGAAACATTCATGGGGAATCGGGACAACTAAGAAATATTCCCCAATGAAAAAGCAATCAGAAGCTATGAACAAGAAATTCTTAATGGATTTGCATACCATTAAAAACCATATGAAAGTGTTCTAAGTTACTAATAATAAAATAAATGCAAATCAAAACAATTTTAAGATTTTACTTCATACACAGGAAATTGACAAAGATGACAAGAAGGGAATAATCCATCTTGAATGGGCTACAAAAATATGGAAACAATAATATACTGATAGTAGAACTATGAATTAGCTCAATCATTCTGGAAATCAAATTGAAATTATTGATCTATATCCTTTCACATGTAGGAATGACCCTTAGTTCTTTTCCTCTCTTTGGAGGTATACCAGAGTTCTGATAATACTTCATATATTCCACTCACAAAACCCATCCATACATTTAGACAACTGAAGTAGACCTACTTTTCTTATAGAATCAAATACGGGTAACTGTTTTTTATTTAATGTAAAGCTACTATAATGTTTTCTAAATTTATTGCTATTACACCAGCTTGGGCAGTAAGCATTTATTATATATATATATATATATATATATATATATATATATATATATATATATATATATATATATATATAGTAAAGAATTTATTATGTGGCAGTTAGCACAAGCAGGAGAAAAGCCCCAAAAGATCCTTGTGATCTAAAGAGTTCAGAAGGTCTACAAAACCTACACTGTCCTAAGAGCCTGTCCAGAGAGAGAGAGAGAGAGAAAGCCAAACATGAGACAAGAGAGCAAGAGCCAAGAGAGAGAGCCAAGAGAGAGAATCTGTTGTGGCCAAAGGTTTTATCCTCTTTTGATAGAGGTGAGTCATTATACATTGATCAAAGCTAATTGGTTAGCATCATTCAATTCCATTGGTTGACAAGACTTGAGGGTGGTTTAAATTAAAATGAATTCTACAGATGACATCAGGGAAAGATCCTCACTTAAGTTGCTTAAGGCAAAATCCATTATCTAGATGTGGTCCTTCACTGAGCAAGACAAAAGAGTCTATGTCAATTTCCTTTATTACCTTGAGTTTGTCCAAGACAAAGAAAGCAGCACTTTCTGGCACCTGGCAAAAGCACTGAGAAAGGGATCTCTGGGTCCCCCAAGAAATCCATTATTTTTTGTTTTGTTTTGTTTTTAGTGAGGCAATTGGGGTTAAGTGACTTGCCCAGGGTCACACAGCTAGTAAGTGTTAAGTGTCTGAGGCCAAATTTGAACTCAGGTCCTCCTGAATCCAGGGCCAGTGCTCTATCCAGTGCACCACCTAACTACCCCATAAATCCATTATTAGTAATTATTTTCCCACAGGTATTAGTTGGGGAAAAAGGAAAATTCATCAGTACTTGGTATATTCATCTACCAAAGTGTGAGCTCTAAAATAAGATTGTGAGCTCCTTGAGATCAGGAATTTTGTTTTCCTTTTTCTTTTGCATACCACTGAAAATACAGCATAAGCCCTGAAAACATATTTGTTGACAAAGGCATTTAGATGAAGAAATTTTTAGAAAGTCTAGGGAACCATAAGCATTTTTTAAATAACACTTTGAAATCCTGCACTAAACACCCCATCTATGATTTTCTTTTTTTTTTTTTTTTAGTGAGGCAATTGGGGTTAAGTGACTTGCCTAGGGTCACACAGCTAGTAAGTGTTACGTGTCTGAGGCCGGATTTGAACTCAGGCACTCCTGACTCCAGGGCCGGTGCTCTATCCACTGTGCCATCCAGCTGCCCCGATTTTCTTTCTCTAATGAAGACAATATAAAAATAACTGTTACATAACTTATAGTTATGAAAACATGGTCATATGGTTATAGTTATAAAAACATGCTCATATTTGTTATCTTATTTGATCATCAAAATAGCCTTGAAAAGTAGATTCAAGGATGGATGTTTCAGGTATTCTCCTACTCACTTTGCAGATGATGAAACTGAGGCCCAGAGAAACATAAAAGGTTAAATAGCTGTGAAAATAGCAGTCAAGACCCAAAATCAAGTGCTCTTCCCAACCTATCTGCTGAAAAATCTTTAGAAATTTTGTACACCATAATATGACTAAATCCAAACTTCTTAATTTTTCATTCAATGCCCTAAAATAAGCAGGGAACATGCATCTGTCAAAATGACAGCTTGCCTATGAACTTCAAATAAAAATGGTGCTCTCCTGCTTTTTCTAACACCTCAGACATTCACTCACCCAAAGTCTGGTATGCAAAGTAGCTCATTCATATTTTAATTCCACTAAGGAGAATATAAATGCAATCGAAAACTTCCTATATAGTTGGTCCATGAATTTACAACAGCAGTTGCATAATTTATAAGTTGATGGGACATATTTCCAAAACACCTGGGTATGAGTGATGAAACAATGTGTCACAGTTCAGTAACTGAATATCAAATGTAGCTACAAGGGCTGATTTCTAAATCATTGAACTTGTAATGAATATATAGGTGAGCATTCTAGGGTGGTACAAATACAAATGATTAAACAGGCAATATATTCTCCACTAATAGGAGATTTTACTGTCATATTGAAAGTGGGTTGGATATAAGTAAAAAGACATTATGCTACTGAATTTTCTGGTATAGAAAATTGACATGGAGGGTAGGACATATTGAGGAATTAAGGGGCTATTAAAGTTTAGCTTGGCCAACTAGATAGCAGGAGGGACACTCCTAAGAAGTAAAGGGAGATAAAATTCTATAGACCTGGGGTGGCACCAGGGGACAGAGATAACTTCAGAAGCCTTTCCCAACCCACCTCTCTTTCAAGCCTTCCCCACCCCAAAGGGAACTTTCCATTGTTAGGTGGTCACCCCATCTATCTTCCAGAAAAGCTTTGGCCTTTCTTCCATTGGGGAGAAAGATGTCTCTAAGCCATCTCTTCCCCTTGAAGCAAAGTCTTTGACTTCCCCCTTGGTCACTTTCTACAGCACCCAAATAAAAGACCATTTTATACTAATTGGATTTTGTGTGAGAGTTGTAATCTTTACAGAGGAATACCTAAGAACCCCTACCAACTATTTTATTCAACAATTGTTTTTTTTCCTAATTCTACAGAATTCGAATTACACATATCATTCCAATAATACTTTAACATGGCATAAGCATTGCATGTACTTAATGTGTTTGGTGTTTTAGAGCTCTTTAAGATTTGTCTCCAACCTATCTTTCCAAATTGACCTTATAATGGTATCTGTTGTATAAACCATATTCCAGTCAAAGTGGCCTACTTGGGGCAGCTAGATAGCACAGTGGATAGAGCACTGGCCCTGGATTCAGGAGTACCTGAGTTCAAATCCGGCCTCGGACACTTGACACTTACTAGCTGTGTGACCTTGGGCAAGTCACTTAACCCCCATTGCCCTGCAAAAAAAAAAAACAAACAAAAACAAAAACAAAGTGGCCTACTTGATCTCACTGTATATAAGATCTCATCATGCACTTCTGTTTCATTGCACAGGTTGTCTTCCATATTTAGAATGTTTACCCTCCCCTACTCTGTCTCTTGGAATCATAGCACTACCTTTCTTCAATATACAGCTTAAGTGCCACCTCTTATAAAAATATATATTTTTTAATTCCCTTGGCTGTTAGTGCCTTCTCCTATCCTAAAGTTTATTTTTATTTGTTTTCATTATATTTTGCATTTATTTGAGTATGTGTTGTTTCTCCCCAAGTAAATATAAGCTACTTGAGGACAGGGTTTCATTTTTAACTTTGAATCTCCACTAACTAACATACTGCCAGGAACATAGTCGCACTTGAAAATGCTTATTGGGGCAGCTAGGTGGCGCAGTGGATAGAGCACCAGCCCTGCAGTCAGGAGTACCTGAGTTCAAATCTGGCCTCAGATACTTAACACTTACTAGCTGTGTGACCCTGGGCAAGTCACTTAACCCCCATTGCCTCACTAAAAAAAAAAATGCTTTTTGAATTTAATTGGATTGAAAGAGTGCAATACATGCATGGGGGGAGTGTAGGGGGTGGTGTTGCAATAGTGCTAGCTCTGGAGCCTGTGATATGAGATTCAGATCCTGCCTCTGTTATTACCATTTGGGATAGTCATAACTTCCCCAAGCTTCAATTTCATCTTTAAATTGAGGATGTTGGACTAGAGAGGAACTCTGAAGTTCCTTCCAGCCTTAGCTCTATGATCTTATGATCCTAGAAAGACCAATCACAGATAATTAAAACAATTAGAAAACTCATTAATATTTAAATCACTCAAGTCTTAAAAAGGAAAACCAAATCAAAGAACCTATTCATAAATACCAATAATTACAGAATCTCAGTTAGAAAGAAGCTCAGAGATCATATAGTCTAACAATAATTGAACAATAATTACTTCTACAAATTGTCTGCCTCCTGAAGCAACCCATCTACCTTTGGATAATTCTAATTATTAAATAATTTTTCATTACTATAAGCCTGAATTTGCCTTTTGTCAAACTTGTCCCAATTGCTTGTGATATGCCCTCTAGAAACAAACAGAACAAAGGTTTCCTTCTCTGATTTGATAGTTTTTTTTATAGATAAGACAATGCAACTCCTTTATTTTAGAACTGAGGAAACTGAAGTTCAAAGAGGGCAAATGTCATGCATAAAATCATGTAGGCTAGGTATCAGAACCAAGATTCAAACCCAGGTCCTTTGATTTCAGGCTCATCCATTCTTTTTTTTATTATTATTATTCCTTTTTTTTTTAGTGAGGCAATTGGGGTTAAGTGACTTGCCCAGGGTCACACAGCTAGTAAGTGTTAAGTGTCTGAGGCTGGATTTGAACTCAGGTACTCCTGACTCCAGGGCCGGTGCTCTATCCACTGCGCCACCTAGCTGCCCCCATTTTCTATTGTATCACTACTGTCTTGTCCCCCAACTAAATTTTCTCTTTTATAGGTTAACAATCCCTAGTTCCTTTAGATAATTCTTACATAATATAATCACAAGGCCTTTACAATCTTAGATGCCCTTTTCTGAACATTAAAATGGCACCAGGACTGAAAAAAATATAGGTGTTGTCTTATCAGGGAAGAATATTTTTTTTTAACCTTTTTTTTTTAGTGAGGCAATTGGGGTTAAGTGACTTGCCCAGGGTCACACAGCTAGTAAGTGTTAAGTGTCTGAGGCCAGATTTGAACTCAGGTACTCCTGACTCCAGGGCCGGTGCTCTATGCACTGTGCCACCCAGCTGCCCCCATACTCACAGAATCTTAAGACTTTCAGAGATTAAACAAATGAGTGAATGAAAAAAGCATTTATGAAGGACTAATTATGTGCTAAGTGTTATGCTAATCACCTTGCTCTTAAGGAGCTCAGATTGCTATTGGAGGCAAGAGCACATAAAGGAGGATTCAACTATAGAATGAATTGAAAAACTCAGTGGTCTTTAAGGTATAACACAAGATTAGGAAAAAGTAATTGCATATGGTTAGATGACTTTTTTTTTTATCAGATAGGTTGTAATTGGTGACTTATCATCTAAGTGATCCAAGTGGCTATGTCTCTAAATGGAGGTGTAGTTGAGAGGACAATAGCCTACCTTCATTGGTAAAAGGGAAAGTTTCCAAGGATCAGAATAGAGTGTCAGTGGGGGACTCTGTCTACCTTGCCAAAAGGATAAGGATGGACTACCAGTGTCATGCCAGGAAATGAAATGAGGAATGAAGCATTGGTGTTAGAGTTTGAGGTAAAGGCTCCCTGTAGTACCTGCCTCTCCAGTACCACATTGGAAACTGGCAGATGGGCTCAGGGGTGAGAGGATGACAACTTTTCTTTCTGGAAGTGTTTTGAAGAGCATTCAATTTGAGTCCTTTGACTAATGCCCAAAATACTATAATTTCTTTGGTGAGAATATCTAGATTTTTAGATTCACAAATACAAATTTTGATTAAAATCTATTTGGAAGGATAATAGTTTGTCATCTTAAACCAGATTCTATGCTTTGACTATAAATACAGAGTTTGAATGTATTGATGAATATGGGTCTTTGCTATGAGCTGTTAGGTATTTATTCATTCAACCAATACTTACTGAGTACCTATATATTTAAATAGGGTCCCTTAAGTTTTAGTGCACTTTTAAGCTAATAGTTTTACTAGCCTAAAACTGCACTGAGATGTTTGAGATAGCCTGTCTAGCTCTTTATGTTTTCCAGTGCTTTCCATGTTACGTTATTTGGTCCACTCAACAACCCTGTGAGGTAGGCGCTATTATTATCCTCATTTTACAGATAAGGAAACTGAGAGACAGAAAGGTTAAGTGATTTCCCCAGGGTCATACAGCTAACTTTAAATCAGAATTTGAACTCATCTCTCTACTTTTCCAAGTTCAACACTCCAGGCATTATGCCACCTAGCCTCTGTGCTTAGAAAAGAGCAAGGCTACAATGATGAATGAGACAGGACTCTTCTCCTCAGTCCGGCATGGCACAGTGGATAAAATGCCATTCTTGGAGTTAGGAAGAATCATCTTCCTGAGTTCACATCTGGCCTCAGACACTTGCTAGCCATGTGACCCTTGGCAAGTCACCTAACCCTGTTTGCCTCAGTTTCCTTATCTATAAAAAAAGAGCTGGAGAAAGAAATGGCAAACCGTTCCTGTATCTTTGTGAAGAAAACCTCAAATGGGGTCACGAAGAGTCAAATACAACTGAAAAGCCTGACTAACTTCTCCTCAAGCAGCTTATAATCAACTTGGAAAGATGATAGAAATCAAAGTAGAACAATCACTCTCCTGGGAGTTAACACATCTATCTGAGTTCTTTCCCTGATTATAACACTGACTTAGCTGGATGACTTTGAGCAAATTCCTAACCTGTTTAAGCTTTTCTAATTAAAAAAATATATATATATTCAAGATATTTATGTTATTATCTGAAGTTATTAAGGGAAGAACAAAGAAAAGTAAGGTTGGAAGAGAGTATTGAAAATAAGAAGCAAAAATCTCCTTGTTCATTTGGGTTTTATTTTTTTAAAAACCATGATTTTATGTTAGTCTCTACCTGCTAGAGCCAGCAAGACATCTTCCAAGCCACGTATTTCAGATCTATAGAGATGGTCTTCTTTCAGTATCTGTAATATTATTGAACACATTGAAGGAATAGCTTAGTTCATGGAAGAAACCTTAAATATATTTAATCTAACTGGTACATAAGAGGATGTTAGTTTTCTGAAGTAACAGATTTAATAAGAAGTCGATTCCCTTTTCTAGGTGGAGATAATTTGTTTCCATTCCCTGCCCCCTCACCTTTCCCCAACAAAGTTTTGAAGCTGCTCCTTCCTTGTCTCTGCCTCTGAGACTCTTGAGCTTCCTTCAAAGCCCAGTTTGAGGTCCAACTCCTAAAAAAGATTTGTCCTTATCTATCTCTACCCAGTTACTTGCTTTCTTTCATTTCTGAAATTATTTTGTATTACTTTCTAGTTACTTATCTGTCGACATGTTGTATCTCTATCCCCAGTAGAAAGTAGTCTCCTTGAGGAAAGTCTCTTTGGCGCTTTCATATTTGTCAGTGCCACAAAGTCTTGTACATAATAAGTTAGCTCTTAATGTTTATTGAACTGAATTGTTTCTAATTTAGTAGTTTTAGTTCAGTCATTGAGTTATATCAGACTCTGCGACCCTGTGGACTATATTGTCTATGTTTTTTCTTTGGTAGATGTTACAGAAGAACAATTGGCAGAAAAATAACTACAACCATTAAAAAACCCCACAATGCACTGGATTCAAGCTTTTCAAATAAAATTTTCTTTAAGTAAAATGATTATTCAATGAGTTCTCTGATTTTGAAACAAAATGTGTCCCAAATTTTAATGTAGATTGAATAAAAAATTGTTGGCAATTCATCAGAAAAGTAAGTATAGAATGTGTGCCTACAGAACATGCAGAGAATAGGCACCAAGTGCAAGATGTTCATAACAGTAATGGGATCAAAATAGAAGTAGTTAAAAGAAGTAGGACTCCCCAGATGTCTGTACTCTGACACCAATTAACAAATTTGTAAAGCAGGAGCAGGTGCAACATTTCCAGAGCAATTTTTTCCCCATAAAATTAAACACATCATGGAAAGTAAAAAAGTTCTAAAACTCAAAGCAATGTGAACCTAAGGGGGAGAATAATGGAACAAGTGAACTTTCTCTCTGCTTCCTCCCTATGCTATAACCATGAGCTTTTAAAATATGATTTACAGTGATGTGATAATTATTCTTTCCATTTTGATGCTGCAAATGCTAGAATACGTGTTTCAGTTGGCTCTGGGGAAGAGAATTAAACTAGTTTGAGAAATGCCTATTCTAATATTCAAACAATTGTGAAAAGGTAATTAGTGGTCTTTCAGAGTCACTATTTAATTAATTAACTCTAAAACTGAAAAACAAAATTATTGATTGAGCAACATACAGTCAGCAAGGAAAGTTTGAATCTTACCCCAGACACTTACTATTTTTGTGATTCTAGGCAAATCATTTAACCTCTCTGTGCCTCAGTTTTCTTGTCTGTAAAATGGGGATAAATAGTAGAACCTACCTAACAGAGTTCTTGTGATGATCTAACATATGTAAAGTACTTTTCAAACCTTAAAGGGCTATATAATTGTAGGCTATTGTTATGATGTTATTATTGCTACTACTGAAAATATTATTCTTTAGTATAGTGCTGCTATAATGCAGATTCTTTACAATAATACTTACTTAAGTCTTTTTTTTTTTGGTGGAGCCATGAGGGTTAAGTGACTTTCTCAGGGTCACACGGTTAATAAGTGTCAAGTGTCTGAGGTCAGATTTGAACTCAGGTCCTCCTGAATCCAGGACCGGGTGCTTTATCCATTGTGCCACCTAGCTGCCCCCTTACTTCCTAATGGTTGGCCAAGAATATTTTTTCTCTTAAATTTTCTAATCTTTGGAAACAACTTCAGGAATTCTGTCCATGTTTTCCTCTATAACTCCATCTCAGTCGGTCAGTTAACAATAATAATAGCTAACAATTATCTTACAAAGAACTCACACAAGGCAAATGCTCAAATGGAAGTCAATAGAGGTAATATGAGGACATTCTCAAGGTCTCTCTGAAGAACTTTGGAATTGATTGTGAGATAGGATACACTGGCATAAAACCACCTAGCATGACATGCCCAGATCAAAGAAGGTGCTGTACTCTATGAACAAAGCAGAATTGCAGTAGCCAAAAGAAATCTGAGATGTGCAAATTTAGATATATACCCACCCCAAATGTACATATATGGACTATTTGTGCCCAACCTGTGGTACAGCCTTTTGAGCTCATATTGGTCTAATCAGCCACAGTTGGACACAATGTACCTTGACCCCACCATGGTGATGTCATATTGATCCTCCTCAAGAATAAAGGATAAAAACTACATAGCACTTTAAATGTCAAAAAGCATTTTACATGATATTTCATTTGATCCTCACAACAATTCTGACATGGGCCTAAAATCAATCAGAAGGGTTTTGTGGGTTTTTTTCCCTATGAGAAACAAAATAAAAGATGCAGCAGGCCCTCTATGAGAAATGATTAATCTACCAGATAACAGGATAACAGGATAGCAGGAAGCCAAATGTTAAGGAGGTGTGTCTACTACCTGGCTGGAGCCAGGAAGACAGATATAATCCCAGAGGTCAGGATTATCATATCAAAAATCCCTCTCTTGGTATAATTCCAAATTGCTCTCCAGAATGGTTGGATCAGTTCACAGCTCCACGAACAATGCATTAGTGTTCCAATTTTTCCACAGCTTCTCCAACATTTATTATTTTTCTTTTTTGTCATATTAGCCAATCTGATAGGTGTCAGGTGGTACCTCACAGTTGTTTTAATTTGCATCTCTCTAATCAATAGTGATTTAGAGAATTTTTTTCATATGGCAATAGATAGCTTTGATTTCTTCATCAGAAAACTGCCTGTTCATATCCTTTGACCATTTCTCAATTGGGGAATGACTTGGATTCTTATAAATTTGATTTAGTTTCCAATATATTTTAGAAATGAGACCTTTATCAGAAGTATTGGCTATAAAAATTGTTTCCTAGATTTCTGCATCCCTTCTAATTTTGGATGCATTGCTTCTGTTTGTACAAAAACTTTTTAATTTAACGTAATCAAAATCTGTGCATATCCTTTGACCCAGCACTTTTGGGTCTTTTTCCCAAAGAGATCATGGAAAAGGGAAAAGGACCCACATGTACAAAAATATTTATAGCTGCTCTTTTTGTGGTGGCAAGGAATTTGAAATTGAGGGGATGTCCATCAATTGGGGAATGGCTGAACAAGTTGTGGTATATGAATGTAATGGAATACTATTTTGCTGCAAGAAATGATGAGCAGGAGGAGTTCAGAGAAACCTGGAAGGACTTGCATGAACTGATGATGAGGGAGATGAGCAGAACCAGAAGAATATTGTACACAGTATCATCAACATTATGTGTTGATCAACTGTGATAGACTAGATTCTTCTCACCAATCCAATGGTACAAGAAAGTTCCAAAGGACTCATGATGGAAAAGGCTCTCCAAATCCAGAAAAAAAAGGAACTGTGGAATATGGATGCTAATTGGACCATACTAGCCATACTATTTCTTTTGGTTTGGGTGCTGTTGTTTTTCTTTTTTGAGGTTTTTCCTTTTTGCTCTGATTCTTTTTGTATAACATGACTAATGGAGAAATATGTTTAATGTCATATATATATAAAACCTATAGCAGTTTACCTGCTGTCTAGGGGAGGGGGGAGAGAGGGGAGTAAGGGAGAAAAATTTGAAATCGGAAATCTTATCTAAACAAATATTGAAAACTAAAATAAATAAATAACTTTTTTAAAATCCCTCTCACTGCAGAACTCTGAAATGTGACAAGCATTCCCTGCAGCCAGGGGAGGAGGGGGAAACCAACTCCAAGCCTGGAATCTTCAACCCCAGAGCTCAGGAAATATAATATCAATTGTTTCAGTATTCCCACTTCAAAACTGTAAAGTCCAACCACACTCCACCATCTATCCTCTATAAAAGCTTTGCCCTTCCCTCTGTCTTTTGAGGAAAATCTTTCAAACTCTTTTTACTCCCCTAGAGGCTAACTCTGACTTTCCTCCCAATCAACTTCCCTAGCACCAAACAAAAATTATTTTAAATCTGATTGAGGAATACCTAAGGACCACCTCCCACCCATGCCAAATTCTTTGAAATAGATGCTATTATTACTTACAGATGAGGAAAGTAAGACTGAAAGATATTTAGGCAAATCCTAGGGTGACTCAGTACTGTCTGAGAAAGGTTTTGAATTCAGGTCTTCCTGACTCCAGGTCCAGTGCTCTATTCACTGTGTCTTCTAACTGCTGTAATATTAGCAACCAATAATCATTTACTACCAGGCATTATACTAGATACTAGTGATACAAAGAAAGAGAAAACAAAAGACAAGGTTTGTACCACCAAAGAGCCCACATTCAAATGGTGGAGACAACATGCAAATTAAGTACACACAGAATATTTCCCTCTTAAATCTCTGATTGGCAGCTTAAAACAATTGGACCATGAATCCTGTGGTTTTATTTTCATTAAATAAGGAATCTTACATGGAATATTTTAAGATGTAAATGCCTTCAGGGCAGAGACTTTATCTTCTTATCCCCAATGATATCATAGTGCCTATAGCATGGTAGTCATGTTTCACAAGGATGCTTGCTGATTGGTTTATTCAATACAACTGTGGTGGTGTTACAGAGGTAGCCTTAGGTTCTGGAAAGTTATATCATTGGAATACAAGCTCTGGCTGTTCTGGCCCTACCATAAAGGCTTTATGAAGGGGCTAGTGATGGACTGTTCTTCAAAGAACAACTGACCTAAATTCAGAGAAGCTAAATTTTACTAGATTCCAGACACTCTGCTAGGTAGTAGGGATATAAAGATAAACACGAAGGTGTCTCTGCCCTCAAGGAGCTTATATTCTATTGGCAGAGACAAAATACATATAAGGAAATATCTACCAAATAAATAATTAGTAATTGTGGGTGAAAGGTACTATGACCTGAGAGGATCAAGAAAGCACTTATATACAAGGTGGTATTTGTAGTAAATTTTCAAGGAAAATTGAGATTCTAAGAGGTGGAAATCAGAAGGAGATGCATTCCATTGCATTCTGAAGTGTCATTAAGCACCTACTATGTGCTAGGCACTCTGCTCAGCTGTGGAAATAGAAAGACAAAAGTATTTTTAAAATATAATTTCTAATGTAGGCAGCATGTGTATGTGTATATATGTATATATATGTATATGTGTATATATATGTATATATATATGTATATATATGTATATGTGTGTGTATGTGGGTGTGAGTGTATATAAATACAAGACATACAAAGCAAGTACAAGATAACCTTGGAAGAAAAGGTACAAGGAACAGGAAAGGTTTCCCCCTTATAGGTGACTCTTGAGCTGGGTCTTGAAGGAAACAGGCATTCCAGAAGGCAGAAGTGAGAGTGAAAACATTCTAGATCTGAAGTCAGGCAGTGCAAAGGCTATGGAAGGGAAATGGAGCATCAAATGGCTGGACAAAAACAGTGTGGTTGGGAACAATGTATAAATATATTAGAAGGACAAAACAATTCATCAAAGATCAATACTGGGTACAAGGAATTCAAAAAGCCACTGAAATCAAAAGGGCAAAGAAAGGTAAAAGAACAAATGTAAGACATGAACAAACAAAGTGACTTCGTGCTGAGATAAGATGCTTCTTGAATGCTTCATGATGGGGCCAAGCAACCTAAAGCTAGAAAGTAAGATCGATCAATTGACAAACATTTATCAAGTTTTAACTATGTTCTACTAGTGTTTGGGGCTATTAAAAAAGCAGCTTTTATTTTTAAGGAGTTTATATCTAAATTAGAGAAACATACACATATATAAGTATATACAAAAGAAATGTAAAATTAACATGAATTGCACAAAATATTTCTACTTGACCAGAAGAGGGAGTAAGGTAATGGCAGCAAAAGGCAGATATTGACCTTATGCTGCTCAGTATCAGGGTTTGTGTTCCTCTGCCCACAAAACCTCATTCTGGACTCAGCCCTTTGGAAAGGCTCCTTAAATGCTTATTGCCTCTTTCTTGCATTGAAAATCTGACCTAGAATCCAATGTGGAATGAGAAAAGCAGCCTAGGACCATTCCATGATCCCATCTTTCCTGCTACCTCTTTCTTTTTGTTTTGTTTTGTTTGTTTTGCAGGGCAATGAGGGTTAAGTGACTTGCCCAGGGTCACACAGCTAGTAAGTGTCAAGTGTCTGAGGGTAGATTTGAACTCAGGTCCTCCTGAATCCAGGGCCGATGCTTTATCCACTGCACCACCTAGCTGCCCCCTGCTACCTCTTGATATCCTTGAATCTCACTTGAAAGTAACCAGATTCAGAAAATACTTTTAGGAAGGAACTAAAATCCCTGTGAAAAATGGGGACATTCTGTGAGCACCACCCATTGTCAAGCAGCTGGAACAAGCTTTTTGTATACCCAAGTATTTCAAGAAGACAAGTACAGTAGAGTCTCACTAATCCTCCATCCATCAATCCATGAACCTATTAATTCTCAGAAGAGCACTGGAAAGCTTCTGAGCAAAGATTTAATAAAGGATACAGAGAATGAGACTTTATACTACTCTTTTATCACTAATGCAGTTTTACAAGCTGTACTGCAGGACATTAACCAATATGTGACTGAATTTGATTTAATTTCATTCCTAAAAGCATAGGGTCTCATGATCACAGATCTAGAGCTGGAGGGGACCTTAGAGATCATCACATCCAGCCCCCTCTTTCTTACAGATGAGGAAATAGAGATCAAGAGAAATGAAGTAACAACCCAGCTCACATAGGTAGTAAGTGTATGACGTTTGATTCAAACCCATGTATTTTTACTCTAAATCAGCTCATTTTTCCACTGAATCATGTTGTATCTGCCTCTTCTACTTAATACCTGTTTCATCTTGCCTAAGTCACTTTAGCTATATTGATCTCAATTTCACCATCTGCAAAATGATGTTATTTTATTGGTTGACCTTTATGATATATTTCTGTACAAAATCAAAGATCTCATGTCATCAAAATTTTCTTCTTCTTCTTCTTCTTCTTCTTCTTCTTCTTCTTCTTCTTCTTCTTCTTCTTCTTCTTCTTCTTCTTCTTCTTCTTCTTCTTCTTCTTCTTCTTCTTCTTCTTCTTCTTCTTCTTCTTCTTCTTCGTCAATGAGGGTTAAGTGACTTGCCCAGGGTCACACAGCTAGTAAGTGTCAAGTGTTTGAGGCCACATTTGAACTCAGGTCCTCCTGAATTCAGGGTAGGTGCTTTACCCACTGTGCCACCTAACTGCCCCCCAAAATGCTACTTCTTGACTAAGCATATGACTTCTGCTCTGTTGACGTGGGGTTACTAACTTTGACTTCTGATTTTCATAAACATTTACTTCAAAAATCCATCCACAGAATCATAACCTTTTGAAAATGAAGAGGATTTAAAGGATCTATACATATAATCCACTCATTTAATAATATTTACTATTTGAACCTAAAAATGCATTTGTGTCTGATGAGGCTGATTTGAATTCTTGTTTATTTGGCTGACTTCTAGTTAAGCACATCTGGCAGGTACTTAAGGGTACTTAATAAATTTGAATGACACTAGCTAATCAGCTTGAAGAACCTCCCATTTCTGGGAGGGGAAGATGAAGCAGGAAGCAGATGCTGGGAACTGGCTCCTGCCTCTTTGGCTGAGAGAGATTGGCGTGGTGGAAGAGAACTTCAGAATTGGGATCTTAGAAAAATTAGGATTGCCAGGTTATAGGAAATCTGTTCTCAATCTTTCTCTTTCTCTTACTATCTTTCAATAAACCCTTAAAAAACCTAAACTCATTCATCAGTGATTTTAGTCAGTTCTGCCCCCCCCAAAAAAAAACTGGGGGGACAGATTAGAACCCACATTTAGAATTTTAAATTACACAGTGATTATAAACTCAGTATATTATAAATATATTATATATATATAATATATATGTGTATATTATCTACCTTTAAATTCATACTTGCATATATGTGTGTATTTATATAATGAATGAATAAATGAAAATTCATTTAATAAACATACTAAGCAGTAGGCACCTGAGTAAAATTGATGCCAATACAAGCAAGCAAGAAAGTCCCTACCCTTAGGGATATAACTTCTGTAATGATTGGAATGACGCCACCTGCTGGAGACTTACTGTAGGAAAGTTCCACCATTAGGAGAAGGCCTCTGAGGGCAAGGCCATGCAGCTTTTCTTTGGTGTCAGGAAGTGGCTTTTGCTTGTGGGAGGAAGAGGGGGCGAGGCTAGTGCTCTCACTCTCTTTCCTCAGGACTTGGGTGGAGAAGGGAGCTAGAAATGCACTCTCCCTTTAATAGATAGATGAATCTGGGCCTTTCTCTTTCTTTTCACCAAATTCTTATTCTCCTTAATAAATGCTTAAAAGTCTAACTCTTGCTAAAGCTTATAATTTATTGGCGACCACTCATTAGATATTTTAGATAGACTCACTAGAATTTTAGCCCCTTACACTTCTAATAAGTAGTCAGCTAGTTGGTTTGCTGCATAGCACACTGGATTTGAATGTAAAACAAGGCTTGAGTTCAATTTCCTTCCTCAGAAGACTTACATGACCTTATACAGAGTGAAGTAAGTAGTACCAAAAAAAAAAAAATTCTGTATCAACAGTGTAGAGACAAACAGCTTTGAAAGAAGTATAAATGCTGATTAATGTTAAATCTAAGTATGATTCCAGAAGACCAAAGATGAAGCATGCTACTTACTTCCTGAGAAGTCATGGATTCAGTTTGAAAAATGAGGCATGTTTATTTTCTTGGACATGGCCAATGTTGGAATTTGTTTTGCTTGAATAAACAGATTTGTTACTAGGGTTTTATTTTCCCAAACGGGAGAGAAGAGCAAGGAAGAGAAAATATATTTTTATTAATTAAAATAGTTTAAGTACTGCATTTGTATTAAATATTTAAATATTATTATTACAAAGAAACACAACTCATATAGAGGAGTAGTGGACAGGGAGGTAATGTTAATTCAATGACTGTATTCACAGAGTTTGAAAAAGGGAGCTCAAAATACTGTTATGAAAGACAAGACAGCCCAGAGCTAGGAAATATCCATTTAGTATTAAGACAGATTTTGAGATTTCTTCTTTCCTACCACATGATCTTCTAGGAGTAGAGATCAACTTCCCCAAGTGATATATTAAAAGATGGATAGCTATTTATACCAGTTCTACTTCTTTGAATATGTGCAGTGAGACTGGGAGAGAAGGGAGAACAAGACTAGAAAGGAAGTAGATTTAAATTACTGAGGTTTTTCAAAATCAAGTTGGAGCTGCCAGCACAATCTGAGATCAACTACCACAAATTTAAGAGATAAGAGTGCATTAGAAGAAAAAAGAAAAGCAAATTTGAGGCTCGATTTTCTTGAGACAGGAGCCAACAAAAAGAAACCTGGAAGAACTGAGCGTGTGACCATGGCTGGGGCAGCCATTTTTGGCACAGTGAATTTGAAGGGAAACACACCCCTCAAGGGTAGGCAGAAGCTAAGAATGTTCCACCAGATAAGGGAGAAAGGTATAAATTATTGCTCAACAAAGCCATGCCTCCCAGAAAGGGAAGAAGCGAATCCTTCCCCACCCCAATCTAAGGGGTTATTACATCTCAGGCTTGCCTATTGCCCAGAATCAGCTGGTGGATTTTATATGTAACTGGAGTCCAAATGTCCATTAGTATGAGACTCTCTTCTTCTTGGGCCTCTGCAAAGGCTGGACAGAGCTGGTGAAGACAGGATAGAGAAGAGCTTCAGCCTCTTCAGTCTCTTCTCTTCCTTAAAATTCTCTTCAAGCTCTGCAATCTCTTCAATAGCTTTTGGCTTCCAAGTTGGAGAAGTAAAATGGAAGAGGCCAAGCTAATTTCAGGTTACAAAAGGGAACAGAGACAATGGGAAGCAGCTGATGTGAAAAGAGCTGGTAGTTTCCATCAAGTCCCGAACCCCACCTTGCTACCCTAGAGACTCTAGGGAATTTGCCCTTGGGTGAGATCTAGGACTTTTCCTCTGGTTGAATTGTGTTGAATAGGGAGAGCTCTTTTAATCTGTATAGTTAGGTATACAATATCATGTTTACTTTCTCAGATTTCTGTTTTGTTATTAACTGGGATAAGCAGGTTTATTAGCTACCTATGTGTGCTGATTTTAGAACTGGTATTTGATGGAAGCTAATAACTACTTGTTGAATTATGGGGTGAAATGTTTGGGAAGGGTAGAACAGAGGAAAGAGCACTGTCTTAAGAGTTGTAGGACCTGGGATTAAATTCTACCTCTGACACTTGTGTGTCCTTGGGCAAATCTAGGTTTCCTCATCTGCTAAGTGAGGCTGAGCTATATGACTTCCAATGTAGAGCCCCCTAAGTAGCTTGGTGGTTAAGAGTAATGGGAGTGGAGTCAGCAAGAGCACACTTCAAACCCAGCCTCAGTTACTTATTAGCTGTGTGACTCTGGGCAATTCACTTAAACTCTTTCTCCCTCAGTTTCCTCATCTATAAAATGGCCATAAGAATTGTTCCTACCTCTTAGAGTTGAGAGGATCAAATGAAATATTTGAAAAGTGCCTGATAGTTGTTGATCAGTCATTTTCAGTCATGTTTGATTCTTCATGACACCATTTGTTGGGGTTTTCTTGGCAAAGTTACTGGAGTGGCTTGCCATTTCTTTCTCCAGATAATTCTATAGATGAGGAAACTGAGGCAAAGAGAGTTAAATGAATTGTCCAGGGTCTTAAAGCTAGTGTCTGAAGCCAGATTGGAACTCAGACAGATGAGTTTTCTTGACTCCAGGCCTGGCATTCCAACTACTACATCATCTAGCTGTCCTTACATAGTAAGTATTTAATAAATGCATGTTTCCTTCCTTTCTTCTAAAGACCCTTCCAGCTTTTGACCTATGATACAATAATTAATAGGATTAATTAAATAGGATAATTAAAAAATAATCACTGGTTTTAATCTGTCAGTCATAGTCATTACTAAGACAACCTATAGACTTCAGGAGAAAAAAAAAGATAGTTTGTCATGGCTATGAGAATATCAGTGACTCAAATACAAATAAAGTCAATTCAAAAAATAAATGACCCTAGAAGTTGATAAATCTAACCTACTAGAGCAATTTTGCTCCTCAAGGGCAGGGGCTATGTCCTTTCAGTCATATTTCTTTTCCATGACTGAGTAAGATGTTTTATATAGTAAATGCTTAGATAAATGTTCAATTGAATTGAACTCTTGGGTTTCTTTTGATGTTAGATGGTACTAAGTGGGATGGGGAGGGGAAGATGGAATACAATATATTGTTCTTATTTCACAATGACCTCCATATTCCCATTTATCATTCAATTTAGCATACACACCAAAAAACCTTGAAATTGAATGAGTAGGCTGTCCCATTTAATAGGGCAACACTTTGGGGGTAAAAGAAATAAAAATTGCCTTTGCCATTTGGCATTCTCTATGAAAGATCTTGTCCTCTGATTAGAAACCAGATCATGCCTTTCTCGGCATTTATCCAGTTGAAATCTGGCACAAAAGGTCAAAGAAAAAAAGGACACACATCTCTGCCATACAAAAGGGCCAGTGAGTCACTTACCTTGAGTACCCCAGCATAGAAAATGCTATTTGCTGCAGCTTCTGATTTTTTTTTTTCTATTGTTATTGTTTGGTAGAAACAACACACTTAAAAGAGCCACTTTGTAAGAACAGTTGGAGAGTGGGAGAATTTTTCCATCTTTAAAACTGTTATGGAGTAGGGGCGGCTAGGTGGCACAGTGGATAAAGCACTGGCCCTGGATTCAGGAATACCTGAGTTCAAATCCAGCCTCAGACACTTGACACTTACTAGCTGTGTGACCCTGGGCAAGTCACTTAACCCCCATTGTCCCGCAAAAAAAAAAAAAAAAAAAAAACCTGTTATGGAGTAGGACTATTGAAGTTTGACCCGGCCAGATAACACAGGTCTTCTCCTTGAGACACACCTTGAAGCAGAAGAGATAGGCCCCTTGGGCATGGCTGTTGCCTTTGTGAGGTGAGGGGGACCAAGATGGCTCCAGATATAGGAGCTGCCTCCTGCCCAACTTCCCCCAACCACCACCAGTGGGGAGACAGTCCTCCCTTGGGTTCATCTCCAAAAAGGGAACTTGCCACAGTCAGATGATCACCCAATCGGACCATCATTGGTCCTCTATAAAAGTATTTGCCTGTCTCCTGCTCGAGGAGATAGTTATCTCAGAGAACCACAATTGTGTGCCATGCTATCTCCCTTGGGAATTGTCTCAAGGTTTTTCTTTCTCTAGCACCCAAGTAAAATATTATTTTATTCTAAATAGATTTATGTGAGAAAAGGTGTAATTCTTTAAAGAGGAATTCTTAAAAAAACAACCCAACACACCCAACCCTAACACCCACCAATTTCTGCCAAACAAAACTGCCAAATATTAGCAGAGGTAACCTAAGACCTGTAATATTTCTTTATTATGGTTTATGGATGGTGCCTTTTGAAAGTACAACTAGAATAATCAGCATGTCCATTTGATTCGCACAAAAATATTAAACATCCATAGGTTGACCGTCGGTATTGGAGCTTCTTCTAGGTGTTAGAAAAGGACGATTGTTCAGGTTAGTGATTTTCCAATAAAGCTATCTTTCCTTTAGCTAAATATTGATCTCAGAAGTTGTGATTTGTAGGAATCTTCCTCATTAAAGTGACAAGCAAGTAATAATCTAACAATGGTGCCAAATTTTTCAAATTACATAGGCCCCTAATAAGGATGATGATGATGATTTATTTTAAAAAGAGAGATTTTGGATAGTTCAGAAATTTCATATGAGATGAAAGCCTGAACTATAGTTATTTATCACCAATCATCTGGCAAAGTGAACCAGGAAATATTTGTGTTGTTGTTGTTCACTGGTTTCAGTCATGGCTGACTCTTCATGACCCCATTTGGTATTTTCTTGGCAAAGATATTGGAGTGGTTTGCCATTTCCTTCTCCAGCTCATTCTACAGATGAGGAAACTGATGTCTTTTCCACATGGCTTTTCTATATGTTCAGCTTCCGGTTGGTTCCGAAGATCTCACTGTGATTTAGCAGAGCTCCCCTTAGAATTCATCATTGGATATACTAGGATAAAATATAAATATTTCTTCATTTAAATGTGTTTAAATAAAAATTTTAGGAAATCTTTCAGCAAACAATACTTTTTTGAGCTACATTATTTTTTATTATGTCCTTTTGATACCTTTTATCATAGCATCATGGTCATGCTCCAATGACCTCCTCTAGATTGAAGCCTCTCAGAACAATTAAAAAATATTACATAAAGACATATGGAACAGAAACTGTCTCTAATGATGTACAAAATATTCTATCCTAGTATTTTCCAACTTCTTTTGCATAAAAGAGAAAATATATTTTATTATCTCTTCTCTGAGACCTTTGCTAGTTTTTTTCCTTTTTTCTCCCAAAGTTGAACTTGTTTCCAGTGATGTTTTCACTTGCATTGTAGTTATTGTAGATATTGTTCTCACAATTATCTAGCCTTAGAGTACTTTTTGAGCAATAGTCCCATATCACCAAAATGGACATTTTGAACTGGAGGTCCTATAGAAATCTCAGACTCAATACATCAAAACAGGACTCTCATTATGATTTTCTCCAATATCCTCCCCTCCCATCCAAATTTCCATATTTCTATCAAGGGAATTAGCATCCTTTCTGTCATCCAAGTTCACAACCTGAGTCAATCTTGACTTCTCATTCTCACCCTATATAAATATGTGTGTGTGTGTGTGTGTGTGTGTGTATAACCAGTTTCCAAGTGTTCTCAATTTTCTTTCCATAGCATCTTTTGACCCAGTCCCCAACGAATACTTAGATGGTGTAACCACAGAGTTAAAGCCTTTATCATCTCTGATCTGCACTATTAAAATGGCAATCAATCAACCGATTTGCCTTCCTCACTTCACTATTGTCTACAATCCATCCTTCCTGTACCTGCCAAAATAATATGGTACTTTGATCACCCAGTCCTATGCTTACTGTTCTCTATTAGTTCCATACTACCTTTGGGATCAAATACAGACTTCTGTTTGGCATTAAAGGCCTTTTTTGTTTTGTTTTTAGGTTGCATATGTACAATAACATTAAACATATTTCTACATTAGTCACCCTGTGAAAGAAGAACCAGAGCACAAGGGAAAAACCTCAAAAAAGAAGGAAAAAAAAAACAGTCCAAAAGCAGAAACAGTATGGTTCAATCTGCATTCATAATTCACACTTCTTTTTTTCTGAATGTTGAGAACATTTTCCATCATGAGTTATTTGAAACTGTTTTAGATAGTAGCACTGCTGAGAAGAGCCAATTCTATCCCCATTGTTCATCACACAATGTTGCTATTACTGTGTACAATGTTCTCGTGGTTCTGCTACTCTCAGTCAGCAACAGTTCATGTAAGTCCTTCCAGGTTTCTCTGAACTCCTCCTGCTCATCGTTTCTTACAGCACAATAGTATAAAGGTCTTTTTCAAATTAGATAAAACCTACATTTCCAGGCATATTATATTCAGCCCCCTTTATTAAGTTTACGATCCAAGCAAACCATCCTTCTTGCTACTTCTCACACATGACTATTCCATCTCTTCCTTGTGCCTGTAAAGTAGTTATTTCTTATTCCTCCTTTTTAGAATTCCTGATTTCCTATGAAGCTCATCCCAAATGCTGCTTCCTTTCTGAGGCCTTTTCTGAACACATAGATGTAAATCCCCTTCCTCACCATGTATGTGTTTTGTTTATACTATTTTGTGTACATGTTTTATCCTTCTCTAGAATATAAGCTCTCCAAAGAAAAAGACTGATTCGTTTTATTTTCTTTTTTTGTTGTTGTTGAGGCAGTTAGGGGTAAGTGACTTGCCCGGGATCACACAGCTAGTAAATGTTAAGTGTCTGAAGTCAGATTGGAACTCAGGTCCTCCTGAATCCAGGGCCATGCTCTATCCACTGCACCACATAGCTGCCCCAAGACTGATTCATTTGTGTCATTGCATGCCTGGTGCATAGAACAGTAACTAGAATAGCAAAGGTGATTGATAAATACTGATTGATTAATTAAATGATCATTTGATTGATTCAGCTTATTTTGCTCTAAATCAATCCATAAATATCTTCCAATGCTTCTCCAAACTCCTCATATTCCTCATTTCTTACTATTCAATAAAATCTCATTACATTCATATGTCACTCATTCATTTCCCATTGGGATTCCACTTCATGTCCAGTTCTTGGATGCCACAGAGAGACATTTTACATTGTATTTAGAAGGTCACTATACTAAAGCCCAAATACTAAAATTTCTCATTGGATAAATCTCAAAATTGAAGGGTGTGCAAGGAAAATATGGTAATTCCATTAACCCACAATGGTTGGGGAGTGGAGCGTTTTAGTTCATAAAATGTTATGCCTACCAGAGATTAATCATATACATATCTATGCATGTAATGATTTTTCTAGAGGAGAAACTGAATATCACACTTCTTTTCAAGGAACATAAGGCTTCTTCATTCTATTGTAATGTTCTCTATTACATTTTTTCATATTTCACTATTTGAATAACTCATTCATGATGTGTGCTAATACTCATTTCAGTAACGTTTACTTCCATAGTAGGATGACTTAGTCTGTAATTTTAGATATGGTTACTTTCCTCCAATGGTGCAGATAACTTTGACATCTTCTCACCCTGTCTCCATGTCTACTTTGTTGTCAGCTTTCATTTTCAAAGAGAAACAATGAAATCAAGGGGTGATGTCTTGATTTGTGTATGAATTAGATTTAAATGAGACAGAGTAGTAAAAAGTTGTCAACCTCACTCTCTTTTCCAGGGTCATCAAAATCCAGTTGCAAGAGAACTCAGGATGACTAGTGACATTCTGGGATGCAGTGGATGACCTTGGCATCTTCAATGTTTGCCCAAGCTCTCAGTGCTCCACAGTGCCTACTTGATGGGCATTAGAAAAAAATTGTTTTTATCTGCCCATTCCACCAGGAAAAATCTTCACATGCTTAGAGTAGACATCCCCCTAATTGACTGACAGGTTTGAGGCCTGTTGGTTACCCTCAATGTGGTTTAGCCTGTCATCCCAGAAAGTTTTACTGAGGTATGACCACTGCACATGCTTCAGTGTCTTGAAGTCACAGGTGAGAATTGGGTGAGAGGTGGATACCAAAGGTGGATGAGCAGCCCTAAGAAGGGCTCAGCAAGTCCTCAGACTAGAGGTGCTATTCCTCCCTGAACACCTCATATACACTTTGTCTTTTTTTTTTTTTAGTGAGGCAGTTGGGGTTAAGTGACTTGCCCAGGGTCACACAGCTAGTAAGTGTTATGTGTCTGAGGCTGGATTTGAACTCAGGTACTCCTGACTCCAGGGCCAGTGCTCTATCCACTGTGCCACCTAGCTGCCCCAAAGTTTGTATTTGTGCTATACAGTTAGTTTTCAGATGGATGCTGGCTGATTTTTATTTTTTTTTGGCGGGGCAATGGGGGTTAAGTGACTTGCCCACGGTCACACAGCCAGTAAGTGTCAAGTGTCTGAGGCCGAATTTGAACTCAGGAACTCCTGAATCCAGGCCCAGTGCTTTATCCACTGTGCCACCTAGCCACCCCCCCCCCACTTTATGTCTTAATCTAAATCCTAAGTAGGAAGTTCACCCACTAACCTCAGTGAGGGCTTTCCTCTTTATCTATTGATATTGGATGGATAATAATGGAGGGTGTAGACTTGCTTCCTCCTCTTACATACAATACATAATGATTTATTTTATTCCATATGTCTTATGTCATTTTATATTGTTAATATGCTATAGCCTATTCACAGCCACCAGTGCTTCTCTGTTGAGCTTTGAGTGAACTTTGGGTAGGTAGGTAGCACAGCAGATAGAGTCATGTTCTTATAGCAGAAAGACCAGAATTCAAATCTAACCTCAGACCCTTTCTAGCTATGTGACTTTGGCAAATCATTTAATCTTTCTCTGACTCAGTTTTCTCATCTATAAAATGGAGATAATAATGGCACCTACCTCCCAGGTTTGCTGTGAGAATAAAATGAGAAAATATTTCTAAGGAGCTCATATAGAATTTAGAGCACTATATAAATGCTAGCTATACTTATGATTACCCCACTACTTTATTTTGTTTTGTTTTGTGGGGCAATGAGGGTTAAGTGACTTGCCCATGGTCACACAGCTAACAAGTATAAAGTGTCTGAGGCCACATCTGAACTCAGGTGCTCCTGAATCCAGGGCCACTGCTTTATCCAATGTGCCACCTAGCTGTACACTGTCCCTGGATTCAGGAACACCTGAGTTCATATCCTGCCTCAGACCCTTGACACTTAATAGGTGTGTGACTATGGGCAAGTCAGTCACTTAACCCTCATTGCCCCACAAAACAAACAAACAAAACAAAACAAAACCTATACTGAGAAAAATTATTTTTTTCTTCAAATGCCCAGGGGACCCTCCAGCATGTTGTATTCACTTGGATAATCATTTTGAACACCAGTTACAATTGGACATCACTGGGGATGGGAAAGAGAATTCTCATTATATGAAATTCTGAGAACTTAAATTCTGAATAAAGTTGAGTTTAATATTTAATTTAATAATAATCTTATTCACTTCTATTTTTATTTCCCTCCCCTTTAGCTGGGTGAGACTGAGATTTAAAATTGGATACAAGAGCATTAAACTCCCCTTTAACCTTTCCCTTATATATATCTCCCAGACCAGTAAGTGAAAGAAGCCTCTGAGCTTTAGTTAGAGCTTTTATTGTTTGGGAATTAATTAGCCAACAAAACAAGGTGATGTTGATTAGAGAGATAGGAAAGTAGAAATACAAATAAATAGTCTTAGATCTAAGCTTAGTCTATATTCCGTATAGAACTCACCAAAAACCCAAGGCCACCTCTGAGGTTGAGAACTGCATCAAGCATGTGCTATTACGGAGGACCAGGCCGATCACCAAGGACCAACTGTCGAACCTAAGTCAGCGTCTGTGTGCCGAGAGAGCCAGCGAGCGAGCGAACGAAAAAGAGACCAACTTCCATTCTCTCCTTTCTTTTAAGCTCACACCCCGGAAGTGGAGTGCTTAGCAGACGGAAGTGGAGTGCTTAGCAGACTCACCAGTCTCTTCCCCGAAAGGGTGATCCTTCAAAAACTGCCGTCCTTCAGTTATCCTAACCAACTGTTAAAAGCTTTTACTTTTTACCATGCAAGACTTGTATTCATTTTTACGTGTATTTCTTTATTCTGCTATAAAATTCTGTTTTACCAAATTAGTTTTACTTCTAATAGACATCTGTAGTTGACTGAGACATGAGTGTACAGTTAATACAGAAGATAGTGACTTTCTAGCACAAATCTGGGAACTCAACCAGATGCCCGCTATTAGAGACTCTTTGAAAATGAAAATAGAGGGCAGCTAGGTGGTGCAGTGGATAAAGCACCAGACCGGGATTCAGGAGTACCTGAGTTTAAATCCGACCTCCCTGTGTGACCCTTTAACCCTCACTGACTGCAAAATAAATAGATAGATAGTTAGATAGATAACTGAGTGAATGAATGAAAAAATAAATGAATGAATAAATAAATAGATAAATAAATGGATGAATAAATTAATAGATAAATAAATAAATTCCTTATGACTTATATTAGCCTGTAATCTATAGCTTTCAAATATAGAAGGGAACAATTACATTTTTCTACCCAAAGCAAGCTAAGTATATTATTGATCATCTCTCTGATCTAAAATATTTTCACTTTCCCAGATGCTATCATGCAAGTATTTTTGTTTCCCACTCATCCTACTAACCATTAAATGTCATCCTTTTTTTTGTAAGTACCAGATATTTTATCACCAATGTAAATAAAACTTTCCATCATATTTAAAAATGCCTAGCTTCTTAGGTCAGTTTTGTAGTCCAAGCAGTCTTTACATGGATTAGATCATAAGCATCAGGGGCAGCTAGGTGGTGCAGTGGATAAAGCACCGGCCCTGGATCATAAGCATCAAATATGTAGACTACAGACTACATGTCGCTTCAACAATTCCAAGATCGATCTGAACCAGACTAAAATGTGAATGGGAAATATTTAACAAAATAAATGCAAATACAATAAAACATAGCTAACATTACATTTTAAAACTAAGTAAGTAGTGACCCTTAAGAATCCTTGTATATGAATAAATGGCCTTATTTCTATTGTTTGTTTTTTCTTTCTTTCTTTCTCTTTCTTTCTTTCTTTCTTTCTTTCTTTCTCTTTCTTTCTTTCTTTCTTTTTCTCTTTCTTTCTTTCTTTCTTTTTCTCTTTCTTTCTTTCTCTTCCTTCCTTTCTCTTCCTTTCTTCCTTCCTTCCTTCCTCTTCCTTTCTTCCTTCCTTCCTTCCTTCCTTCCTTCCTTCCTTCCTTCCTTCCTTCCTTCCTTCCTTCCTTCCTTTCTTTTTTTTTTCAGAGCAATGAAGGTTAAGTGACTTGCCCAAGGTTACACAGCTAGTAAATGTCAAGTGTCTGAGGCCAGATTTGAACTCAGGTCCTCCTGAATCCATGTCCAGTACTTTATCCACTGCACCACCTAGGGGTGCTCCCTACCATTTCTATTTGAGTTTGACAACACTGTCAAAATATGTATCGATAGTGACTGCATTGTCATCATATGTAAAGACAACATATGTAAAGAAAGAACCTGAATTTCACCCATGTTTACTTTCCAAGCACATCAACAATGGATAATTACTTTTCAAAGTAAAACTTAGCTGTTTGTGGTAACTAACTCTGTCATCTGAATAGCTGGATGCCTTTATACCCACAGAAACTGAACGCATTTTTCCCTAGGTGACCTTTTATGGTTTTCTTGTCACTTTAAGGCATTCTGAAATATGATAAAAATAATCTTCAGGTGCAAAAGGAAAGCCTAAGATGCATGTAATGCAGTACACAATGGGTTTTTATGGGCCTCGATGGAATTAATTATTGAAAACTTGCACATGTACTAATTAATTTCATGCAATTCAGCACCATCTGCAGATGCATTATTTCTTTCAAAGCCTCTGTAATTTGGTGTAACATTCAAAATGTTAGGAGCTTTTAGGAAGCTTAAGTCCCTGCATCTTGTTTATCCTAAACAATCTAATAAGGGAATTACACCTTCTTTTAGGAAATTGTTTTTTAAAAAACCAAGTGGTTCATCTGTTACCACTGGAGGCAAAAAAAAAAAGAATAAAATAAAATAAAAACAAATAGAACAAAAACAACTGTCCCAGCACACACACTCCCACAAAGACACCACTCTGATCAGATAAATTCATAGAGCCAGAAGCCCACTTCTAGAGACCATCTGTCCACCTTCTATCTTGACACCATGTGGACACATTCCTACCATGGCAGTACGATGTTTTTTATTTTGTTTTGTTTTCTTTTAATTCCCATCCTAATAAAATTTGGTGAAACTTGCAACTTTGTACATTCTAATCTCCATTTAACACTCTTCTATCTCTAGCTACTACTCCTATCTTACTAAGCTAGGAGAAAACAACTCTCTCATATCAACAATACACTCAAGACATCTTTCCCATGAGCCCTATGAAAAACTAATCAAAAGGGACTAGGGAGGAGAGGGAGAATATAGTACACTTGTTAGGCTTACTGCCTGCTTCTCATTAGATTCCCTAGTGTCTAAGCTTCATGTATTATTCTAATTTATTTTGGGCCCTAGGCATATATGTAAGTGCTATGAGTTTTTATGACAGATTTAAATATACAGGTAAACCCTATGAGGCTATTAGGACCCAGGCTACCTAAAGATTTGAAAGCGTGAATCACATGGAGTCCTCAAAGTTATAAAACCTTGCAATACAAGAAGTAGTTTAGAATCTCCACGTGTGCTGAGTGGTCCTTGAGGTGTCACTGTGAGAGAAAAAAAAGGGGGGGAGGTGGAAAATTGGGCTTGGTGTCAGAAGACACCATTTGAATTTTGACTTTGTTCCTAAACAACTGCACACTATTACAGGGTCATAGAATTAGAGCAGCAAGGGAACCTAGAAACTAGGTAGTCCAACCCCCTCATTTTATATATGAGGAAACTGACATAAAGAGAGGGTAGGGAGCAGATAGGTGGTGCAGTGGATAGAACAGTGGCCTTGCAGACAGGAGGACCTGAATTCAAATTTGGATCAGACATTTGACATTTACCACCTGTGTGACCCTGGATCAGTCACTAAACCATGATTGGTTCTGAGAGAGAGAGAGAGAGAGAGAGAGAGAGAGAGAGAGAGAGAGAGAGAGAGAGAGAGAGAGAGAGAATATCTTGTCTAAGACCATACAGGTAGGAATAGAGGGAGGATTTTAAATCATGTCCTCTGACTCCAAAGCAAGTACCTTCTCCAAATCTTAATTTCCTTGGCCAGCAGCTTAAAAACAAAAATAATATTATCCTTGTATCCTCTATATTGAGCACACCTGGCACAGAGTAGGCGATTAATAAATGCTTATTGATTCATTGTGTAGATAATGTTGTTTTCTCATTTTTTTCACAACTGCTTTCCTTTATTTCAAGGGAAATTTTATTACGTGTATTTGTGGGGGAGCTACATTTAGAAATGAGTGTGGAGTAAAAAAATAGAGATTATCATTATAACTTAAAACAAATAAAATACAAATGACTATTTTTTTAAAAATTCACTGGTGTTTATTCAATACAACAGAAACTTGCATTTATCAACTAGTAAGGTTGCTCTCTCACATGGATTCTCGTCTTTATTTGGTGTGTTTCTTTCAGGTCATGTGTCTCACTATGATAGAGAGAGGCAGCATGATGGATATAGAATTAGAAGACCCATATTTTAATTCCAGCTCAGGTGCTTCTATTGAGTGACTTTGAGCAAGTCACTTCAACTCTCTTGGTTTTGGTTTGTTAATCTTTAAAAATGATGGAGTCGGCTTAGACCTCTGAGTTCTCGTCAGCTCTAAATGTCTGATGCTATGATACAACATATACTCCTCCCCCTCCCAACCCCACATATTTAGTGACCTATTGTTATAAGCACAAACTTTATGTAAGAAATAGGGTTAGATACTCTGAGCCCTTTTAAATTCCACTTAGAATGTTTTCTAGAGCTGATAATCACTGACTTCCTGTTTATTTTTCAGGGACAAGGAAAATTTTGCAGAGAGAAATGTATTTTTATTGGAGCCAACATTATCTCCCCTGGGAATTAATGCAATTCTATAGAACAAATTATTTGTTTTTAAAGTATTTATTTACATTTACCCTTACTCCAAAAATATTTAATGAGGAAAACCCCATTAAATAAGATGTGACAGTATTTGTTTATCCTGGAAAGAGTAGCCAGTTACAACAAAATTTGGGGGTGTTTTTATCAGTTTCTCTAATATATTACTGGAATTTAATGAGAGAAATTTCTGAGCTGTTTTCTTCATGGCCATAAGGAAAAAATTATATGAACAATAAAATGAAATGTGGTGGGTCAGAGAAAACATTGCATCTCCTGGTCATGGTCTTTCTTCCTTTGTACCACATATACTTTCAGTTAGTCACCTTTTTAATATATAAAATGGCAGATTCCTATCACCATCATCTGTAAAATGGAAATAATGGCACTTATGATATATACCTCATAGGATCATAGAAAAGAAAGGACTTGATAATGCTTTTGAAAAGGGACACAGGCATGTGAGTTGTTATCATTGTCATTATAAAATTCTCACAGGATAAAAAGTTGCTGAAGGCTGAAAATAAGTAAAAAGAGAATCGACTTCAGCAAATTCTGGGTCTCAATCTGCTATATAGGCCCCATAGAAAGTGCCTTGTGGCCAAGGCTTGCCCCCTGCCTGGTAAGAGAATATCATGATGAAGTTTTTCACCTGAAAACCTCAGGACAGTGAAACATGATAAATCATCCATTTCTGTTTCCTGTAATTTGATCTTTATCTCACACTTCAGTACTAAAAGGAAGTCTTTTTGTACTATCCAGAGGAACTGATAAGATTAAAAGCAACAAGTTTAGTGGTTCATGGGGCCAATTTTCTGTGAGGGCTTGATAAAAATTCCTGGAATAAACTGGTGTCATTGAACAAATGTGACTCTAGTTAACATTGATTTGGGAGTCAGGAAATAAAAGTTTGAGAATTAATTTGATCTCTTAAGAAGAACATGTGCATACTGGTGACTCCCTTAATTTGGTTTGTATGACCTTATAAAATCTGTGGCTATATGTGGGATGGTAGAATATTTATAAATTTGTGTTACAGACGCACAGAGGTAGCCCTGCTATAGTGTATAGCATTATGAGAATGGAGTCAGGATTGTAAGGATCATCTTGTCTAGGCTTCTCATTTTACAAAGGAGCAAACTGAGGCCCAAAGAAATTGTGTGATTTTCCGAATATCACACTGGTAGGAAGTGACAGAATTGAGGTTTCTGGTCAAATCCCTTGCCTACAAGTTCAGTGATATTTTTATTTCACTACACATGGTCCCAATCCTGTTTCTAACATGAAGCAGGTGGTCCTGGTAAATCAGAGTGCCAGGCCTGGAGTTAGGAAGACTCATCTTCCTGAGTTCAAATCTGGCTTCAGACACTTGCTGGTGGTGGAACACTGGACAAATCTCTTAACCCTGTTTGCCTCAATTACTCATGAGTAAAATAAGCTGGAAAAGGGCATGGCAAATCACTCCAATCTCTTTGCCAAGAAAACCTCAAAGAGGTCATGAAGAGTGGGACACAACTAAAACAACTGCACAACCACCACCACCACAACAACAAAAGTTGCTTAAGTTCTTTGGGCCTCAGTCAACTCCTTAGGACTCATCTACTAAATCAATAAGATAGGTTGTGGTCATCTTTGGTATAGGGGGCAAGATCATTCATTCCTGTTAAGCATGCTTTTCCTCACAGTTCACACTTTATAACATATCTATTCTAAGCATCTACAGATGGAACAGTACCCCAAATTTTAAAGCCAAAATATTCATGTATTTTGGCTGTGTGTCTTTTCTCCAAACTTTGAAATAAACATATAGACAATATGAATTGTCTCTTGTTAATAATACAGGTTAGGTTTGTGTAAATGTGCTGATGAAGTGTCTCCTGTTAATATTACATGAGCAGATAGATATATAATACACAAATACATATATATTCATATATTTATACATACACTAATATAGTATTACCAGGAGACAACTCATTAAAAAGAGAAAGACATTGAAAATGAAGATAAAAGAACATTTAAGAAAAACCACTACCTAACCTGGCTTTCTGGTATGTTTGCCTGTATCATTTTGAGAAAAAATATACTATAAATCAAGTTACTTGAGGGTAATGTGTACAAACAACACTGACCAAATTACTGTTACTAACAAAAAGTAAATAACATCTTTTAGAATACTGACAGATACAATCAAATCTCTTTTAAATTGTGAGGCTGTAAAACTGCCTTTTCACATGAAAATGTTGACTAAAAGAACTATATGTTATATTTTCAGAATTTCCAATTCTCTGTCTACATGGGGGAAAAAATCTCAGAATTAGACTGAATGGTTGTAAGGATGAATGTGAATGTCATTTGGAGAACATGAATAGGGCAATATGACTTCCCAAAGGGTGATGAAATTATATGCCTAAGAATGCTACAAGAATGGGTTATTTTGATACTATTTCCCACTATCATTATAGTCACTGACAGGAACAGAGATGTAGTCGCTGACAAAAAGTGTTCGGTGGCGGATGGTGTTTAGGGACTGAATGGAAAAATACCTTCCCATTTTGCAGTTTTCAGATGGGCAGATGAATGGATTGAGTGTATCCTCCAATCCCACTCCAGGCATTTTCATCACAACACTAGATTACTTCCAAAGGTTTGGCTGCTGTTGTTTTTTGTTTTCATTATTTTGGGGGGAGAGAAGAAGGGACATTCATTTTCATTCTCCCTTCCAACCCTATTCCTGACTTCCAAATTTTGAAATCATATCCCTGCCACTGTCTCATCCTGAACTTCTCTCATGTCTTGGGCCTTCTTTGTCCTGGAACATCCAATGATCACTGTAGCTTAGAATATCACTGTAAGGCTCACTCCTTTCTTCCATTGGTGAGTGTCTCCATTTTATAGCAGTGTCCAAGCTGAACTTCCCTTTCTAGCCTTGTTTCTGGCTTCCAGACTTCATAAACATGCTCCTGTTCTGGGTACCTTTGCTCCTCTCCCTATTGGGAGGGGAATTGGATTGGGTATCCCTTCTTCTCAAATCCTACTTGTGTGTTGTCTTTACTCATTGAAATGTAAACTCCTTGAGAGTATGGACTATCTTTCTTTTTGCTTCTATCTATATCTCCAGGACTTATGTGCACAGCACATGTTGTTGTTTAGACGTTTCAATTATGTCTGACTCTTCATGACCTCATCTGGCATTTCTTGACAAAGATAGTGGAGTGGTTTGCCATTTCCTTCTCCAGCTCACTTACAGATGAAGAAACTGAGACAAACAGAGCTAAGTAATTTGCATAGGGTTACAAAGCTAGTAAGTGTCTGAGGCTACACTTTAGCCAAATTTAACCTCAGAAATAGAAGTCTTCCTTACTCCAGGTCCAGCAATCTATCCACTGCATCACCTAGCTGCAAACAGTAAGTGCTTAATAAATGTTTGCTTCCTTCATTCGAAGTCTTCTTGTTTGTTTGTTTGTTTTTTATGAGAAAAAACACACATGGAAAAAGGAAGTGACAGTTTCTTTAGGTTACATTCATTCTCATAAAATCCATTTTGATCATTGTGAGGTTTGATCATGTACTATAAAGAGATAGAATAAAGAGAAACAAAATCCAGAGACAAAATGGTTCAGTGGAAAAGAATGCTGGATTTGGAATCAGAGAACTTAAGTACCTGGGATAATAGAATTAGAGGACCTTATATTCTATCTGATCCAACCCTTTCCTTTTATAAATGAGGACACTGTGATCCATATGGGTCAAATAACTTGTGCAAGGTCACAAGGTACTAAATGGAAAAAGGTGGGATTTGAATTCATATCTTCCAATACTAGATACAATGCTCTCTTCTCTGCACTGTGAGAAAATAATGGGATTTGGCAGATACTCAAAGGCTCACCCGGAGATTAATCTAGACTGATTGAATTAAGTGAGATCAGTTTGCTGATCAACCTACTTACAGTTAATTAGATTGTAACCACACCTGGCTGGGCCTTAAGGAGGTATTATTCTCAGAAGCTAAGGACTTTGAACTCAACTTGAGACCACCTTCAAGTCCAATGAACCAAGGGATTTGGATGACACCTACCAATCAGCTTGAGGCAGTGTATAAGGACTGCCTCTGCTCCAGACCTATAAAAAGCTTCCACACTCAGTTTGAGAGAAGTTCATGGTTGAAGCAGGCTCATGTCGGAGGACTTGAGGAAAAACCAGACCAGTCTGGAACTCTAGGCTAGATAGACCTTTTCTTAATTTTCTGAACTCCACATGTTTTCCTTTTTACTAATACCTAGTATGATTTAATAAATGCTTAATGACCAAAGACTGGTGCTAAAGCTTCTGATTTAAGGCAACCACACATTTAGATTTTAAACATCACAGTACCATTGTGTCCCCTATATTTTCAGATGCTGCCTTTGCTGCTTTATTTTATGTCTTTTGACAATATACTGAACTCGTCTAGGCTTCAGTTTCTGCATATGTAAGGTGAGAGGTTTGGACTAGTGGATATCTGAAGTCTCTTCCATTTCTAAAACCATCATCCTGTGATTCATAATCCACATGGATATTACAAATCCATGGACCTGCTTAGAAACACCCTTATAGGAAATAAGCAATTGACTTCTGAAAGTTTTCATCTTGAGAATTTTAGATTTAATTTAGTTATTACATGTTACATGAAAACTTTGTCTACTAGCTAATTTTCCCTATTTCATCAAATATATTCCTATGATAATGTAACTATAAAATCCCATATTACACAAAGTATTTCCAAACACAGTTAATATGTTCAATGTGACATGGACAAAAAGTCCCAAAAGTCAGAAGATTGGTCTCTAGCCTCAACTTGATAATCCAAAGTACATTCAGTTTTGATTGTTCTGTCATTCAATAGCATTGAAGACTGTGAGTGCAGAGAGCATGCCCAATACACACTTATTATTTTATCTAAGAAAATTAAAGATTACAAATTGGTTTTCTCTGAATTACTATTAGGATTATTTCTTGGTTCTTGTTTAAGATTTTCTCCAACATGGAACAGCAGAATTATTAATGTATGGAGCCGTATAATCATTTTGATGACTAACTCTGTTAATTGGATTGTATTTTCACTGGCAATTAATACCATGTGCATTGTTCTGTAGATGTAGCTTAAATCATTCATTAGTTGAATTCACGGCCCTGCTTCATTTAATACGAGCTATCAGAGGCTGATTAGCTCATTTGGTTCAAGTATGATGCTAATGAGGTGGAGACCAGGAGCTTGATTCCTATGTGGACCAGTTAGTCACCTCTTATTTATGATGATATATTGCACCACCAATCTTGGGCAATCATCAGGAAGGGGAAAAAATGTTCCATTGGTCACAAGGGAGATTAGGCAAAGGGGTGTGAATGAATCAACAGAAATCCTTAACTGGAAAGAAGGAAGGAAGGAAGGAAGGAAGGAAGGAAGGAAGGAAGGAAGGAAGGAAGGAAGGAAGGAAGGAAGGAAGGAAGGAAGGAAGGAAGGAAGGAAGGAAGGAAGGAAGGAAGGAAGGAAGGAAGGAAGGAAAAGCATAATCTGCATTGTTTTAGCATCATCTTTATATACAAATATATCTAATGGCCTCTCTATATCTTTTCCAATGTCAAAAAAAGAGCTGATATCACTGAAACATCTATGAATCATTGGAACCAATTTTCTATTCAACTTAGGTTTTAGATTATGCTTTCCCTCTGATATGTAAAGCAACTAATTATTTTTCTTTTTTGAACATTTTGAATTTTTGGTAGAGTTAAAGTCAAAATAGCTAAGGTTGTCCTAATTTCTAAAAGATAAAGGGATATATACATATATATGTATATATGTGTGTATGTATATAAATATGTGTATTATATATGCATGTGTATGTTTTTATATTCATATAGCCTTTTATGTAAATCTTAGTAAATTATAACAATCATTTTGCCCAGTCTTGATGGATTTGTATGTAATTAAGGCCACCCCTGACTACGTAAAAGAATTCTGATTACTTGTCAATGTAGCATTGTACTCTCCCTGGCATTTGTGGCAAAACATAATAGTATTTATCAAGAAACTCTGCTTTGGTACTGATTGAATTCTATCTATGACTTAGAATCAGTACTGCAGATGGAGAACTGGCAAGGTCCTTAGAGGTCATCTAGTCCAAACCTCTCATTTTACAAATAATGAAACTGAGACTCAAGGAGGTAGGATGAATTGCCCAAAGAAATAGTAAGTAGCCCAGCTGGAACCTAGTCTCAATTAATATTTATGATTGCATGAGATCTTTAGAAACAGTCTAGATTCGCCTTAGTTTTTAAATACCCCTGAGCTATAAAACACTGTGCAAGCTTAAAATGGTCTATAAACATTGAAGAAGCTATCAGCACAATGGAATCATTCACTATGCCTGGAATCAGGAAGCCCTGAGTTAAAATATGGCCTCATTCATCACTTACTAGCTCTTTGACCCTGGGCAAGTCACTTAACCTGTTTGCCCCAGTTTTCTTAACTATAAAAGAAAGGGATAATAATAGTACCTACCTCCCAAGGTTGTTGTAAAGGTCAAATAAAATGATATTCATAAGGAGTTTAGCACAGTGCTTACCAGATACTAGGTGCTATATAAATGCTTATTCTTTTGCCTTCCCTTGCCTTGCCTTTCTCTCTGAACAAATTACTACTAGTAATAATAAGTAGATTATGGTTTCCTATATCAATTAAATTGTAGATCAGGATCTCCCACCCCCTCATCTTCCCAAAAATAGTAGTGGAAACTAGAGACATTCAATCAATCAGCAAACATTTATGAAACACTTACTGTATGCAAGGTGTTCTGTTAAATTATACTGACTATAGACATACAAAGAAAAACAAGAGTCCCTGTTTTCAAGGAGCTAACATTCTAATGAGTAATAAAAGTACATATATATGCATATACAAGATACATACAAAGTACTTACAAGGTAACTTTAAAGAATGAAAACAATAGTAGCTGCAAGGAGATAACGGTAGAACCAAGGATGACCTCCTGTAGATGGTGGTGCATAAACTGAGTCTTAAAGGGAGTAATCATCTATTGTCCCCATCATAAAACCATTGTTTTTCCAAAATGGGAAGGATAGGAATGGGGGCAGGTCTCTTGCCTTTTTTTTCCATTTTTTTTTGACCACCTAGGTTTCCACCAACTCACCTCAAATTCTATCATTCTATGCATATGTCACCCCTATGGCAGGAAGATTGTTATCACATGCCTTTCCCCAAACTGATGTAATTGAATCCAAATACATAGACTTCAGGAAGATGTACAATAGCGATAGAATCTCTAACTCTAACTGTGACTAACAGCCATTTCCTTTCCAGTCCTTTACGAGGAACCTGAGATTATTCCTCTTTTTCTTGAGATATAAGGCAAGGCTTAAAAGCAGAAAGAGGGTTATTATTCCCAGTGTAAGGAATGAACCATTTCCCTTTTTTCATCAATAGGGCTATAGTGGCCTAATTTGTAAGTATAAATTGGCATGAGTTCCCATAATTTCAAGGAAACCAAGTTTACAAATGTTCTGGTTTTTGGTTTTGTTTTGTTTTGTTTTTTAAATCAAAACCACTTACATGTCACTCATCAGAACTGGTGTTCAATTATTTTTCTTCCTCCACACTTTCTATATTTGCATAATCTACAAATTCCCAAAGCTGTTTCCTATAAGAGCATTTCTGTGAATGTTATAATGGGTCTCATTTCCTATACATTGAGGACATTTCTCTGGCCAGACAAAGAAAGCTGCCTGTGGGTTTACACCTGTTTTAGGAGAATTCTCCTTTATCAAGGAAGACCAAAGTAGCTGAAACAGGAAAGATGTTTCTCTCTAATTCAACCTCAGAGGAGTAGTTAGTTATTCTCTGAAGTTCTGGGAGGGAAGGATCTAGCTAAAAGACTGATGTCTTCATTAGTTGTTAGGGCACCTCAGAAGAAAGTAAAGCAGATCCTATGTCACATTGCCCAAGGGACCCAATGAGTAAAAATCAAAGAGAGGACAATCAAAACAATAATTTTACATAAAAATGGGATGACAGAGGAAAGAGAGCAATTGATTATAATGGTATCTAAGAGGGGGAAGGGGAAGGCATGCAGTAAAAATGAAGTAGAAAAGAGAGTGGAAAAGAAGGTAATGCGCTACTTAGGGAAAGTACAGATACCTAAAGAGACAAAGATTAGAGGTCAAGCTATTAGTGAAATAAGGTGATTAAATGGGAAAGAGAGGTATAATGGAAGCAAGGAGAAGGGTTATTTGAGATGGAGAGGAACGAAACTGATAGATGATGCACGGAGGAGAATTATAGATATACACACACATAGAAATATATACATACACATACATACATGTACATATACATATATACACACATGTATATATGTGTATATCTATATTGTCCTCCTCCATGCAGCATCCATGTGTATGTGTGTATATATGTGTGTGTGTACACACACACACACACACACACATCCCTATGTTAAGGGGTGGAGAAAAGTAGACAATGGATTCATTAACCGAGAGTAATATATACTGGGGAGGGGGGGAAGGAAGGTAAATGGGGATATAGCTTTACATCCAAAAATGAGGAAAATTCTAGCACTACTAAGATTAGAGAAAACCACCACTGTCTTTCTAATTTTTGAAGCAAACCAGGAATGTAACAACCAAAAGAAAAATAAAGGAAGGATTTTTAAAAGCTCACTGCATATTTACTTTACTTAGAGACATGAAAGGAGAATTTCTGTGTATTTTTCTTCAACCAAAACACATACATAGAGTCACGGGAGTAGAGAGAATAGATAAGTAGAAAACTAAATTTCAAAATCTTTGAGGTCAGAATATTGTGTTTTTTGTTTCTCTGGTATCCCCTCAGAATGCATAGGTAAGTGTGAACTATGCAATAGATAAGTAATAAATACTTCCTTGAATTGAGTTGAAGAAACTTTGGTCAATTAGTTAATTACATGACTCTATCTCCTCACAGAAGCACTCATGCCAGGACAAGGCTACCTCTCCTTAAAGAATTCTTCCAAGTGATAGCGTTCTTTTCTTTGATCACATGTGCATTAAGTAAGAATTCTTTAAAATGCTGCTGTCTGCAGCCTTCACAAACTCCCATTTACTTAGACTCACTCTGTTATATCAGAGTTAATTATGGTGAGGAGGTGGGTAAAGCAGGATTTGATCCAAATTGTATCTTTTTTTTTTTTTTTTAGTGAGGCAATTGGGGTTATGTGACTTGCCCAGGTTCACACAGCTAGTAAATGTTAAGTGTCTGAGGCCGGATTTGAACTCAGGTACTCCTGAATCCAGGGCCGCAAATTGTATCTTCATGTAGCAAACAGCATTTTATACTATTGAGCAGAATAAGAGGAAGGGATGTATAAATAAGGGAATGAATTATTATTTTTAAAGAAAAATTATACAGATAGAATCTAAAAATTCAAAATACTCTGTTTTATATAAAGGGCTCCATAAATGCAAATTCAGGGAAATTAATCATGATGGGTATTGAGAAATGTATAATTAAAGCTAACTTGTCCATCCATTAGAGTTTATAATGCAGACATTCTGATTAAGAGAGAACAAAGACAGTACTACTTAGTACTTTTCAATTTAATGATTTCAGATCCCCCAGATACTACTTTATTAAAACATTTTATTTCATTCATAATGTAATAAACACTTTAGAGAAGTTTCCATTAGGGAAAGGTAGTTGCATCTAACCATTCCACAAAATAATTCATCTCAGGATCTTTTTAAAAAAACTTCAAAATTAATATTTCCATAGGGTTATCATTATACATCATTAGACTATGAATATAAAACAATGATATACCTACCCTTCTAAACAAATAAGTCATTTCAAAGGAGAATCCAAAAACAGAGTGTGAATTATGATTCTGTTTGGGGGAGGGAGAGGAAGTAGTTGTGAGTTTGGAGGAGAGTACAGGACTGTCATACAAAAAAAATAGTAGGGCTAGGTAGTTCTAGCATAGAAAACAGTTTATCTGAAGGCACAGTTGTGACAAGAGAAAGGACATTCCATTTATCAGATATTTGAGAATTACAGAAAAAGGAGGCACTTGGTGGTGCAGGTGAAGGAGCTATAGTGTAACCACAAACTAATGGACTCTGTGAGGCTGCAGGGATAGATTGATGCCCTCTCCCCACCTGAGGAAGCACATGATACCCCACATCAGCACTAGGAGAGAAAACCTTGTTTACTCCACTATCACTGTAATTCTGTCACAAAGCCATCAGCAACAAATGAAAGGAAATTAGCAGTTTCTACTATAAATTAAATAAAAAGCATATTGCTATTTAAAGAATTGCATGCTGAACCTTAGCACTAACCAGTTACACAAAAGTAAAACTGTGGCTCTAGTGAAAGCTTTAGAGAAGGCAGAAAACATGTCTGTTTTCTTTAATGCTGAATGTATGTAAGAGCTGTGTTTGAGTTCTGACTCTGCCAGAGACCACAGAGCTGAAGCCAAACTTTTATTCCTTGATATCAGCACAGCTCCCCAGAGACCACCTTTCCCTTCGGCACCAGAGATGGCTAACATGAAGAGATGGTAGTAGAGCCTCTTGGCCTGAACGATGTCAATAACTGAAGACAATAGGAAAGTAGTAAACATTCCTGGACTTGAAGTTTCTAAATGCAACCATGGAAAGGGAGGCCTTGGCTTTAGAGATGGCAGCTGCAGAAAGAAAAAGCAAGGAATCCTAAGAGAGTAGGGAAACATGTGTCTGAGATAATTTGGTGATAAGGGAAAGCAGTGAAGTGGTGAGAATTTCTGAACCCAAGTTTTATTGAAGGGTGTTGAGAGATCTAGGAGCCAGTGTCTGGATGCTACTCTTGCAAAGAAGGGGGAATTTTTAGACATTTTTAGAATCCTGGCATTAATTTAAATAAGCATATTCCCCTCAGCTGGAGGATCAATAAGGGAATGAGTCACAATATGGGACAACATAGGGTGTCAAGTTCATGGAATCATAGACTTAGAAATGAAAGGGATCTTAGAAGTCATCAAATCTAATCTGAATTTATACATGAGGAAACTGAGGCCTAGAAAGGCTCCATGATTTGCCCAAGATCACATAGTTCATAAGTAGCAGAGCCAGGATTTAGACCTAGACCCCCTGAACTCCAAATCCAGCACTGTTCTCATCGTATTGTGCTGCTTGAATCTGGTTCCAAAGATATTTACCTTAACCCTAAGAAAAAAAATGTGAGCAAATTGAAATAGGTTAACTAAACCGCATACCAATTACAATGTTGTTTCTGCTTTTACTTTTGCTGGTTTTTACCCAAATGCTTTCCACCATATTTTTCCCTTTTATTTCCAGGGTTTGCAAATTTGGAAAGACAACTTCAGCTAAACAGATCTACTTTATTTCTGTTCCTAGAATAATTTCATCTCTTGTCAAAGTTATCCAGATGTCAAGAATATTCTCTCTCCTCACCTCTGCTTCATAGAATCCTTTGGTTCTTTCAAGCTTCATCTCAAGTATCATCTCCTATAGGAAGCTTTTTTCCTGATCTCCCTAGTCTTTAGTGCTCTTTTTTCCTTCAAATTATCTTTGCTTTTCTTAATCCCTTTAAATTTATTGCTGATAGTAAATTCCCTAAAGACAAGCACTATTTGTAGTCTATTTTTCCATCATTAATACATAGCCCAGTGTCTTGCATCAGTAGCTGGAACCAGATAGTTCTGGAGGAGAGAGTGAAGTTGATGACTTTGCACAGTCCTGCCTCACTTAAATCCAGTTCACTTGCAAGTTATGACATCACTTTCCCAATGGATGTCATGGTCCTGTCAAGAACTAAGGACAGGGGGGCAGCTAGGTGGCACAGTGGATAAAGCACTGGCCTTGGATTCAGAAGGACCTGAGTTCAAATCCAGCCTCAGACATTTGACACTAGCTGTGTGACCCTGGGCAAGTCACTTGACCCTCATTGGCCTGCCAAAAAAAAAAAAAGAATGAAGGACAAACAACAATCAACAATCTATGAATAGGGGGGCAGCTAGGTGGCGCAGTGGAAAAAGCACTGACCCTGGATTCAGGACGACCTAAGTTCAAATTTGGCCTCAGCCACTTGACACTAGCTGTGTGACCCTGGGCAAATCACTTAACCCTCATTGCCCTTCAAAAAAACAAACAAACAAACAATCTATTAGTAGTAGTAGTTGCTGCACTAGGGACCTAATTGGCTATGCAACTCCTTCCTTCCTTTTCTCCTTTCCTCCTTTCCTTCTTCCCCCTTCCCCCTTCCTCCTTTCCCCTTTCCTCCTTCCTCCTTTCCTTCTTTCTCCTTTCTTTCTTTCTTTCTTTCTCCTTTCCTTCCTTCCTTCCTTTCCTCCCTCCCTTCCTCTCTTCCTCCTTTCTCCCTCCTCTCTTTCCGCATACATAGGGAATCATAGCCTTAACTGAGGGTTTTCTTCCCAAAAGAATATAAATTTTGATCTTGGAGCTTATTACTAGTTTTCTTTTTTAAGGACAGTACCTTGAACCCAAATCACTCTGGCTCATATTGGACAATAACAGATCTCAGCCCAAGCCTCATTTGGTCATTGTTTGGGCTCTGATGGCTCAGGGTGAGTGTAAATAGCACTTTTTTTCTGTTTTGGCTGAGAGTCTTCCTGTCCCTGATTATTGTTATTATTATTTTTTTTTTGAGGAGGTAAAAGAGGCCATTCTTTGCTTCATCTCTTACCTAGCCATAATTGCTGAATGGCCATTGCTTCAGATGAACCCAAACCTGGTGTGGAAATTTATTTTGATTTGGGGACCCTACCTTTAGGCTGAGATTAGAAAGCCTCAGGCCCTCAGGGTCTCTCCCCCTCCTCCTCAGCTTCTGCTGATCGAAAAAGCCCTGTGGGCTATACAAGATGCCAGGTCAGACAGCTGGAAAAAAAAAAAAAGCCCCCAGCTCCCTCCCACCTGAGCGGAGCTATCTGAAGGATAGCCTGTGCTGAGTGGAGAGAAGAAAAGGTATATATAGACCTGGGAGTTAAATAGGAGAGAAGGAAGGAGACTAGAGGAGACGGACTAGATAGAAAAGGAGCAAGGACGGACTAGAAAGAAGGGGAGCTGACTAGAAGAGGACAGACTAGAGGAGACTCCAGGACGAACTAGGAGAGAGGCTGACTAGAAGGGAGCCCGGACAAGGACAGAGGAGAGTTCGGTTCGGAAAAGGAGAGACCGGTCTGACAAGGTTTCAGGCCTTAATACAAACCAGGGAAAGTGTAACGTGCCCTGAGGCCGGAGGCGGCTAAGGCCCTTATTGTATTCAAGAAGTTCAAAGCAGCGCAGCAGGTGGGAAGGAGACAGTGGAAAGAGACCACAGGAAAGCAGTCAGGTTGTACATTTTATTTCCCTGTATTCTTAATTTTCAATAGCATCTCATAAATAAATTCTGCTTTGATTATTTGGTTAAGAGGCTTCTTAATCTTTAGTCTATCAGTTTGGGAGCTGTGTGGTGGAACTTTATAAACAGCCCACATTAAATTAAACGCAGTCAGATAGCCAAATAGTCAAAAATCCCCAGATTAGTCCTCCAGTCAGATTAGCCCCCCCAAATTAGGATAGTCATCAAAAATATTTCTACACTGGGAAAGACTTTAGTTTTAAAAGGCCAGGGTCTCCTACTGCATCCAGGGCCATTTCCAATTGTCGCAACCTGTATCTTGCCACTGAAACTAGATGACTGGACAAAGAGTGAGGCTAGTGACTTTGCACAGCTCTGCCTCACTTAAATCCAATTCACTTGCAAGTTATGACATCATCTTCCCAATATCATGGTCTCTTTGAGAATGAAGAACATCAACAATCAGTGGCAGTGGAAGAATACTCGTTGAATTTAATTGAGCCTCAATTTCCTTATTTTCAAGATGAGGAATAAATGATCTTTAATGATTCGTTTGGCATTCTGTGACCTCAGGTAGCTCTGAACCAATAGAAAAGTATGTGTAAGGTAGAAGTATATTTCCATGGGTCAAGAGCTAGCTACCCTAATTGAAAGCAGAGGATTCTTGAAAAATCTTCAGAGGTTTCCTCTGGGACTCATTGTTGATACAAAGCTGGGGTAATATTTCTCTCTGAGTTTCCCAGAGGCAAGAGATGAACTGATTGAATAGTTAGAAAACGAGCAAATTCTTCAGAGAATTACTGAATCCTCCAAAGAATTCTTGCTTAGTGGATATGTCCATCCTTTGGGTACTCAATACACATTTGTTACCAATTGCAATTATTGACTACTTCTTAATAAGACTGAACACCTCTAAATAACAACTCAGAGTTTAACAAGGATAACTCCATTCTCTTAGCAAAACAGTTGAAATGTTATTGATTTTTTTTCTAGGTTTAGCTTCAAATGATACACTGCTGAAGATAGTCTTAATATATGCTCCATGTTAAATTGAAATTTTTATTTGAGTGTTATAAAACACTTCAGGCCAGAAAAGCTAACTGTTCTTTATTTCATCTCTCAATAAAATTTTCAACTACTGTTCACACGTACACACATATGAAAATAGTGATCAGACAAATTTTTCAATCTATGCTACTGGGGCTCTGGTTTTATTTAGAAACACATTTAGTAACTGCTGAAAATCAGGGGAGGGAAATGCTATGACTCTGCTAATCTTATAAAAAAATGAAAAGGAAGTTTATGTTCATGTGGCATAGTGGAAATGGCAATGAATTTGAATTTTAATCACAGCTTTTCTACTTATTAAATTGCATGACCTTAGTGAAGTCATTTAATAATAGTTTCCTCAATTGAAAATGAGAAACAAATCAGCTGCATGCTCTTATTAAGTGCTTACTGTGTGTGTACTGGGAATACAAATACAAGCAAAAATAAAAGTAGTCCCTGTCCTCAAGAAGTTGACATTTTAATGTAAGAAGGAAACACATAAGAGGAAATGGAAAATATGTGAGTGGCAGTGGGGAAAACTGCCCAGTAATGAACTTGGTAGAGATAGTCTGGAGTCAGAAATGGAATCGTGAAAAGAATGAAGATGTCACTGACCTTGGCATTTTAATAAAGTTTCTGGGAGGAGCCAATTAATCAGAAGAGGGGACCACAGAGGCAGAGTGAACTTCCAGAGTAAGGAAGTTGCTGTGGCATGATAAAGCAATGCTGGATATTGAGTGAAGCCTGGTGATGAATGAAAAAGTGAGAGGGCTGAAGTGGATAAATTCTAAGGTCCCTTCCAGTTTTATATCTCTGCTCCCTTAATTTTATTAAAATATGGGTGAATAGCAAAATAGATTTAGACCTGTAGGGACCTTACTGTTCATCAATTCAACAGACAAGGCAACCAATACACAGGGATATGCAGCAATTTGCCCAAAGTTACAATAAGTAATAGAGCTGAAAATTAGGCATTTTGGAACTTGATATGAACTCAGAGGACCTGGGTTATAATTCTACTAGTACTTATTGGCAACATTCTTTTTCTAGAACACATCTGTAAAATAAGAGTGCTGGACGATTAAGCAGGTTCTGAGGACCCTTCTAGTTCTAAATCTAAACTCAAAATACTAAGACTACCTGACTTCTCAGGTTCCCTCTAGCTTTAATCTTTGATCCTATGTGCCTGTCAAGCATTGAGAAAAATTTATAGTTAACTCTTCTTGGAAAAAAAGATGGTACAAAATGTAAGAATTCATGAGGTTTAGACAAATGATCATGAAAAACAGATAACAACAGATTAAATTCCTCTGATTCCTTTCCTGTCCATTTTTCTGGGACTAAATCTTAGATTGTTAAAACACAAAATCATATACCACCTGGTGGATCAATAAACTATTTATTACTATAATAAAAAAATGTCATTTCTTGAACACAATCTCTTCCAGAAAAGATGAGGCATGTAATCTATGTTTGGATTAAGAATTTAAACTCTGAATTCAATAATTAAAACAAATGTGGCTAATACACATAGGACCATATTTTATAATGTTTCATCTGAAAATCTTACTAATTTTAATCCCAAATGATTAGAAATAAAAAACTTTTATTACTCATAAAATTCTCTTGTGAGGAAATAATTTTTCAACCTATAGGTTAATATAATAGAAGTATATTAAATCTCTTAATTATTAATGTATTTTCCTTCCCAAACTTCTAGCATTTTAGTATATTTTAATTAATTCAAAGTATTTTGTACACAGTAAAGTGCTATATAATAAAATCTCATATTTATATAGCACTTTCCACACAATAATCCTATGAGGTTGCAAGCACAAATATAATTGTCACAGTTTTACTGATGAATGAACTAAACTTCAAGAGGTTAAATAACTTGTCCAATGTCAAACAAATAGCTATGTGAAATGAGATTCAAACTCAGATATCCTAATTCCATGACTAGTTCTCTCTCCATTCTTCCATATCACTTCCATAAATGGGAACTATAAAAATCACTAAGTCAACATTTCCAACGAATTTCCATATTTTGTGCTTGAATTATTGGTCCAATCTTCTGTCTTGGTGTTTATATCATGACGAGCAAAAAAAGTCATGGTTAAAGTATCAGATATGATCATGTCATATAGTAAAAATGACAATAGGTTTGGAATCAGAGAGGCCAGATTGCAATCACTGCTTTACTGTGTCAAGAGATCAAGAGGTATTTAATGACTATTTCTGATTCTTGTGTAAACTTTGGCCAGTCTCCTTACTATTCTAAGTCATTTATAAATGTGACATATGTAGGTTAACTTGAAGAACAGTGTATTTCTCAAACATATTTTTAACAAAAGCTAAAATTTTTATAGAATTTATTATTCCTAATTTACAAATTGAGAATTTGTGAGAGTTACTACTATTTCGCCATAGGACATTCTATATTAATAACATTATATATTTTAAAACCTGTAGGGGAAATTGAACCAATTCCCCTTCAATTTGCCAATGAAGAAACTGAGGCTTAGCATACAAAAGTGGCTTCCCAAGGTCACATAGTTATTAATGACAGAATCAGCTTTAAAATCTAGGTCTTTCTTAGGTATCAACTGGAAATAATTAAAATTGTACTAAAAAGTATATGTAGTTTGGCCCATTTATAGCCAGAAGATACTTAAATACTGTATATTACAACATGCACACACACACAAATATGTATGTATACAGATAGATAATTTAAGGCTTAAAATACATTTTGCCCATTAAAATATAAAATAATTTTTTAAAAGATAGAATAAGGAGCCTTAGGAGTAAAGACCTAGATTGAGATAAGCCCTACCACTTATCAATTCCTAAAGTAGTATATGGATGCTGCTCAGTCTAGGAAAGCAGGATGGTATTGATAAAAAAGATCTCTCTTTGCTTTATAAATTGATTCAACCATTCTGGAAAACAATTTAGAATTATGTAATAAATATGACTAAATTGAAGCTGTTATATCAATGGCCCAAGGGAGCTCAAGAAGAGAAAGGTTCAAAATCATTACCAAAATACATTAGTACTTTTGTGTGGTGGAAACCACTAGAAACAAAATGGATACCCATCTGTTGGGGAATGGCTGAGAAAACTGGAATACAAATGTAACAGATTTTGCAGAAAAAAGTGATGAACATGAACAATGTAAAGAGACTTGGGAAGATTTATAGTAATTGAAACACAGTGAAATAATCAGGTTCACAAAAACAGCATATAAAATAATCATAACATGTAAGTAAAGAGATCATGAATTGGAAGTCAAACTTTGAGTTAAGTGAAAAAGCAATGTAATACTAGACCTTTTACAAAGGAAAATTTACTTCAGATGCTATAATCACAAATAGGCAAACTCCCTCCACATATAGAAGACATAACCCACCCCTCTCTCTCTCTCTCTCTCTCTCTCTCTCTCTCTCTCTCTCTCTCTCTCTCTCTCTCTCTCTCTCTCTCTTTACACTTCAGGCCCTGGGGAGGGGAAGGCGATTAGGTTCATAACTTAGTTCCCTTTCTATACAGCACAGTCCCAGTTCCAAGTTCAAAATCTTGCATTGGGCATGAGTCCCAGGCATCCTGGCTCCTCAGAACTTCAACACTAGGCTGGCTTGTTGCACCATCCCTGCAATTCTGACTCCAAAGTTGAATTGCCTGGGTCCTATGAGAATCACCTCTCACACTGGAAACTGAGGAAAAACAGCACAGAAGAGAAAGAAACAACAGCATTTCTCTGAGCTGGTAAGGAAAGGCAAATCCTTTCCCTCTCACCCATTTAGCTCATGGTACCTACAGTGTGTATAGCAGATGAGTCACTGAAAGAAGCACAGCTGAAAGGGAAAAAAGGACAGTCATAAATTTTAAAGATGCAGGAAAGCAATCAAAGGAGACTAATTTTTCTACCTGGTAGGGGACACAACAGTTTGCATGTTAAAGTAACCTGGGCATGCTCAAAAGGCCCCTCTCAAGAACAACTCCATGTTAGAATTGGGCATGGCTAGAAGCCCAGGTTATACTAATTGTGAGATTTAAAATTGGATATATGAGCATTAAACGCCCCCTTTTGACTTTTCCCTTATATATCTCCCAGACCACTAAGAAAAAGAAGCCTCTGAGCTTTAATCAGTGAGGGATTAGTTTTTATTGTTAGGAAATTAATTAGACAACAAAAGGTGATACCAATTAGGGAAATAGGAAAGTAGAAATACAAATGAATAATCTTAGATCTAAGTTTAGTCTATATTCCCTTATAAAACTCACTGAATCCCAAACTGCCTGCTGGGCCAAGAACCAGCACCGAACAACAAAAGCGTGCACTGCCATGGCTAAGCTGAAACGCCAGAGAGAGAGACTGAACTTCCATTCCACCCTCAGTTTTAAGCTGGTGTCCCAGAAGTTCATCACAGTCTCCACCCCAAAAGGGAGGTCCTTCAAAAGCCACTTTAGTAGCATGCGCTCAACTCTCATTTTACCACACAATAATGGTATTTGTGAAGATGTAATGAAACATACCTCCCTTCTCTTGGCAGAGTGCAGAGAACTATGAGAGTTGCATGAGGCTGTGATAAAATAATGGGATTTCGCAGACATCCAGGGGCCCCCACCTGAAGATTGATTTGGAATTGATTGAATTGGGGGAGACTGAGAGACTGACTGAGAACCTACTTAAAGATGATTAAATCGAGACCAGAGGCTGTGGACTAGGACATCAACAGGAGACCACCCTCAACCAGTCATCTTGAAGGACCGTCCTTTTAGGTGAGGGAGGGAGGAAGGGAGGAAGGGAGGAAGGTGAGGCTGGCAGGAAGGTGAGGCTGGCTCCCTGGATTCCCTTTTCATCGGGGACTTTGGTTTGGTGGCAGACAGAGAAAAAGAGAGAAAAGTAGATAGACCTTCTGGAGTTACAGGATCCCATGTGTTGTCTTTACTCTTTTTTTTTTTTTTTTTTTTGCGGGGCTATGGGGGTTAAGTGACTTGCCCAGGGTCACACAGCTAGTCAAGTGTCTAAGGCCAGATTTGAACTCAGGTACTCCTGAATCCAGGGCCGGTGCTTTATCCACTGCACCACCTAGCTGCCCCCTTGTCTTTACTCTTTAATAAATCCTTAAAAGCCTAAATTCTTGCTGAATTTATCAGTAAATCTCAGCCAGTTCCCCCCCCAAAAAAAAACAACTGGGGGGGGGCAGGTAAGGACACACATTAGATTTTAAACATCACAAGGCATCTAGATGGTGCAGTGGATAGAATGTTATTCTTATAGCCAGGAAGATAAGAGTTAAAATTCTGCCTAAGACACTTATTAACTGTGATTAGAAAAAAGTTACTTAAGCTTTTTTAAGCTCAGTTACTCTATTCGTAAAATAGAAATAATAATAGCATTTATCTCACAGGCTTATTGTAAGGATCAAATGGGATAAAGTGCTATACAAATACAATTAATGATGATGATCATAATAATAATGAACATTGTCAGATATGATCACAGTATTGATAGTTTTTGCTTAATTTCTTGTCTTCAGTATAGGTTAATTTACTTCAGCTATGAGGGAGGGGGGTGGAGTAGAACTATCCAAAAAAATATCAGTGATGTAAAAATTAAAGAAAACAAAACATTTTTAATGGCCCCACAGACCAGATAATGAAACATGCATCTTTCCTATTAACAATGAGGCTAAGGGCTATGTGTTAAAAAACGGAAGTTTTAGCTGAATCATTTGAGAGTTGAGCACATGCTACTGAAGTGGCTTTTGAAGGACCACCCCTTTAGGGGAGGAGACCGAGACAATGCACCTACTGCTGCCCAGAGAGCGTGGCCAAGCACGCCGCACTCCTGGGATGCCAGCTTAAAACAGAGTGGGAACGGAAGTTCTCTCTCTGTCTCACTCAATCTGGCTTGATGGTGCACGCTTTGGTGATCGGCTCTGGTTCTCGGCCTGGCTGGCATTTTTGGGATTCGGTGAGTTTTATAAAAGAATATAGACTAAGCGTAGATCTAATACTATTCATTTGTATTTCTACTTTCCTATTTCCCTAATCAGTATCACCAGTTTGTTGTCTAAACAATAAAGGCTAATCCCTCTCTGATTAAAGCTCAGAGGCTTCTTTTTCTTAGTGGTCTGGGAGATATATAAGGGAAAAGTTAAAAGGGGAGTTTAATGAGTTTATATCCAATTTTAAATCTCACAGTTTAATGGGCCCAATGCTGCATATATACATTGTCAGATATATCCTTGGTTGGGCTTTTTTGCTACTTAATTATTTTCTTTTCTTAGGACTCAATTTTGAGAGTGAAAGTTATATCCAGAATAACTATGATGTAACATAAAACACATCAATAATTTATTTTAAAGAAGAAAGGCTGCAGAGAATGAACAATCTAGAGACTGAGGACTAGGATGCAAAATAGCTATTTTCTTCATACTACTTCTATTACCTTGGGCAAGTCACATATTCTTATAGGTTTTGGGTTATCGCAAAATGGAAGGATTGGACTATATCTATGATGTTTTCCAACTTTAAAACCATTGTATTTTATAATATAAATATATATATATATATATCCATTATACTTTATATATATATATGTAACACACACACACATATATATGTATATAACACTATATATTATTAACTTTAAATCCATTATACTTTGCTACATATATATAGAACTACACATGTGTGGATATATATTTTGTACATCTGGATAAATTTATCTAAAAGATTTTTTTTGTTGTTTTGGGGTTTTTTGGTTGCTTGTTTTAAGGGGAAATCCAGTCATAATTTCATGAGTCAAAAAAAGTTCTAGTATGGAAACACTCTCCACAGACACATATTGACAACTCAATTTCTCTATAATTTATAGAGCTACTGTTACCTGAACCACTGAAAGTTTGAGTGATTTACCTAATATTATAAAAGGCTGAAATTGTACCCAGTTCTTCCTTACTATAAGCCTAGTCCTTTGTTTAGGACATAAAGTTTCTTGAGTTGCCATGTAACTCAAGCAATTCATAATATTACAAGATCATTTTCCTGCTATTTCACATATTTAAAATAAGGGGAAGGATTCATTAGGATCCATCCAAAATGACTGCTTAATACAAATTGTATGAGTTTTAGGAGTCCAGGAAGTGAACATTCAAGATTGTCATTTCCTGTAAAAGCATGTGCTCAGATGAGAAAACATATTTCAACATGTTACTTGGTGTTTTTTTTCACCCTCTAGAAAAAACAAGGGCAGAAATACAAATGAAATAAAGGCACCCAACATGGCTTTCTAGAGATAGAATTGCCTCCTAAATGAATTTTAGATGTCATGTGCTTCTATTGTGTCTCTTTTTTTCTCTTTCCAAAAGCCTATTCTCTTTGGTATCTCGTAAGACTGCTAATGATTTATTTTGTTGCATATAGGAGAGAAAAAAGAGCAATAAAACATAAAGTTATTTTTAATAGGCCCATAATGGGGGTAAGAGATATCCACAGCTTTTATTTCCTTTTGAAGCATTTTAATTTGGGTAATTAAATCTAACATCTATCACGTTTTTCCCGATTGCTTGAGGTTTGTGGTTTTAACCAACATATAATTCAAATGGACAAACATTTAAATGCCAGCTACTGCATCTACTAGTACAACTGGCTTTTTTTTTGTGGATAGGAGAGATAGCCCTACTATCTTTCCCACATTGCTTAAAATTTGTCAGTGGCCCACCCTCTTTGTCCTATTCCCCAAGCCAAACTTCAGTTTGCTTAGTCTTTCTGTTTTAGCTGGGCTGGTATGCAAGCTGATTAAGCTAATCACATTGAAGTATGACTGACTAATTTCCAGCAGACAAGAAAACCATGCTCCCATTGCCAATCACTTCTCCCCAAGGATTTTGAAAGAAGACATATATGAACCTAAACAAATCTCTAACTAGGAGAATCTTGACTAATATATAAAAGGCCACCAACAAATTTTAAGCAATGTGGGTGAGACAGTAAGACTATCTTTCCTACTTACACACACACACAAAAAATGGCACATTGTCATATGTGGTCTAAATTACTCTATGTCATTCAAAAGTTATTTTCTATCTGAAGAAATTTACAGAAATATTGTTTCATGAATATATGGCAAAGTTTTAACTAAGTTTGAAACTCAATCTTTTTACAATCCTTTTGAGAAAGTGAAATTGGAAATGTTATTGCAAGATAAAAAAAAGACACGTGTATATGCACACATACACACATTTATGTATGTATATGCAGATATGTATGTACAGCTATATCTAGATATGTAGATATAGAAATATAATATATATGTGTATAGACACACATATATGTATTTATGTGCAGATATGTATGTATGTACATCAATATCTAGATATGTAGATATAGATATATGATGTGTCTGTGTATATATAGACATATATGTATGTGTGTATGTACATCTATATCTAGATATGTAGATATAAATATATAATATATCTGTGTGTACATACTTATTCTCAAAGGGGAAAAATATTGTATAGGTTACTTTACCTCTCTTGGCCTCAATTTTCTCATCTGTAAAAAAGGAGTTAGGGCTCAGACCACTTTTAACTCTAAATTCTCTGTTCTTATGACACTGTTAAAGATAAAAATCCAAACTCGGTGAATTTAATTTTTCTCTATTGCATCTGGAATGATGTTAAAGGAACTCAACCTTGCTCTGAACTTCCTACTGAGTAGATTCAGTTTGCTTGACATGCTGAGAAACACACCTTCATTATCTGATTTATCATTGAGTAATTTGGAAAAAGATCTCTTCGTTTAACTGTCTGTGTTTCGTTTCTTTCTCAAATCAAGTCTCATTTGGTTTTTGGTCACATGGGTTCCTTGTTTTTCCTGTAAAAAATATTCATTAGAATGCCCCATTCTGCTTCATTCTGATAATGAAATACTTTTAAGTCTAGTATGGGTTTGTTGTTGAATACCACATATATAGGTATATATGTATAAAAACATATTGTAGTTCAGAAGTCCAGTCTTGAAGACAGAATACCTGAGTTCTAGTTCTGCCCCTTACTCATACTGACTATGTGACTCTGGGCAAGTCACATAATTTCTTGGTAACCCAATTAGCCTTCCTTCTTCATCACTTTCTTCTTTCTTTTTCATTCCTTGCTTCCTTCCTTTTACTCCCTCTTGCCTACCTTTCTTTTTTCCTTTTACTATTCACTCATGTTGAATATTAGACAACTTTCTAACACTATAATTTATAAATCAATTTCCAATCTCTGTCCATTGGAAAAAGTTTCCTCATTAACAAAAATCACAATTCTGGACCAGTTTAAAGATTTGAATCTCGTTCGATATATTGCCTTCAACAGAAGAAATCATACTGAATCAAACATATGCATAATTATACATAAAACCCATAGCATTTATAACATATGCAATATATCTTGGTACCATGTAGGTATCCTGGTGCTTCAGTTTTGGTTAAAAATTTTACTCTTTTTGTCAACAACAAGCATGGGTTAAGCTCTTGCTATTTTTTCAGAAACTGTGCTAAGTTTGGGGATATAAGGAAAGAGAAAAATAAAGGTTTCTCTTCTCAAGGAGTATGTACATTCTAATGAGGGAAAACAACATGTACATATCTAGGAACATATACTATATACATAGCATATACAATATACATACATATTACATACATATGGTAATCTTCAAAGGTTAAGACATTACATTCTAATAATAGCAATGTGGAATAATTGAAAGGACATTGCATATAGCACCAAGTGATCAGGTTCATAAATAGAAATCTGCTATTGATGTTACTTTGAGCAAATTTCTGAACCTCAGTCCTTTTAGTCCTTTAGAGTTGAATTTCTAAGGTCTCATTTCAATACTATAACCTAGAGTTGTACTCAACGTTTTTCCTCTTATCACTAATTGTTGCTGACTGGCGAGGGCATCTACAAATTGAATGTATTTAGGGGTCATGTCTTGCCAAGAGATCCATCCAAAAGAATAACCAGGGAACTGAGCTGAAATATCTGATAAAGGAGGTCCAGGGAAAAAGAAGAGGAGTCATGCCAGCAAGGTTTATAGCTTGGATCTATCATATAATCACAGATTTATAGCTGTAAAAGACTTTAGAGGTCACTGAGTCCAGTTCTCTCATTCTATAGACAGGAAGACAGAGGCCTAGATTGTTGCACAGTCACATAACTACTAAGTGTCTGAGGAAGATTTCAAATCTTATCTTCAAGTAGAACCCACTAACCATTCTATCACACTGCCTCTTCACTGTGCTTCACTGTCAAGTTTCTGCTCATGCTTCTTGGAGCCGGTTGAATAGAACCTCAGTAATGAATGATGAATTAATTCATCACTGTATTCTGTGGGGCTGACACTTACTAGTCATTTGGAACTGTGTTAAAAATCAAGGACAGATCCTAAAGATGGGCAACATATACATACTTCCAAATCTACTGGACAGACAGCTCTAGAGCTATCCCTAGCTTGTGATTCCAAGGAGAGGGAAGAGAAATTTGCATCCTTTAGAGAATGGAAGATGTGACTACATATGGGCAAAGGAATAAGAGGGAATTCTTACCCTGTTGCATGTTTCATCAAGCAGCCTCAGGCCTATGAATGCATAGGCAGTGCTAATTAATGTGCAGTAGTAAAAGGGGGAAAATATCTGCTTTCATGACTGATGTTCTTCATAAGAATAATTGGCTCATTAACCTGAAATGAATCAACCCCTTCTCATTATCAAGGTCAAATAAATGGATTTCTGTATATCAAAGAAGCACAAAATTTTACACAAAGGAATGTATATGCCACTTATCCATTCTGGGGAAATCTAAAATGTAAAAAGCTATTTAAAAATTTAACCAAGATAGAATAGCTAAAGATCTAATACAAAATATATTCATAAGATAAGCCTTATACATTTTATGCAAGTAAAAGAACAAAACCTTTGGGTAACCATGCAAGTATGCTTTTTTTTATTCTAATAGCTTATGCATTTTGAGTTTGCAAAATGATCCACATCAAAATGGCTTCATTGCCCAGAAGTTTAACCGTACAATGGTATAAGTAATGAAGAGGAGAGTTAGAATCCAGAATTAGCTATGATCATGGGCTCTGGTTCTTTGAAAAATAACTAATGCACAATTGTAAGGACGGATCATTTCAGAAAGTGTCAGGTTTTCTGGCCTATGTTAAATGACCATGGCAAGGTTGTTTCCCAAAATTTTTAGAAGCAATTATGCTTCCCCTTGATGTTAACTCGGTCTGCAACAAATTGAGCATGAACAAGAGATTTTTCATTGTAACTGGACTCCCACTTTAACAGGACTCACTGAAGGATGAGAAGCCACTGATTCAGTTCTAAAAGGCTATGGTAGTAAAAAGAAAAAAAAAAAAAACCTTCCACATTTTCAAAGGTGCTAAGAAAGAAAGCTTTCCAAAAGATACCTTCCTTTTTTCATTGGAGAAGTGGTGGATTATGGACATAGGATGTTGTTTAACAAAGTCACTCTACTAGTTTGGTTTGTTTAGCTTGGGGAGGGCACTAGGGAAGGTTCACTGACAGGAAGACAGAGAGAAGGATATAGCCCCCCAAAAAGGTCATGATATAAAAGAGAAGGAAAAAAATTAATGAGGTTTCCTTCAATAATGACTTGAATAGTAAAAATGATTTTTCCATTTCCTTTTCAGGGGACTACTATAGAGCCTTTGTTTTTTGTTTTTCCTGAAAATAAAGGAATACGACATAGGCTTTATTTGCACCTATAGCAATTTTAGTCCCCACAAAAAAGCCTGTTGACAAGTATTTGTTTCTTTTTTAAATAAACACTGGTCCATATTACAAATGGTTGAATTTGTTTCTCTTGAAAAAATAGGACAGATACCCATCTGCCAAATATGGATTATGAGCACTTCTGCCTGAAGGCAGGGAACTGAACCAAATGAATTCTCAAATTCCTGTCCAATGTTCTGTCCTCTGGTCAATGGAGGCTGAAAGTGACTGATATCACTAACTTGGAAAGAAACCGATGGCTGATCTTAAAAACATATCTTAAGGCCATGAACTAATTGGGACTTCACACTGTGCTTGTTTGGAATCCAGCCCAGTTGCCTTTCATTTTTAACTTGATTTTGTTGGGGGGATTTGGAGGATTTTGTTAGTGCCTTTGGTGTGGAAAAGGCTTAAGGAGTTAAATAAACAATTTCCAACTTACTAAAACAGTAAGCTTCAACTACTAGAAGTCAAATGAAGGTGGGCAAGAAAAGGGTATCATGTCAATTAAAAGAGTGGAACCAAATTGGGTAATGCAGCAAAACATCATAAAGATGATACGTATTGGGTAAATTCTTGAAAGAAATAAAGGTTAGAATTTTAGGGAGATGAATTAAGAGGCATTTCAGAAAAAAATATATATATATATGATGTAGCATTGTGATAACTTAAAGAAAAGAGAGTAAATCTTTTATAAGACTTTTCTTCATGAAGGCTATATGTCAATTACTATACATATTATATAATATCTTTTTATTCATATATATCCCTGTGTATACATACATATATACACAAACATCCATCCATCCATAGAGAGAGCCTTTTTGGTTGACAATAGCCTTTTATGGCTCAATGACCTTAGTGGGCCACAGAATGAATGGTTTATTAGAACCTGTATTAAAATCTCTTCATACCTTGGATTCAATCAATACAGATAACCTTTCTGATTTTATTTTCTCATATGCAGAATAAAGCATAATACTTATAAATGTTATTCAATAAGAGATAGAAACAACCTGGTTTGCTGTAGCAAAAGTAATTAAACTCCCAACAAATCTGCTAGTTCTAAAACACTCAGGAACTGATCATTCAGTTTGCTTCTCCTTCTTCTTCTCTTGCTGCCTGCCTGCCCCTTGGCATTTCAGGGCTTATTAGCACATATACCTAAAGATAGAGGTGAGAAGAGAAAAGAAAGGAAAAGCAAATGGATCAATTTTGTCACTTTTTAATCATTGTTCATTACCTCTGGTGAGACAAAGAAAGGGATAGTTTAATATTTCACATAGAGAAAAAATGAAAGAGGATGGCTTACCAGCAACCCATAGGATAGGGTTGTATGTAGATGTTTCCTAACCAGATGAGCCTGGAATCACTGCTTGAAATTTTGGCTCAGAATAAGACCAAATGAAGCTGGAACAAAAGGAAGGAAAAAGAAATAAAATTCTATGGCTTCCATATTCAAACACATTTATTTTTCCTTTCCCCTATTTTGATTTGGCTCAGTAGATAGAGTTTTAAACATGTTATCAAGAGGACCTGAGTTTAAATCCTCTCTCAAGAACTTATTCATTTTGTGGCCCTGGGAAAATAATAACTTCTCTCAACCCTTGTTTCCTTATTTATGAAATGTTGTTAATAATAGCAACCCTACCTCACAGGGCTGTTATGAGGGTTGGAAGAAGTAATACGTATGAAGTGCTTTGCAATCCTTAAAGCACTAGATAAGTGTTACCTTTATTATTATTTTAAATATTATTATTAATTGTTCTTATTATATATGCATATATATTCAAGTTGAACATGACATTTGTACTTTTGGCTACTGGGAAAGATGAGGCTGGTGTATCATTTAAATTAGGGAGTTCTAAGATGCAGAAGCCTCAAACTAATGTGATGAACCCTTGTGAAGGAAGGATCTAGGCTCCCTAAAAAGGGGTTAACTAGCTTAGGTCAGAAAGGTAGAAGATCAAAATTTCCATGGCAATAAGCAATGGAATTAGGCTCCTGGGCAAAATAAGGAGATCCAATCTTCCCAAAAGAAAAAAAATAATATTTTCATTTTTCTTTCTTCTATCACCCAGCAGAAGATTGACGTTATGAACTTACACTAGATATGGGAACTATCCATAACGTTCATTTATCTACATTATTAGTTGTCAATCAGAAAATTATAACTTATAGTTGTATGATACCTTATTGTTGTATTCCTTTTGTACTCAACCTCATTTGGTTCTTATAGCAATCTGTGAATTGGACTATTGATTTAGAACTGGGTTAGATTTCAAAGAACATCTCCCAGGTTCTCATTCTAGAGATGAAGAAACAGTCTAGAGATATTAAGTGGTTTGCTGATACTCAAACACTTAATAACTACCAAAGCTGGGATTCAAAATCAGATTCTGTAATTCCAAGGTAAGTGCTACTTCCCCTGAACCACACTGTCTCTTATTTGGAACAACTATCCACTTTTAAGAGAGATAAAAACTAAGGCTTAGAGATGTTAAATACCTTTTTAAATGTCTTATGACACGAATACAAGATTAGAACCCAATACTTATTATTCTGACCCCAATATTCTTTCATTACACCAGATATATACATATAAGAAATAAATGCATGCATTGTTATATACATATTACAAACACAATTGATTAAGAAGTGACTGATCCTGTTGATTTAGGTTCCCAGGACAATGAAATGCCTAGGGCTAACCAGACATCATCACTCTGGCCACTGATTATTTTGTAAAACCCCCAAATTCTCCCCTCCATGAGATTCCCAAGCATTCTTCATGGACTTTAACTCGTTACACAGAAGAACTTATCTATTGAAACTATGAGATACTTAATCTTCCCAAAGGCAGTCTTGTTGCTCTCTTTGTCTTAGTACTTTATATAAACCCTGTTCCCAGTCCCCTTTTGGGGAACTCCAGCACTAGCTATGCAGTACCATGAGCTGCAACTCCTCTGCCCAGATTGAAGACCTCAATTTTTATTTATTTATAATTTTCAGTAAATTTCTGGTTCACACACACATACGCATACACATACACACACACATACAAGACAATGGCATGTATAACCAAGTAAGCATTTGGGAGATCTTAACAAGAATAAAGAATTCCTTTTCCATTTGGACCCAGCATATGACATTAGAGAAAGTCTTTGGTGATTATATGCTCCTGATATTAATAATCAAAAACATTTTATACCCATCAGATTGTCAAAGGTATATTGAATATTAAAATATAGTTATTTGTACCTGCCTGTCTCCTACAAACAGATCAGAGAAATAATATTTAATCTCTCCTAAAAATTAATAAACAGATCAGAGAAATTATAATATCTCCTACAAAGCCAAATCAGAGAACATGATACCTGTCCTCCTATGAAACAGATCAGAGACAGAGGGAAAAACATAATATAAATTTAACGTTTTGTCCTAAGAAGAAATATAACACATGATCATGTGGAGACTCCTCTCCTAAGAATGAAGCTCAGGGGACTCCCCATTTTCTGAGGGTATATATGGTTTTAGTACATTGATTACAAGGCATTATCAATTTCAATAGTATGATACAGAAATCAACCCAGAAACAAAAAGCAGTTTAACAATTTCAGTTATAAAAAGTATAGAAGAAATACAGAAGTATCATGATAAGACTACAGGATTCCAAAAAAGGATTTGGCAAGGATGAGGATGCCCAGATGTTACCATTACACAATCCCACTGACCCCCATAGACCAAGGGGCTTCTGTTTGGAACCTAACTTTTACAAGAACACCATTTAATCAAGGTGAGGAATCAGGGAGATAGGAAGGCTTGAAAGTCCTGAAAAATCTGGCAAAGAGATGGAGGTTCACTGTAATGACACATGAGGGATCCCTGTCACAGGGGCATTGCTCCATAAATCAGAATGAGATGGCTAGGCTTCTGTCTGGATAGGTATATAGAGCTAAGCAGATGGATAGATTCAGGAAGGTTGTAGTCTAGGGGTCTGAGAGGGTGTGGGGTCACATGAGAGGGATTAATCATTGTACCAAACTTAGTCCCACCTGTAGTAAATTTCAAAACCATAGAGTGACGTGACAAGGTGAATAGGACACAATGTAAGGCAAAGAGTCTTTGGGATGCTGGGCATTCTCAGCCTTCGTCCAGTCTAATCTTGGGGTGCTGTCTCCTCTGGGTACTGTCTACTTCTCATCCTTGGGGGCCAGGGGTTGTGATATGCAGCAGCTGTCCCCTGCTTAGGTCCTGGACATTGCATTCCAAAGTCCCACATTGATAGTGACTATAAAAGAGTTTACTTAAACCCTAAAAAAATTGACAGATAAATATACATCCCTTAACTTCATATTCTCCCTTAAATAACAATAACTTCAATTGTAGGCAAGAAGGGGGTGGGGGGAGAGACCTAAGACTGAAAAGTTACAGCAGTTTGAAAATGATAATGTTAGCTATTTGGATATATGAATAATAAAACCCCACATTTCTAACTTGAGATTATTGTCACTACATGATCCTAATCACATAGCAAACATGACTGGCTCCAACCTAAGTTCATGTTGTAAATTCAAGGAGCCCAGCATTCTGGGTGGCTGCTTTACTATCTGACCAACCACTATCTGGTTAACTAACTATTTTGCTTCTCCAAGGAAAGAGTAATCTCTAACTGACCCTGGCAAACTGATCAACTGTATTTCTCCATGGTCATAGTATCCCCCTCAGGGCCAGAGCATCCCTAACTGGACTCAGGCCTACCAGGCTGCTACTACATTTCCCCACTTTTTCTTTTAATAGCTAAGGGAAAGGAGGGTGGAGATCTCTTCTTCTGAAACTGCTTCAAGCTGAATAGGGTTGTAGAGCTGTCCCTCGGTCATAGTGGAAGAAGTAGAAATCCTTGCAGGCCTGCTCCAGAGGATGAAGAGGTGTATAAGCTGGAATTGTTGCTGCCATAAAATTGAAAGCCTTGAACCGAGACAGAGAATCCAGGAACCACAGGATCCTGCATCAGGAGTGGAAAACTGTTCACACATATCCTTCATCCAGTGAGAGATATTACAAATGCCACATGCTGTTCACAGATATATCTAACACTGTATCTGACACAAACATTGTTAATATCATGTCAAAGGGATACAAGCTAAATATTTCATAATACTTTAGAAAGCAGAACTCTTAAACTGTTACCAATTACATTTATATCCACTTGACCTTAATTTTTCTCCAAAAAAAAAATTTACTCAAATCTAATCCTCACATAAACTTAGGTTAGAATATTTTTTTTTTGTAAGAAGGTGACTACAAATGAACTTACATAAAAGTTAGCAAGTTAACTTCAATTGTAGTAAAGGACTTATGATGACACTTAAGCAATTAATTTCAAAAATGTACATGTCAAATAAGTTGTTGGTAATAAACCATGTTTGTGTTATAGGGCATGCTTCACAGACAGGTGTTATTTCCACATTACATAATAAATTTAAAGTAGGTCTCTCCATAAGTGTAACAAAATATTCTATAAGTTACCCCCTCTAAGAAAATTGGTGGCATAAACTTGTTGCATTAAAATTCTTTTCTTCAAAACAACCTTGAGATATTGCTGATTCAGTTTTAAAATGCTTAACCAATAATAGACAGATGGCAAAGCCTATGCACTTTAGTTGTTTAGATTCTAAAAAGGATAAGAATTTCCAGGTCAAATAGCTTGAGTCCTATACCTGCATCTCACCCAGATATTATAGTATTAACCTAGGGATGAAGAGCCAGTATTGTGTCCATGCTGATCAAGTGACATGATTATAGGAATTTGCCATAAAAGAAGAGAGTCAAAGCTCTTAGGGAATAATATTTCATGTCCACTCCAGGCAGAAGTTCTGCAGACAGTCAATGCAATGTGCCAGGCTTAAAATCAGCAAGGTGGGAGAGTTTACATTCCATGTGTAATATTTGGGGAAACTGAGTCAGGAGACGCCTACCTGAGCCTTTGCCAAAAAGTCAGTCTCCCAGCCTTTCCCAAGAGAACTCTGTAGTGCATACATGTAAAAACCCCATAGGACTGCTGGCATCATGGCTGTTTACTAGCTCAACATTCCTTGATGGTCATAACTGGAGTCAGACACAGAATAATAGTAGTTAATAGCCTATAATGTCTTTAATAGCAAGTTCCAATAATCAGTACTAAAAGTGAACTCACTTCTCAAGGATCACATATCTCATGTAGCAAGCATTAACTATGCTTGTACCCATGTTAAATTTTTGCTTTTCATCCCTGAGTTAGAACTACATAAATGAATCTGCCTTGAGGTGTTCAATAACAAGAAATGGTTGAATTGAGTGTAAACAATCCCAAATTGCATACTGAGAACAGACTAGAGGTGTCCCACTCAACTACAGAGGGTATTGCCTTCACAATTCCTTTAAATCTTTGAGATGACTCAACTACTGTGCGTGTGTTCCTATACATGTTCTAATTCCAAATAACAATCATAGGTAAACTCCTATTTCCTATTAAGGTGATATAAGATGGTTCATAAGTTACCAATGATCACTAGTATATCTTATACACATAAAATTCAGACACTAATTTAATTATTGTTTAATACCAATAAATTCAGGTCAAAAGAGCAAGATCTTTCTCATAGCTTACTAGTTATTTAGATACTTTAGTATTAGTTTAATAACCATATAATTCAATATTACAATAACAACCTTCCACTTTGTCTACCCTGGTAAAAAAATGCTTTTTCACCATAGCTGATATAATTGTTTTAGCAAATTATACACTGTAAGAAAATTTTAGAAACACATAATACCTTAAAACATTAGGAATTTATATTTATACATACACACACACATATACCCAATTAATTACCAATCATCAGGTGTTCTTAATTTAATTACATGTGCTTTTACTCTATACTTTACACAGAGAATCATTAATATAACATTTGCCCTATGCTAAGCACTTTACAATCATGTGATCCTCACAACCCTGAGAGGTATACTCTATTAGAAAAAAGCAAACTGAGACAGATAGAACTTTTCTTAGGGTCATGTGACTAGTAGGTTTCTTAATGCAAAATCTTTTTACTGTTAAATCTTAATTTGCCATAATAATCCTGATAGAAGAGCACACATTCAGACCATGTTATTTCTTTTAGCGGGGATTTTGGTTTAAATCAAATCAACTGTGGATTTATAATAAGTAATGGTAAAATTTTAATTCTATGGCCTAGTCCTCTGCATTTATAAAAGAAAATTTATCATTTATAAATTCATATAATACCTTTGTGAAAGAAATGTAGTAGTTTGATTCCCCTGCTAATCTAGAATGTAGGGTTATCAGATAACAAGTTAAAATTAAAATGTGCTGGCTTTTTCTGCCCCGAGGCTTTTGTGCCCTGCAGGTAAAGAATTTGACAGGGTGTGGCCCATTTTCAATTTGGATATCACAAAGAAATTGTTTTTAATTCCATATAATAAGCACATTAACCAATAACCAATGTTTTTACCATATCCAATACTCATTTAACATTAGATTTCATGTCATTCTAGAGATTTATCCTAAAAGATGGCTAGATGTGATTAAATAGATGGTTATCTAACCTTACCAGTTGGAAACTGACAACAGAGGCTTAAGACAGTATGGCTCAATGGTTAGAGACTGATTTTTTTTTTCTTTTCTTTGTAATTTCTAGCTCTTAACAAGAATCAAATCACTGTACTTTCCTGAGTATCTGGTAAGATCTTAAAGCCTTAAAATACAGTTGAGGACATTCTAAAAGGTTCTTACTATGCCCACTACACAGAAAACCATTATTATAGTCAATTAAATTCATAACCCAAAATAAGAATTTAAAGAATCCACATTCTGACAATATCTCTCATAACAATAAATCCACCTTAAAATGAGGCCAGAATTGATTCAATTATTTTCCAAATGATATCCTATAAAACCTCAATTGATAATTTCATTTTAGTATTAATTTACCCAAGAACCATTTATTCCAAGAATTTTATATTTTCCTCTGTGTGTTTTTAAGCTGTGCCAATACTATATATATATATATATAATGGCAATATATAACAGATTTTACTTGACTTTAGTTTATATCAATCCCCAAATTTCTTAACTAGATGGCCCAATCAGATTCACTGACATTTTTGATGATTTTTTTTCTTGCACAGCACCATTTCTATTGAATATTAAAATATAGTTTTTGAATCTGCCTGCCTCCTACAAAAAGATCAGAGAAATAAACTTTAATCTCTCCAACAAAATTAATAAACAGATCAGAGAAATTATAATATCTTATAATATCTCCTACAAAGCCAGATCCGAGAACATGATACCTGTCCTCCTATAAAACAGATCAGAGACAGACAGAAAACATAATATCAATTTAATATTTTGTCCCAAGAAGAAATATAACACATAATCATGTGGAGACTCCTCTTCTAAAAGTGAAGCCCAGGGGACTCCCCAGTTCTAAGGGTATATATGGTTTTAATCCACTGATTACAGGGTGTTGTCAGTTTTAATAGTATGATACAGAAGCATCATGATAAGACTATAGGATTCCAAAAAAGGTTTTGGCAAGGATGAGGATGCCCAGTTACCATAACATAGGAACTTACTATTCTGAGGGAAAAGAAGTCACTAGGTAGAGTCTTTTATCTGCTAGCTATGTGGGTTCAGATTTGGAGTTCAGTTGAAGGACATTTTGCTCCTATTAACCCAGGGTTTCATTAAAAAAAAAAAAACTTTTGGATAATAAGTACCTCCATCAAATCCAGGTCATCTATATATTCATATTAACAGGTGACAATAAATAAAAATCATAAATGCTGGAGGGACTATGGTAGGGGAAGGCACATTAATGCACAACTAGGTGAGGAATGAGTTGGTCCAGCCATAGTAATTTCCCCAAAGTAACTATGCTATGCATACTCTTTGATCCAGCAATATAACTACTATTCCTATACTCAAAGAAATCAAAGCAAGGGAAAAGGACCCATATGTATAAAATATTTGTAGCAGCTCTTTATGTAGTAGTAAAGAACTGGAAAATAAAAAGGTACTTATCAACTGGTCAATAGTTGAGCAAATTATGGTATATGAACAAGACAGAATACTATGTCATAAGAAATGATGAAAGGATGATTTCAGAGAAACATGGTATGAGAAATGAAGATCTCTCTTATATTTAATAACTAATTATTTTCTTAGGACCAAGGCTTGTGTCCTTTTCTACTTCCTCATCCAGAAATTAACCAGTGTGAGAAAATCTCTCTTAGAGATTTACCCAGGCTAAGATCTAATCAAACAGCAAAAGAAAATGTAAGTTATTGTGTTTGTTCAGACATGTCCTGAGAAAATGTTGTCACTATTATCAAACATTCTCACTATCATCAAGACAGGTGATATGGAAACTGATGTCTCTTTGACCATAATTTGAGTGACCTAATTCACATACCGACAAGATAGCCCACCTCTCATTTTGTTAACTAATCAGAATTGAGTAGGTACCCCTTGGGAATATCTATTCTTTGAAGGGCATATAAACTGTGACCTGCCACCCCACCCCCCTGCCATGAGGGGTCATTAGTCTAAGAGAGATGGCCAGATAACCCTCCTTTAACTAATAACCTGTTGGCCTTATTAATAATAGGATTAAATTACCCAGAAACTGTCTTTTGAACCTTGTTAAACATCACAATAGAATGACTTGAATGAACTGTTGAAGAATGAAGCAGAACCAAGAGAAGAATTACTACCACATTAAAAAGGTAATTTTGAAAGATTTAAAAACTCCAATCAGTGCAATCAGCAATTATAGTTCCAAAGGTCTCATGATGAAGTATGTTACTCACTTTAGATGGAAAAATTATAATGCAGAATTAGACAAAAATCTTTGGATATGGCAAACAGGGTAATTGTTTACTTGACTATGTATATTTGTTATAAGGTTTTTGTTGTTGTTTTGTTTTGTTTTTCAATGGAGTTAGAGGGAGATGGCGAGAAAAGAAACTGATTAATTTTTCAAAGTAAAATCAAAGATAAAATATTAACAATTGAGGGATCACTAATAAAGGTCATATTCATGGTTACATCTTTGAAGGAATTTTATATGATTTTTAACATGTGCATGACAGACTTCATCAGATAATAGCCTTTAAGGATGTTTTTTCACTGTCCAAAATGAAATAGGGTAGGGGCAGCTAGGTGGTGCAGTGGATAGAGCACTGGCCCTGAAGTCAGGAGGACCTGAGTTCAAATCCAGCCTCAGACACTTAACACTTACTAGCTGTGTGAACCTAGGCAAGTCACTTAACCCTAATTGCCTCACCAAAAAATAAATAAATAAATAAAAAACAAAACAAAATCAAAAAGGGTGTGTGTGTGTGTGTGTGTGTGTGTGTGTGTGTGTGTGTGTTCTATTTCAAGTGTTTTTGTAATCCAGAAACAATAAACAGAGGCATGTTGTATTTTCTTCCCTTCTCAGTCAAGTGTGTATTTGTAAAGATGAGATAAACTTTTGGCAATCTGCAAAATTCTCATATTGTCAATTAGGATAAATTACATTCACATAAGGCTTTTATAGAGATAATCAGAAATTAGGTTAGGTATATGAGTTGGGAGTTGATAATCTTTTCTTGATTATCTTTTGTGAGAGGCAGGGCTATTAATTTATTTTAGGAGTTTTTCCAGTTCTTTTGATATCTTCTGAAATACTAATGGGCCTCCACAGACATTCAAAAGATATTTGGTAATGTACATTCTTTATGCGCTTGGTTTTTTCTCTGTGGATAGCAATTCACAAATGGACAGTCCATTGAATTAGTCCATGAATAGGACAGCTACAAAAGAAGGATGATGACAAGAATGGGGGGGAGAGTAGGCTGTATTATTTTGGGAGATAGTAAAGTGTTTTCAATGATCTCATTGTACTCATATGCACAAACACATATACATAAACATATACACTTTAAAAATATATCTTAGGAGCAGCTAGGTGGCACAGTGGATAAGGCACTAGCCCTAGATTCAGGAGGACCTGAGTTCAAATCTGGCCTCAGACACTTAACACTTACTAGCTGTGTGACCCTGGGCAAGTCACTCATCTCCTCACAAAATAAATAAATGAAAAATTTTAATTAAATTAAAATATATCTTGCTTTTATTAAATTTTCCCCTTTGTTTTCCTTCTTCCCTTCCATTTGTTATATTGTATATACCAAAGAATATTTTAAAAGAAAAAGAGAAACAAAATCTAAAAATCTAATTAATGAATAACAAATTGAAAAATATCTGAAAACATATGGATGGATCTCCTACCTCTTCAAAGTAGTGGATTGAGGATGCATTTTCATGTCTCTTAAAGGTCTTGCTTGTTCTTTGAAATTTTGTGATGTTTACCTTCAATTATTTAGTAGCTATTGTTCTTTCCATTTACATTGTTGTAGTCAATGAGTATATTGGAGGGAAAAAACCCTCTGCTTTTTAACACCAGTGTGGTTTTTTCCATCCCAGAAGCAGTAGCTAGATGACTGCAAATTGTGAAATACCTAAATCTCTAAAGGAAGAAAATTGCTATTCATCCAAAAGGCATTGGGAGAAGGGCATATTGGGAGTAAATCAGGTTATAGCATATTATCAAAGATGACATCTTTAAGAAGTGACATAAAGTAGACCATAAAGAACATGTGTAACTGGAAAAGGACATAGGCCAGTCATGGAACAAGAGAAATGATAAGATGCTGGGCAGCTAGGATAAGGAAAATCTCTAGCATATAGGGAAATCCTCTTTGGAGGACTGATGGGAGAACCTGGAAAAGCACTACATAAGCTATGGAGACATATATGTGCTATGATTGGCACTAGTGGAAGGAGGACAAATTACTGAGAACATGGATCCATGGAAAAGCTCAGAAAAACATGTAGCTGAATGAATCTATGTGAGCACCATCATGAAGTCAATAGAAATCTAATCTTTTAGAAGGACAATCTCAGTTTTAGTCCCTTTGGTACGTATAATTCTTATACTTCTGTACCAGACATTTAACTTCATAAGGATTCAAGACACTCTCTAGGACAATACATTGCAATGGAATTGCCTATTTGCATTGGAAAAAAGAATTTCTTAACTATTAGTTCCCTACACTAAAGAAATGAAAGGTTTGGTTCACTCAAAAAAGTCTATACCATATACATATATGTGTAATAGAGCAAATAATAGATCATATTTGTATAACATTTAAAGTGGTTCCAAATGCTTTAATAGAAATTTAGTTATTTTCATACATAAATCATAGATAAATCTAAAAGGGACTTTTAGGGTCATCTAGTCCTGCCTGCACATTTTATAGATGAGGAAAATGAGGCATGGCGAAATTAAGTAACTTACAAAATGTCCCATTGGCAATAAGTGGAAGAGATGGGATTTGATCCTACATTCTCTGACTCCAAATAAATTCCACCATCATACCTTTAATAAGGGGTAAAAGATCATCTCTTTATCTGAGGAATCACAGATATATTCTATTTACTTAATGTGTAGGATAAATTATCCAATGTAATTAACCATCAAAATCAGACTGCAGGGGCAGTTAGGTGGCACAGTGGATAAAGCACTGGCCCTGGATTCAGGAGGACCTGAGTTCAAATCCAGCCTCAGATGCTTAACACTTACTAGCTGTGTGACCTTGGGCAAGTCACTCAACCCCAATTGCCTCACCAAATATATATATATATATATATATATATATACACATACATACATATATACATATATATATATATATTAGACTTTAAGCTCCTTGAGAGTTGTTTTTAGCCTTTCTTTTTATACCTACCATTGAGCACAGTAACTAGCATAGAGTAGGCATTTAATAAATGCTTGTTTACTGATTGGTATCAAAAGTACCAAAATAGTGTTTAGTTTTTTGTAGTAGAATCATTTAGTATTTTTTTCATTTCTACAACTTTAATTTGAGGACATTATCATATTATATACTGAGGTATATCTGTTGCACACTTAGTACCTCATAATTTTAACAAATGTTTCAGTATTTTTATTTTGTGTTTCATCTTATAATTCAGAAATTCCAAACAATGATTAAAACAAACACTGTAGAGTTGATTTTGAAAGTTATTTGACCAAGTGACCAAGATAAATTTAATAATCACATGAAAATTTTTTTGCCAACACTAGCAAAGAAAATAGCTTATTTCTCTCATAACTAGGAACATACATAAAATCAAAACATTCTTTAACTAAATCAGAATTTATATGTTTACTGGGAAACAAAAAATTACTCCAGATTGCCATGGAAACAAGAGCATTTTAAAGCCATAGTCAGTGAGTTTTTTGATTCAGAATTTCTATTCACATCTCCCCATGTTCCATATTAGCTCACAGTGAAATCTTACTAGAATGAAATAATTCACAAATTATTACACAGTTACGATACTACATTTGGTTTCCAGGAAGACAACATTGGTGCCAGCAAAACAAAAATGTTTCTAAGCAATTCTTCTCATTTACCATATTCTTTACAATGCAGTGCTATTTCAAAGAAAAAATGAGGGAAAGGAAAGCAAGGAAGAAAGGAAGGAAGGAAGGGAGGGAGAGAGGGAGGGAGGGAGAGAGGAAGGAAAGAAGGGTGTTATCAAGTATTTATTAAATATTTACTATATGGTAGACTCCATGTTTAGTGCTGAAGATACAAAACAAAATTTTAAAAACCATGTTCCCTGTCTTTGTGGGGTTCATATTCTAATGGGGGAAGTAATAGGCAAATAACTTTGTGTATAAAATAAATAAAGTGTGGCTTTTTTATTCAATTGTTCTAAAGTGCTATATTTTCCCTCAAAATTCCCATGATTCTTCATACCCAAAAACCAAGAAGAAAAAGGATTTGTTTATTTTGTGGAAGACAAAAGAGAGTAGTAGTTTCACAGATTGGGGGTCCAGAGACAAATTGATTATGAGCAACGAAGTAAAGTGTAACAGAGGACAGTGTGGATAATAATGACATAGACTTGAAGTATCAACATCTCATCAAGTTTAGCTCCCTAAACTTAAGAATAATCTACAGAGTGTACTCTTCCTTTGGATGCAAACATGCTTGTGAATCATCTCACACATTGTATTGTAAAGTATTTAAATACATTCAAATGAATTCATATATTTCAAGACCCTACTACATTTCCAGGGGTTTATGTCTTGTCTGCCTAAACATTCCTTCTCATTCCCTTTTGCTGTATCATCATCCATATTACAGTTAACTGGGCGTATACCCAAGACTCTCTCCTCGGCCCTCTTGTATCATCATCTCTTTATGTTTTCTCTCAGTGACCTCATCAGTTCACATGGGTATAATTATCATCTTTGTATTGATGACCCTCATGAATAATTCAAATCCTAGTCTCTTAGTTCCAATATCTAATCACGCACTTTCTCCTGTACTTTTTGAAGTGGACGTCCCATAGACACTTCAAACTCAACATGTCTGAAACCTATTTCTATTGAAGACATCCTTATCCTTCCAATTTCACAGGTTGGTGACTGGTACAATCCTGACTCCTCATTCTCATGCACCCCACATATTTGCTAATTTGACAAATACGTTTCTGTATCCATAGCATCTTTTATATCCATATCCTTCTCTCCACTCATGCAGCTAACAACTTCCTAGTTCTGGATTTCATCAACTATTGCCTGAAATATTGTAATGGTCTCTCTCCTTCAAGATTCTCCTCACATCAATCCATTCTCCATGGAGCAAAGTGGATTTCCTAGAGTGAAATCTGACTATATCTCCCCTCTATTTACTTGCCTCTAGTGACTCCCTATTTCTCCTAGAATCAAATGTAAACTCTTCTTTTTGACATTTAAAGTCCTTTAGAACCTGGTCTTAATCTCTCTTTCTAGCTTATTTAAACATTACTTTCCTCCACCCAAACTTCTATCCAAATTGTACTTAAAATTCCTCACATATGATACTCCTGCTTCAATGCTTCTTCATTGGCTGTGTCTGCTATACTTGTAATATGGTTCCTTTTCACTGCCATTCATCAAAAACTCTTGTTTCCTTAATAATTCAATTCAGAAAATTTCTACATGAAGTTTTCCTTATGCCTCTCCTTTCCCCTACATGAATGTCTCCCCTTTTCTCTGCAATCACCTTTTTATCTAATTTTAGATACCTATATTTGTATGTGTTGTATCTTCTGTCCACACTGTCATCTCCTCAAGAATACAGACTGATTTTTGTCCTTGCCTCCCCCAAATCTAGCACAGTGTCTGTTAGATCAAGGCAGTGCTCTTTCATGAACCCATCTTTTGAATCTTTCAACAAACTGATATCCCTGGGACAAAAAAAATTTTCTTGAGCTCCAAGACCAAGAATAGAGCCAAATCAGGAGAACAAGATCAGGAGTGGAGAACACTAAATTTGAAGCCAGATCCTGTGTTTAGATTCTGCCACTTAGGAACTGTGTAACTGCAAACAAGTCCTTTAATTTCTCTCATCATTTGCAGCCTTTTGAAAAAGGTAAAAATATTTATGAGCAAACTTCATGAATTTTATTGTAAGCTAGGAATAGCTTAAGTTAATCCATTGCATTGTGCTATGGATCAGAACAAAACAAGACACTTGTAGACCATCCAACACTTAATTAAAGAAGCATAACATCAGAAGTACTGGAATTTAAGAATATCTCAGAGGACCAAGCTGCCAGTTGACTGCTTTAAAAAAAATACACAAAGCAAGTAAAATAGACATAGGATAATATATTTTTTTTAAATTCCAAAGTAACAGTTTTTTTTAACCATCAGTTGATGCACTGATACAACAGATACAAAGAAGGAATAAGTCACTTATTCAAATAGACACAGATCCTTGCTACCCCCATCTTTTTGGAGCAAGATAAGTCTGGTTAACTTACACAGAACTGGGGACATTTATCAAGCCTTAGTTCTTCTAGATCAATCAGTACTCTAGGATGGTTTTTATGTCTTTTAGAAATAAAACAAAACAAAACAAAACACTAACATATAGTACTGTACCTCAGTAAATATGATTCCTCTTACCATAAAATTATTGTGGGGCTTTGATGAAATGATGTAAGTAAAATAATTTATACACAACAAAGTGCAAAATAAATGTCTACCAAACTTCATTATTTCAATATCCCTGATTTCATCAAGCATGGGTTCTCTTCACTCTAATACAAATTATCAATCTTCTGTACCTGATAGTATTACTGTATCTTTCTAAAAAAAAAAAGCCATTATCATTCATTCAAATTTCTATTAGTAAAGTACTCTAATCTTAAGTAGACTAGTCCATGGATGACAGACCTACAATTTAATACTGGGTACATACTCAAAGACTTTCCAGTTTGGCAGAACCCACCAAAACATGTCAAGGCAAAGACTTGGAAAACTCAGGGTTATCTCTATGCTACAATAAAATACTGATATAGGATTTTTATTTTTAGGCAATTGGGGTTAAGTGACTTGCCCAGGGTCACACAGCTAGTAAGTGTCAAGTGTCTGAGGCCAGATTTGAACTCAGGTCCTACTGAATTCAGGGATGGTGCTCTATCCATTGCGCCACCTAGCCGCTCCCTAAGATAGGATTTTAATTGATGGTGATTTTGACAATTATGATCACAAATATCAAAATCAATAGCCACCAAAGTCCTACTTCAATCATCATCATCATCATCATCAGTGCAATAAGGATTTATTAAGCACTGAGACAGGTACTGTGCTAAGCACTGGGGATACAAAGAAAGGCAAAATCAGTTCTTGCCCTAAAAGGGCTCACAATCTAATGGAAGAGACAACATGTAAACAATTATGTACAATAAAGACAAATGGGTATAGATAGACTGTATATAGTTGATATAGAGAGATTGATATATATAAATAAAGATAGATCAATATGGATAGGAATAAACATATGGGTAGATATAAGTATTGATTTATATATTTATGGATATTTATTAATACAAATCTATATTAATATGGACGTTATCAATATCTATCAGTAGCTATCCATAGCTCTCTCTGTATAGATCTATATTTCTATATATATAAATATATATACACACCCCCACACACAAAATAATTTGGAAGTAACCTCTGAGGAAAGGGATTAACACTAAAGGACCCCTGGAAAGGCTAGCCTTAACATTAATTCCACCAACAATTCAATTCTCACATTTTCATATCACACTGAAAATGAACCTGACTCCTTTTATCCTGCTTTGATCATCAGAACTTACAAATCATTAGAAATAAAATTAAAGAGAATGTGCAGTCTTCTTTTTTGAGATTGATTTCATAGGGCATAATTAAAATATCTTTTTTAAAGCTTCTGTGTCTCATAGTATAGATATAATAAAAGGATACATATTTTAATTATTTCAATTTTTCATGTGTACTGTTTATGCAATGTATCTGAAATATCTGTGTCTATGTATATATGATAGCATTTTAAGGTTTTCAAAGTAGTTTACATGTTATTTCATTTGATCCACACAACAATCCTGTGAAGTAGGTACTATTATTTTTCCCCTTTTGTAGATAAGGAAACTAAAGCAGGAAGAGATTAAGTGACCTAACCAGGATCACCAAACTATCTGAAGCTAGATAAGAACTCAGGTCTTCCTGACCCCAAGTCTAGCATGCTATAAACTCTGCTACCTAATTAAGCCTACTTGTACATAGCTACCTGAATGTCTTCTTCCCCTTTAGATTGTGAACTTGTCAACACCAGGGGCTATCTTTTGTCTTTCTTTGTATCCCCAGTGCTTAGCAATATACAGTAAGTTAATCTTTTATGCCAGTGCCTACAAGAACAGAGTGATATTGGATATGAATCTTCTGAGATTCACACTCTGACCTTGCCCCAGCTATTATTTCTGCTTCTCCTCACTATATTTGCTCTATCTCAAAACATGAAAGGACATGGGGAAGATGTCCCTCCAGTAATTTATTTCAGAAAAAATAAAGGGAATATTTGTAAAGTATGATTTGTCACATTCAAATCTCAATCAAGTCTAATTTTGATTGATACAATCATCCTGCTAGCATGACTGGAGACCCCATGGATCATTCTGCAAGAAGGTAAAATAAAAATGCCCATTCACAATCCTATTTCTTATCCAGCATGAAATATGGGAGCACTTGAAAGATGCTCCTGCAGCTCTTTCTGATACAATGGTGGCTCCAAAATGTGATACGTCAGGCTGGATAAGAACATATTTGAGAATTCTTTCTGAGTCATTTTGAACTGGCTCTAGTGAACAGAGAAAATGATAAGTCCCAATGACATAGGTGGTCATTACCACAAGCACAGAAAAATGACCTTTCATTTACTATATGTGAAGGATTTGACCATAACTGGTAGATTGCTAAATTGCACAGCTATCCTATTGCTAACACTGTATTTCAAATGTCCATACACTTGTTTTCATTTCTGGATTGCTCAATCTACCTAGACATTTCTACCTTGTTCTAGTTCTTTCTTTCTGCTGTTAATAGTCAACAATTCATCATCAGCTTGTTCCCATGCTCAGGGATCTGTGCCTCTTCTTACCTCTGACTGTTGCAGACTGCAGTCATTTTGGTCCCCTCCTAGAAAAGGTTATTCCAGCTCATCTTTGATTCTAGTTTTCTCTCTCCCATGAATGGGAACCCTGACTTTCTGTCTCTAACAAAGCTAAATATTCATAAATTTAGAAGCAAAAAGGGCTGATGGAGGCCATTCCCCCTACAGTTTATAATGAGAGAAATGAGGTGTAGAGTGGAGGAGATCTCAGAGAGAGTATACAGACTAAAGCATGAATAGTAAATAGCAGAGAATTGAGACAAAGGCCAAACTTATATTTAGAGGACATCATAAAGCAGCACCATAAAGGATAGTGAAAAAGACTTCACTGAAAGGTAATCATGGAACAAGACACCCTAGCATCCTAACCATTTTTGTCTCTATAATCTCTCCTTTGACAAAAGTATCTTTTCCAATATCTGCAGTTATCATTTCTATGCAGAAGACTATATATTTACAATAATATTGCTGTAAATATAAATATAGCTAAAGCTGTAGCTATATGGAAAGGTAGATATTAATATTGATTATATACGTATGTGTGCATATATACATATACATATGTGTATATACATACTACACCCATATATGCATATACACATATACATACTATACCCATATATACATATACACATATATGCACATACACATATACATATACATAAGTATATCCAATTTTTCCTCTAACCTCCAAGTCTTTACTTTTGGGCTGAGCAGAACCCATTTGGCTGTTCAGGTAGGAAGAATCATCAGTCAAGACACTTTTACCCCATTTCTTTCCTTTGTCCCTCTCTGACCCAGGCCACACAGACCCCAGAGAGTTACTGGCTGAAAAGAACAAAATGGCTGTTCATACCACTTGTATATGTTGGGAGTCACCAACAAATCATCTGGTAAGATAGAAGATGACAAAGCTTTGCCGTATTCCCCAGTCACTATGTTCTCTAGGCCCCTGAGAACTGGCAGCTGATCTACTGGTACACCTAAAGAAACCCTGGGTATTTCCATCTGCCTTGCAGTTGACCCCTTTTATATGTTTTGTTTTCTCCAGTTAGAGTATGAGCTCCTTGAGAAAAGGAGTGCTCTCATTTCTTCTGTGTCTACACAGCTTAATACACTTCTAAGCACATAGTAAGTATTTAATATTTTTTCAGTTACTCAATTGTTCATTTATGTCAACCTATTTGTACCATTAACACTTTTAGCTAGACATATCAAGAACAGAACTTACCTTCCTACATAACCTACTTCCACTGCCCGTTTCATGATTTCTGTCAATTGCCCAACTACTTCCCAACCATTGAGGCCAAAAATCTGGAGTCATCATATACTTTTCTATCTCCTCCACTCCCTACATCCAATTAGTTATGTATATGCAGAATATTTACATAGTAAAAGGAAGGTGAGCTTGAAGAGAAAGACATGAGCAGATGGAGGAACCAGGAAAGACCCCAGAAAAGGAGATGTTTAAACAGCATCACAAAGGAAACCAAGAAATTCAAGATAATTCAAGTAAGAGGTATAAGTAGACAGTATTGCAGACATAGTGGACAACTATTATAAAGTCATGGTGACAAAGAGATGTAAATACATAAGATACAACAAATAGGACATCATGGAAGGACAAGAGTCCTACTTCTCAACTTATTGTTCTAATATTTCTGTTTTTTTCACAGAATCCTCATCATTTTCTTGACATTTAAATATGGGTATTGACTAAGAATGTGTCCTAAGCCCTTTTCTCTCTCTACTCTTTCAGGAATCTCATACAGTACTTTAATGTTAATTACCAACTCTCCTCTTTCCTTTGTAACTCTAGCCCTAATCTCTATGCTCAAATATCTATTTTTCTTTAGGAGAGTTCAACCCATATGTCCCACTGGAACCTCAAATTCAATATCTCCAAAATTGGGCTTAATATCTTTGTTCTAAAACTTGTACTTCCTCCTTCTATATTTCTGTCAATGACACAACCATTTTCCCTAGTTCATCACTTTGGAATTGATTTTGACTTTACTTTACTTCTTATGTGCAATCAGTACTGAGTTCTATTGATTTCATTTTTGTAAAATTCCTCACATCCTCTGTGTTTTGTACACACTTTCAACATCCTAATATGAGCCTCTAATAACATCTAATATATGCATCATATATATCACATATTATATACTATATGTATATTATATATGATGCTGAAATATATCATATTATTATATACATGCGTGTGTACACATATACATACACACACACATATATGATGTTACTAGAGGCTTGTATTAGGGTGCTGATAGTATGTACCAAATGCGGAAGATGTGAGAATTTTACATAAATAAAATCAATAGAATGTGGTACTGACTTCACATGAGAAGTAGAGCCAAAGATATATGATACATTATATTTTATTATATTATAATAGTATATAATTATAGCTGAATCTATAAGAAAAGAATGTAGAATCCCCACCCTCTACCACTTCTGCACATGGAAAAAAAATCTCATGAGTTTATTAATACTTCACACCCTTATTCAATAGCTGCATTCCTAATTGATTCTATGAGTCTACAACCATGAACAGAAGCAAGTTCACAGACTTGTGATGACTGAAGGTGCAATTGTTTTATGCACCAAAGCACTGATTATCTCTCAACCCCTACTTCCATCCTAGTTCTATCATCATAAAAGAAGTGGGAATCACTGATTCTTTTTAATCACAAGAAATAAAGGAATGGGGAAAGAAGAATAAAGTAGTGCAGATTACATACTTAATTTATTGCAAAGCCCCATATTGAGGGGAGGTTCAGAGCATTGGGAAAGGAAACTATGTATCCAGCTGGAGACAGTCCTCTCTTCTAAGAGGTTTTCTAGGTAGGGTCTTGTGCTCAGATAACATTATATTACCTAGTACAAAGAGACTAAGGCTATCCAGCAACACAAGGCCCAAAGAGTGAGAAAATTTCTTAAAGTGCTTGAAGGAGAGGGTGAACCAGGTTGACAGAGCATAGGCCAGGACCCAGCTTGACTCTCTCAGCATTCCTCTCCAAATAACTTTAAAATCAGGCTTCAAATAAAATTTTGGATTAGCAGAGCCAACAAAAGATTAAAGGGAGACATTTTTCCAGCCTAACACAGCTTAGGAGGCATACAGAAAAGGTCTATGACATCAGGGTAGCTGTAGGCCCAAGCATGGCAGGAACACCAGTGGTGAGTCTTGGAGGCATCTGCAACAGCAGCAGCAACAGGTTCAGGAGCTCTCAACCCAGAGATGGTAAGGGCGTCAGACAACAAGTCAGAGAGAGATTATAAGGGAAACTTTGCTGGCAGGAGGTACAGCTAACATGGATTGGCAACTCTATTGACTATAAGCAGTGCTGGGTTGCACTTCCAGGTTGGAGAGGAGTAATTGCAATTAATCACATAGGAGAACAGGACTGATCACAGTTTCAGGATGAAGAGGAGTGCTACCACTCGTGGCTACAGGAGAGCAAAGGACCTTGTTACAGTTTCAAAAAGAAAAAGAAAACCAATACTTGCAGCTGCAAGGAGAAGGCAGACATCCTAAGTGAGGTCAGACCACAAACCAGATCAGTGACTACACCTCACCCCTTATCACACAACCTTAGAAGCATGTAAAACTTGGAGACCCACAGAACTAGCTATGAAAATAATAGCATGAAAAAGCCTGAAGCTTGAGAAAGTACCTCCTGAGGCCCAAGTGAGCAGACCTCAACTTTATTGTAAAGATGAAAATTAAGAAATAGTCTGGGAAAATTAGCAGCAAACAAAGAACTTGACAGTAAAAAGCTACTATGGTGACAGGGAAGACAAAGATGTAAATTTAGAAGAAAACCACCGTGTGAAAACAGCAATAATAAAAATTCAAAGAAAAATTGCTGATAGCTAGTAAGAATTTCTGAAAGTTAAAGAAAGAGATGAGTGGTAGAGGAAACTTGGAGAAAGAAATAAAAGTTATATAAGAAAATTATGAAAACATAATTAATAACTTGGTAAAAGAGGCATCAAAATACAGAAGAAAATACCTTAAAAACAGACTTGGACTAAAAGAAGCACAAAAATTCATTGAAAAAAGAACTCCTTTAAAAGCAATATTGACCAGATGGAAAAAAGAGATACAAAAACTTACTGAAAAGAAATTCCTTAAAAATTATAATTGGGTAATCGGAAGCTAATGATGCCATAAGAGTTAAAAACCAACAAAACAAAGTCAAAAGAATGAAAAAATAGAAGAAAATGTAAAATACCTCTTTGGAAAAATGACCTAAAATAGATCCTGGATAATTTGGTAATTATTGGACTATCTGAAAGTCATGATCAAAAATGAAAAAGAGCCTAGACAATATACTTTGAGAAATTATCAAGGAAAACTACCCCAATATCTAAGATGAAGATGGTAAAATAGAAAGTGAAAGAATTCACCAATCACTTAAGAGATCCCAAAATGAAAACTCAAGAGAATAAAAAAGTTAACATAAAAGAGCAATCTTAAGGGACCTAATAAAGTTAAACTGCTTACATTCCATTATGCAAATTCCATTATACCTATAACTTCTAAGACTTTTATCATTATTAGAATAGTTAGGAGTCTACATAGAGAGCATGAGTGTGAATTGCTTATGTTGAGATGATCTCCAAAAAAAAAATGTAGGGATAAAAAAAGAGGGATGGACTGTGAGAAAGGGGAAGAGACAAATACAATGGGGAAACTTTTCTCACATAAAAAAAATCTAATAAGGAAGAACTTTAATAATAGTGTGGGAAATGGGGGGGAAGTGATACTTGAACCTCCTTTCATTAGAATTGTTTCAAAGAGGGAAGAATTCTCTCTCTCTCTCTCTCTCTCTCTCTCTCTCTCCCCGGCTTCCTCCCTCCTTTCCTGCCCCCCCCCACAATTGGATATGAAAATCTCACCCTATAGGAGAACAGGAAGGGAAAGAGATATGGGGGTGGGAGAGAGATAAAAGAAAGGTAATGGTCAGGAGTAAAACAGACTTTTGAGGAGGGACAGGATAAAAAGAGAGAGAGAAGGATAAACAGAAGAAAATAGGATTGGGGTAATACACAGTAAGTAAGCATAACTATGAATGTGAATAGATAGTAGAATGGATTAGAAATCAGAATTCAATAATATGTTGTGTACAAGAGACACACTTGAAACAGAAACACAAATAGAAAGTTAAATTAAAAGGTAGGAGCATTATATATTATGCTTCAGGTGAAATAAAAAAGACAGGGTTAGTAATCATGATGCTAGGCAAAGGAAAAGCAAAAATAAACACTATAAAAAGAGATAAGCAGAGAAACTACATTTTGTTAAAAAGTACCAAAGGTGATGAAATAATAGCAAAACATTTAAAGCAAATTTCTCTGATAAAGGCCTCATTCTCAAATATATAGGAAACTGAGTCAAACTTAGAAAAATAAGAGTCATTCTCCAAATAATAAAAGGTCAAATGATATGAATAGACAGTATTCAGAAGAAAAAAAAATCAAAGCTATCTATAGTCATGTAGAAAAAAACTGCTCTAAATCACTATTGATTAGAGAAATGCAAATGAAAACAACTCTGTGGTACTACTTTCAACTTTTCAAGTATGACATGCTGGAGGTGAGGAAAGAAAAATAAGTACACTAATGAATTGATGATAGAGTTGTGAACTGGTTCAACCATTCTGGAAAACAATTTGGAAACAAAGGGCCATAAAATTATGTATATCCTTTGATCCAGCAATACCACTACTAGCTCTATCCACCAAAGAGATAAAAGGAAAAAAAGGATCTATATATACAAAAATATTCATAGCACCTCCTTTTGTGTTGAAAAAGAATTGGAAATTGAGGTGATGCCCATCAAGTGGGGAATGACTGAAGAAGTTGTGGCACAAGATTGTGATGAAGTACTACTATGTTCTAAGAAATGAATGAAGTTGTTCCAGTAAAAACATGGCAAGACCTATATGAACTACTGGAAAGTGAAGTGAGAACTGGGAGATCATTGTGCACAGTAACAGCAATGTTGTAATAATTATTACCTGTAAGACTTGACTGCTCTGATCTGAGACAATTTCAAAGGGCTCATGATCAAAAAAGGCTATCCATCTCCAAAGAGAGAACTAATGAACTCTGAGTACAAATTGGAGTATAATTGTCTCAGTTCATAATTTTTGCTTTTTGGGGTGAAATATGGAAATATGCTTTGTATGATTTCCCATGTATAAATGATATCGTATTGTTTGCCTTCTCAGTGGGTGAGTGGCTGGAAGGGAAAGAACCTGGTACTCAAAATTTTAAAATAAAAGAATGTTAAAAAATAAATAATAAAAAAATTTAAATCAGCATAAATGTGCCTAATAGAGACATTAAGGAAAGCTTAAATACCAAACAAACAAGACATTGAATATAAACACTGAGTCCACAAGCACATAAACCTTTTTAAATTAATTAATTAATGAAGCAGAACATCTGTTTTCATAATAGTATTGAAAATATTGTAGATGAACCTGCTAATCTATTATGTACAAGTTGTTGTTCCTTTTCAATATGTAAAAAAGTTATCATGTAAATTTCTCTTTTCTTTTTTTTCTTCTTATCCCCCACCCTAGAGGTGGCTAATATTAGACATAAATATGTAAGCATATCTATATGTAAAACCATTCTGTAAATACTTCTATTTATCAGTTCATTCTCTGGATACAACTGGTGTTTTCCTTTGTATATCCTTTTTAGTTAATTTGGGTATTTATAATAGTCAAAATCCAGAACACATGAGAAGGAAAGAGAAATGAAGAAGACACAGAAAAAGAAAACTATTTGAAAAAGAATCCAGTAAAAGGAAACTATGAAAAATAGTAGGTTAGAGAAGGGAGGATTTTGAACTAATCAGTTAAATGAGAAAGAACAAGAGAAAAGAAAAAAAGAAGTTGTAAAATAGATATCTAAATAAATATAAGGAAAAAGAAATTATTTAAGATAATTATGATTATCTTAAAATTATATAATTATAGATAAATAGATATCTGTGTACGCATATATAAGTGTATTTATGTTCCAGTTGCATATCATGGAGACTGCTGAGTTTTCTACTGCATGGGTAGGGGTATCTTCCTTGGATTTTCTGCCTATGTGTTGAAAACCGGTGATACTGAGCCAATCACTCTTTGTAGCTGTACTTTTTCTTTATATTGCATGCTTTTTGGACACTCTTATCTACTGTGTCTAGAGGGTGAAGATCACAGTTCACCCATAGCATGGGCACCATGAACTGGACCAGTGAGAAAGGAAAGGCTTTTCTTCCCCTCCTCTCTTTTTTTCAAACCCTAGCTCTAAGAAAGGAGCCTAGGGGATATTTATTCTGTTTTCTGTTGTTTATCCTCAATTTCAAGTACCAGAAGTGATCTTCACAAAACCCCAGAGTTGGTGCCCACCATGGTCACCTTCAATACAGTATTGTAGGTGAGATGGTACGGCCAGCCAATCTGGCATGGAAACCAGGGTGACTAGGACTAGAGCCACAACACCCCCAAGAGGGGTTTGGATTTGTAACTTTGTGCTCCATAGGAATTAATCTAAGTTCTAAACCTAATCCTCTTCTCCTCCCCAGAGACTGCGGTGGTGCAAGGGAAGAGGAGAATTATGCTTCCCATATATTGCAGGACTATGTTTATATATTTCTGATAATCTTTTGAAGTTCATATTTCTTCATTATTTTTTTTTTTTGCGGGGCAATGGGGGTTAAGTGACTTGCCCAGGGTCACACAGCTAGTAAGTGTCAAATGTCTGAGGCTGGATTTGAACTCAGGTACTCCTGAATCCAGGGCCGGTGCTTTATCCACTGTGCCGCCTAGCCGCCCCCCATATTTCTTCATAAAAGCTAATCTGATTATTGGTTTATGGACCTGGAGTGCAAGGGACCACACCCTTATATCTGGGAAAATAACATCAGTGAGAGATGCATTTTTAGAGAATGCGAATAATATAAACCAGTTTGATTCAGTTCAGTCAAACCTGTTGACAATACTACTTTGTTAACAAAATTCATACAAATATAATCATCCTTTATTTGACCCAAAGGAATCTGTTATTAGGATGATCATCTCTGTCTGGCCTAGGCCATAGGCCAAAGAAGATATAAGATGCTATGAAAATTGGTATTTCAATAGACTTCAACTGAAATTGGGGACAGGGGGAGGTTTATCACCTAGTGAAAAGGTTGCATAATCTGGGTTGAGCAGTAGTGAAGGAGAGAGCAATTTAATAAGGACTTAGATCACTGAATGTGTCTCTAGGTCAGGAACTGATTGACATCACAGTATAATTATCAGGACTGGTGCTAGATAGGAGGTACTAAGCAGAGTTCTTAAGAATGAAATATTAAATATACACTAATTAGAGCTGTATTTCTCACCTCAAAAATATGACACCTTTCCCTATCATTATCAGGTAGAATCATGAATGAACCCCCAAGACTCAGGTAGCTAAGAGATGAGGTCCACATACCTGATCCATTATTACAGAGAGAGTTAGAAAGACATTTGCTAGTGTAAACTAACAGTTTATTTAGACATAATTTGATTGTTTACCAGGTAAGCAAAGTCTAAAAAAATCAATAAAGAAAAAAGTGAAAAATTTGCTTTTGGCAGGTTTCAGATAATACCTACAATATTACATACTTTTTGTTTCATCTGACACCTTGTTCAAAGAAACCCATTACCACTACTGTCACATCACCCTCAGCCCTCGACTTCTTTCTATCTAGCTGTCAATAGTTGAACATAATTCCCACCACTGTCAACAGGAGTGACATTGTACAGGAGTGACATAAGAAAGAACAAAGATCAATTGAAGTAATCAACAGATTACAAATGACTTTCAGCTCCTGTTACTGTAAATCAAGCATGATTCTGCTGAGTTCATCCTGAAGGCCCTGGAGACTTCAGCTCTCCAAATATGGAACAACTTAAGTGAAATGTTTCACAGCACTAGGCCCTCCACCAATTCTCTACAACTAAGAATGTCATTGTGATCCTTCTAGCTTCAAGAGACATTTTCCAAGCAAGTAGTCCCAAGAGACTAATTAAACTGGACAAAGCTTAGATCTCACCTTATCCTTATCAAGCTTTCTACCTCCGTAAAATTAAAATTGGAATGGTTTCCCACTGCCAGATTTAATGAGGAATCAGGTCTGAATATTTCCATATGAAACCAAAAGGAGCCAACACCTTTTCCCCAATCTCTTCAGTTACTGTGTACCAAAGACAGTTTAGAATATATCTAATACCCTTTCCTAAACGGTTCTTCTTTATGATGGTTATACTGTGCCAGTAATTCTTTGCTCTCTGGTTCCTCACAAGATGTTTCACATCATGCCTTTCTATATTCTGATGAGTCCTTTGTTGTTACTGCTGTTGTGACTATTTTGTTGGTTTTAATTTTTTAAATTTAATTTTATTTATATTTTTGTTACATTTTAAGTTCAAAACTGTCTCCCTCCTTCCCTCCCCACCCCACAAGAAAGAAGGACCCCATTTGACATAGATTTATAAATATATGTAAAACCATTTTATACATCTTTCTATTTATTGGTTCTTTCTGTGGAGGTAGATGGCATCTTCTGGACCCTTTGTAGTTGATCTGAGTATTTATAATCCTCAGAATAGCTTGGCTGTTCACAATTATTCTTTGAACAATTGCTGTTACTATATACAATGTTCTACTGGCTCTGCTTGTTTCACTATTTATTGTTTTGTGCAAGTCTTTCCATGATTTTCTTTTTTTTAAGTGAGGCAATTGGGGTTAAGTGACTTGCCCAGGGTCACACGGCTAGTAAGTCCCAAGTGTCTGAGGCTGGATTGGAACTCAGGTACTTCTGACTCCAGGGCCTGTGCACTACCTAGTTGCCCCCATGATTTTCTAAAACTGACCAATTCATCATATCTTACATCATAGTACTATTTCTTTACAATCATATACCACAAATTGTTTAGCTATTCAATTGATTGATGAGTCTTTAGAAGACACAAAGCAGCAGCATGGTAACAGAGAAAAAGTACTGGATTTGAAGTCAAAAGACCTAGGTTCAATTCCTAATTGTGTTTATTATCTAATAGATTTCAGGAACTTTGAATTGCAGGGACTATTGGTGTTTTTAATAGCCCCAATGTCTAACACAATACTTTACAAATAGTATATACCTAGCAAATTCTTATTGAATTGAATTGGATTTTTAATATTTAGACATAATAATTACACATGCAATACTTTAGTTACTTTTATATAGATATAGTATGTATTTACCAATTGTTACTGAGTTATGTACATATATTTTAAGAAATCCATGTCCTTAATAGGCAGTCTTGTCAAACTGCACAATGGAATTAAAATTATTTCAACTTCAGTTAGACTTCTAACAAGAAAAATGCTACAATATACCAATATTCTGAATGAAACTGTGGTCTCATTAATGTGAGCATTCCCTAGTACTCATGCTGTGGGGAAAATAGGCTTCTAGGAATATAATTACAGAAAATGCCATTGCTTTCCTTGGCAGTTAATAATGGAAAGAAATTTAAGGATATAGCTAAGTTGTTTGTTAGAACAATAGGTTCAGAGGCAAGTTCCTTCCATTAATTCTTTTTTTTGGGGATGAGTCAATAACATTTGGGTAATGTTGCTCATTATCCTGATTAAGAAGCTTAGGTATGTGGAAAAACAGAAAGGTGGAGAAGTGTTATACTGCAAACAGAAGATAAACATGAAGGTCATTAATCTGAGAAAAGAAAGTAAGAAAGAAACTTTCTGGACTATGTTATTTTTCAGAATCATCTCAATTGTGGGGAAATGACTTCTTTTGGAATTGCATTAAATGACCATGATTATGGAGCATCAGAGAAAAGAGGGAAATCTTTTTTTAAAAAATTAAACTGGAAAGGGAAATTGTAGGTAGTTAAGTCAATAAACATTTATTAAGTAACTACTGTGGGCCAGGCACTGTGCTAGTGTTCTTGGAATTGGTTGTTGCCCACAGTTCTCCAAGAGGACCAAAATAACATCTCTATGTTGGGATTGAGACAAATGAAAAGCCCAACAGACAAAATTTCTGGGTAATTAAAAATCAATTTTTAATTAGTTCAGCTGATAATCAATAAGTTGATGGTCACTGGTTTCTCTTGGTAACCAAAGACAAAACCATGGAGATCCCTGAATGCATAAATATCAATGAAAAGGAGGTGCCCTGACAGGTGAAAATCAATCCTAATTAGTGAATTATTAATGAGGGGATGGACATAATAATGAGGACATGGGCCAAAAGTCTTCAGTTACTCATGCTAAGAATGTGACTTGATCATGAGACTCAGACACTGCCATTAATCTGGACAAAGGAATCAATCTATACCCAGACCACTCTGATTGATTTTCTCCTTCATGAACTGAATTCCCCTAGATTTTTATTATAGTCATAAGCTCAATGCTTTAGTGTTATAATGAACCTAGAATAGATTCTGTAGATCACTCTAAACAGAAGTAAGGTGTTGTAGTTAAGTGTGGTCCACCCAAGATCATGGAGCATATTCCCCAAAGATTAGGCCCATCTTATTTATCAGCTTTGTCCTTCAGAGACTGACCTAAAAAGACTGGTCCTTGAGAGAGGAAGTAGAAAGGAAAAACCTTAATCCTAATTTAATAATTGGTCATTAACATAATAGAAAAATAATCATTTCTCTCAGGATCAAGGTACAGTGTGTCTGACTTTGGCTGATCATACCAATATGAAGTCAGAAGGCTCTGCAATAGGTTGGCACAGATACTCCATATGAACATTTGGAGTGGAAATGTCTCTAAATTTATGCATCTCATATTTCTTTTGAGCTATTCCTTCTGGTAATACAAATAACAAAAAGAAAAATGACTTCAAAGAGTTTACAAAATGTTGAAGCAAGATCACACACAAAAAGAAAGAGAAATGGGGGGAGGTCTGAATATTGAATGATGTTTGTGGAGTAAAAACCAAGCAGAGCAGCTGTTGGAAAATGAGGAGTTAGCTAGATAGTTTAAGCCCTCTTATAAGGGAAGGCTTTTAAAGGAGCTTATAACTTATGCTCCAACCCTCCAATCAGAGAGAGGCTCCTGATGGTCCTGAGGTGTGAACGTCAAAGCTGAGTTTATCTCTTTGTATATTCAAGGATCTTATCCTGGGGATACAGGATGTTTGTGGAAACAAAACCAAGTACATGAGCTTATAGAAAATGAGGGTAGTAGAAGGGAAAAGCCTTTTTAAAAAGAGGTCTCTCCAGAGTTTTACTAGATGTTAAGGAAAGCTCTTGCTCCACCTCCCCAGTCTGTTTGGGGCAAGTAGATTCTCTTTCTAGTTTGTATTGTCTTATCTATTCAACTAAAGTTTTCCCTTATCTCCTGGAATGCAGTTAATTACATGGAATTGTCTGAGGCCTCAGCTTCTATCAACCATCATTCTCTACCACTTGCTTTTCAGTACTCATACAAAGCAGATGTTGTCTAATACTTCCAAATTTCTTAGATAAAGAAAAAAATCAGTGGCCATCAAATTCAAGGTACAACTTTGTTATTTTCATTCCATGGATATTATTAGTGTCATCCAACTCTTCTCTTGAATGATATATAATGAACCTAATGTTTTGCAACCTACTACTGTCTGTGTTTCAATTTATTTGTAATCTTAATTCATTAATTCATTATTCATTCAAAAAACAGTCACTGCATGATTACTACCTTATTATGCCATATAGGGAATTAAAAAATAGTAAATCTCCTTTCATTAGATAGATTATAGTATAATGGAAGGAGCACTAGTTTGAGAATCTAAAGAACTGGATTTGAGACCTAGTTCTCATGTTTACTAGCTGTATGACTTTATTTGAATTTGCTAATCACAGATTTTGAGCCAGAAGGGAATTTAGAGGTCATTTAATACAAAACACCCCAATTTTACATATGAGGAAACTGAGGACCAGGGAGTTTAGATGATATACCCAATGCGCATAGGTAGTAAGTGGTAGAGCTCAGGTTTATTTAAACTCAGGCCCTCTTACTCCAGAGCAATGTATCTTGTCTGGATGAGGCCAAGGTATTTGCAAGTGTTGACTTCATCCATTACTTAAAAGCCTTTAGTTTCTATCTTTCTTTGGTGTATGTGTGTATGTGTATTTTTAAATTATATATAATATGTGTGTGATTTTAACTTATATAATCTAAATGACACTTAAACAATCAAGCATTTAATCATTAAGTATTTATTAAGCACTTACTTTGTCTAGGCATGGTCTTAACCACTAGAGATAAGAAAATACCTACATTACAGGAGACACACATTCTAACACAGAAGATAATAAATAAATAAAATAAATAAAAAGTATATACAGAATAAACATAATGAAAATAAATATGATGCATTTAAATATAAGGCAATTTGGTAGGGAAAGCATGATCAGCTGGGAGGGTTGTTGGGAAAAGCTTCTACAAGAATATGCAAAAGCTGCTTAATAAGTTTTTGGTGGACGTACATGACATCTATGTACACCAAGTTATTAGTAAGTCAGTACAACTTCTCTTTAACTTGGAAGTCAGACTCAGTTCTATTTAGGAGAGATCACAATAGATTTAAAGCTAAGAAGAACCATGATGTTCTCAAGCTGACTTCCTAAAAGAAGCCACATTTTAGAGTAATTGCTCCTGACATTATTGTGCTGGTAGCATGTTTTGAACAAAGGACAGCTTTTCATGTGAACATCAAATACTTTAGTATTTTCACTATATTTTGGTCAATATTGTGTATTTGAAGAATATAAATAAGACATGAGTATGGAACTGAATCAAAGGCTTTGAAGCAATCCAGAATGGCAATTTAAATATTGAAATGCTTTCAGGAGGCTTGTTCAATAACCACCAAATAAATGAGTAGCACTTTACACCTAAAGATCAGAAGTTAGAATGCAGAGAGTTAAGAAGATAATGAGAGTAAAGGTAGTAGTCTTCTCAAGAACATTAGGACAAAAAGGAGAGATATGGAGTGGTAGCTAGCAAGGATGGCTGGATTAAATGAGGATTTTTTTTTTCTTTCTTTCTTTTTTTTTGTGGGGAAATTGGGGTTAAGTGACTTGCCCAGGGTCACACAGCTAGTAAGTGTCAAGTGTCTGAGGCCGGATTTGAACTCAGGTACTCCTGAATCCAGGGCTGGTGCTCTATCCACTGCACCACCTAGCTGCCCCAAGTGAGGATTTTTTAAGGATGGGAGAGACACGGATATGTTTGTAGGCAATAGTGAAGCAGCCAGTAGACATGACATTAAAGATAAATGAGAGTGAGAATGCAAGAGGGAAGAATATATCAGAGAAGATGAAAAAGAAGGGATAATTTGTCAAGATTATCCTTGACAAGGAGAAGGGCCACCTCTTCATGTGAGACATGGGTTTAGGAAGAGATATTAGCAAAAAAATCTGGAAGATGTAAGTTGATGAGGATAAGAGGAGCGGAAACTCAAAATATGGTATCAATTTTTTTTCAGCAAAATATGAGACAACAATCTTACTTAAGTTGGTGGGGGGGGGAACATGAGAGGTTTGAGGGAGAATGAACAATTTTTGGAAAAGCTGCTGTGATGAATGAGATAAAAGGTCAATAAGGGATGTATAAAAGGATTGCCTTCCTATAGTGAGGGCCCAGTTGAAATTACATAGTAAATATGTAATAGATCCAGTTAACACAGTTTTGTGATTTCCTCCAACTTCATTCAACAACATGTGAGAAAGAGAGAAGGCAGTAATGATGGGAGGATTCCAGAGTTGAGGCAAGCTTACCAAGGCAAGGCAAGATCAGTGATAGGATAAAGGGGCAAGTGATTCAGAAGAGGATAGTGTAGAGTTGAACAGGTTCACCAAGGAGTCAAAATAGCAAAAGGAGGAGAATGTAGTCAGTGCAGGGATGGTGGTCTAGGAAAGACCTAAGGGGTTACATGTGGGTGTGGTAAAATATGAAAGTTTTTAACAGTCGGTTAGGATAACTGAAAGACGCCAGTTTTTCAAGGACCACCCTTTTGGGGAGGAGATGAACAGTCTGCCTGCTGCGCATGTCAGACTGCCTGCCGGGTACAGTCCGCCTGCTGCGCATGTCAGACTGCCTGCCAGGTACAGTGCGCCTGCTGCGCATGTCAGACTGCCTGCCGGGTTTTTTGGACTTCCGGGGTGGAGAGAAGGAGAGGAGGCTTTTTGCCTGTTTGGCGGGACTCCTGATGGCGCGGAACAGATTCTCTCTCCAAAGGTGGCCTTGTCGGTTTGGTGAGTTGTTATAAGGAATATAGACTAAGCTTAGACTTAAGACGATTTGTATTGTGTTTCTACTTTCCTATCCTTCTAACCAACATCACCTTGTGACTATCATAACTATAAATAAAAAGGTCTATCTAGAAAACCAAAAGCTGCTTCCATTTACTAGTTTGGGAGATAAATTAAGGGAAAGGTTAAGTAGGGGAGATTTATGATCTAATATCCAATTTTAAATCTCACATGGGGGAGAATCAAGATAGCAAAGTTGAGAAAACACACAGCAATCTTTCCCAACATTCACCTCCAAACAACTAAAATCACACTTCAGATCAAATTCTGGAATGGCAGTCAACAAAAGATTAGAGAGAATCATTCTTCTAGCCCAAGACAATTTAGGAGGTTGAAAGGATAGATCTATGACATGGGGGGGGGGGGAGAAAGGATGACCAAAATCCCACATGGATGAAACATCAGTGTTGGAACTAGGTGGTGGCAATAGAAACAGGAGAAACTTTGGAAGCTCTCAAACCAGAGAATGTAAGGGGATCTGGCAACTGGTCAGAAAGAAGTTATAGGGGACCCTTGTGCTAGTGCAGGACTCAGTACAAAATGTTGTTTGGCAATTCCATTGTTTATACACTTCTGGGCCATAGTTCAAGGGCAGAAAGGAGCACTTTCAGGCAATCAAGAGTGGAAGCCCTGGGAGAAGAATGGGTGGGAGGAGGTTTAGGAGTAGCATTGATTATAATCCCAAGGGATCAGGGACCTTTCCTAGGCAAGGACTTGAGTGCAGAACAGGAGAACAATGACCACACCTCTCTTTAGATCACACCACCTTGGAAGCACTGAAAACTTCCAAACACCCAAAACTAGCCCTGAAAACAGCAGCACAAAAAAAGCCTGAAACTTGAGACAAAGTCCCACACATACAGTGAACAGAGCCCAGCTTTTACATAAAGTTCAAAATCAAGAAATAGTTGGGTTTAGGGGGATGAAATAAGAGAGCAGGCAGTGGATAATTGAGAATGGTGTTTCTATAAAGATGGGTTGGGGTTCAGCCTTACTGGGATGGGACAGTTGGAGTTTAGTATCAATACTGAATAAGTTCAGAAGGGCTATTGACATTTTTGGGGGTTCAGCCTCAGAGTGATTTCTCCTCAGGTTGTTAAGAAGTTCAGTAAGGGCCCTAGTGGGGGTCATCAGTGGAATAGAATTTCTGTCCTTTCCCTTCAGGAAGATAAGGCCTAAATCTGATGGAGGAATAAGGAAGAGGCTGGCATAGAGGACTAACAAGCAGTGGAATGATGTCTCCAATTTCTTAATGTTAGAAAGAGAAGTCAGGTCATTTTCTGTCAAATACAGTGTGAGGATGTGTTTGTTCATGATGATTATAGTGAATGTCAGTTTATATAAATAACTCTCTTTAAGTTATATGAATAACTCTCTTTTGGTGATCTTCTAATTGGATTAGTGCTACCAAACTTTAAAAGGGCTTTTAAAAAATTCCAATCTAATTATACCCATCTCCTCTTGAAAATCATTTGAGATATTAGTGCTATTTTTGTCATCCATTTCATTATTAGACAGAATTTCTGGAGTTTGCATTAAGTGGAGATTTCTCAAGGAGTTAGCTTCTTCAGTTTTTCCATCTACTAATTTTAATAAATTTCAGTTCATATTTAATTAATCTAGGTTTAGAGTTGAAGTTATTTTTCATAATTGCCTTGCATTGATTTTTAATGTCATCAAGAGGTGACACAGTCATGCCATGATTTCTTTAGTGATGATGATGATGATGATGATAACAAGCCTCATGGCATAATTATCAGAAGACAGGAAGGTATGGGTACAAGCCCTACCTCTTCTACTAGTTATGTGACTTAGAGATGAGGGAAACATTGAAAAAAGAAATATGAGTCTTTTGTTTAAAATTGAAAAGTTCTGGGGCAGCTAGGTGGCGCAGTGGATAAAGCACCGGCCCTGGAGTCAGGAGTACCTGAGTTCAAATTCGGCCTTGGACACTTGACACTTACTAGCTGTGTGACCCTGGGCAAGTCACTTGACCCCAATTGCCTCACTAAAAAAAAAAAAAAACTGAAAAGTTCTTTCCAATTTTGTAGAACATAGACCTGACACAGAATGAAAACACTTATATCTTCAGTTTGCACGTGTGGTTTTCCTGCTTTAGAGATCTGTGCCATCCACCTCTCAAGCATTTCCAGTAAGTATGGTATTGGTATTTCATATTGGTTCCATCAGATTTTACCTTGTTATGGAACCATAACATAGAGAAGTACCACTCACTCTCCTCTCCATTCAGTCATGGTGATCATTCTAATGATTTTTTAGTAGAGACAACCTAAAACTCAATGGCACTCCATCTATTAGCTGTGTAACCCTCACTTTTGTGAGCTCCAGTTTCCTCATGTATAAGACAAGGAGGGTTGGACAAGATTCTCTCTAAGATCCCTTAGAGCTCTTAATCTATGATTTCACAATACAGTTCCTTAGACTCAGAGATGTTGTATCTCACCAACCTGGGAGCTAAGGTAATCATGGTTATTGTCTGAGCTCAGTTCACCATGTTTCAGGGTTCCCACTACAGTTTCCATAGTGGTCTTAGGATACCTAAAAGCACCCCCTATATATGATCCTTATTAGCACTCTTCTACTTTGCTCTATCCCCACAAATTTTCTTTGCTTATTATTATTATTGATTTCTTTGCTTATTATTATTGTTACTAATTGTTATTATGAGGAAAGCATCATGGCATAGTGATTGATGAGTTAAATTGGAAGTTAGTAAGATATGAGTTCAAATCCTGTCTCTTATAGTAGCTGTGAGGCAGCTCAATAATGCAATAGGTAGAGCTCTAGGCCTAGTCAGAAAGACCTGAAACACTTATATGGCCTCAGATACTTAGTAGCTTCATGACCCTGGGCAAGTCACTGTCTACCTCATTTCTTCAATTATAAAATGGGAATAATAATAACATCTTCTTCCTGGGGTTGTCATGAAGATCAAAGGACATAATATTGTACTTAGTAGAATTCCTGAAATATAGTAAGAGCTTAATAAATGTTTATTTCCTTCCTCCTTATGTGATTTTTAAGTAAGTCACTTAACCTCTACCTAAAGCAACTCTAAAACTCTAGGATGCAGCAAAGGTGCTGATCTTCATTGCTATAGGGAATTTCCTCATTTGAGTTCTCTATACCAATATATAAGTCTCACAAATCTCATCTAAAAATTGTTATTGCTGTCATAGTTATCTGATATTCACATAGCCTTTTGAGTTCATTAATCACTTTGCATAAATTATCTTGCTAATTGATCACCACAACAATCCTTTGAGGTTAAGGGACTTGCCCAGGTTCACAAGGTAGTAGTGTCAGAGATGAAGTTTATATTAGGTCTTATGACTTCAAGTCCAGTGTTGTTTTTGCCATGCCATAGGAAAAAGAGAGTTCAATTTTATGGAAAAATTTCAACAGTTGGAGTCAGAAAACATGGCTTAGAAGTCAGTCTCTTTTTGTACTTTCTAGCTTTGTCATTTTAGGGAAGTCACCTTTCTGAGCTTCAGTTTTATCACCTGAAAAATTTGGGAAAATAGGTGTGCTCTGTTATCCACATGATCCACTGACTTCAAGTGAAAATAATATATGTAATTATATGTAATATAATATATGTAAAGCATTTTGAAAACTCTAACGTGCTATACAAATGTATTAATTTGTATATAGGGAAACAGACACAGAAAGGATAAATGATGTGCCCAAAGTCTCACAGCAAACTAACATTTCTTGAAAATTAACATTTCTTAACTAATAAACACCTTTTTTAAACCCAATTACTTTTTTATATATTAAATTATTTCCAGGGGCAGCTAGATGGCACAGTGGATAAAGCACTGGCCTTGGATTCAGGAGGAACTGAGTTCAAATTCAGCCTCAGACACTTAACACTTACTAGCTGTGTGACCCTGGGCAAGTCACTTAACCCCAATTGCCTCACACACACAGAAAAAAACAATTATTTCCAGCAGAGTTATTGGAATGACAAGAAGAAAACTAAAACAAAAAAGAAATTTAAATTGTCCTCAATGTTGGCAGAATTCTCTCTGTACAGTGGACACACTGCCCAAAAAGTAACAATAATGATAAGTTTCCATGATACCAGAGTAAATATGGTTCATAGCAGGATTTTATCAAGGGGGAAATTGGTGTTGTGGGGGTCCTTAAGTATTCCTCTTTAAAGAATTACACCCTCTTGTATGCAAATCCAATTAGAATAAAATACTCTTTTATTTAGGCATTAAAAAAAGGAGACCAAGAGAATTCTCTCAAGGGAAATGGTTCAGAGACATTCTCTAAGATGTCTATCTTCTCAAACAGGAGGAAGGCAAAAGTTTTTATAGATGGTGGATGGGGTGATCCCCTGAGAGTGGAATGTCTCTTATTGGAGATGTGTTAGAAGAAGTCAGGTGAGGGGTGGTTGTTCTGATTTCTGGTGTTATCTCAGTCTCCTGGCACCAAACCAGGCAACAGTCATGCCTAATGGGCTTATCTTCCCTACTTCTCAAGATGTGTTTGTCCTTTAATTCAGCTTTTCAAGGAGAGTTACCCAAATTTCTTGATATGTCCAAACCCCATAACAATTTGAATATAGATCTCTCCTAACTCCTGGTTGGCCCTCTTTCTCCCATAACATAACCCAGTTGTTGAAATCACTGAACTTTAGTTTCCTCTCTTCTGCATTCTAGGGTCAGATTATCTGGGTTTGAGTCATATCTGATAATTACCTTTATGATTGGACTATTCATTTAACCTTCCTGGGCTTCACCTGGAAAATAAAAGGACTGGCCCCTGAAGACCCTTTAAACTCTAAATCTATGATATTACCTCTCCTTTTGGTCATCTGGCTCACTTATTAAAAACAGTATGTCTAACCTTAAATGCAAAAATAAAAATGGCAATTCACTTAATCTCTCTGAGCCTCAGTTTTTTAATCTGTAAAAGCTGGAGGCTGACTAGATGGAACATAAGACCTCTTCCCACTATATACCTATGATCCTATCTTCTTATGATAAATAATAATAAGAGCTAGTTTTCATACAGCATTTTTTTTTAGTGAGGCAATTGGGGTTAAGTGACTTGCCCAGGGTCACACAGCTAGCAAGTGTTAAGTGTCTGAGGCCGGATTTGAACTCAGGTACTCCTGACTCCAGGGCCGGTGCTCTATCCACTGCGCCATCTAGCTACCCCAATACAGCATTTTAAAATATATAAAGCACTTTACATATGCTATCACATTTTATTCTCACAATAGTCTTGTGAAGAATGCACTATTATTTCCCCCATTTTATAGATGATAAAACCAAGGCTGAGAAAGGTTCAGTCATTTGCTCAGTGTCACATACCTAGTGTTTCAGGTACGGTTTTGACTTCAAGTCCAGCTCTATCCACAATACCTCCTAGATGCCTAGGGGGGCTCTTAATAGTTCATTCCTGAATAATCAAGAATTGTATTGTTGTTTGCCTTGCTATGAACACATAAGGAAAGAATAATCAGGTAGAAGTAAAATGAGAGTCAAGGGAAGATTTTTTAAAAAAAACTATTCCTTTAACATATAAAATACACACAAACATTCATTAGTGTGAGTTCAATGGCCATTACATCTTAATACAGTATCTGAATGCTTTTTTGTCTTAAATTTATCAAGTTCATGTTAGAGACTTGGGTGCCCAAGTTGATCCATTATTTCTACTTTATTCCCTTCTAGTGGTTTAAAGTGGCATTAATGTGATGTTATAACAGATACCGTTGGTTGAGCTGAGTGAACAATAAGAACCTGAGGCTATTCATGCTTCATTCCACTCCAGCTCACCTCTGATTCCAGTTAATATTCCAATCAAATTTTGAAGCTAAAAATAAAGCCAAGGTAGAGATTTCAACCGTACCCACAAAGAATTTCATTGCATGTAAGTCAGGGACAAATACAAAGAAAGCACAGAGGAAAGGTTATGAGATAGCAAAGTGGTCTGTGAGGACAAAGGAAAAATAAATGACAAATACCATCCTTTTTATCTGTTGATGGGGTTTTAGAATTCCAAGGCAATTCCTTACAATTTTGCCTGGTGGAAGATGCAGCGACATGAAAACCTGTCTGATCCCATGGCTGTTACCTGTCAGCTTTGGAACTGAAGTCAGCTGCAAGGGCTCCCCTTGAGCATTAGCACAAGAATGATTTGACTTATGTATTTTCAATGGATGCAAATGTCAGCCTTATCATCCAAAAGGACATATGGCACCAGGTTCGGCAAATGGAGCTCTGTTTCATAATGAGTTCAAATCTCCTGCTGAGATTGGAAACCTGGAGCAGCCAAAGGCAGAGGTCAGTGCACAAAGTGGGACTCCCGTCAGCACACTAGGCAGTGCCTGCCCCTTCTAGAAATGGAAATGTCAACAATTTTTTTTAATTGTCTTGAGAAAAATCAGATAAAAACTGAGCAAAGAGGAGTATTGTCAAGGCAAATTGTATTGCAATATCTCCTAAACATATAAAATTAGCTTTTTTTTTCAATTTCTTTAAAATTTCAAGAATAAGGGGGCAGTTAGGTGGCGCAGTGAATGGAGCACCGGCCCTGGAGTCAGGAGTACCTGAGTTCAAATCCGGCCTCAGACATTTGACACTTACTAGCTGTGTGACCCTGGGCAAGTCACTTAACCCCCATTGCCCCACAAAAAAAAAAAATTTCAAGAATAATATTTAGCTACAGTTGTACTTTTGAACCTTGTGGTTGAAAAGGTAGATGTAACTGGGAAGTCCTTTCTTTTCAATTCTGGGTCTAATTATAAAGTATAATTGGAACTTGTATCAAATCTAGAAGACTTCTAGGTATTTGGGGCTCAGATTCCAACCATACTTTCATGTTCGAAAATCATGGCCTCATCACTGAATAATGCATGTCAACATTATCCTTCCCCAGTTGGTTGCCAAGATGTGAATGAAAAAGAAATAAAAGAAATTTAAAAAGTCATCAGATGGTATTGAAAGTATTGACAACAAAATGACAATAAGATAAGAAATGCAACATTTTGTATCTTGTAATGATTGATTATTTCATGAACACAAGCTCTTACACACTGTAAACAATAAATAAATATATGGTCAATTGTTTTGTTTTGTAGTAGATTGGTTTGGATTCCAAAATAATAGATTTCACAACCTGTCCTTAAGGAGGAACTGGGGAGCAAGTCCACAGGGTATTGGTATTATTATTATTATTACTATTATTATTATTATCATTATCATTATCATTATTATTTTGGTGAGGCAATTGGGGGTTAAGAGACTTGCCCAGGGTCACACAGCTAGTAAGTGTTAAGTGTCTGAAGCTGCATTTGAACTCAGGTCCTCCTGACTCCAGGGCCGGTGCTCTATCCACTGCGCCACCTAGCTGCCCCTAGCCATACACTTTAAAAAATAATACCAATATGGGGGCAGCTAGGTGGTACAGTGGATAGAGCACCGGCCCAGGAGTCAGGAGGACCTGAGTTCAAATTCCGCTTCAGCCATTTAACACTTACTAGCTGTGTGACCCTGGGCAAGTCACTTAACCCTCATTGCCTTGCCCCCCAATTTTTTTTAAAGTGCATGGCTTCCAAAAACTGGCAGAAATATTGGGTGTCTTCATAACTCTTTCTGGATAATTGACATGGACCTAGAAAAAAGGACAAGTGACATTTGACATTTACATGCAAGGTTGTTTTTTAGGGTTTTGTTTTGTTTTTCCTTCAGTTTTACACTGGACCTGTAATTTAATTGACCCTCAAGTTCCTTCCTTGGGCAAAGCATGTTGGTTGATATTTTCTCTATAGTTGATGGTCTTAGAGAGTTGCCTAGAACAATGAAAATTTAAACAAGTTGCCTAAGGTCACGCAATCAGTCTGTGGAAGTAGGACTTTTACCCAAGTGGTCCTGAATCCAAAGGTGACTCTTTTCACATGCAGATAGAAAGACAAAAACTAGGATACAACTGAGATTCCTTTTTCTTTAAGGATAATAGATAAGAGAGAGCACAGCCAGAGTTTTCAGTTTCTCCCAGGCTAATCTCATTCTTGGCACTACCTGTTCTGCTCCCCTTACAGCCAAGACTCACATGTGTTTCTGATCTCTTTATTTCTCTATAACTCAAATCCTCCAGACTTTGTAGTTGGCACTGAGATTCTTGGAGGGTAAAACCAATCTCTATCCTCACAGAAATATGTGTGTCACTGAATTCTTGCAGTTTTATATTGAAAAGGACATTTGTAGAAATTGATTTCAGGTAGATTTATGTTAGCATTAAAGAAAAACTGTCCTATGTATATTTTAGTCCTGTATGATTTTTTTATAGAGGTTTGTGTGTATGTAACCTATTGGAGTAGATGGGTCTATATATATGAAACAATCCTTGTCCAAAGGCTAGATCTTTGTGGGTTTGGAGAACTGGTTCTAAAGGAGAACCTTGGGCACCTATGCCTTCTAACCTTGTGGAGACATAATAATAACCTAACTCTCCAGTTCCCACAGGCTAGAATAGCTTTGATAGTATTGAAACAGCCATTTAGGCAGACATAGAGTCCAAGAAATTGATGTAGCTTCATAGTTAGTGGCTAAGGTACAAAAAATTCAGGGCACAAGGAGTCATCTGTTTCTCCTTCATGCTTCTGACCAGCAGACTAGAATGGACAACACAGAAACAGGGAAGTTATACCCAATTTGGTGCTGTATCCTTGAATGAATACCCTTTCCTCACTATGGCAACAAACAAACAAAACACTTTCCTTTTGTTAACTGTTAAATTATTTACATATGTTTCATTTCATCCTAGACTCAAACCTGAACAACAGAACAACCTGAGTCAGGTAATATAGATTAGTGTTACTGGACATTATTGGATTATATCTCCTTGGTAATATAAATTTGTATTATTAGAAGTTATACTAAGCCAGTCAATTTTCTAAATCATGAAGAAAATATTTGGTAAATCTTAAAGTGATATGTAAATGTAAGAGGTTGCCACTGGGCCCAAAAGGATGTAGAAAAAGATTCCTCAGGAAACTACTCAGGTACCTCAGGAGACTCTAAATTATGAGGCATCATCTCCTGTATTTAGGAAATCCCAAGGCTCACAAACAACAATCAATGTGTCCCTTAGCAACTGGGATTAGAGTAGAACCACCCAGATCTCATTTTCTGGAAGATTATCAGAGATTCTGAATGGGATAAAGGGCATTTCACAGTTATTTGGGTTCATTGCACAAGAAAGAACACTTTTTGTTTTCCCCTCACAAGGAAAAAAATTTCAACTCAAACTATTTTCCGGGGCGAATTTTCCATCCTCCTTTCAATTCTATTTTTTATTTGTCCATGATTTTCAAATGTTACTCAAGGAAAATACACCGTGTCCCAGCATGAGCAGCTGTGGTTTTGACATAGGATTGCATAATGGTAGAAGTTGCATAATGGTAGAAATACTCACTTCTTCGTAAAATACAAGCTACTATGATGCCATGCCCTAACATTGGCATAGAAGGAGACTTTGTTAATGAAAAGGGGAACAGCTTTGGCTCTAGGCTCCTTCACATTTTCATCACTGACTTTGTTAAAAGCATAGATTGCATTTTCAACAAAGATTTTGACAGGTTAAAATATATATATTTTTTAAAAAGGTAAAGATACACTTGGATTTTTAAAAAATCACCTTCATACATATTAGATGGGAAAGGCATGGCTATATAGTTTCTATTAAAAAGTTTGAATATTCATATGTCAAGTGGGACATAGATAAGAAAGCTAATATTTTCTTCAATTGTCTGAAAGACCTATGTCTAGGATAAAAGAAGAGATGCTTTTATTGTAATCTATTGTAGTCAGAGCACTTTTCAAGCACTGAATTAACCATGTGGAATCACACTGCAGCAGTAGGAGTAATAGTAGCTGTAGTAGTCGTAGTAGAACTACTACGACTACTACAATGTTATATATTAGATTAGATTAGATTAGATTATAGCTGGCTATAATAGCTAACAATTATATTGACTTTTTAAGTTTGAAAAGCATATTACAAATATTATGTGTACAACAACCCTTGGAGATAGGTGCTATTATTGTCCCCATTTACAGATGAGGAAACTGAGACAGAGGTTAAATAATTTGTCTAGAGTCACAGAACAGTTAAGTGTCTGAGACAGGATTTGAACTCAGGTTAGAATCAAGATTCTAAATCCACTGTGTCATCTAGTTGTCTTTCCAGGAAGGATCTTAACAATGTGGCAATACTCTAGGAAAGAACAACCAAAATGGCCATGGTCCTCAAGATCATTCATATGAGGATCAATTTTGATTGAAAAATAGAGAAAATGTGTGGTGGATATGATTAGGCTTCAAGTATTTAAAGCTCCCAAATAGGTGAGGGAGTATATGTATCTGATTGGTTCCAGATAATGAAATAGGAGTAATAAGTAAAACATGCAAAAAGGAAAATTTTGGCTTAGTATTAGAGAAAAAACTTCTTAATAATTACTGCTATACCAAAGTGACTGCCCCATGAAGTAATGAATAACCCTTTATTAGAAGTCTTCAAGTAAAAGTCTTATGAATTCTTGTTGGGTTTGATATGGCTGAAGTTGGTCAAGTTTCAAAATTCCCAGGTTAAAGAGAAAATATTGCAAGCAAAAAGGAAAAAAAACAATTTAAACACTGTGGGGAAAGCCAGTATTTCACAATACTTTTCAGCTTCTACACTAAAAGACCATAGGTCTTAGAACATTATATTTCATAGAGCAAAGGAGCTGGGGTTGTATCCAAGAATAACTAGCCCAGCAAAGTTGAATATAATCCTTATTTGGGGGGAAGGAGGGGGTGGGGGATGAGCATTTGAGCATTTGACAAACTGAAAGACTTTCAGGTATTTGTAAGGAAAAGACCAGAATTCAATGAAAAAAATTCATATAAGAGATTCAGAAGAAACATAAGGAATGCATTAAAAACTAATTGTAAGGCACTCAATAAGTTCAAACTATTTACTTATGACATATAAAAATGTTATCAGTATTCTTAAAACTGTTATCATTACTAGGGTAGTTTGAAAGAAAGATTGGGGCTAAGTTATGTATGATGGGATGATTCTAAAAATGGGTATGAAAAGGTAAAAAGGAAAAATTATCTCATCAAAATGGGATGTGAAAAAAAATTAATACAAAGGAAGCAGGTGGGGGTGGGAAACTGGTAATGTTGTAAACTTACTCTCATCTGGGTTAAAGAGGAAACATCTATATATGGAGAAGATTACAAGTCTTCTGAACTTCTAAAGGTGAGAAAACTGGGTAAAAGGATGGGGGAGGAACTTTAATAAGGGTGTATATATTAAGATTAGGAGGGTAAGGGGAGAAGATAAGGGAGGGACTATTAGAGGGCTGGGAAAATAAGGACTAAGTGGATAATGGGAGAAAATAAGGTAACGGGGATAGGACAAAAAGAGAGACTAAGAATGTAAATAGTGATTACAATTAAGATGGAGGGAAATTCACAGTCATTACAACTTTGAATGTAAATAGGATAAACTAACCCATTATACTAAAACAGATAGCAGAATGGATTAAAAATCAGAAACACATTTAAGAATTAGAGATACACAGATTCAAAATGGAGGGATGGAGTAGAATTTATTATGCTTCAGATATTACAAAAAAGGACTAGCAATTAGGATCTCAGACAAAAGTAAAGCTAAAATAGATTTAATTAAAATAGATAAACAGGGTAACAACATTTTGATAAAAGGTACCACAGACAAAGAAGCAATATCAATACTGAACTGATATGCACCAAATACTATAACATCTAAATTTTTAAAGAAAGTTTAAATGAATTATAAGTAGAAATAGATAGTAGTACTATAATAGTGGGAGACTTTAATTTTCCCCATTCAGAACTAGATAAATCTAACCAAAAAATAAATAACAGATAAGTTAAGGAAGTGAATGGAATTTTAGATATGATAGATACAATAGAGAGGATTGAATGGCAATATAAAGGAATGCACATTTTTTTTCTTAGTGGTTTATGGAACCTTTACAAAGATTAATGATATATTGGTACATAAAAATTATATAGTTAAAAGCAGCAAAGAAGAAATATTAAAAGTATCCTTTTCAGATGATAAAGCATTAAAGATTATATTTAATAAGGGAACACAAAAACATACATTAAAAGCTAATTGGCAGGGCAGCTAGGTGGCACAGTGGATAAAGCACCAGCCCTGAATTTAGGAGGACCTGAGTTCAAATGTGACTTCAGACACTTGACTCTTACTAGCTGTGTGACCCCTGGGCAAATCACTTAACCCTCATTGCCCTGCCCCTCCCCCCCCAAAAAAAAACTAATTTGAGATTAAACAACCTAATCATTAAGAATGAGTGGGCAAAAGAACAAAGCATAGAGACAATCAATAATTTCATTAAAGAGAAGGACAATAATAAAACAATCTATCAAAACCTGTGAGATATATCAAAAGTAGTGATTAGAGGAACATTTATATCTCTAAATGTAAATTAGGTATATAATTATAAAAAAAGGAACTAGAAAAAGAACAAATTAAAAATCCTTAATTACTGTAACGATTGGAATGAGGCCACCTGCTGGAGACTTACTGTAGAAGAGTTCCACCCATGAAGCGAAGGTCTTTGAGAGCAAGACCAGGAGTCTCTTCTTTGGCGTGAGGAAGTGACGCGGGCGAGTGGGAGGAGGAAGGAAGAGAATGGGCTTGGGCTCACGCTCTTTCCTTTGGACTCTGGTGGAGAGCGGAGCTAGAAATGTGCTCTCGCTTTAATAGATAGGAATCTAGGCCTTTTTCTCTCTCTTAACCAAATTCTTATTCTCCTTAATAAATGCTTAAAAGTCTAACTCTTGCTAAAGCTTATAATTTATTGGCGACCACTCATTAAATATTTTAGACAGTTTAGCTAGAATTTTAGCCCTAAACATTACTAAAATGAAAATCCCAAAAATTAAAGGCAAGATTGATAAAATTGAGAGTAATTAATAAAACTATTTTAATAAATGAAACTAGCAATAAGTTTCATGAAAAAGCAAATAGAATAAATAAACAATTGGTGAATTATTTTTAAAAAGAAAACTACATCACTAATATCAAAAATAGAAAGTGTGAATACACAACTAACAAAGATGAAATTAAAGCAATTCTAAGGAGTTATTTTGCACAATTATAAGCCAATAAATTTAACAATTTAAATGAAATGGAAAAATATTTTTTTAAAAATATAAATTGTCTAGATTAGCAGAAGAGGAAGTAGAATATCCAAATAGACCACTTTTAGAAAAAGAAATTGGACAGACCATAAATAAGCTTCCTAAAAAGAAAAGCACAAGGATGAGATGGATTTAAAAGTGAATTCTATCAAACATTTAAAGATCAACTAATTCCAATGTTAAATAAATTATTTGAAATAATAGGCAAAGAAAGGATTCTATCAAGCTCTGTTTATGAAACAAATTTAATATTGAAACCTAAAGCAGGAAGAGAAAAAAACATAAAAAGAAAATTATAGGGGACAGCTAGGTGGCACATTGGATAAAGCACTGTCCCTGGATTCAGGAGGACCTGAGTTCAATTTCAGCCTCAGATACTTGACACTTACTAGCTGTGTGACCCTGGGCAAGTCACTTAACCCTCATTGCCCTGCAAGAAAAAAAATTATAGACTAATGTAATTCATTTATATGGATGCAAAAATCCTAAATAAAGTAGTAGCTAAAAAATTATAACAATATTTTTTAAATTATACATTATGATCAATTGGGATTTATACCAGCAATGCAGGGATGATTTAAAATAAGGAAAGTTATTAACATAATTGATTATATTAATAATAATTTTTTTTAAATCTATTTTATCAGTAGATGCAGAAAAGGCATTTTATAAAGTTCAATACTCATTTCCACTAAAAACACTTGAAAATATTTGCACAAAGGGATTTTTCCTTAAATTTATTTTTTAAAGGCATTTATCTAAAAACATCAGAAAGAATTATTAGTAATGGGGATAAACTAGAAGCCATCCCAGTAAGATCAGGTGTGAAACAAGGATGCCTACTGTCACCAATATTATTTAATACTGTACTGCAAATCCTGGTAATAGCAATAAGAAAAAAAAGAAATAGAAGGAAGCAGAATAGGGAATGAGGTAATAAAATTATGTCTTTTTACATATAATATGATGATATACTTGGAAAATCCCAAAGAATCAACTAAAATGTTAGTTGAAACAATTTATAATTTTAGCAAAATGGAAGCATATAAACAAAACTCTGCAAGAAAAAAAAAAGTAAAAGCTACCCCATTTAAAATAACTATGGACAGTATAAAATAACACCTGCCAAAACAAACCCAGGAACTACATAAACAAAATTATGTATATATAAAATTTATACCCCAAAATCAGATTTAAATATTTAGAGAAATATTCATTGTTCATGAGTAGGCAAGGCCAATATAATATAAATGATAATTTTATCTGTACTAATTTATATATTTAATGCTATCTTAATTAAATTACCAAAAAATATTTTGCTGAATTTGAAAAAAATCATAACAAAATTAATTTAGAAGATCAAAAGATCAAGAGTATCAAAGTAATAATGGGGGGAAATGTAAAGGAAGGAGATTTAGTAGGACAACATCTTAAATTATATTATAAAGCAGTAATTATCAAAACTATCTGGTACTGGCAAAGAAAAAGAAAAATGGATAAATGGATCAGAGTATGTATACAATTTATAACAAGTGAAAAGACAAGATTTTCTGATAAGAATTCATTATTTGGTAAAAATTTGGAATATTGGAAAGCAGTATGGCAGAACTGGGAATAAGCCAATACCTTACACCATTTACCAAGATAAGGTCAAAATGGATACATAACCTAGATATAGAGATATTATAAGAATATAGAATATATTACCTATCAGACCTATAGATAGGCAAACTATTTATGGATAAACAAGACAGAGAGCAAAGTTAGTTGTAAAATGGATAATTTCTATTAAATTACATTAAAAAGCTTTTATACAAATAAAATGAATGTAGCCAAGATCAGAAGGAAAGCAGAAAATTTGGGAAACAATTTTACAGACAGTTTCTCAGATAAAGGTCTCAGATCTCAAATACATAAAGAACTTTGTAAAATCTATAAGAATTGAAGTCATTCCCCAATTGATAAAGGTCAAAGGATATGAACAGGCAGTTTTCCAATGAAGAAATCAAAATAATTTGTACTCATTAAAAATGATCTAAATCATTATTAATTAGAGAAATGCAGATTAAACCAACCTTGAGATAAAATTTTACATCTACCAAATAGGCTGAAATGATTGAAGGGGGGCGCAAAAAATTGTCAGAGGGGATGTGGAAAAATTGGGACATGAATCCATTGCTGGTGGGATTCTGAACTGATTCAACCATTTTGGACAGCAATCTGTAAATATGCATAATGAGTTATTAAATTATCTATACCCTTTCATCTTGCAATACCACTATTTGGTCTATTTCCAAAGATGATTAGAGAAAAGGGAAAGAACCTATATATTCTAAAATTTGAATAGTAGCTCTATTTGTGGTTGCAAAGAACTGAAATTTGTGGGGATGCCCATCACCTAGGGAATGGCTGAAAAAATTGTGGTATATGAGTCTAGTGGAATACAACTGAGCTATAAGAAATGATGAGCTCAATGATCTTAGAAAATGTGGAAAGACTTGTATGAAATAATGAAGACTGAAATGATCAGAACCAAGAGAACACTGTATACAGTAATAGCAATAGTGTTTTAAGACTGACTAAATGAATACATTGCTTTGATTATTATAAGTAACCAAATTAACTATAAAGGATATATGAAGAAAGATGCTATCTGCATCCAAAGAAAGAAATAATAAATAGAAATACATATGCAATAATTTAATATATACACATATATACAACTATGTGTGCATATACATATACTTATTCATATACACATACACACTCTGTCTATACCAATTTGTGTCTAATGGTGGCCATCTCTAGAGTAGGGCAGGTGAGAAGAAAAAAGGAAAAATAAATTTACATAACTTTGTTGTATATTTGAAAGGAATAACAAGTTATACATACTGGATTTCCAGTTTCAGGTGCAATCATCTTTTTATTATACTATCTTATGCTTGCTTTATTCCATAAATTCAAAATAAAAGAAATTTTAATAAAAGAAAAAAGAACTACATGGGGAAAATTCACAGAACAGTAGAAAGTGTAATGAATTTGGTATCAGAAAACCTGACTTAAAATCCTGACTCCTCTACTTGAACTCCTTTCATAACCTTTAGTAAATTATTTAACTTCTTTGGGCCTCAATTTCCTCAATTATAAAAAAAGAGTGTTAGATTATATGGCAATTAAAATTTCCTCCTGCTATACATCTACAATCACATGGATCATGTCATGTATAGTTTGAAGCAGATGGCCTTTGAACTTCTTTTCCATCTCTAAGATTCTGTAGGGGGAAACAATTTCAACACAAAACAGGAAAAAAAAATCTTCAATTCTTTCTTGAATCCAAGAAATTATTGAAATACTGATTGAACTTATACTAGAGAATTCAGCCTTTGTATAGGCAAAGAAAAATTTTAAAGGGCATCCTTAGCAAAAGCAGCATCGTCTAGTAGAAAGGGTGCTGGCTTCAGAACCAGGAAGATCAAAGTTCAACTCTCACCTGTGGTGCATAGTGGCTGGGTAATACTAGATAACTATTTAACTTCTTGGTGTTATGCTCAACCTTTAGACTAAGTTTCATAGACTTATAGGCTATGTTTCATAAGCTTCATAGAGTAGATTTCACCAAATTTTACTGGTAAAAGGAGATTCCTCAATCCAGGGGCTTCCCATACCAAAGAAATCACAACTTCAGTCCCTATTCTTAACAAAACCTTTAGTGCTTTAACCCAGTGACTAGCTGTTCTTAATAGAGGGTATGAAATCCTGAATCTTACTGTGGCTTGCACAATCAGAGAATTGTATCATTTCAGGTCTGGATATTCCATTTCTGATTGGTGTTTGTACCCAGGGTCTTGAAAAAGCTCTTGTTTTCTAACAATAAATTCATATTTCTAACATCCTAAACACCAGGCTCATAAATAGCTCATCCAAGACACAACATGAGGCATGGAGAACAGCATGGTCTTATTGCTAAAAAATTATGATATAAAAAGATACTGCTTTGGATCCCAATTACCACCCAAGGGGCATTTTGGACACCAAATAGATGAAAAATCTACCAGGTAGTGGGAAAAAAATACTGGACTTAGAGTCAGAAATAAGCAAATCATGGAATCTCTGGGCCTCACTTTGTTTCCTGATTTGGAAAATTAATAAATTGAATTAAGATGACCTCTAAGACTTCTTCTAGCTCTAATATTCTATCATCCTATAAAATTAATTTTTTCTTTTCTTTCTTTTTTGGGGGGGTGGGGGGCAGAGCAATGAAGGTTAAGTGATTTGATCAGGGTCACACAGCTAGTAAGTGTTCAAATAATTTTTCCCAAAAGTGATGTATTTGAACAGATATATTAACTCAGTGTAAAACTGCTATGTGATACAGTAGAAATCTCATGGAACTCATAGAATACTTCATTTCAAATTCTGGCTCTATCACTTATTAGCTAGGTGACTTTGGACAAGTCATTCACTCTACTTCTCTGAGATTCACTTTTCCTATCCCATGAAGATAAAATGAAATATTGTGCCTAAGTACACTGCAAATATAGAGCAGCATTTGTAAATGAGATTTACCATTAGTATTATTATTTATTTATTTATTTGTCCCCAGTCACACAGCTAGTAAGTGTCAAGTGTCTGAGGCCGGATTTGAACTCAGGTCCTCCTGAATCCAGGGCTGGTGCTTTATCCACTGAGACGCCTAGCTGCCCCCAGTATTATTTTACTATTGGTTTTGCTCAGTTGTTTTCAGTCAGGTATTACTCTGTCATCCCATTTTGGATTTTCTTGGTAAAAATACTTGTATTTGCCATTTCCTTCAGCACCTCATTCTTATAAATGAGGAATCTGAGACAAATAGGGTTAAGTGACTTTTTCCAGGATCACACAGCTAGTAAGTGTTTGAAACCAGATTTTAACTCAGGAAGAGGAGTCTTCCTGACTTGAGGTCCAGGACTACCTCCACTCTGCTACCTAGCTGCCCTATTTTGTTATTACTTTTACATGTTATTAAAAGTAAGCAAAAAAAAGTAATTTAATTTAAAAATTAAAAAATAAATAAAAGCAAGCAAACTGATAAGCTTAGGATGGATTTTGTGAAATATCTGTACTTAAGGAAAGGGGGTTAATCCTGCTCTAGTTTCCTTAGCTTTATACATTCAGGAACTATTTTTTTTTTCAATTCACCCAGAAATGTTAAAGCTCTTGGGAAACCAATTCATGTTTCCCAAACTCACAAAATCTTGATTTATTTATAAACCATAAAGTCAACTTATTCATTTTAAATAGGAGATATATTCATACCTGCTTCCTGATGTCAAGAAGCCTGGGAAACTGCATTAGTAATCAGAAAGCTGCTTGGTGAGCATGGGATCAAAGGAAAATGAGCTGAATAATCTTGAACAATATTTTATCTAAACTTGGGTAGAGTCTGAAGAACTATCCCTGCTGCTCTATAAAGTCCACTTTTCTGGAGATTAGGATACTGTCATGTGACACATACACTATTCCTCTCCTTTGAAGAGTACCTAATGTGCTGACTAATGCTTATTTTTAAAAAAAAATATTTTCTCTAGACTTTCTGTAACTTATCTTTCTTCTGTTATGATACTGCTTTATAATAGATATATTATAATTGATTAGTTGATGATTTAACTTATGTTAGTTATATTTTAAATTGAAATCATCCTAGAAGGATTTGAAGAAATACCATAGTCTCATCAGTAACCTATTTACAAATTTTTTCAAGGTAGGTTGATTCTCAAGTAAATTAATCTTGTTTAATCCAATTTCTGTTAACAACCTCATGGGAGGGGGGGGGAGTATATATGTACAATGATAGCCTCATTCTCAAAGAACTTTCATAAAACACTTTATCACCCCATTCTTGGGGTGTGGTCTGTTTGGGAATTATGGTCTGTTATGCATTGTATACAGAATCATAGAATCTTATTTTTGAAAAGGACTTTAGTGGTCATCTAGCATAACCTTTTTTCTAATTCAGAGTTCTTCTGTACTGTATTCCTTTCAGGTAGTCATCCAGCATATATTTAAAAGATTCTGGAGAATTCTTTTTAAAGCAGTACAATACAGACATATCAGTATAATTATTTTGCTATTTCTTATGTTGAGACTAAATGTGAATCCTTGTAACTTCTATATTTGTCGGTCTATATTCAAATTGATTGGTTCCACTATATACAACAAGCTCAATACCTCTTCCACATATAAACCTTTTAGACATTTGAAGACAACTGATCCAACTGATGTCTTCAAAATTTTCTCAAATGATAAAGTTCTCTGTCTGCTTCTGGATGTGTTCTGATTTGTCATGGTACTTCATTAAATATTGTTGCTAAAACTGAACACACAACTCTAGATATGGTATAGCTATCATGAAGCAAACTAGTAGCATCATTCTTATTTTAGGTGGTGTTCTGTATCTGAATTGTCCAGAAATTCCATGAGTAGTTTTTGTTTTATAATTGATAAGCCTCATTGTTGATTGCATTGAGTTTATAGTCAAATATAACCATAAAGTCTTCTTAACATTAACTGCTGTTTAGTAATCTCTTCATCACCATGAACTTGCACATTCTGGCATTTTTCACTTTTTTTTTCAGTATAGGATTTTACACTTTCATTCCTATCAGATTTCATCTTATGAGACTTAGCCCATAGTTCTATCCTACCAAAAACATCTTTTTATATTTTGATTTTGTCATCCAATATATTAACTATCTTTCAGCTATCAGTGTTCCTTATTTACAAATTTAATAAATACAATTTCTGGATACTTATTCAAGTCATTAATAAAAGTGTGGAATACAGAAAAAACAAGGATATCACTCTGTGGCCTACCACAAGATGCAGCTATTTTAGTTCACATAAATCCATTAACCAATACCATTTAGATCTGGACATTCACCTAGTTATCTAGTTCATATTTCTCAATCTTGTTCAAAAGAATATCATGAATGACTTTGTCAAAAGTCTTGTTAAAATCAAGAGAGACAATTTTTATGTCATCTTCTTGAATTATAAATCTCTAGCTCTAAAAAGAAAGGAAATGATTAGTTTGGCATACATGATTTCAACTTCATGAAACCAGGCTTGTCATATACATGATCTCTGATTATTTTTCTAAGTATCTTCAAATATATCTTTAATAATGCATTATCCATTTTAGATAGTTCTTAAGACATTTGGAATGTTAATTGTTCTCCAGTTTTCTGGAACTCTTCTCATTTGATATGGTTCAAATTACTAAGCACAAGTGCAAAATTCTTTCAGTATCCTAAGATGGTTTTTATCTGGACGAGTATATACAAGCTTATTTTTTAAAGGCAGGTGCTATTTTAAGTGCTTTCTTAAGCAAGGCTATTCTGTATTTTAGAATTTGAAGACTGCTCTACCAGCAGGGAAAATGGAACAAAAATAGGAGTTGAGTAGCTGTTTTCCCTTCATCATCCACTAGCATAACATCTTTGCAAACAATGAGGTAAGGCTTTCCTTGTTTTTCTTGCTCTGCATATGCATCTGAAAGCCATGGTTTGTCTTTCATATTTTTGACAACTCTCAGATCAGTCTTATCCTTCCTGGTACCATTTTCAAATAACCTCTGTAGCACTCCTTGTCCATGTGTCACATTATAATCTTCTCTAAATGTGCCAGGCATGAAAATGCTTACATAAATAAAAAAAGAGAAAGAGGAGCAATGAATTTGGCATGCAACTAAAATAACTAGAAAAAGAACAGATTAAAATCCCCAATTGAATACTAAATTAGAAATCCTGAAAATAAAAGGAGGAATTAATAAAATTGAAAGCAATAAAACTATAGAATTAATCCATAAAACTAAGAATTAGTTTTATGAAAAAACAATAAAATAGTTAAACCTTTGGTTAATTTTATATTTAAAAAAAGAAAGAAGAAAACCAAATTACCAGTATCAAAAATGAAAGGGCTGAATTCACCACCAATGAAATGGAAATTAAAGCAATAATTAAGAGCTATTTTGCCCAACTGTATGCCAATAAATTTGACAATCTAAATGAAATGGATGAATATTTACAAAAATACAAATTTCCCAGCTTAAATGAAGAGGAAATAAAATCCTTAAATGGACTGATTTTAGAAAAAGAAATTGAACAAGTCATCAATGAACTCTCTAAGAAAAAATTTCCAGGGCCAGATGGGTTAACAAGTGAATTCTACCAAACATTTAAAGAACAATTAATTTCAATACTATACAAGCTATTTGGAAACATAGGTGAAGAAGGAATTCTACCAAATTACTTTTATGACACAAATATGTCATTGATACCTAAACTAAGCAGAGTCAAAACAAAGAAAATTACAGACCAATTTCCCTAACGAAGATCAATGCAAAAAGCTTAAATAAAATATTAGCAAGGAGATTACAGCAAGTGATCATCAGGATAATACAATATGACCAGGTAGGCTTTTACTAGGAATGCAAGGCTGGTTCACCATTAGAAAAACTATTAACATAGTCAACCACATCAATAACAAAACTAACCAAAGTCATATGATTTATCTCAATAGATTCAGAGAAAGCATTTGAAACAATACAACACTCATTCCTATTAAAAACACTAAAGAGTTTAGGAATAGGAGGAACTTTCCTTAAGATAAGCAGTATCTACCTAAAACCATCAGCAAACATTATATGTAATGGAGATAAATTAGAGGCATTCCCAATGTGATGTTTAAAATCTAAATTGTGGTCGCCTTAAATAAAAAAGCTTCAGTACCAGTCTTTGGGCATTAAACATTTATTAAAGCATACCGATATTTACAATGAGTTCAGAAAGTTAAGAAAAAGAGTCCTACCTAGCCTAGAGTTTCAGCCTGGTTGGGTTCTTCCTGAAGTCCTCCTCCATGAGGCCTGCTTTAATCAAGAACTCTCCAGCAAGCTGATTGTGGAAGCTTTTTATAGGTCTGGAACAGAGGCAGTCCTTACACACTGCTTCAAGCTGATTGGTTGCTGTCCTCCAAATCCATTGGTTTTGAAGGTGTTCTCAAGTTGAGTTCACAGTCCAGCTTCTGAGAATAATACCTTCTTAAGGGATAGTCAGGTGTGATTACAATCCAGGTAATTGAAGTAGGCTAATCAGCAGTCAATCACTCTCACTTGATTCAATCAGTCTAGATTAATCTCCAGGTGGGTCTTTGAGTATCTGCTAAATCCCATTATTTTATCACACCAATAAAATTAGGGGTGAAACAGGGATGCCTATTATCACCTCTATTATTTAATATTGTACTAGAATTGTTAGCTGTAGCAATAAGAGAAGAAAAAGGAATTAAGGAATTAGAATAGGAAACAAAACTTTCACTCTTTGCAGATGATATGATGGTATACTTGGAGAATCCTAAAGAATCAACTAAAAACTGTACTTGAAACAATTAAAAACTTTAGCAAAGTTGCAGGATACAAAATAAACCCACATAAATCCTCAGCATTTCTATACATGACCAACAAAGCTCAGCAGCAAGAGATAGAGAAATTTCATTTAAAGTAATGGTAGACAATATAAAATACTTGGGAGTCTACCTGCCAAGACAAACCCAGGAACTCTATGAACACAATTACAAAACACTTTTCACACAAATAAAATCAGATCTATGTAATTGGAAAATATCAATTGCTCATGGATAGGCAGAGCTAATTTAATAAAAATGACAATTCTACCTGAATTAATTTATGTATTCAGTGCCATACCAATCAGACTACCTAAAAATTATTTTATAGGGTTAGAAAAAATACTAACAAAATTCATCTGGAAAAACAAAAAGTCAAGAATATCAAGGGAACTAATGATAAAAATGCACAGGAAGGTGGGCTAGCTGTACCTAATTTGAAGCTATACCATAAAGAAGTAGTCATCAAAACTATTTGGTACTGGCTAAGAAATAGAGTGGTGGATCAATGGAATAGGTTAGGCACAGGAGACACAGTAGTAAATGACTATAGTAATCTACTGTTTGATAAACCCAAAGACTCCAGCTTCTAGGATAGGAATTTAGTATTTGACAAAAACTGCTGGGAAAACTGGAAGATAGTATGACAGAAACTAAGCATAGACCATTATCTTACAGCTTATACTAAAATAAGGTCAAAATGGGTTCAAGATTTAGATACCATAGATAAATTAGGGGAGGAAGGAATAGTTTACCTCTCAGATCTATGGAGAGGAAAACAAATTATGTCCAAAAAAGAGATGTAGAATATTATGAAATGCAAGTTGGAAGACTTTGATTATATTAAATTAAAAAGATATTTTTACAAACAGAAGCAATGTAGCCAAAATTAGAAGGGAGGCAGAAAGCTGGAGAACAATTTTTATAGTCAGTATTTCTGATAAAGGCTTCATTTCTAAAATATATAGGGAACTAAATCAAATTTATAAGAATGTAAGTCATTCCCTAATTGAGAAAAGGTCAAAGGATATGAACAGGCAGCTTTCTGATGAAGAAAACAAAACTATCTATTGTCATGAAAAAAATGCTCTGAATCACTATTGATCAGAGAAATGCAAATTAAAACAACTCTGATGTACCACCTCATACCTACCAGATTGGCTAATATGACAAAAAAAGGAAAATAATAAATATTGGAGAAGCTGTGGAAAAATTGGAACACTAATGCATTTTTGCATTAGTGCAAAAAATGCATTTGGAGCTGTGAACTGATCCAACCATTCTGGAGAGCAATTTAGAACTATGCCCAAAGGTCTATGGGACTGTTTATACCCTATGACCCAGTGGTACCATGCCTAGATCTATATCTCAAAGAGAACATAGAAAATGGAATAGGACCCACATGTACAAAAATATTTATAGCAGCTCTCTTTGTGGTGGCAAAGATTTGGAAATTGAGGGAATGCCCATCAATAGGGGAATGGCTAAACAAGTTGTGGTATATGAATGTAATGGAATACTATTGTGCTATAAGAAACGATGAGCAGTAGGAGTTCAGAGAAACCTGGAAGGATTTACATATATTGATGCTGACTGAAAGGAGCAGAACCAGGAGAACATTGTACACAGTAACAGCAACATTGTGTGATGAACAATGGTAATAGACTTGGCTCTTCTCAGCAGTGCAATGATACAAAACAGTTTCAATGAACTCATGATAGAAAATGTTCTCAACATCCAGAAAAAAGAACTGTTTAATGTGATTATACATATATAACCTATATCAGTCTGCTTTCCATCTTGGTGAGGAGGAAATAAGGGGGGGGGAGCTAAATTTGGACCTAAAAATCCTATGAAAAAAATATTGAAAACTATCCTTATATGTAACTGGAAAATAATAAAATACTTTAAATTTAAAAAAAAAAACCCCAGACAGGAGCATACTATTTTTCACTTTCATTTTTTTCTTTATCAAGTTTTTTGTACAAAATGATCCATATGGTAATGTTTTACATAATTGCACATGTATAACCCATATCTGATTGATTACTGCCTAAGGGAAAGAGGAGGGGAAGGAGGGAAGGAGGGATAAAATATGGAATTCAAAACTATTAATAAAAATTTTTATTAGTTTAAAAGCTAAAGATAGGAATCACCAGTTAAATACATTTAAAAGCCCAATGTATTAGTATTCTAATTTTCCCACATCTTCTCCAACATTTGTTATTTTCCTTTTCTGTCATATTAGCCAATCTGATAGGTGTCAGGTGGTACCTCAGAGTTGTTTTAATTTGTACTTCTTTAAGCAATGGTGATTTAGAACATTTTTTCATATGACTATAGATAGGTTTGATTTCTTCATCTGAAAACTATTTGTTCATATCCTTTAACCATAATTCAGTTGGGGAATGATTTGTATTCTTAAAAATTTGACTCAATTCTCTATATATTTCAAAATGAGACCTGTGTCAGAAACACTGACTATAAAATTGTTTCCTGACTTTCTGCTTTCTTTCTAACCTTGGTTGCATTTTTTTTGTTTATGCAAAACCTTTGTAATTTAATGTAATCAAAATTATCCATTTTATATTTCATAATGTTCTCTATCTCTTATTTTGTCATAAATTCTCTTCTCCATAGATCTGTCAGGTAAACTCTTCTTTTTTTCTTCTAATTCACATATAATATCACCCTTTATGTCTAAACCATGTACCTATTTTAGCCTTATTTTGGAATACAGTGTGAGATACTGGTCTATGCCTAGTTTCTGCCATGCTATTTCCCAGTTTTCCCAACTGTTTTTGTCAAATAGCGAATTCTTATCCCAGAAGATAGAATCCTTGGGTTTATCAAACAATAGATTACTATATTCATTTACCAATGTGTCTCGTGTACTTAACCTGTTCCATTGATCCCCTACTCTATTTCTTAGCCAGTACCAAATAGTTGTGATTGTTGCTTTGTCATGTAGATATTTTTACAATATATATTTTATAATATTTTTTATACTTTATTATATATATATATATATATATATAATACAGATAGGCCACCTTCCTTTGCATTTTTTTCAATTAATTTCCTTGATATTCTTGACTTCTTGGTTCTTCCAGATGTATTTTTTTGTTATTTTTTCTAACTGTATAAAATAATTTTTGGTGGATTGGTTTGGTGCTTAATGAGTAAATTAATTTGAATTGTCACTTTTATTATTACATTATATTAGCTTGATCTACCCATGAGCAAATGATATTTTTCCAGTTGCTTACATATGATTTTATTTGTGTGAAACATGCTTTGTAATTGTATTCATATACTTCTTGGGTTTGTCTTGGCAGACAGACCCCAAAATATGTTTTTAATTATCCACAGTTATTTTAAGTGGAATGTCTATATCTCTTCTTTCTGAGGTTTGTTGATAATATATAGAAATGCTAATGATTTATGTGGGTTTCTTTAAATTGTGCAACTTTAACAAAGTTGTTAATTGTTTCAAGTAAATTTTTAGTTCATTCTTTAGGATTCTCTAAGTATACTATCATATCATCCGCAAAGAGTGATTTATAGTTTTCTTTCCGAATTACCTATTCCAATTCCTTCCATTTCTTTTTCCTCTCTTACAACCAAAGCTAACATTTCTAGTACAATACTGAATAATAGTGGTGATAATGGACAGCCTTTTACCCTTGATCTCATTGGGAATGCTTCTAGTTTACCCTCATTACATATAATGATTGCTGATAGTTTTAGATAGAAACTACTTATCATTTTAAGGAAAACACTTATCCCTATACTCTAGAGGTTGTTGTTGTTTTTTAAATAGGAATAGTTACTGTATTTTGTCAGAAAGATTTCTCTGAATCTACTGAGGTAATCATATGATTTCAGTTAGTTTTGTTATTTATATGGTTGATTATGTTGATAGTTTTCCTAATATTGAACCAACCCTCCATTCCTGGTATAAATTCCACCTGGTCATCATGTATTATCCTCATGGTAAATTACTATAATCTCTTCACTAATATTTTATTTAAATTTTTTTCATCAAGATACATTAGGGAAATTAGTCTATAATTTTCTTTCTCTGTTTTGGTTCTACCTGGTTTAGGTATCAAAACCATATTTGTGTGATAAAAGGAATTTGGTAGGACTCCTTTGCCTATTTTCCCAAACAGTCTATGTGGTATTATAATGAATTGTTGTTTAAATGTTTGGTAAAATTCACTTGTAAATCCCTCTGAAATTGGAGATTTTCTTTTTAGGGAGTTCATTGATGGCTTGTTCAATCTCATTTTCTAAAATGGGGTTAAGTATTTATTTCTTCTCTTAATCTGAGTAATTTATATTTTTGTTAATGTTCATCCACTTCACTTAGATTGTCAGATTTATCAGCATACAGTTGGGCAAAATGGCTCATGATTATTGTTTTTATTTCCTCTTTATTGGTAGTGAATTAATCCTTTTCATTTTTCATACTAGTAATTTTGTTTCCTTCATTCTTTTTTAAATCAAATGTACCAAAGGTTTATCTATTCTATTATTTTTTCCTAAAACCAGCTCTTGGGGGCAGCTAGGTGATGCTGTGGATAAAGCACCAGCCCTGGATTCAGGAGGACTTGAGTTCAAATCTGGCCTCAGACACTTGACACTTACTAGCTGTGTAACCCCAGGCAAGTCACTTAACCACCATTGCCCCACCAAAAAAACAAACAAACAGAAACAAACAAAAACCAAACAAACAACAAAATAAAATAGAATCAGCTCTTATTTTTATTTATAAGTTCAGTAATTTTCTTACTTTCCATTTTATTAGTCTCTCCTTTGATTTTTAGAATTTCTAATTTGGTATTTAATCGCAGTTTTAATTGCTTTTTCTAACTTTTTTTTAAATCACATGCCCAATTCATTGATTCTTCTTTCTCTATTTTATTCATGTAAACATTTAGAGATGTAAAATTTCCATGAAGAACTGCTTTGCTGTATTCCACAAGATTTGGTATGCTCCCTCATTATCGTCATTCTCTTTGATGAAATTATTGATTGTTTCTATGACATTTTTTATCAACTCATTTTTTAACTGAAATTATTTAGTTTCTATTAATTTTTAGTCTATCTTTGCATGGCCCTTTATTACGCATAATTTTTATTGTGTCATGATCTGAAAAGGATTCAATTACATTTTCTGCCTGTCTGCATTTGATTGTGAGCTTTTTATGCCCTCATTGTGGTCAATTTTTGTATAGGTGCCATGTACCACTGAGAAAAAGTTATATTCCTTTCTATCCCCATTCAATTTTCTCCAGAGGTCTATAATATCCAATTACTTCCTGTAATTCACTTAACTTCTCCTCTAGGAATGTGGGTGCTATACCATTGGTGGATATATGTTTAGTACTGATATTATTTTATTATCTATGGTATCTTTTAGCAAGATGTAGTTTTCTTCCTCATCTCTTTTAATTAGATCTGTTTTTGCTTTTCCTTTGATGGAGATCAAGATTGCTACCCCTGCTTTTTTTTTTTAAACTTCAGCTAAAGCATAAGATATTCTGCTCTAGCCTTTTACTTTGACTCTGTGAGTCCCTCTCTGCTTCAAATGTGTGTCTTGTAAAGAGCATATTGTAGGATTATAGTTTTTAATCATTTCTGCTATCCACTTCCATTTTATGGAAGAGTTCATGCCATTCACATTCACAGTTATGATTACTAATTGTCTTTCCCTCCATCTATTTTTTTCATCTTTCATACATTTCTTTCTCCTTTCTCCCTGTCCCTTTTCACTAGTATTTTGCTTCTGACCACCATATCCCTCAATCTACCTCTCTTCTATCACTCCCCCTTTGCCTCCTATTTCCCTATAAGGTAAGGTAAATTTTTCTATACCCAACTGTGTGTGTATGTTATTCCCTCTTTGAGCCAAATCCAATGATAGTAAGGTTCAAACAATGCTCACCCCCTCCCTTCTTTCCTTTTACTGTAATAGGTCTTTTGCACCTCCCCATGTGATATAATTTACCCTATTCTGTGCCCCCCTTTCCTCTTTTCCTAGTACAATCCTTTTCTTTCCACCCTAATTTTTTATATCATCACATCCAAGTCAACTTATATCCATATTCTCTATCTGTGTATACTCTTTCTAAATGCCCTAATATATATACAGTTCTCAAGAGTTATAAGTATCATTTTCCTGTGTAGGGATGTAAACAGTTTAATCTTATTGAATCACACTTTTTTCTTTCCTGTTTATCTTTTTATGCTCCTGTTGAGTCTTGTATTTGAAGACTGAATTTTCTATTCACCTCTCATCTTTTCATCAGGAAAGTTTTAGTCTTCCATTTCATTGAATATCCATCTTTACCCCTAAAAGATTATGCTCAATTTTGCTGATTCTTGGTTGTAATCCAAGTTCCCTTGCCTTCCAGAATATTATATTCTAAGACCAGTGATCCGTTAAGGTTGAAGTTGCTAATTACAGTGTGATTCTGACTGTGGCTGCATGATATTTGAATTGGTTCTTTCTGGATGCTTGCAGTATTTTCTTCTTGACTTGATAATTCTGGAATTTGGCTACAATATTCCTTGGAGGTTTCATTTTGGGATCTCTTTCAGGAAGTGATCAGTGGATTTTTTCAATGACTATTTTACCCTCTGGTTCTAAGATATAAGGGCAGTTTTTCTTGATACTTTCTTGAAAGATGCTGTCCAGGCTCTTTTTTTAAATCATGGATTTCATATAGTCCAATAATTATTGCATTATCTCTTTTTAATCTATTTTCCAGGTCAGTTGTTTTTTCAATGAGGTATTTAATATTTTCTTCTACTTTTTTCAATATTTTGACTTTGTTTGACTGATTCTTGATGTCTCATAGATTTATCAGCTTTTACTTGCCCAATTCTAATTTTTAAGGAATTTTTTTCCAGTGGATTTTTCCTCATTTGACCAATGTGTATTTTAAAAGAACTTTTCTTCAGTCAATTTTCCTCCTTCATTACCCAAGATATTTACTTTCTTTTGAAAAACTATAATTTCTTTTCCCAATTTTTTTTTTACCTTGCTTATTTGATTTTTTTTTCAGGGCAATGAGGGCTAAGTGACTTGCCCAGGGTCACACACCTAGTAAGTGTCGAGTGTCTGAGGCTGGATTTTGAACTCAGGTACTCCTGAATCCAAGGCCAGTGCTTTATCCCCTGTGCCACCTAGCTGCCCTCACTTATTTGATTTTTAACATGCTTTTTGAACTTTTATAAGAATTCTTTTTGAGCTCAAGAACAATTCATATTCTCTTTTGAGGCTTCACAGGCATTTTGACATTATTGTCCATTTCTGAGTTTGTATTTTAGTCTTCCCTGTCACCATAGTAGCTTTTTATGGTCACGGCTTGTTTTTTGAGGGGCAATGAGGGTTAAGTGACTTGCCCAGGGTCACACAGCTAGTAAGTGTCAAGTGTCTGAGGCCAGATTTGAACTCAGGTCCTCCTGAATCCAAGGCCAGTGCTTTATCCACTGCACCACCTAGCTGCCCCTTTGCTTATTTTTTTTAACTTGAAATCTGATCCTAGGGAACAAGGGAAACTGTCACAAGCTTCTTGCACTGGGGGTGAGGGGCCTGGGCACTCACTTTCTGTGCCTGAGTTTCTAGAGCTGACAGCTTGCTCACTGTGCTAGGGTGGCCTGGCCTAATTGTGCCTTTTGTCCCAGGGTTCTGGGGCCAGCAATTTACCTTTTGGCAAAAGCTGGAGGCCTCACAATTGGCCTGCTGTGCCACTACCATACTAAGCCAGGACCAAATGGCCCCATTTGCTAACCTTTGCTGTGGCTAAGAGCATCCTATTGGGTTGCTGGACACCTTCTGCCCTAAGCTGTACTCCCCTTTCACCCAAGTAAAACAGATCTTTTCTGAAGTCTTTCTAAATTATCTTATGCTGCAAAATTTTTTCACTCTATCTTTTTAGAGTTCTGTCCCTCCAGAATCTGTTGAGAATCTTGATTTAACATTGTTTCTAAGGGAAACTGGGGAGACCTCAAGCAACTCTGCCCTCTCTCATTATATTGTGAGCTCCTTGAGGACAGGAAACCTGTTTTTACCTTTTTTTTATACCTAGCACATAAAAACACTTAATAAATGCTTGTTGATATTGTGTATACAGTTTTACTCAGAGAAGCATCTTGGATGCATACTCCATGGGGAGATTTTCTTGAACAGGAAAGTATCGTTAAAAAAAAGTCTTCCAATAGTAAAAGCAAATAAGAAAAAAAAGCACACAATTCTGTAACTACCTTAAAACATACATGACTTTTCCTAAGGTATCATGGGGATAGGTTGGAATTTCCTTATTAGAGGAAGAGATTCATCTTCCATGCTACAGTTTAGAAATTGTTATCACCACAGCTCATGGTGCTCTGTAATATTTAGCTCTGGGTGAAGAATGGTAATGGGTAATTTTTTTAATTTAGCCATTTTAGTTTTGAGTAATTACAGTTAATACACAAAACAAATGTTGAATTTGCAATGTATACATAGATTAAAGTCACAAAAAACACAGATAAACAAAAAAAGGATGATATTTCAATTGAATTGGAACACAAAAATTACCTTGCACATATGATTTTATTTCATGTTATGAACAAATGTCTAAAACTTAATATGGATAATCCTTGTACTCTTTCCTCATTTTCAAATACCTAAATTTATAGACAGCCTGATGTTTCATATTATGCATAATCCCAAGGTCAGAGAATGGAGTCAGGCCAGCAGAGGTATAAGGAAGAGACAGAAGAAATACTTTATACCTCTATCCTCCTCAAAACTTCATCTGTCATCTAATGATCTCTTTCTACCCTCGTGCAACTGAATCTGCAAAGGGTGCTTGGATTCCTAGACATGGTTCTGTGTTCAAATATGTTATGGTAAAAATCTAATTGTTATAACTAAAATCTAATGTGTGGTTGCCTTAAATTAGAAGCTTATAGCACCAGTCTTTGTCCATTAAGCACTTATTAAAGCATATTAGAAGTTAGCAAAAGAGAGAGGAAGAACACGTGAAGTTCAGAAAGAAAAAGCCCAGCTACCCTAGAGAAGAGACGAATTCAGCCTGGCCTCCTTCTTCTCCCAAGTTTTTCTGCTCCACTCCAGCAGTCCCAGCTACCAAAAAGAAAGATCCTCATCTTCCTGAGTGGAAGCTCCCTGAGGGACAGGAAGAGGGGCAGTGCCCATACACAACTCCAGCTAATTGGCTGGAAGCATTGATTGACATGATTTACCGGTGGTTCTATGAATAGTGATGACTTCCAGACTGCCAATCCAAGCCACATGTTTGCTAGGGGGTGGGGCCCTGGTCCTCACAATAATGATAAAGTATATCACTATCTATTTCTATCTTCAAATGCTAATATATCAAGTGAAACATTCCTGAATATCTTCTAGAACAGTAATATATGCAAAACTGTGATCCAGGAGACTAAGTAATTCCCAAAAGACATTGCTCTATTGAGCATATACCTCAGCCTTTAAAGGTTCACATGTAGTTGGCAATAAATGATTCTGTAGTATGATACCTGAAAAATGACTTCCTAATGCACCGAGAGTGCTTAATGCAGCTACTCTCCCAATGTCATTTGAATAAATGAAAATGTATGATTGAGAAGAATAAGTCCCCTCTCCAAATCAATTGTTCTAAACCAAATTAACCCAAGAGTAGCTGCTGGAACAGCTGCTTCCATTACCCAATATTCCTTACTTGTCAATTTGTTAATATGGTGTAAATGAGAGCAGCAAGGCTGTAAAATTCTGGTGATTTCACCATGGTGATAAGGCTTAGCTTTTAAAAGTTCAGAGCCCACTGAAAAGCAGACCTTTGGCTGCTTCAAGACTAAATCAGAAGGTATTTGAACTGCCATTCTGGGGAGGACGTGGCCATTCTCAAATTTCATAATGACTAGACCTGAAGACACCAGTTGTCTGCACACTCTGGTTTCTATCACAGCCTGTTTACAATGTTGACATTTGTAGTTATAATTGAAAGTGATCACTTCCCATTCTGTAATGTCCTGAAAGGGTCACCCCTCCACAGAAACCTCATCATTTTACCTCTGCTGTAGGACTTATCTTTAATCTCCCTTTAATGGGATGGATGTTTGCTCCCAGTCTGTTTCTGCATGTAAAACAATCTGTTTGGCACTTCTGGATGTGCTCTGAGCAAACCACAGATTGTGTGTATACAAGAAGGTATGTTATTATTATTGTTATTATTATTACTTATTTTATTGCTTTTCTCCTCCTTCCAGTTCGGACTCTAGTTAAAACCACAGCTAACCCTACATGTATAAAGATTAAAGGCAAGACTACTGTGAGTCACAAACATCAAAAGCTACCAGTTGTACATGACCAAGATAAATTGTATGCTATTGTTTTTTGTGGGGTTTTTTTCAGGATACAAAAGCTTCTCATTATCATTCCCATTGTGAGTCCTGGCTATTTCTTCCCTAGTGATTCCAGATGTCTATCAGAGATGATAAATACCATCTCCCCAGAGAATAGAACCGTCCTAATGCACAGGAAGGGGCTGAATGTGAGAGAAAGATGAGAGGGTAGCAAAGGTAAAAAGGCTGAAAGGGGAATGTGAAAGAGAATTTGATATAGTGATGTCAGGAAAGGTTACAAATATTTTCTGGCTGACATGCTTGTTTGGGGAAACAATTCTACTCTGGATATGCATGTCTAATTAGAAAGAGAGTTTACATTTAGTGTTTTTGCAGTCGGATAACAAAATCCTTTGTCAGAGCTTATGGCATTATAGAAACTTAATCAGGGATGAGAAGTAACTGAACCAGGAATATGTCTCCTTGCTACCTATGTCATGACATCATTGAGAAAATGAAGCTAAAGTCCCAGGAAATAAACTTATGAAATGGGAACACCTCCCTAGAACACCACTCTCAGCCTACTACCCATGTTACATGCCCACTGTGTAGGTATGATTTTGATATAATGGATTCTTTCTAGTCATTATCCCTGACTCCCAATGCATAGGTTCTCCTTTATGTTTTTTCATCATAAATTCCAGTAATTATATTTTAGAAATTAATTATATCCTAAACATATTACTTCCTAAAATTCTAGTCTGGCTACAAGCAGAACTATCCATAGGGGTACACAAGTGATCACAAATTCAAGCTATTGCAGAAAGAGTACTCTATTAAAGTCACTATTTTCTCCATTCATCTTTTTAACAAATTATATAATATATTAGTCTCTACAAGGATTCATTTTTAAGCTTAACAGAAATGGTTAAGATATGACTTAGAGTACCATTTATGTGCTCACTATTGAATCCATAGCTCTTGAACATCCACTGAAATATTATCCTGACAAATTCTGCACATCCCAGGCAAAGGGGATGGGGTGTGGAGGACTAGCCTCAGTTCATTTATTTTTCCTCAACACAAGTTAATTTTAATGTTGGGGTTTCCTTATATTTTGTAAACTTTTACCATATGTCCAGAAGACAGATCAAATTTTGGAGCCAAATTGCAGATAATGACATCAGGGATAACAGGCTCTTTAAAGATAATAACATGCAGGGGGCAGGGGGGAAACAAGTTGACCTTTTGCACAAGGTGGCCAATGAAAAGGAATATTCAAATGTCCATCCATTTGTAAATCTCACTACTTGGAAGTCGTCTAAAATTTAATCATCTTTTCAGAGCCCTTTCTAGGTATTTAATTCATACTATAATCCTAAGTATGAAATCCCTCTTTGCTACTGAAAGGATCTGAATTCATTCCTGTAGATATTTCCTCCACTGATGCAGGTTGAAACACTTTTTAGCCTTAATACCATAACAGGATCATATATTTACAGAAAGAAGGGACCTTAGAAGCCTGCTAGTCCAAAGCCATTAATTTACAGATGGGGAAACTAAGGCCCAGAGGGGTTAAATGATTTGCCCAAAGTCACACAGGTAGTAAGTGACAGAAGCAGATTCTCTAATATAAAAATGTGTACCTTTTTCATAGTACCACAATCAATAGTCTTCCAGAGTTCCATTGACTGAAAAATTTCTCCCTTTTATCCATCTTCCTGGTGATGAGCCTCTCTCAATATAGTTGGATTTTCAACTACCAGCAAACAGTTTCCAATAGGCTATACATATTCAAACCCTTCCAAGCTTCATAGGACCAGCCTGAAGTCTCCTAGGCATAATATTTGAGAGTTCAAGATTACCTCCATATCATTATGAGGTACAGTGGAGGTTAAATACTATCATTCACATTTTATATGTGCATCTGAAGTCAGCACTATATCTTCTTGAAATTTCATCTCTTAGTAACAGAAGCACAGGGTATCTAGGTGGCACAATGGATAGAGCACTGGCCCTGGAGTCAAGAGGACTTGAGTTCAAATCTAATCTCAGACACTTACTAGCTATGTGACCCTGGGTAAATCATTTAATCCTGATTGCCTCAAACATCTAGGGCCATTTCTAGTCTTCCTTCTGATATATATACATACACATATATGTGTGTGTATGTGTATGTATATGTATATATATATATATATATGTGTGTGTGTGTATATATATGTATAGTGTATGTATATGTGTGTATATATACACATATACATATATATCAGGAGATTTTTCTGGCTTCTCAGGTAGATCCTCTGTGGAGGATTTATAGAAAGACATGGAAAACAATGACAGGGTGGGGATCAGCTACAATCTATAGCAGTGAAGAGATTTCATACACTAACATGATCAAAATCTATTAAGATATATGTCAATGTGGCAGGGGGTGTCCTATGGAATACCTCTGGGATGTGCACTTATCCCTCTTCTAACATTTTTATTAATGATTTGAATGAAGGCAAAGATGGCAGGATCATCAAATTTTGAGATGGAACAAATCTAGGAGAGCTAATTGTACATTGGATGACAAAGTAAGGATGCAAAAGGATCCTGACAGATTAGAGTATGGGATATTAAATTGAATAGGGAGAAATATAAAACCTTTAACTTGGATAGTGGTGCAGTGGGTAGAGCACTGGGCTTAGAGTCAGGAAGACTCATCTCCTTACCCTGGCCAAGTCACTTAACCCTGTTTGCTTCAGTTTTCTCATCTTAAAATAAGGTGGAGAAGGAAATGATAAAACACTCCAGTATCTTTACCAAGAAAACCCAAATGGAGTCATGAAGAGTTGGACATGACTGAAATGACTGAACTTGGATACAAAACTTGTATACAAAAATCAACTTCATAAGTACAAGAAAGGGGAAGCATGGATAAACAATTTCTGAAAAAAATGTGGGGGTTTTAACATGCTGCAAGCTTAATACGAGTTACCAATGTTATGGCTGATCACACAAACCTAAGGCAAACTTGAGCTCTACTAAGAGATGTGAAGGCAGCAAAACTCACAGAAGAATGTGCTGAAATCATCTTCTAACCAAGAACAGCTTGGAAGGTCAGAAGGAAGGAGCTGCTATGCTGATACAGGAGTCAAGCCCAACCCCACAGTTACCCTGTCACAGATCCAGTCCCAGGAAGGGCTCACCAGAGAAGTATACCCCCCAGAGAAGTACCAGTGTCTTCTGGAACTAAGCTCACAGTCTGGTGAGAGGGCTGAGCCCTGGGCAGGGGGGAAACTACAGGGGTCTATGCTGGTGTTGTGGCAGAAGTTGGATTTTTCACCCCTGCTGAGAACCAGGAGGTAGTCTTGAGTAGCAGTGGCCCAGGTGGGGGAGGAGCACAGGCTCATCAGAGCTAACAACCAAAACACACAAAGCTGGTTGATTAGCAAGTTGGTCTGGGGTCATCTATAGACCAGGGAACAGGCCGGGCAAGTGAAGAACCTGATCCTCCTTAAATCATATCACCTGGGACTTCTTAAGCTTTGGATACTACAGCCTGGAAACAGTGCCCCACTTTAAGGAGCTAAAAGTCAAGTAAAAGAAAGGCAAGATGAGCAGACAGAGAAAGGTGAGGACCATAGAAAGTTTCTTCAGTAACAAGGAAGACCAAGGTGCATCCTCAGAGAAAGATGTCAACAGCAGGGCCCCTAAATCTAAAGCTTCCAAGAAAAATATGAATTGGTCTCAGGCCATAGAGGCACTCAAAAAGGACTTTGAAAATAAAGTTAGAGAAAAAAATGGAAAGAGAAATGAGGGTGATGCAGGAAAGACATGAGAAAAAAGTCAACAGCTTGAAAAGTCAAATTCACCAAATGGAAAAGGAGGTACAAAAGCTCTCTGATGAAAATAATTGCCTAAGAATGAGGATTGAACAAATGGAAATCAGGGACTTTATGAAAAACCAAGACACAATAAAGCAAATCCAAATGAATACAAAAATTGAGGGCAATGTGAAATATCTTCTGGGAAAAACTGCTGACCTGGAAAATAGGTCCAGGAGAGATAATCTGAAAATTATTGGTCTACCTGAAAACCATGATCAAGGAAAGAGCTTAGACATCATCTTCCAAGATACTCTCAGGGAAAATTGCCCTGAACTTCTAGAAGAAGAAGCTAAAATAGAAATTTAAAGAATTCACAGATCACCTCCAGAAAGAGATCCCAAAAGGAAAACTCCTAGGAATATTATAGCCAAATTCCAAAGCTCTCAGGTCAAGGAGAAAATATTGCAAGCTGCCAAAAAGAAAGAATTCAAGTACTGTGGAGCTCAAGTCAGGATAGCACAAAATCTAGCAGCTTCTATACTAAAGGACCAGAGGACATGGAATATGATATTCCAGAGGGCAAAGGAAATGGGATTATAACCAAGAATCACCCACCCAGCAAAACTCAGCATAACATTTCAGTGGAAAAAATGGGACTTTAATGAAAAAGGCTTTCAGATATTTATGATGAAAAGACCTGAACTGAATGGCAAATTTGACTTTCAAATACAAGACCCTAGAGGACCATAAAAAAATTGGAGCAGGGGGACATACCTGGGGTCATACAGTGGGTGACTGTCTTGTGTCTGAGGCTGGGCTTTGACTGGGATCCCCCTGAGTCCAGGGGTGATACTTTGCCCACTGTGTCACCTAGCTAGGCGATGACATCTTTAGGGTTAAATTGAGGGGTAAAGGGAATGCACTGGGGGAGGGAGAAGGGCAGAGGTGAAATCCTACATGAAAGAAACAGGAAAAGGTTTATGGAGTGGGGGAAGAGATGGGAGAGGAACATGGCAGTAAATGAATTTTATACTCATCAGAAAAGGCTCAAAGACCTTAAACTCATCAGAGCTGCCTCAAGGATGGACTAACACACACACACCCAACTGGGTGGAGTAATCTCTCTAACCCTGCAGGAAAATAGGAGGGGAAGGGGATAAAGACAGAGGGGCAAAAGAAGGAAGGCAGAGTGGGGGAGGGGACAAAAAAAAGCAAATCCTTTTTGAAGAGGGATAGGATGAAAGAAGATGCATAATAGAATAAATATCATGGAGAAGGGAATAGGATGGAAGGGAAACAGTTAATAGTAATCATGAAAAAGAGAAAATTCAGAAAAATTGTAAAAAATATATTTATAGCCACCCTTGGTGGAGGCTAAGAATTGAGAATCAAGGGAATGTCCATCAATTGAGGAATGATGGAAAAAGCTGTGCTATATGATTGTAGTGGAATGGTCTTGTGCTACAAGAAATGACAAACAGGATGATCCCCGAAAAACCTCGAAAGACTAATGAACATCGATGTATAGTGAAGTGAGCAGAGCTGGGAGGACATTGTACATAGTGACAGCAGTATTGTTCAATAAGTAATTGTGAATGTATTAACTACTCTCAGCAATGCAATGATCCAAGACAATCCCAAGGAACTAATGAGGAAGCTTACCATGCACCCCCATAGAAAGAACTGATAAAAAGAACACTTGTGGATTGTACATTTATAACCTGGTTGCAGTCTTGTTGAGGGGGGAGGAAAGGGAGGGAGGGAGAAAAATTTGGAACTCTAAATCTTATGAAAATAAATGTTGAAAACTACCCTTACATGTAACTGGGAAAAATAAAATAAATGTTTGTTGCTAAATATATATATATAAAACAAAGAAAGTTAAAATTTTTTAAAAAGAGATTTGAAAATTCAAGGAATAGGAAGGTCATAGTCTGACAGTCGCATTGTACTCCACCTTAATGAGATCTCATTTAGAATATTGTGTTCTGTTTTATGAACCGCAGTTTAAGGACAATGATGGATATGTTGTAGATCATCCAGAGCAGGGCACTGAGGATAGTGGAGGGACAGAATTAGAGGGTTGGCTAAAGGAGCTAGTTTGCTTATTTTGGAGAAAAAAAGACATTGTGGTGGGGGGGATATGTCAGCTTTATTCAAGTATCTGAAGGGCTATTATGCATAAGAGGAATTGGCTCCAGGAGCAATGAGTTACAGAAAAACCAATTTAAGGTTTTTGTCAGGTAAAATTTTCTAATAATTCATATATCTAAAAGTAAAATAGGTTGCATCGATGGGTAATGGATTCCCCATTATTGGAGGAAAAGAAGTAGAGGATGGGTAATCATAAAGCTTCTTAAACTGTGGGTTGCAACCCTATATGGATCACATAACAATGGGGGTGGTAGGAAAAAATTAGTCAGTAAAGGTTTGATCCATATTCCTATTTTATATACCTTTATACCCAGAGTCATGTAAAACTTTCTTTTGTAAAAAGGGATCATGAGTGGAAAAAGTTTAAGAAGCCTTACTATAGTGGAGGTTTATATAGTGGAGTATAGATTGGACTAAGGGTCTCTTACTCCTCTTAAAGTTCCACTATCTTATGTTATCTGAATTCCTATCTTTTCCCTTGCTAGACTTTAAGCTTTATGAAGGCAAGATCCTTATCTAAACTTTGCATCTTGCACAGAAAATAACACATTGTTATGTATACAGATGCATAAGACTCTTTTTAAAATTAAATTTTGAAAGGGGAGTCCTTAAAATAGCCTTTGGTGTTGAATAGGGAAACTGAATAAGATATTATTAAGCAGAAATTCTGCCTATTAGATATTTACTGGTATTGGTGCAGTGGATAGAGAACTGGGCCTAGAGTTAGGAAGACTCATCTTTTGAGTTCAAACACAGCCTTAGACACTTATTAGATGTATGACCCTGGGCAAGTCACTTAACCCTGTTTGCCACAGTTTCCTTGTCTGTAAAATGAGCTAGGGAAGGAAATGATAAACCACTCCTGTTATCTTTGCCAAGAAAACTCCAAATGGAGTCAAGAAGAATCAAACACAACAGAAAAACCACAAGAATATTAAATCTCTTTAAGTAGTTTAAACAGAAAAAAAAAATGAGTAGCTAAGAGGGTTAGAATCATCTCCACTGTTTTTGAAGGATTCTCAACACCTCTTAGGATGAGCCTAGAGGAACAACGAGGAGTTCTGGAAAGAGCTCTGGCCTCAAAGTCAGAATATCATTGTTCCCATTATCTCTCTTCCCCTAACTTGCTTTGTGAATCTGGGAAAAGTAACCTCCCCTTTCTTGAGCTTCAATCTCTCAGTCTTTAAAAGAAGTTAATTGGAGTAGCTAATGATCTTTAATATCTCTTCCATTCCAACATCCTACAGTTCAGTGAAAGTAATTCTTTCTGGCAGATAAATCCATGAACTATCCTGAAATCATACATGTAAAGAGGATCTATTGCTAAAATGCTACCAGGGAGTGATATCCTTGTACAAGGTCCAATTGCCTGAAGCAGATTTTATCATTCAGTATGTACCTTCTCCCTAACTCCTCTGGGATTTTGCTGCAATTCTAAATAGGAGAAAGAAAGGATCCCATTTTTCTCCACACAATCCAGGGCTGTGGGTATCACAGAGCTGTCCTATAGGGTTAGTTACACCTGCCATAGTACTGTTGGCATGCAGCAAGAATACGCTATCAAACACTCTCCAAAAATTAGGGCTTGGGAACTGTACCCATCCTCTTGTGTCTCCCAGGATTAGAGACTCATAATCAGCATCAGGGCCTTGAGGATACACGTGCAGTGATCTGTGTTCTCTTGTCATGCATAGCATTCTTTGGCATCACCCACAAGTGTAATTAGTGTCAGGGATTGCTACCTCATGCTTCACTTTAAAAACACAAGTTAAATGAGAGTAGTGCATTTTAAAGAGTGTGTTATAATCACTGCTCTGCTTCCTGCTTTCCATTAGAGTGGCTTGAGTAAATTACTGGGATTTGAGGACCATCCAGAATTCATTTCACAGCTGGAAGAATAACATAATATAGAATGGCCAAAAGGTATAAGACATCGTGAATATTGTCTTCACGTTAATAGCCCCCAATCTCTTGAACTGCAACATGTGGCCAGAGATCACTTCATAGAGCCTTTTCTGAAATCCTACAGCTCATAGTTAGTTCCACAAATAGAGTCCCAATTCTTCCACTATTTAGCTCCTCTCTGGCAATAAATCTGGCACATGTAGGAGTAGTAGTTTCCCTCGACTTGCCCCTGCCCCCACCCCCTCACCCCCCACCCAGTATCCCATAGGTTATCAGGACAAAAAAAAATCAATTTAGGAAAACATTTTAAAAGACATATATAATGTCTTAGATTCCTTTAAAGCTAAGCTCAAGTGCCCTGTCCTACAGGAAGTCTTCCCACACCAGTTGGTATATATTTATATAAAATATTTTTATATTTAATTTGTAATGTACATTTTTTTCTTCCTTCATTTTATCTTTGCCTTGGTATCCTCACAACCTAGCATGATGCCTGGCACCTAGTAGCCACTTAAGAAATGTTTGTTGAACTAAATTGAATTAAATAATAAGTTTGGACTCAGCAAAACAATGATCCAAGAGTCATGATGAAGTCTATCAGCTTCCAAAGAAAGAACTGATGTTGTCTTTTTTCTGCTTGGGGAAATGGGGGTTAAGTGACTTGCCCAGGGTCACACGGCTAATAAGTGTCAAGTGTCTGAGGCCAGATTTGAACTCAGGTACTCCTGAATCGAGGGCCAGTGCTTTATCCACTGTGCCGCCTAGCTTCCCCCTGGTATTGTCTTAATACAGACTGAAGTATGCTATTTTTCACTTTCTTTCATTCTTTTTTTAAAATTTAAGTCTTCTTGTATAAAATGAGTAATATAGAAACATTTATATGATTGTACATGTATAAAGTATATTGTATTGCTTACTGTTTTAGGGAGGGGGAACAGGAGGGAAGGAGGGATAGAATTTGGAACTCAAAACTTTTTAAATGTTTTTTAAAATTTTTAACATGTAATTTGGAAAACAAAATATTATATACTTACATATATGTATATTTTAAAAGAAATAATACCTTAAAATTTATGAATCACTTTGCATACATGACCTCACTTGAGCCTCACAACAGCATTGTGAAGAAACTCCAACAGATATTGTTCTTATTGTATTTATGTAGAAACTGAGGCTCAGAGAAGTTACTTGATTTTTCTCATGGTCACATGATTAGTGTCTGAAGTAAAATTCAAATCCAGATAACTCATGACTCTAAGTTATATACAAGTAATCACAGATGCAAGTATATGGAGTCCTTTGTGACTTAAAAATATATGGGGGTATATTTTAGTCACATTTATACCACTTACACACAGGGTGCCCCAAAAGTCTTAGTATACTTTGAAGCTGGACCTAAAACTGGACTAAATCTTTTGGAACATCCTGTGTTTTCACATAATATATATGAACACGCATATGTGCTTGTGTACATGTATGTATGTATGTATGTGTATATATATATATGTATATATATATATATATTACACAAATGAATCTGTGTGTTTATATGCAGCAAACCTTGGGGAATATAGGTCATTCTCACAGTTCCAAGGAACAAAAAACATTCAACAATATTTATATTTGTTAAAATGAATGCTAACTGCATTAAACCTTAGCAAAAGTTAAATATATCAAACGTGAAAAAGATGCCCACTCAAAATTTTTCAATAAAGAGAACTAACTGGTACTCAAAAATACTTTGAAAACCAACCAAACATTAGACTCCAAGAGTGAAAAATGAATCTCAACCCATGTTCTGCAGATTATATTGAACTAGAAGACATCCAGAAGTGCAAGTTTATAAAACCAGCTCAATTAAGTAATAAAGGGGAATCCCAAAATAGAATATCCTTATGGAAATACAGGATTTGCTGACCCCAAACTCACTGCCTCTTCCCAAATGTTCTTATTTATATCCTAATATCCTAAGCCACATTTCCTGATATTTAAAACCCTCTACACTTAGTATCACTGAAAAGTCATTATTAGGTTTCTGCTTCCTTTTCCATATTATTAATAAGGATGTTCCATGAAATTAGACACTTAGCCCTACCATAAGTACTTCTTCCAAAAGCAATCTAAGACCATTTGTCAATAATTTCTGTGGATCTTCTACCCATTTTTATGGTGGCAGCAGTGGGGAAAATGGTTGCTAACCCATGCAACTTTTGAATTCTTTGAAATCTGGGAAACCATCACATAGGAGAACAGTCTATCTAGTTCTGAGACAGAATGTTATGTACTCCTAAATTTTGTGGTCTGATTGATCTCTCATTATTCCTTAAGGCAGCACAATGAAGTGATAATGGTCTTTCTATATAGTACTTTGCACTGGACTTTGCAGCAGCCACATTCCTCAGCAGAGAATCCTGGGATGAAGTCCGTTCAAATCTGAACTGGTTCAAAGGACATTGGTGTACTCATTTTAAACACTGGCCTTTGAAACAATAGCTTCTTCTCAGGCCTGTAGTCCCCCCAAAATCTCTAAATCCTAATTATTTATGTACCACCCCCTCCTGAATTATCTCAAGTCACAAGTTGGGTCCCCAGGGAAGTGACAATCCCTAAGTTCAATTATACTATATATATATATACTGTTAGTTTTCACTCCTTAAGGTCCTATGATCAAGAGCCCCAATGGATATCTGTACTATAATAATCTAGTAGATATAATTACCTCAAAGCAAAGATATTTTCCAATACAAAAATCATAACAATAATTGGGGCTTTTTAAGATTCCCTATGAAACTGAAGCATACTTGTCTACAACCATACATACTATTGTGAGAAAATAGTTATTAATAATGGGGTTTTTTGGGGGGAGGCCCAGAGACCCTCCCACTCAGAAACTCTGGCTGGTTTCTCAGAGCCAGCCCAAAGTCCTTAGACATGGAAATCAGATTCTCAGTAGAGAAAATAAAGATGAAAAACACACCTACCTGAAAGCCTTTTCCCCTCAGAGAGTCTGTGCTCTGGACTCTGATCTCAGCATGTACAGCTCATTTTAATATGGACCACCCTCAGGTCCAGTAAACCAATAGATTTGAATGATGCTAGCCAATTAGGTTGGAACAGTGTGTAAGGGCCGCCCCTCCTCTGGCCCTCAGGAGGCTTGCTCTCTTTCTCTTGGCCTAATAGGCTGAAGGAGGCAGCCAATCATCTCCCCCAAACCCCCTTGCTCTCCTCTCTATCTAGGTAATGTAGGGCTTCTGAACTCTAAATTGGAGCCATGTGCTTTCTCTTTACTAACATTTAATATGATTAATAAATGCTTAATGCCAAAAACTGGTGCGATAACCTCTAATTTAAAAGTAGCAATATATTAGAAACCCCAGCTAAGTTCCCCAATAACTTAGAACAGGGACAGGCTTCCCCCCAATATTTCAAATGACACAGTGTCACTGTCAGCAGAAAACAGGATCTTAAATATTCCTCTATTAAAGAATTACTTGCACTCATGATCCAATCAGAGTTAAAAGTAAAAGTTTTTTTAATTTGGCACAAGGGGATACAGCCAGGAGAAGAAGTCTCAACTTCAACTCTTGAGGAGGAGCCCAGATCTATGGCATGTTCCTCAATCAGCCAGAGGAAAGACAATGCTTTTATAGGGGAATTGAGGGAGACATGATGATGATCAGGATACTATCAGAAAAACCTGGAAAGACCTACATGAACTAAAAAAGGAATATGAGAGATTACCTAGTCCAATTCACTCATTTTACCAATGAGGAAACAAGCCCAGAAAGGCTAATTAAGCATCTAGGATTCAAACCCAGGGACTCTGACTCCAAATCTAGTGGTTTTCTCACTAAATCACATTGTCTCTGTCTTGATAGTTTATGCTCTTATCTCTCTCCCAGATAATTAAAGTAGCCTCCTAACTGAACTCTTTGAGTCAAGGGTCTCCTATATCCAATCTATCCTCAACACTACTATCAAAACAATATTTAATAAGAAACAGCTTTGACCATGTCATTTCCTTACTCAATAAACTCCCATGGCTCTCTATTACTTCTTTTTTTTTTTTTAGTAAGGCAATTGGGGTTAAGTGACTTGCCCAGGGTCACACAGCTAGTAAGTGTTAAGTGTCTGAGACCAGATTTGAACTCGGGTCCTCCTGAATCCAGGGCCGGTGCTCTATCCACTGCGCCATCTAGCTGCCCCTCTCTATTACTTCTAAATAAACATTCCTTTGTTTGGATATCAAAACTTTTCATGGTCTGGTGCCAACCTAAATTTCCAAATTAGTACATGCTTTCATATATATGTTACGGTCCAAACAAACACATTCTTATTCTTCCTCAAATATAACATCCCATCTGCCACCTTTGTACCTTTGCTCCATGCCTCCTTACCTCTTCTGCTTAAAAACCCGACATCTTTCAAAGATTAGTTTACACATGAGGTCTTTTCTGATTCCTCTCAGCCACTGATATCTTCTCCTTGAAATAGTTTTGTGTTTATTTTGTAGATTCTTTGTATATGTGTGTATATCTCTGCCCCTCTCCCTTTCTCATAAAATGGAATATTCTTTAAAAAAAACCTTGGGGGGCAGCTAGGTGGTGCAGTGGATAGAGCACTGGCCCTGGATTCAGGAGGACCTGAGTTCAAGTCCGGCCTCAGACATTTAGCACTTACTAGCTGTGTGACCCTGGGCAAGTCACTTAACCATCATTGCCCTGCAAAAAACCAAAAACAAACAAAAAAAAACCTTTGTAGCATATTTCTTTGATAAAGGTCTGATTTTCAAGATACATCAGGAATAAGAGCCAATACCCAATTGATGAAAATGAAAGGCAGAATTTAAGTATTTAATATGTTGAATGTAATAGAACACTCATTAATTAAGTGCCCACTCTGTCAGATGCTGTGCTAAGCACTGAGGATACAAATGCAAAACAAGACAAACCCCACATTTAAGGAACCTGCATTCTAATGGATAAAGACAACATGTAAAATAGAGGAGTGCAGGAAAGGCGTTGGAGTGTTGGCTGGTGAGGAAAAAGAGAAGTTCAGAGACTGAGTCAAAACAGGATTGAAGGGGCAGCTAGGTGGTGCAGTGGATAAAGCACCAGACCTGGATTCAGGAGGACCTGAGTTCAAATCTGGCCTCAGAAACTTGACACTTACTAGCTGTGTGACCCTGGGCAAGTCACTTAACCCTCATTGCCCCACCAAAAAAACAAACCAGGATTGAAGTTAGTATGTCTGGGGTCCCTTATAATATGGTAGTCTGAACTAGGGACTCAACTTTCTGGGCTACATGCCTTCCAATGTATGTAAGTTAAACTTTTTTCACTCCATACCATTATTTATCACATTATTATAAATTCCCTTCTAATGATTATTATCCTCCTATTTTGAATAAGATAATTTTTAAGGTTCCTTTCAAATCTAAAATTCTATGACATATTTAGATAACTAAACTTAAAAATAATGCTAAATAGTCAGCTCCTAGATGGTTGGAATTTTGTCTGATCACTATTTGTATCCCTTGAAGCACAGAGCATAATCATTTATATGGAGTAATTGTTCAACTAATATTAGTCAAATAAACCGAGTTCAATAATTCTTTCCAAATATATAATGGATATTTTTAGACTTTGATTTTGAAATTTCAGCTGATGAATAACTACTCAGAATTCTCTTTCTTTTATAATGCTATCTTCTGTCTATCAAGACTAAAAAATCCACTCTAAAATACTGTTTGCCAGCAGTGGTTGACAGATTTTACTATTTTTTCACTTTTTTTTGTACTATTTTACACTTTTTTCAACAGGAAAAATAGTTAGCACTTACAAAGCTTTTTTAAGGTTTGCAAAGTGATTTATAAATATTACTATAACCTCACAACAACCCCGGGAGGTAAATGCTATTATTATCCCTATTTTATAACTGAAAAAATTGAAGCAGACATGCCCATTGTCACATAGCTAGTCGAATTATCATTTGAGGCTGAATTTGAATTCAAGTCTTCTTGAATCCAGGACCAGTGTTCTAGCCACTTCACAAACCCCTAGCTTTGACAATGTGAGACATGAAGGATAGCCTTCCCAGGTTTAACCACATAGCCTGTTTTGTCTTGTTATTTTTTTTTGGTTTGGGGTTTGGGGTTTTTTGCTTTCATTTACTTATTTGTTTGTTTATTATTCATTCATTCATTTGTTTGTTTGTTTGTCTGGAATTTCCCCAAGTTACATGTATGAATAAATTTTCACATCAATTTTTAAAACTATGTGTTCTAAATTCTCTTCTTCGCTCCCTATGCCCCCTTTAGAACTCAAGCAATTCAATATGTTACACATGTTCAGTCATGTAGAACATTTCTACATTAGTCAAGTTAGGGTTTTTTTGTTTGTTTTGTTGTTGCTATTGTTATCATTGTTTTTGCAGGGGCAATGAGAGTTAAGTGACTTGCCCAGGGTCACACAGCTAGTAAGTGTCAAGTGTCTGAGGCCAGATTTGAACTCAGGTCCTCCTGAATCCAGGGCCAGTGCTTTATATACTGTGTGACCTGCCTGCCCCCACTTTTGTCAAGTTGTAAAGGAAAACAGACAAAAAAACCTTTAGAAAGAGGAACTAACAAAAAGAATATTCTTAAATCTCTATTCAGTTACCATCAGTTCTTCCTCTATAGATGGATTGCATTTTTCATAAATCCTTCTGATAATATCCTGCTCATCATTTCTTTTTTTCCATATAAATATTTTATTATTTTCCAGTTACATTTAGAGATAATTTTCATCATTTGTTTTTATAAAATTTCTAGTTTCAAATTTTTCTCCATCCCTCCCCTCCCTCCCCGTTCCCCAAGACAGCAAGTAATCTGATATAGGTTATATATGTACAATCACATTAAACATATTTCTGCATTAGTTATGTAATGAGAGAAGACTCAGAGCAAAAAGGAAAAACCTCAAAAAAGAAAAACAACAACAAAAACAATAGAAATAGTATGGTTCGATCTGCAAACAAATTCAACAGTTCTTTTTTTTTTTTTCTGGATTTGGAGAGCATTTTTCATCATGCCTGCTCATCATTTCTTATAGTACAATAGTGTTCCATCCTAATGTCATCCCCCAATTTGTTCAGCCTTTCCCAAAGTGATGGGCATCACCCCAATTTGGAATTCAACTTTTTTTTTAAAAAACTCTTTTAGGATATCATCCTAGTAGTGGTTTTGCTAGGTCGAAGAGTATGCATGGTTTTATAGCCCCTTGGCCATAGTTCCAAATTGCTCTATAGAATATGTGAAACAGTTTACAATTTTACCAAGAGTGTATTAATGTCTAACTTTCCCCATATTCCCCACAATGCTTGTCATTTTCCTCTGCTGTCCTATTATCCAATCCCATAGGTATGAGGTAGTACTCAGAATTGTTTTGACTTTAATTTCTCCCATCAATAATGAGTTAGAGCATTTTTTTCATATGGCTATAGGTGACTGATTATTTCATCTGAAAACTTCATGCCTTTTGATCATCTATCATTTGGGGAATGGCTATCATTTTAAGAAAGTTGACTCAGTTCTCTATGTGTTTGAAACTGAGGCCTATCAGACAAACTTGATTAAAGTTTTTTGTTGTTTTTTTTTTTCACAGTTTCTATTGCTAACTGTATTACCCTCCATCTTATTACCTCCCTTTGATATTTACTCTATTTTCTATCTTCTTTCACCCTATCCCTCCTCAAAAGTGTTTAGCGTCTGACTGCTCCCTCCCCTGATTTGCCCTCCTTTCCTTCACCCCTTCCCCCTTATCTCCTCCTTTCCTTCCCACTTTCCCTCAGGCAAGATATATGACAATACGCACTTGAGTGTGTATGTTATACCCTCTTTGAGCCAATTCTGATGAGAGTAAGCCTCACTCACTCCCCTCTACCTCCCCTGTCTTCCTCTCTACTGCATACACGTTTTCTTGCTTCTTTTATGTGGGATACTTTATCCCATTCCACCTCACCTTTTCCCTTTATCCCAGTGCATTTCTCTCCCCTCTTAATTTTATTTTTTTTTAAGACATCAACATGGGGCAATTAGGTGACACATTGGACAAAGCACCCACCTTGGACCAGGAGGCTCTGAGCCCAAATCTGGCTTCAGACATAAGACACTCACCTGCTATGTGACTGTAGGCAACCCACCCAACCCTGAGCTTACCACAAAAGATAAAATAAAATAAAAATGCTTTAAATATATCATCCTTTCATATTCAACTCATACCTGTCCCTTCTAAGTATATTCCATTCATCTTCACTAATAATAAGAAAGTTCTTATCAGGTAGAAGTATCATCTTCCCATGTAGAAATGTAAACAGTTTAGCCTTTTAATGTCCCTCATGGTTTCCTTTTCCTGTTTACCTTTTTATGCTTCTCTAGGGTCTTGTATTTGAAAGTCAAATTTTCTATTCAGTTCAGGTCTTTTCATCACTAATGCCTGAAAGTCCTCTCTTTCATTCAATTCCCATTTTCCCCCTGAAAGATTATACTCAGTTTTGCTGGGTAGTTGATTCTTGGTTGTAATCCCAGTTCCTTTGCCCTCCAGAATATCATCTTCCATGCCCCCCAGTCCTTTAATGTAGAAGCTGCTAGATCTTGTGTTATCCTGATGGTGGCTCCACACTACTTGAATTGTTTCTTTCTGGATGTTTGCAATATTTTCTCCTTGACCTGGAAGTTCTGTATTTTGGCTATAACATTCCTGGAAGTTTGTTTTTGTTGTTGGTTTGGGTTTGGGGTTTTTTTGGGAGGGGGGTGGTGATCTCTTTCAGGAGGTGATCGGTGAATTCTTTCAATTTCTATTTTGCCTTCTTTTTCTAGAATTTCAGGGCAATTTTCCCTGACAATTTCTTGAAAGATGATGTCTAAGCTCTTTTTTTGATCATGGCTTTCAAATAGTCTAATACTTTTCAAATTATCTCTCCTGGATCTAGTTTCCAGGTTAGCTGTTTTTCCAAGAAGATATTTCACTTTGCCTTCTATTTTTTTCATTCATTTGGATTTGCTTTATTATGTTTTGATTTCTCATAAAGTCATTAGCTTCCATTTGCTCAATCCTAATTCTTTAGCAATTATTTTCTTTAGAGAGCTTTTGTTTCTCCTTTTTCATTTAGCTTTTGAAGCTGTTGACTTCTTTTTTATGAATTTTCTGCATCACTCTCATTTCTCTTTCTATTTTTTCTTGTACCTGTCTTACCTTCAAAGTTCTTTTTGAATGGTTCTATGGTATAAGGCCAACTCCTATTGTTCTTGGAAGCTTTTTCTGTCTGCTCATTTTGCCAGCCTACTTCTTGACTCCTTCTTAAAGTGGAGCACTGCTTCCAGGGCACACTGTTGCAAACTTCAGGGGTCCCAGGTAGTACAATTTAAGGAGAGGCACTTTCTGCACTTCCCTGGCCTGTGCTCTGGTCTGTAAGTAACCACAGGTCTGCTTGCTCTTTAACCTGGAAAAAGATTTCTCTTTCACTATGGTTGCAAGCTTGGGTGTGCCTGTGCCCCTCCCCAACCTGGGCTGCCACTCAAGACTGCTTCCTGGTTCTGAGCACAGGCAAGACAATGGAGATCCTCCTGAGCACCAGCAGAGATCCCTTCAATCTCCTCCTAGCCAACCACTCAACCCCATCACTGGACTGTGAACTGAGTTCCAGAAGGAGGTGCTGCTGCAGCCAATTCAGAGACTCCCTCTGGTACAGCCTGCATGGGGCTGGATCTGCCTTGGCATGGCCTGGGTCTGGGCTCCACTCTCACCTGGTACAACAGACCTTTCCTGCCGACCTTCTAAGCCTTCTTTGGCTGGAAAATTATCTCGCCCCATCCTTTTGTGGGTTCTGCCACTCCAGGAATTGTCCTATGGCATCATTTGGAGCTATTTGGAGGGATTGTCGGGAGAGGTCTGTCAAGTTACTGCTTTTCCTCCACTATCTTGGCCCACTTCACTGTACAGTCCTAAATCACAGAAAAGAACAAAATAAATTGATGTAGGATGCAAACATCAGGGTGAAGATTTTGACTAGGTGATATAAACAACTAACATAAATCAGAATGAGTCTTAGAACAGTAAGAATCATAGACCTAGAACTATAAAAGGCCTCAGAAATTATAGAGTCTATCTCCTTCATTTTGGATATGAGAAAATTGATGCCAAGAAGTTAAGTGACTTGCCCAAGCTCATACAGGTAGCAAGTTGCAAGGATTCAAACTTTGGTTTCCAGACACTAAGTTCATAAGTTCACAGCTCTTTCTTCTGTATCATTGTGTATCTCACATGAGAAGTCCAACTAGGTGTTGAAAGAGAATTTTTTGGCTCTATGTGATGGTACAGGCCTGTAATCCCTGTTTCTGGAGAGTTAGACTGAAAGATCACTTGAACACAGGGATTCTGAGTTGTAGTAGGCTGTCAATAAGATATCTACACCATCTAGTACCAGCACAATAAGCCTTCCAAATTAGGGTGCCACCAGGCTATCTGAGAGACAAACTGGTGTAGGTCAGTAAGAGAAAAGGTCAAAGTACCTTTGCCAATCAAAGTAGGACTTTCCCCTGACAAATACAAATGGGTGAGTGGATTAGGGGGGTAAAAGAGAGAGGCAGAGAGAAAGAGGGAGGTGGAATTTGAATATATATTTCTTTGACATTGCTGATCAACCTCTTTTCCTAGATATTGTATCTTCTCTAGGTTCTTGTGATTTTGTGTTCTATTGGTTTTCCTCCTACCTGTTTGACCAATCCTTCTCAGTCTTCTTTACTTATTCTTCATGCATATGAAATGACTAAAAGTAGGTATCCCAAGTCACTCTCCTGGCTGCTCTTCCCTTCCTCCTCTCTGTTGTGTAATTTAAAATTCTCAATGTGGGTTCTAATCTGTTCCCCCAGTTTTGGGGGAAACCGACTAAAATCACTGATAAAACGAGTTTAGGTTTTTAAGGGTTTATTGAAAGATAGAAAGAGAAAGATTGAGAACAGAATTCCAATAGCCTGGCATTCCTATCTTTCCTCAATTTTCCTGTGAAGTCCTCTGGAGTCTCTTTCTCTCCCTCTCTCCTCCACCACCATCAAGTCAGGAACCAAAAGAACCACAGAGCTCTCTGCACAGGCCCTCCTTCCTCCTTCTTCCTTCCTGTCCCCTCCCAGCAAAATGGGAGGCTCCTCAAGTTGATTGGCTCATAGCCTTGATAGAGAGTACCCATGAGCAAATGTCACTTCCTGATGCCAAGGAAAAGCTGCATGGCCTTGCCCTCTGAGGCATTCTCCTCATGGTGGAGCTTTCCTATAGTAAGTCTCCAGTAGGTGGCGTCATTCCAATCATTACACTGTTATCCCTCTTGACTTCACAAGCTCTTATGGGAACAAGTGGCATCTCTATGAAGATGATTCTGAAATCTAAGCAGTCCTGTTCTTCCTCTAGAATCACCAACTACCTTTTGGACATTTCAAACTGAATACCCTAAAGGCATCTCAAATTCCACATGTATAAAACAAAATTCATTATCTTCCTCCTTGTAAATACTTTCCTCTTCCCAGCTTTCCAGATGTCTATTAAGGGCAGTACCAGCCTCCAACTTACCCAAACTCACAACCTCAGTATCATCCTCAACTCTTCACATACATTCAACCCATATATCCAATTCGTTATCAAATCATGTAATTTCTAACATTTCCAGATTCTGGGCATATAATAATCTTTAGGATTTGGGAATAAGAAATTGAAATTTCTGAGAATTCCCAGGATTCCCATAATAATAATGTTTTCTAAATCTTTCATGACATTTAGTTTACATGTTTTAAATAATAATTAATGAAAAATAATAAATAGTGAATCATTTCTCTGTAATGGAACAATACCAAAATTTGGGGGGTTTTTGTAAAAATAGATATCATAAATGCATGGCTTATTATTGTGAACTAATATATTTTGACAATGAATTAAATCACATCTAGCAACAACCAGATGCTTTTTTCTTTATCTTTCTTTAAATACTTCCAATATTATTTATTCATTATTATAGATATATAAATATATTTAATAAATGTGAAATATTAAACTTAGTATTATTTGTAAAGAATTGTAGCTTGTGGTGAATGTTCAAACACTGGAAAATACCACTTAACACATAGGGAAGTAATCAAGTAAAGTTGCATCAGATGTTCTAGCAAGATTAATAACACTACACAAAATCATTTGTCAAAATTACCATTTTAAAGACAATGTATTTTCAAAAGTTATGTCTTTGAATACCACTCATAAAATTTGTATAAAGTATACTATTCAGAAAAACTTACTAATATTTATTTGCAAGATTCACCATTAGCAGCAGACAGGGTCATGAACATACACATAACATAGCAATAGTTGCAAACAAGCCTGGCTGATTATATCATGATTGTTCATATTTTGGTTATCTGAAACAGTGACCATAACATTTTGTGAACATTTCCTGCTCTTGCTCTTGACTTGATGTCAATGGATTCCTTCAAACAAGTATGTTGATTACTGTAAGGGGCTAAAATTCTAGCTATACTGTCTAAAATATCTAATGAGAGGTTGCCAATAAATTATAAGCTTTAGAAAGAGTTAGACTTTTGAGCATTTATTGAAGAGAATAAGAATTTGGTAAAGAGAGAGATAAAGGCCTAGATTCATCTATCAATCAAAGGGAGAACACATTTCTAGCTCCCTTCTCCACCAGAGTCCTGAGGAAAAAGTGAGTCAGCCTCGCCCCCTCTTCCTCCCACAATCAAACGTCACTTCCTGATGCCAACGAAAAGCTGCATGGCCTTGCCCTCAGAGGCCTTCTCCTCATGGTGGAGCTTTCCTACAGTAAGTCTCCAGCAGGTGGCATCATTCCAATCATTACAGTGTTAATAAATATGTTGAATCCCTACTATGAGAGCACAAGTTGGGAGAAAATGCAAAACCGTAAACCAGGCACTGAAATCATTAAGAGGAAAAAAATCTGCATTTAGACTCCATCAGTTCCTTCTCTGGAGGCAGATAACACTATATATCATAAATCCTTTGGAATTATCTTGGATGCTGAGCATAGTTATTCATAGTTGATCATTGTACAATATTGTTGCTACAGTGTATAATGTCCTCCTGGTTCCACTCACTTCATTTTGCATCAATTTATATAAATCTTCTTAATTATTTTTCTGAAATGATCCTGCTTTTTCATGTGCCTCTTGATAGATTTATTTCATCTAAAACTGTTCATATATCAATCATTTATCAATTGGGGAATGGCTCTTATTTTAATAAATTTAATAAATTTGGCTCAGTTTCACAATTACTATTGCTAATTATACTGTTCTCCAGCCTATTCCCTCCCTATGACATTTATTCCCTATTCTCTATTTCCTTTTACTCTGTCCCTCCTCAAAAGTGTTTTGCTTCTGATTGCCCCCTCTGCCAATCTGCCCTCCCTTCTATCACCTCACCCTTATCCTCTTCCCTACCTACTTTCCTACAGGGTAAGATAGATTACTATACCCAATTGAGTGTGTATGATATTTCCTCTTTGAGCCAATTCTGATGGGAGTAAGGTTCAGTAACTGCCCAGCACCTCCCCCATCTCCCCTCCAATGTATAAGGGGGTTTTTTTGCCTCTTTTATATGAGATACTTTACCCCATTCCACCTCTCTCTTTCCCTTTTTCCCAGTGCATTCCTTCCTCACCCTTTAATTTTATTCTTTAAAGATATCATCCCTTCATATTCAATTCATACCTGTGTCCTCTGTCTAACTATACTCCATCCACCTGCCTTAATAATGAGAAAGTTCTTATGAGTTATGAGTATCATCTTATCATGTAGGAAAGTAAACAGTTTAACCTTTTAATATCCCTTATGATTTCTTTTTCATGTTTAATTTTTTATGCTTCTCTTGAGTTTTGTATTTGGAAGTTAAATGTTCTACTCAGCTCAGGCCTTTTCATCAAGAATGCCTGAAAGTCCTCTCTTTCATTGAATTCCCATTTCCCCCCTGAAAGATTATACTCAGTTTTGCTTGGTAGGTGATTCTTGTTTTTAATCCCAGCTTCTTTGCCCTCCAGAATACCATATCCCAAGCCCACCAATCCTTTAATGTAGAAGCTGATAAATCTTGTGTTATCCTGACTGTAGCTCCACAATACTTTGTTTCTTTCTGACTGCTTGCAGTATTTTCTTTCTTTTGTGAGGGGGAGATGGGGCAATGAGGGTTAAGTGACTTACCCGAGGTCACACAACTAGTAATTGTCAAGTATCTGAGGCCGGATTTGAACTCAGGTCCTCCTAAATCTAGAGCCAGTGCTTTATCCACTGGGTCACCTAGCTACCCCCTGTTTGAAATATTGTCCCCTTGACCTCAGAGCTCTGAAATTTTTCTATGATATTCCTGGGAGTCTTCATTTTGGGATCTCTTTCGGGAGGTGATCAATCTGGTTCTAGAGTATCAGGGCAATCTTCCCTGACAATTTCTTGGAAAATGATGTCTAGGTTCTTTTTTTGATCATGGCTTTCAGGTAGTTCCATAATTTTTAAATTATCTCTCCTGGATCTGTTTTCTAGATCAGTTGTTTTTTCAATGGGATAGTTCACAATGCCTTCTATTTTTTTCATTCTTTTAGTTTTGCCTTATTGTTTCTTGATTTCTCATAAACTCATAAACTTCCATTTGCTTAATCCTAATTTTTAAGCAATTATTTTCTTCAGAGAGCTTTTGTACCTCTTTTTCCTGGCCAATTTGACTTTTCAAGTCATTCTTTTTCTCATTGTATTTTTGTACCTCTATTACCATTTGGTCTGGTCTGTTTTTTAAGGTGTTATTTTCTTTAGTATTTTTTGTGTCTTCTTTACCAAGCTGCTGACTTTTTTTTTAAATGATTTTCTTGCATCATTATTTCTTTTTGAATTTTTCCTCTACCTCTCTTGCTTTATTTTCAAAATCTTTTTTGAGTGCCACTATGGTCTGAGACGAATTCATTCTGGGGGAGGGGGGGTAGGGGTATCTTTATAGGAGCTCTGACTTTGTTATCTTCTTCTGAGGATTTATTTTGATCTTCTTTGTCACCACAGAAACTTTCTATGGTCGGCATTTTTTCTGTTTGCTCATTTTCCCATCTTATTTCTTGACTTTTAACTCTTTGTTAAAGTGAGGCACTGTTTCCAGGGTAGAGGGCACATTGTCCTGAGCTTCACAGGGTTTATGCAGCTGTTTTAAGAGACACTTCTAGGAATTTGTAAGTTTTAGTTCTTCCAAGGTGGTATGATATAAAGAGAGGTATGTTTACTCCTCTCCTGGCCTGTGCTCTGCTCTTCAAGCAACCACAGGCCTGCTTTTCTCCCCTGGAACAATGAACAGAGTCCTGCTCTACTGTGGCTGCAAGCTCTTGTGTGCTTGTGATCCTCCCCCTCCTGAGACCACCACCCAAGTCTGTGACCTGGATCAGAGTATGCATAAAACAACAGTCTTGCCTCAGTGCTATCAAAAAGACCCCTATAATCTCCTTCTGGCCAATTGTTCAACCCCCTTAGCATCTGTGGGCTGTTCTGGAAGCAGTTGCTACTGATTATGATTCAGAGGCCCCTGAGTCTTGCTCCTGGTTTGCTGGGGCTGGGGCTTGGGGCTTGGCTGGCATGATCTGCACTGGACTGTGCTCCACTCTCACCCCAGTAAAACAGACCTTTCCTTATCACCTTCTAATTTGTTTTGTCTGGAAAAGTATTTCACCCCGTCCTTTTGTGAGTTCTGCTGCTCCAGGAATTATCTTATGGAATTATTTGAAGGTATTTCGATGGGTCTTGGGGAGAGTTCAGGCAAATCACTGCCTTTCCTCAGCCATCTTGGTTCCACCACTTTGATTTCTTATTATTAAAACTACCCATTCACATCCTTTGAACATTTTTTCATTAGGTAATTACTTAATTCTTATAAATTTGACTCAGTTCTCTATATATTTGAAAAATGAGACCTTTATCAGAGAAACTTGCTATAAATTTTCCCCAGTTTCCTGATTTTCTTCTAATTTTTGCTACACTGTTTTTATATGTGCAAAAACTTTTTAAACTTCATGTAATCAAAATTATCCATTTTATATTCTGGAATCCTCTCCAACTCTTATTTGGTCATAAATATTTCTCCTTATCCACAGATCTGACAGTTAAAATTTTCTATGCTCTTTTAATTTGCTTATATCACCATTTATGTCTAACTTATGTACCTATGTTTGAATACATTTTTTTTTTTAGTGAGGCAATTGGGGGTTAAGTGACTTGCCCAGGGTCACACAGCTAGTAAGTATTAAGTGTCTGAGGCCGAATTTGAACTCAGGTCCTCCTGAATCCAGGGCCGGTGGTCTATCCACTGTGCCACCTAGCTGCCCCTGTTTGAATACATTTTAAGTAAAGGTTTTGTTAACTAGGACATATGTTGAGCTCCATGGGTAGGGTACAAGTCTAGCAGATTAAGTGGGAAACCCATTACTACTATCAAGTAGCATATGAATATGAAGAAGTAATAATGGTGTTACTTTTAAAAATTCTCCCCAATTATTGATTTTGTTGTTGTTGTTGTTTTTGTTGTTTTGCAGGGCAATGAGGGTTAAGTGACTTGCCCAGAGTCACACAGCTAGTAAGTGTCAAGTGTCTGAGGCTAGATTTGAATTCAGGTCCTCCTGAATCCAAGGCCAGTGCTTTATCCACTGTGCCACCTAGCTGCCCCCATTATTGATTTTTAAACAAATATTTTTAAACTTAGAAATTTGACTTACCAAAATATGAAATATTGCTATTTGTTATATTGCTCATCTGGGTCATTTGTTCACCAAGTCCAATGGGAGAATTCCCATTTCCCTGTAAGAAACTAGATTTTCATTTTGCTCCCAAAGGTTTTAGTAGGGGTAGTAAGTAAAGTAGCTATTATGAATTTTGCATTAAAAATAACTTCTTTTGTATCATCTTGTTATGATTTTCCATATGTATAGTCTTATATTTGTCAAAGGCTATTAAAGTTGGTAATTATAGTCTATAATAATTTGAAAAGTGATTTCTCTCAGAGGTCTTAGATTTATTCTGAGAATCTGATTTTTTGACTTCTAAGAGATGGTAAAAACAAATGTAAAAACTTGATTTTGCTTTCTCAAAATAACCTTCATTTAGGAAAAATGTTTTCAATGTCTTAGCCAAATCATTGGTTCCAGCTTTTTTTTTCAATTGTATGACATGATAACAGTCAAATATGCACATGAGTGAACACTAAATAAACCTAGTGTATTTATTTTGTGTTGTTAGCAATGAAGTTGAAAATATTAGAAACCACATATTTTGGAATACAAGGATGAGATGGTAGTCTTTATTTTAATGAGTTAAGCTTGATTTAAGCTCAATTGACACATTTTTCTTTCTCTGCTTTCCCCCCTTGGGCCTCACATAGCACTTTGTACTTCTCTTATCTACTTATTATATTTTGTTTTTAATTTGTAGGAATTTGTGCATGTCATATATGAGCAAAAAGAAAATGTGCTGGTCATGTTATGAGAGCTTGGGGACAGCTACTGAACAATCAATGAAAAGCTTTTGGAATAATCACTCATTCATATTTCAGTGTCTTAATGTTGAGTTGAATGGTCCAGTGATATTTTTGTGACACCAATAAAAAGTGAGAAATGTCTTTAGAATCTTGGGTGGATGTCCTGAAGTGAACTTCTAGAAAGACATAGATAAGAGTTGTACAAATAGGCAGGCATGGGTTGGTTGAAATCTTTATAACTGGAAAGAGATGCTCACATCAATGATACATCCAACTCATTGAAAATTTATATTTTGGATGCTCCTATTAGACCAAGATCTATGATGAAAGAGAACTTATGGGTCTTTTTAAAATTTTTCTTTGGATCTCTTTCAGCAACTTCAACAGTGTTCTATACATAGCCAGTGATTTAAAAATGTCTGTTGAGTGCTCTCTGTGAAGAAACTAACTTTTAGAATATAACTCATTAGTAAGTTCTAACCTGCCCATAATAATGACTTGACAACAATGACAATAAAACTACCATTTATATAGTACCTTAAGTTTTACACCATGTTTTATAAATATTATCTCATTTGATTTCCACAACAATCCTGGAGATAAGTGTTTCTGATTTTGATTCTGATTTTATAGATGAGAAAACTGAGGCAAGCAGAGGTTAGGTGACTTTCCAAAGGTCAGATAGTTATTAAGTGTCTGAAGCCAGATTTGAATTCAGCTCTTCCTGACTCAAGGTCTAATGCTTTATCCGTTGTAATACCTAGCTGTTCTGAGTGCTGGTACTTGATTGTGAAAGCTTAGTAAGTGATTTAAAAGACTTTTTTATTAAATGAAAAACTCAAGAATAATTTGATGGCTTGTATGAATATATAAATAGAACTCTGGGACAAAAATGCTTAAACCTACAATTTTTCTGTAATTATAGTGATATTTCAAAACTGTTTGCTATGTTGCCATCACATCCAACTTAAAAAAAGAAATGCAAATCCCTGTGCAAAAAGAATTGCTACTCTTGCTCTAATTCCATTAGAATAATTGCATGAGCTGTTCCAGTGCTCTGTGCTTCACTATAGTTCATATTTCAATAAGTCTTAATGATTATGTTGAAAATCGAAATACTTTAATCCAAGGGATTTAATTAGAGTGGAAAAATATATTTATCTGTTGTTTTTGCTTCTTTTGTAGTACCTCCTTCCCCAACGACTCCTTATAACTGAGGAATCTATTCACGTGATGCTGCCAAGTAATGGAGCACCTAAAAGCTTTCCCCAAGAGGGCTAAATAGCTCTCTTCCATGTTTCCTGTGCATTCTTATTTTACAAGAAAAAGAGAGAAAAGTGAATCTGGAAACTGAAATTCTCATGTTTTCATCTTTCCCAGTCATTTTATTTGAATTAGACATTCCCAAAACCACTTTTCCTTCACTAAAAATGATAATCACAATTTCAGTAGAACAATAAACTGTTCTAGAACTTCTGGGAAACTGGGGGTGTCTTTCTACAAAGTTCCTATTGTTGCCTTCCATTTCCCCATCATGTTATTCTCAGCAATTCTTTTTGTTTCTTTGTCTTAGAATCAGAAAAATAAATACAATCACTTTCTTTTTAAGACATATTTCAAGAATTAAAAAAAAATAATTCCAATGCCCTCATATACAACATTTTCTTATAATACTTGATAACATTCTAACTCCCTTCCAACTATCATTTTTCTCAAAGCCAAAATCCCATCAAAAATCTTGCTACAACCACTGCATATTCTTTCTTACTTCACACTCTTGTCATTCACAATTTCTCTTCCATTCCCAACACTAAACCAAAACTACTTTCTAAAGTTGCCATTGATTTTTTTTCACTGGTAAATTTCACAACCTTTGTCAGTGTTCATCTTTCTTGATCTTTCTGAAAAATTTGACACCCCTGATGATCTTTAGGATACTCTCTTTCCTGCATTTTCAAGACACTTCTCTATCTTGGTTCTCTTTCTACATGTGTAAATTAATTTATTCAGTTTTGTTTGGGCAATGATCATCTGTCTACCAATTTCTACATGTGAGCACTGCCCAGGGTACTCTCCTGGGATTTCATCTTTATATTCTCAGTGATCTTATCATCTCCCATGGATTAAACTATCATCTGTATGTAGATCACTTATATTTCTATGAATCAAGCCCTCATCTCCAACTCCCTTTCAAATACTTCAAATTAGATTTATAATAGGCAACTCAAACAACCTATCCAAAACAAGTCCCCCTGAATTCATGCCCACCCAGGTTGTCCACTGCATAGCAGCCTAGTTGATATTCCTAAAATACAGATCTGACCATATCAGTGTCCTGATGAAGAAATGTGTTCCCTCTTAATTGTATGAAAACATAGAAATGTCTGGGTTTGTAATTTTAAATTCTTCACAATCTGCCTCCACTCTATTTTACCAGGCTAATTACATATTACTATACCCTTATGTGCTCTATGGTTTAGCCAAGTTGGCCTCCCTGCTTATTTAAAACATACATTATTTTAAAAATGTTTTCCTTCCTTACCTCTGCCTTCTGCAGACCCAAGCTCCCCTTAAGGATTAATTCAAGTGTTACAAACTTTAAAAGTTTTTAGTGTTTCCTCCAAATCACTTTGTTACTTTTAAATATATTCTTAATTTACTTATCTGTGAACATGTTATATCCCCCCAAGTGGGATGTATATAAGCAACTTGAGGAAAAGGATTCTCTCATGTTTATCTTTGAATCCTGCATACCAACCATAGTGCCTCGTAATTAATAAAAATTTGCCAATTAATTAGTCTGTTCATAATTTAATTTATCACATTCTAATTTTAGTATAGTTATTTGTGTATACATGTTACTTGCACATGCCCCTTTTACCTATCCCATCTTCCACTTGCTCTTCTCTGCGGTTCACTTTCTTCATATGTGAAACAAGAATGTTGAACTAGATGGACTTAAAGTCTCTTCTTATTCTCCATCTATGATTCTATGAAATATGATCAGGTTGAACTCCCTCATTTTACATATGAAGTAACTAAGCACAAGAGAGATATTGGAGGTAGAGTGAATAAGACCTATATGCAATTCTAAAATCCTATTATTTTATTTTTTGAATATTTTATTTTTCCTAATTATATGTAAAAACAATTTTAACTTTCATTGTTTAAAAAATTTGAATTCCAAAATCTCCCCTTCTCTCCATTCCTTCCCTCCCCATTCCCTGAGATTTTAAGCAGTTTCATATGTTATACATGTGCAATTATGCAAATCATATTTCTATATTAGTCATGTTATAAAAGAAAACAAAGACCCACAAAAATCAAGAAAGTGAAAAATAGCATGCTTCAGTCAGTATTCAAACAATTTCAGTTCTTTCTCTGGAGGCTAATAGTATGCTTCTTCATGAGCCCTTTGGGATTGCCTTGGATCATTGTGTTTCTGAGAATAGCTAAATCATTCACAATTCATAATCAAAAAATATTGCTGTTACTATGTACAATGTTCTGGTTCTGCTCAATTGACTTTGCATCAGTTCATGTAAGTCTTTCCAAGTTCTTTTTCTGAAATCATCCTGCTTATTTCTTAAGTGTGAGGTAGTACCTCATCATTGTTTTGATTTGCATTTCTCTAAACAATAGTGATTTAGAGAATAAAATCCTATTATTCTAGATGGCAAGCTCCTTGAGGGCAGGGACTAATATATATCATACTTAGGTCACAGGCACCTAGCAAAGTATCATTATATACTTTTATACTTTGTACTAGGCTTATGTTTTGACTTAACTTTGACCTTCGGCCTTTTCATAGGAGACACATTCAAGCTGAAATGTTCATAAGGTCTTTTTTTTCTCCTTTGATAAATTTGATCCAAACACAGTTTGAAGCCATTTAAGAAAAGGTAGTCAAGACAAACCAATTGCTTGATCTCTGCCTAAGGCCTCACTGAACAGAGATAACCAGAGGACAGTAATTAATCATCAACAAATTACAGAGAAATGCCATGCCAAGTCAAAGGTAAAATCAATTACAATGACAATTAAAGTAGTCAGACAGCCAACTAAAAGCCCCCGTGGTTAAGGGATGGCCTTATCCAAGTTTGCAGTGAATTCCAACCATAGAATTTCCCATACAGCTGAACCACAGAACGAGATTTAGTGAAAAGCCGTGGAGCGATAATTTATATGGTAAGTTGGAAACAAAGCTCCATCTAGCAATAAAGGTGACAATGATGTGACCCTCTCTTTTAGCAATCAATTATTTATAGTAGGGAAAGCAATGGTGAGCATATATTGATTACAACTCTTTTGCTGCTATCACATCTGTATGGAGAAAAAAAATCACTCTAATTCTATATTACTTTACTTGATGTTTGCATTCTTTACTAGAATTGTTTTGTTCATCATCCTCACAATTTTCTAAGGTGTGGGGAATACTCACTTCATTTAGATGAATTCATTTAGGTGAATAAATCCAGAGACATGCAGAGATTGTCACGTCTGCCCCTGATGATTCACTTTATTATTTATTTCTTTATTTGTTTTCAAGGTTAAGCTCAGGGACTTCTTTCCTCTATGAAGCCTTCTCCTATTTCCCTTTAATTTAAGTTCTCATTCTCTCTCTCTCTCTCTCTCTCTCTCTCTCTCTCTCTCTCTCTCTCTCTCTCTCTCTCTCTCTTTCCCTCTATCCTCCCCCCCCCCTCATTTTTCTCTGTCTCTGAAACTGCCCTCAGAACCAGGAAGACCTGAGTTCAGGTCAAGTCTTAGACCCATACTACATATGTGATATTTGAGAAGTCACAATCTCTCAGTGCCCTAAGATTGTAAGTTGCAAAGAAATGCCAACTTGTATTAGTAAATCAAGTTTGTTTTATCCCTACCAAGTAGGGAAACCAGCCTAGCAAAATAAACAGGGCACTCCGAGAAAGAGATAAAAGATAGCATTGCTAGGTGGGTCAATCTATTATCACCATCATATTGATCACTGCTACTCCTCATACCCAAATGGAGACAGCCCAGGAACAAAAATCCAAGATACTTGGGAATACTGGTGCTCCTCCCTCTGGCTTCAGTTGTTCTTATAGCCTGGAGATTTGTAGTCAAGATTGAAAAGAACAATTACTGTGGAGGAAAGACATATCTTCCTTACCACTACCAACAGCAACTGATGAACAAATGAGATCTATGGGTAATCCATAATGCTGAGAGTGGCAGTATCTCCCAAACTACTTATCATGTTTCTATCTCAGCCATCATCCAGGAAAACAACTCTTGTAGAGATGGAACTTGGCAACTTCTTCTTCAAGTCCTACACCTAGAGCTGCTCAGGACTAAATAATGGAAAATCTTGCCACCAAATTCCTTGGCACTGTTAAGTAGTTCAACATTAGATATTGATATCAGGAATGAAATTAAAGAAGATATATTGCCATATACTTTGATGATAAACCCTTCCATTTGACTTACAACTGAAACTTTCTGTGTTGTCTTCCCCATTAGAATATGAGCTCCCTGAAAAGAAGAACCCACTTGATCTTCTATTTTTATTCTCAGTGTTCAGAACAGTTCTTTGCACACAGGTACTTGATAAATGCTTTTCATTCATTCATTCTCATATCAATGAAATAATCCATCAATGTCACTATCCATCTCCCTCTTCACATTACCTTAGATTTATCATCTTCCTAGTAATTCAAGCCCCTTGATGGCAAGGATTGTTTTTATTTTTTGCCTAAGTGTCCTCAGTGTCTAGTGCTGTACCTTGCACATGGTCAGGACTTAATCAATATTTATTTAGTTGAATTGAACTTATCCTAGTTACAGCTAGAAAGACACAGGATCAATATTGTATTCTATATTTCTGGAATGATGTAAAACCTTCTGCACCATGTCTCTAGAGGAATATATGTAAAGCAGTATTTTGGTAATGTGTATATTTTAACCTACATGTCTAATATTCAATTCTCAGTTTAGCATTACATAAAAATGTAATTTCTTTTGCTATAGTCTTCCTGCATTAATATTTGTAGTTCAGGGACAGCTAAAAAGAAATAGAGAAACCACCCAATTTGGAAGTAGTAGTATCTTATAGAAAGAACAATGAAATGGGAATCAAAAGAGCTAAATTGAAATCTCAGTTCTGCTGTTAGATGAATATATAATTTTAGATGAATCATGTAATCATTAAAATTATATAATTTTACATGTAAATAGGACAGCAAACTAGTTATAACTATAGGAATATAGAGCAAAGGGTATCAGCTGCATCACTCCCATCACTCAGTATTGCTAAATGGTGCTCCAGGGCAATCTAAATAACCATGATGCTAGTTACCAGAAGCATTATGGAAATTGAAAGTAAGTTACTCGGGGCGGCTAGGTGGCACAGTGGATAAAGCACCAGCCCTGGATTCAGGAGTTCCTGAATTCAAATCCGGCCTCAGACACTTGACACTTACTAGCTGTGTGACCTTGGGCAAGTCACTTAACCCCCATTGCCCCACCAAAAAAAAAAAAAAAGAAAGTAAGTTACTCACTCTGACTCAAAGATCAAAAATTCTGAGTTTCCTATGAAGAGGTGTAAGATTGTCAAAAAGGCTAATTTGCTATATTGACTAGGTGTGGCTGTGAGTTAAAATAGCCATGGACCATTTCCAAAAAGATCTATAAACAATTCCTGAGGCAAAAAATAAATAGATAAATGGGCCAACAGCAAAACTCCAGTGATGAAACAGCAGATAACAGCAGCAATCTTTCAGAGAAGCATCAAATGGAATCTTTGGAAGTAGTAAAGTATTCCAGTTAAAACACAATTCTAGGGGCATGAATGGTAGAGGTAGAAATGTTTCTTCTCTCACCAGTGTTTTGGGACTCTGTGGTAGAATATGCCTCAGTTTAAAGAGGCAGGGTAGAGCATTTTTCCTTGTTATTTGCCTCAACATACTGTTCAATAAAATCTAGTTTGATTTGACTTGCTGTGTAACCTGATTTGACCAGTGTGAGATTTAAAATTGGATATTAGATCATAAATCTCCCCTACTTAACTTTTCCCTTAATTTATCTCCCAGACTAGTAAATGGAAGAAGCTTCTGGCTTTCTAGATAGAGCCTTTATTGTATATAAGGTGTTGTTGATTAGAAGGATAGGAAAATAGAAATACAGTACAAATCGTCTTAAATCTAGGCTTAGTCTATATTCCTTATAAAAACTCACCAAACCGAAAAGGCCACCTTTGGAGTGAGTCAGACTGTCTGTGCCGCACCGCCAGGAGTCCCCCCAAGCCGGCAAAAAGGCTACTCTCGTTCTCTCCACCCCGGAAGTCAAAAAACCCGGCAGGCAATCTGACATGCGCAGCAGGCGGACTGTACCCGGCAGGCAGTCTGACATGCGCAGCAGGCGGACTGTTCATCTCCTCCCCAAAAGGGTGGTCCTTGAAAAACTGGCGTCTTTCAGTTATCCTAACCGACTGTTAAAAACTTTCATATTTTACCACATTTCCCCCCTTTGCTTCCTCAAGAAATGGAATGTTTCCTTGATGGAACAGTAAAAAGAATATAATAACTTTTGCTGACTAATAATATGCTAACAACAATACAGAAAAGGAAGAGAGGAAAGTTTTGTCCAGAGGGGCGATTTTTTTTCTTTCTTCATGAACCGACGCTTTGACATTTGTCTTGCAAAGGGAGAGCCTCTGCAGAGAGTACGTGTTACAGATACCAGATAAAAGGTCTAAGTTCAAATCTGGCCTCAGACACTTAACTTACTAGCTGTGTGACCCTGGGCAAGTCACTTAACCCCAATTGCCTCACCAAAAAAAAAAAGAGCAAAGCTAGATCAAAATGCAAGTATGTGTTTTATCTAGGGGTCTTTCAGCTAAACCAAGCAAATTCTATGTGCATCATCATTTATTTTGAGGATGAAGTTATTATCATCTCTTTCTATTTTTAAAAGGTTGAGAGGAAAAGTGAGAATTCTAGGTAATACTATCCTGACATCATCACAGGGGAAATGACAATATTGTTGGCTATGAACAATATGATCATCTATAATTCCTATGTTGTTCAGCCATTTTTCGGTCATGTCCAACTCTTTATGATCCCATTTGGGTTGGGGTTTTTTGGCAAAGATACCAGGGTAGTTTGCCATTTCCCTCTCCAGTTCATGTTACAAATGAAGAAACTGAAGCAAACAGGATTAAATGACTTATCCAGAGACACAAAATAGTAAGTGTCCAAAGTCAAATTTGAACTCAGGTCTTCCTGAATCCATGACCAGCACTCTATCTACTACACTACCTAGCTTCCCTATATTAGCAATAGTACATATGCTAAGTAATAAAGATAGATTCTCAAGTGGATAATAGTTATTGACTAGTTATAACTCATAATATCTTTTGGATTTGGATCATGATTTTGTTTTTAGCTTATTTTTGAACCCTAAAAATCATTTTAATAATAATGTTCTCTGAAACCAAATGGAACCAGATCTGTGTATGGTTCAGGTTTGCTGAGAAGAAAGCAATATGTCTGGTACCCTCCATTTACAGGGGGTATAACTGAATGAATGGCCTATTCAATTTACCCTCAATGGGATAGATTCACTGCCCTGTAAGATAGTATAGCATTTCTCTGCCAGGTTAGTCATAACACCTCTGCTCCACTGAATACTATCATTTCTTTTCTCTTTAATAGAGAGTACAGGGAGGAAGGACAAGAAAATGACCTCTGAATAGCAAGGAGAAGATGTCGTGTCCAGTTTGCATTTGTTCTTTAGTCTTATAGCTCTGTTCACTAACACTGTGAATCAGCTATATGATGCAATCACAGTGGAATTCAGCATGGATGGTATACTGTTGGATCCATTTCTCATTTCAGAGTATAGAATGTGTCTTGTACTCTTCAAACTTCTCTTTGCTGCCATGATTGATAATGTAATAAAAAAAAACCTTGATGCTGGTGTGGGGATAAACTTTTACACCATTGAGGAAGCATTATGAGACTAAATGCTTACCTTTCCACTTCCTCTCTATTCCCATCAAAAGTCATTAAAGTGGCCACTCAAAATCTTGATATTAGCATGTGATTAATGGCAGTGTGCAACCAGGGTGGTAGCTCCCTTCTCCCTCCTCCAAAGCACTCACATCATGCTAGCTACTTCTTTGGACTCCTATTTCTCATTTCACTTTGTTTATTAGTCCTTTTCCTGAAAATATTTTATGCTGGAACAGATTGGAAAAGTTAATACATACCTGGTAACTCCATCCTTCCAAACATGCTAAAATAATATTTAATTAATTAATTTAAGAGATTTAAAAATAATTATTTAAATGTGAATCTTTTATATTCAGGAGGGAAAATAATGCTCAATGGAGCCTGCCTGGTTTGCTGAGGAGGAAAACAGCATAGAGTCAGTGTGCTGTCACGAAAAAAGTAGCACTATATTTAGGGTCAATCGACTGGCATTTCAATCCTAGCTTTGCTATTCATAACTTGAGTCACCTTATTATAGCATTTAATCTCTTGTATCTCAATTTTCTCATGTTTAAAATGAGAGGGTTTCATGAAATGATACATGCACTTCTTTCTAGGGACAATGAGATAATAGTCAATTCTTCTCAATTTTTTAAAGTTTGATAAAGCCCTTGAGATAGATATGTAGTATCAGACCTAGAATTCAAACCCCAAACCCTAGACTTCAGGTAGTCTCTTCCCACTAAGCTATGTTCTTCCTCACTTTTATTTAGTTCCTTTTTATTTAGCACTTTTTGTTTTTAAAGATGTTTGGCCACAATAACCTGGTGAGATAGGGCTGGACCTACACTGACCATCATGGTCAGGAAATAATCTTCCACTATCCTAATTTATAGAATATATTTACATATCAAATTCTCCTACCCTCAAAGATTAATTCTGTTTTTGTGTCTTTAGCATTGGGCAGGTTACATGATAGAATGCACTTTAGCCAGATAGCACAATGCCTTGCACATAGTAAATTCTAAAAAGTTGTTTTCAATTTGACACTCATTTATTAAATACCTAATGTGACAGAAATACAAATGCAAAAAAATGAAAACATTTCCTGCCTTCGAGAAGAATGAATGAATTGCTAAGCAATTATTGTTCAGAAACAGATGCAAGACAAATATACAAGAATTAAGCTTCTAAAGTACAATCAAGAAACACTGAAAATCATTATTCCAATGTACTAGGAAATTGTTATTTGCAACAGAAAGCACAATATGAATCAGGAATTTCTGGTCTCCATTTGAGGAAAATAATTTCAACAATTACACAGGCATATATTAAATGCCTATTCTATGTAAGGGTAGGTATCAGATTCTGGGAATTCCAAGACATAAAAACAAAAACAAACCAATCACTGCCCATGGGAAAAGCTACAACCTTCATGAAGATAAATAAATACAAAATGATTTGAGGAATACCAGATTACAAAAAATCAGAGAGTTGGGAACAAAAAATATTTCATGAAAGATAAGGCACTTGAATTAGCCTTAAAGTAACCAAAGGATTTTAATAGGCAGAGATAATGAGAAAATATACTCTAAGCATGTGAGGGTAGCATGCACAAAAGTAAGGAGGCAGGAAGCAAATGGACAAGTTCAAGGAATAGCTAAAAACAAACATTTGACATACCAAACGGGAACAAATATTGGTAAGATATCATTTGGAAGAACAGACAACATGATAGAAACTGAAGGTTACAAACCAATCCTAAACTCATGATTGTGTGTGACTGATCCTAAGGATGATCACCTTCTCTGGATAATAAGTAGCAACATAGCTTATTATTCTTTTAGGTTATAGTCCCTTCCCATTGTCACTTTAAAATGTCTCAATGTTCTAAGCCTAAATTTAGAGTAACAATTAGAGCTATTTAATACCACCCAGGGTTTTCACACTTTGAGTTAGGGCAATGATAAATGTCAAGTTTTTTTACTAATTCAAATTAATTGAATAAAAACATTGTTACTCAACCAGGAAATAATATTTGCCTTTTACAATAATTTTATCAGATTTCATAGACATAGTCATGGATTTTGACTAGAAGAAAGCTTAGAAACCACCCACTACTACCTCTATACCTTTTCAGATGAGAAAATGGGCTCAGAAATGTTGTGACTTGCCCATGGTCACACAAATAGTAAGTGACATAGATGAGATTTGAAAATAAGTAGTCCTCTGAATGGTTTTGAGAAGTACCTTCTAACAAATTCATTTTGTTCTTTTTCTGCATTTTTTTCCTTCATAGAAAGGGTACATAATCCTTTTTAGGTCTAAAGTGATCCTATGATTTATAAGTAAATATGAATGTAGTGAAGCTGTCCCCTATATGTAGCATAAGGGTGTTGTCATGTTGCATAAAAGGAGAGAGAATTGACATCTCTAACTTCTTCTTCCCTCAATCTTCATCAAGGGAGTCTTTCATTTTTGCTACAATATGAAGCAGGAGATTGCAGACAGAATCTTGGCCCCTCTGGTCTCTTCAGCAAGAGGAGTTATCAAGGTAGAATTATATCTTTAGACTAGAGAATATAGTTTTCAGAATAAAGTCAAACTCCTGCTTGCAATTTATTAGTAGGGAAAGGAGGACCCAAGCTTTATATTCAAGACTTGTCTCTCCCATCAAAAACCAAATTCTATAATGAATATATATAACAAGTAGCAAAGACGCCCACTCATCCAAGTCAATAGTAAAAAAGAAATCAGAGGAAGCATACATAAGAGAATACATACAGAGTGAAAGAGCTGTCCCATTGGGAACAAGAGAATTCAGCTTGATGGAGAGAGAGAAAGAGAGAGAGAGAGAGTCCCAGATCTCAGCCAAAGGAGAAATTCCCAGAAATCTCTGGTGTAACAAGGTAGGGATAGGAACATGATGTAACCTGCCATTTCCTTTCATGAAAGCTTCTTCCCAGAATCTTTGCCCTTTTCAGTCTTTCAGCCTGAAATCAGGTTGCCATCATCCATCTTTTCTCTCAAAGATGGAAGCCAGAAGCACCTGAAGTGACTGCAGAGAATGAAGAGAATGAAAAAAAAAAAACCTCAAGAATTCTCCTCTCTCTTACCAACTCTGCCCTATCCCTCATAAAGATGTGGGGCATTGAGGTCCACAAATAAGGAGAAAATTACAAATTTGGGACTCAGGTTACATGAAAGCATAGAGGAGTTATGATCTAAACTTGTGACTGAGTAACCATAAAGATGAGATCCCAGAATTATTCAGATTGTGCATTGGTACTATATTACTATCAATAATAAAATGATACTTAAGATAGCTAGCATTTATAGAGTACCTTCTATGTGCCAGGGACTATGCTAAACACTACAAATATTATCTCATTTAATCCTCATAACTACTTTGTGGAGTAGATACTATTATTATCCCCATTTTACCTTTGAGGAAACTAAGGCAAACAGTAAGTAAACTTACCCAAGGTCACACAGCTGTTCAGTGAGGCTAAATTTGAAATCACATCCTCCTGACTCCAGGCCCAGTGCTCTAACCATGACAGCATCTTGTTGCCTATCTAAGATCTTTGGCCGAGGAGGGAATTTATAATGAGGAAGGAGTTGTATTTTATTTGATAGAACATGTTATGGGCTGAAAAACAACCTAATGACTTTAGTTCTGTTATATTTCACCTTCCAACTATAGTTCTCCTCAAAAAGAGCCAGAACAAGGGATTGTGCTAAGAATCAGTAAAGCAGTGGTATCAACATAATATGACACGGTCCCATATTTGAATCCCCACCGTGACAAGGACAAGCACATTTTCAATTCTGAAGAAGAGATAAGTGCTTCCAAGCATACAGCTTATCTGTTTATTTAGTTCCTATAATTAGGGATCAAGCATAATTAAATTAAAATCTAAAGAGTCACCTTGTTTGTATTCAAGGAAAAACATTAACATCAATAAGCAGGTTCTCCGTTAATGTTTTAAGTTTGTAAATATAGAACAAAATGTATAGTTTGTAGGCTATTCTTTGTTTCCTCCAGAGACCTCTGGGTTCATTTTTAATGTCATGGAATCTTACAAAAGTAGGTCTGTATTCTCAGACATCTCCAGTAGACTCTGAAAAGTAATTATCAGAATACAGCTATTTGTCAAAATCAGAACTAATGTGCTCAGTAATTGAATTCTATGTATGGAGTATAGTTACATAGATTTTTTTGAAGTATGTGTGTGTGTGTGTGTGTGTGTGTGTGTGTGTGTGTGTGTGTGTGTGTGTTTTAAACAAAAGCAGCTGGAGTGAAGCTTATAATACCAATGAGACACAGTTTGTGGGTTGAAAGCCTCTTTCTCTGTGTTACTCATTTACAACATATTCCTGGTGGGTCTTAGGATCAGCAAAGAGTTGTAGCAATATCATTTGCTTGCATTTTATAATCAGTGATATGCAGTTTAAAATATTTCAAAATAATTTTACATTTGAATGGTATTTTCCCCACAGGGAGTTTTTGCATGTACATAAGACTTGAGTCCACTCTGCTGAATTTGCACTTTATAAAAATGAAAACATAAATTCTCCCTTTGCATATCATGACAGTTATCCCCTAGGAGAAGAAGAGGACAATGGCATGTAGCATTTTCTCACAAATACTTAGATCCATTCATTGAATGAAAAAAAGCATTTAGACTTGGGGAACTTAAGAAATATTCCTTATAAAGACAGTTGGTTCAGAAAATCTGGGAGAAGTATCCTTCTCCCTCGCCTTCATCTATTCAAATCTGACCTTTCCAGGAACCACTCAAGAATGAGCTCCTCCAAAAAGCTCCAGTGGTATTCTCCAGCCCTCACTGATGTCCCCTGTCTCTGGGCCCAGTATCTAATGTCTGCTGAAATCATCCACTGTGGCACTTCATTACATACTCTGCCGCTTTGTGATTTAACTGTTTCCTGGACTAGTCTTTTCTATGTAGATAAGTTACCAGAGGACAGGAATGTTGCTTCATGTCTCCTTCATATACACATCAATATCTAGAAGGAGATCAATAAATATGGAAGAAAGAAAAAAGGGAAAGAAGGAAGGAATGAAAGAAGAGGGGAAAAGAAAGTTAAAAAGGAAGGAAAGAAATCCGTGAAGAGTGTTTCAAGTTGACTTTAAAATTTTAATTTAAAAAATCTGCATAATAACTTCCTAAAACCATAAAAACTTTCTCCACACCCATTGGCATTTCCCCTATTCACTGAGTTCTTCTAATGAATAGTAAATATGTGTTTGTATTTATCTTTCATTTCAAATCAGATTTGTTCTCCAGGAAAGCCTGTGGAAGGAATGCTGGGAAGGTAATAAGAGGATCAAAGTCAGAGTTCTGTCTCAATCTTAGAGTAGCTTTTTAGTATAGTTACTGAACCCTTTAAACTCTGTGATTCACTTTCTCCATTTGCAAAATGAGGATTATATTATCTACAGATAAGGTAAACCCATTCAGTCTTATCCCTCTCAAAAAAAAAAATCCATATGGATGGCCTGAATCATAATCCCCAATCTGATGTAGATGTAGTATTCATCTACAATTCTTGCAGACCCCTCTCAGAGAACATTCACTAACATTCCTCATGTAACAAGATTCTCTGATTCCCTGTCTCCCCTTGAAGCATCTTATACTGAGCTTTGAAATAAGATTAGAATTCTGAGAGGGAGAGATGAGGAGGGAGGTCATTCTAGGCATTGAAAACTAGTTGTGTAAAAGTGGAAAATGTGATTTCAAGCCTCTTTATATAACTGATAATTGAACCCATGGGAGCTGAAGAGATCCCTAAAAGGAGATAAGATATATAGAGAAGAGGGCCCAGGAGAGAGCCTTAGATATGCATGGTTAGGGAAGAGACTATGGGATAATGATCTAGAAAAGGAGACTGAGAAGAAAGTCAGACAGATAGGAAAGAACCAGGAAAACAGGAATTTCATGAAAGCCAAGGAAGAAGATACTCCCCTGTAGTCATTCATTTTTTCTCTGATACACCCTTTTGACAGTCTGGTGAAACCTATGAATCTTTTCTCGGAACAATATTTTTAAATGCATAAAAGAAAATACATGGAATTACAAAGGAAACCAATTATGTTGAAATATGGATATCAAAACAGATATTTTTGAAAACAAGTTCATTGATACCAGTCTAAGAACTCTTGCCATGTAAGAAAAGAGAGTCAAATATCAAAAGCTACAGAGAAACCATGGCATGTAAGGACAGAAAAAAAAAAAAAAAAGATGATCAGATTCAACAGTTAAGAGATAAATCGCAATGTCTAGGAGAGGAATTTCAGTGAAATGGTGAAGTTGGAAGCTAGATTTCAAGGTTTTGAGAAATGAATGGATGATGAGGAAGGGGAAGCAGTGAATATAAATCCACCTCTGAGAAATTGGCATTTAAAAAGAGGAAAGGTATAGAATAACTTATGGGATAATAAAGTAACTTCAAGGATTTTGAGAAATTGGGAAGACTTGTTTAGTTTATATGTTTGGGAAGCAGAGAAGGAGCCAATAGACAGAGAAGGATTTAATGTAAGAGACAGATAAAGAGGGAATGATCATTTGGGTAAGCTCCTTTAGAGACACAGGATGAATTGTGATCAAAGACACAAATAAAGGCACTGGTATTGACAATTTTAAAAAAAGTGTTCAGATACAGGAACATCTTCATAGGATCCTAGATCCAATGCTAGAAGAGACATTAGAATTCACATAGTACAACCCATACAAATAAAGGAAACTGAGGCTCAAAGAGGTTAAGGGACTTTCTCAAATTCATACAGGTAGTAATTAGCAAAATGGGAATTTGATCCCAGTTGCTCTAATTCTAGACAGCATCCTTTTCACTGCCCCCAAACTAAGAGGTTTTATATTTTGGAAGAGGAAGAAGAAGAATCATTTGCTTATGGTCTTTGTTCTCAACATTTTCTCAGGAAATAAGATTATCAGTTGAGCATCAGGCACATCATGGTAGCATCAAGGAAAGAGAAGGTTGTGGGCTAAACACTATAGCACACAGTGAGGTACTAGTTGCAATTAGGTAACAAGAATTTGTAGAAGAGTCAGTGAATATGGTTGCATGTCTAGCAATGTTCAGTATCAAGAGAGTAGGAGCAGAGAAAGTCGATGGTGGTGTATGACCAAGAATTGAGGATTAACCAGAAAAGAAACAGAAATTGTTGTTGCTGTTCTCAAGGATGACCAATGACATTAGGAAGGTGATGTCGTGATCATTCAGTAATTAAAGACTAGGTAAGAATTGAGGTGAAAGGGAGCCTAGTTTGCCTTCATAAAAGAATCAATCTGGGAAGAAAAGATGCTCAGAATTTCTGGCCAGAAAGCAAGAACAGGAATAAGAGAACCAGAAAGAGTATCTACCTGAACTGGTTAATTATAAGCTCAAGGGAGTGAAGGAAAGAAAGTAAGGGTAGAGCAAGGCAGACTGAAAGAAGTAGATTATAGAGAAGATTTTTATTTTTAAGAGAATTCATTACTGATAATAACACTTTTTTCTACTCTGTCATCATAAGACCCAGAAGGGTACAGATTCAAATCCACCTAGTTGTATGCCCAGTAAACACCCATCAAGTTCTCTCCTAATCCTTAAGATATAAAGTTCCCATCTGATAAGGTTAAAAACTACCTCATTATATCTCATCATACTGTCATTTCAGTTTTGCTCAGCCTCCTTTTCATCAGCCCCAACTTTCCCCCTTTGTACCCTTTGCAACTTTATTGTTAACAAATTACCTCATATCTTACAGTAAATAGCTGTGTCTGTGTCTCTGTCTCTCCCTGTGTCTCTGTGTCTGTCTCCCCTCTTCCTTAGATTTGATTTATTTTTATTTATTTTAAATGTTTTATCGAGGCCCTTTTAAAAATTAGTCATTTTCCCATGAACTCTAATTCTAACACTACAATATCCCTTGTCAACAAATTACTACATCAGGCAGGATGTACAATTCTGCACCAATTTTTGTCTATCTCATTGTTAAAAAGATGGAAGTGTATTTGATCATCTGTTCTGTAAGACCCATATTGGTCATTACAGTGAATCTATTTGGTTTCCTTTTAGTGTCAGCAAGTTCTCTTATCATAGATCAGAGGCCTGAGAGCAGAGATATCGAGGAGCTTGGGCCAGATGTTTGGATCAAATTGGTCAGATGTCAAGTCGTGAGGCTATACTCATCTTATGTCCTCTTGTCTGACCCAGGCCAGGTAGACATGGGCCATGTTGGAAATTCAGGGTCAGATGGCTTTTGGCAGAACTCTGTGGTGGGAGGCTCTAAATCAGTATGGAAGACTTGAGCTATATATACCAGGTAGCTGTGGGTGCAGCTCTGGGATCATCCAAGAATGTTCATAGAATGAGAGCTTTAGATCTTGGTCAGGTGATTCTGGTCCTGGCCAAGAAGCTTATGATTACTTCCTGGGATAGTTTAGTTAGCTAACAGGTGGCTCTGACAGAGATCAAACAATTCTGGGTTTTTGTGGATTGTTTGACTTCTTAAATAGTACTCTTTCCATTATGCCAAGCAAACAATAAACAGGCATGTGTTAAGCACCTAAAGGGAAGGTAGATGGTGCAGTGGATAGTGTGTTGGGCCTGGAGGCAGGAAGACTCATTTTCATGAGTTCAAATCTTACTTCAGAAACTTACTGGCTGTGTGACCTTAGACAAGCCATTTAACCCCATTTGACACAATTCCTCATCTCTAAAATGAGCTGCAGAAGGAAATGAAAAACCCAGTATTTTTTCCAAGAAAACTCCAAATGGGGTCACAAAGAGTCAGGCATGATTAAATGACTGTTAGTTCCAGCCCTTAAGAAGCTTAGATTCAATAAGAGAGACAATATATACAACAGGTACTTAAAAAGACTCAAAATAAGCACATAAAAATAAAGTTTTTAAAATAAGTAACAAAGCATATTTCAATGAAAAAAAGCCAATAAATAGAAAGGTAACCAGGTACCCAAATACTCAGGTTTGCATTCTGACTCTCTTATCAATTAACTCCTCCTAAAGCATGGTGACTCTTTTATATTTCGATCTTCATCTATATCAAGGGATAATAGCATACACACCATATTGAAATAACCATCTCTCAGCTTTCCAAAGGATGGCTATGAAGGACTAATGATTATAAGCAATAAAGATAAATACAGATGTGTATTTCATCTTGACATCAATTCACCTCTCCCATCTCTACCCCTTCATTTTTATAGGAATAAGGTCACTGTGTTCCTTTAGCCAGAAGAGACAATTTCAATCTTGTTGGAAGTTCCCTAAATTGAGAGACCATTAGGCTTTTACATGTATTATCTGATTTTTTAAAGTGAGAGAATACTAGAATTTTACACTGTAAAGTTTTGGGTTTTTTTAAAATTCCCATGGCAGATTTGCAGTAGCACTAATAGATGAGGCTTGACTCTCATCCCTGTTACAATTTAAGGCCACTGAATAATATATTTGCATAGCAGTCACCTAGAAAGTTGAAGGTAGTTGCTGTCACCTTGCATTCTTTTGAACATTTTTCTTTTATTTTTAAAAAATCCCACAGAATAACAGTGACATTATTTCCCTCCAGTCTGCTGAAGATAAATACTCCACTCTGAACTTGAAGCACCCATTTTCTCAAAAATATAAAATAAAAATAAAAATT